>NC_054742.1:38673723-39873723 GCF_018143015.1 Lytechinus variegatus | reverse complement strand
GGTTGGGCTCAGACGAAGGCATTTGTCAAAATATTATCAGGATTTGATCATGTGTTGCTCTGACCCAGAATCGGCAATGGTTACAGTATTTCTGGACCGGGTATATATGCTTTTATTCTTGTTTTCCCCTTTTTTTCCTGTTGGTCCCTGCCAAAGTATGCTCGGGACGGATCAACGTTACAGGAAGCGACACATGGTACATTATTGAAACAGCTTTGACACCTGCATGCCTAGCTCTAGGGGTATATGACTCAAACTATTTCAGTCAGTAGCTGGGTGCTATGAACGAAAGGTGGTGAAAGGAATAACACATGATCCTGCTCCTTTTGATCAATGCAATAATTCAATCTATTCTAATACATAACATTCAGTAATTACTGTATCATAGGGCCTATCTCTATGTCTCATGTCTAAAATCAGAATGCCACAAAATCTATCACTGATGCTATGACCTTATCGCTCTAACAAGAAGAGCACACTATCTTTCTACACAAAAACCTACTTCATGCATGAAGATATATGAATGGCTTCTCAAGAAAGCCTTTCTTCCATCCACAAGATATATCGTTCTGATGGCCTTCTTGTAGTAGGCTAATGATGTGTAAATAAAGGAACAAAAAAATTAATGATGAATACAAAAGACTATCTTGAGTCCTTCAATGGTGATTTTCTATCCCTATCCATCATTTATATGCTTCTCTCTTCCTTTTTGCTATTCTTAGGATCTCTCTCAGTCAAATATTAAAGCTGATATTCTGTTTTGGTACTAGCAAAATATTAGCAACTCTGACAGCAGTCCGAATTGTCTGTAATGCAAGAAGATTCATGAATGTGTAATAGCTTCTTACATAAATTCAGGTGAACTTCAGTCTTTCTGGCCCAAACTTGTGCCTGGTTATGCTAGTCTGCAGGCCCAGGCTCTGATTGGAACTGTATTAAATAATTAAGTCAAATCCAACTATATGCCTACATATCCACATGGTCTGCATTGCAACTACCATCACACCACCACCTAAGCATTGTAATAACTACAACATTATCTGAAGTCTGAAGAGACTGAGCTCTTAGCCTAACACACCTTTTGCCCCTAACATTCAACCCAAGAGGGAAATTTCCACAGCATCAATAGTCTTACTAAATTGTATTGCTACTGATCAGTAAGTATGATATCATCATCATCCATTTTGGGAGGACCTACCAAAAGTATATTTCATCTTTAACCTCTCTACCCCAATGCTCTCATTCTCCCAGATGGAAGGGGGCTTCTCTGACTGCAGTCAAACCAAGAAAACCCACCTATCATTTCTTAGGTTTAAAACCTAAAAGAGGATTACTGCCCTACTAAAGCCTCAGTCTTAACCCCCATAAATCTATGTCTGTCTTGATGTACAGGAGCACTGGCATGGGAAAGTGACTTTTTAACAAAATTCTTTGCACTACAAGGAGCATTATTTACAATATCTCTCATGCAGTAGCAGACCCTCTTCATGTATCTCCTATTTCTATTTTATATTGTTTTAAAGCTGCTCCTTATTTTCCATATTATTTACCAGTTTGTAATGGAAAAAATCAAGATGTAGCTTTCCATGTCAAAGAATTATGTTTTCTAGCCTCGTCTAGTTAACAGGAAATAAGCTCCATTGCTTTCATTGTCATCCTCATGATTTGAAGCTGGTCAAGCAAGACCATTGGATGGAGCTCTATAAAAACCATAGGTCTCTACTGTCTATAGTAGTCTCAGGCAGAAGATATGGAGTGGGTCAATGGAAGTTGGTAAAATGCAAAGACCTACGATAAACAGCTAAATAAATATCACATGGGAGAACAACACAGCTTAGCTGTCAAATGAGACCAATGGCAATACAGTTGCCTGACATAGCAGGATTAAAGTAAATAAATATAAGAAATGGTTAACAAACATATAGGCCTGCATTTAGCAATCATCCAACATATATGCTTGCTTAGTATGGATTGAGCTTCATACAATTTGAAGGCACAACTGTCATTACAATGAAAAATTGATCAAGTGGAATGATCTATAGGATTCCCTTAATAAGATGTAATCTCATTCTGATGCAAGTAATCATGTCAAGACTAGATAAGACAAGCAAGTATAATGACATGGGCTAATAGCATATATAAGCAATGATCCAAAAATATTGTGTTGGTCGCATCAAGATCTATTATTTCATCAGGAGAGGAAGATTATCTGTGTCTTACCAAGGAGGTATAACTACATGTACTATGGAGTATTACCCTAATATCACCCATGGGTACCAGGGTAGTAAAGCAGATAGTATTACAAGGATCTGAAATACCTACTGGAATTAATGCACTAACAGAACAGATTGAGGTATTTCAAACAAGACGTTTCGATGATCATTCCCTATAGTCACCTTTTAACTTTTTCTAATTACGCCAGCATTAGTACTGATGAGAAAAGTAGACAAACCCACTCTCCATTCAATTTTAGCTACTGTTGCCAACTTAATATAGTGGATCAGATACAATTAGAATGTAATGACACCAAGCTGGGATATTATATCGCCAGCTGCCTGCAATGCTTGGCGCTACAAGGTAGCTCCTAGGTCTACATTTACTCATGTAGTTTCAATTGCTTTAGGAACTAGATAAATCTACAGTTCCTTGATTTTAATGGACTAAATATGCAGAAGAGCATCCCGCTGCGTTCTTATCTTAGGACACACACTGGTCTTTTTTTGACAGCAATATATAGTCAAAGGAGTGTCTCAACAGAAAGACACACATATGTGGTTCAATGCAATAGGTACACTACAGGAAATTCGCTCAAGGTACATTAACTAGAATCATGTTCTTCTAACAACAATAGGAAACATAATGTTTGAATCGCAGATTGATAAGAGGTCAGAAGTAACATTGAAAACCAGGTTCTATATAGCGTGCTGTTTCAGATGGACTAAAAAGAGCAAACTTAGCAAAATGATTGTTGAATGAAAAACCAGGCTTATTTACACAGCCCAAAAACTCATACTATTTCTCTAAATAAACACAATCGAGGGGTCAGATTTTCTTTGCATTTTATAGTACCTCAGATTATTCAATATGATCCAGGGATATCTACAGCATCAAAATCTAGTTGCTTAATCAAAGGTGCTGATGTGACTAAAAAAAACCCAAAATACATGTATATCTATTTGTGTTTTAAATTGAGAAAAATAATATTACCACTAGAAAAAGGTAATCAAAAAAAATTATATATTCAGTTGAGCCCGAAAGGTGGATAGAGTTCTGGTCACAAGAAAAACTAATATTTAACTTATACCACGGTCTCACAGCTCAGTATTGCTGTGCTTAAAGTTAATTGTATGGAGCCGAACTCAGTATGTGCAGCTTAATTTGAGGGTAGCAGTCTAGATATTTTGAAACTATCAAGCATTGTCTAGCACAGGCCTGAATAATATAACGTTTAGGCCTTGCGCCTTCATGTTTTTAGCTTTAGCATGTTTTACCTCGTTCTCTTAGATATCCCTGCATAATAGGTCCATGGTTTAAGCAATAGGCAGCAATAAACCCTGGTGCGAAATTCAAACAGAGCTGAGAATGCCCGTCTGTCACTGGTCCGATGTAAATATTTCCTGAACACACGCTCTCCCAGACATCAACATTCATACAAATCAAATTCACACAAAGCAGTACAAAAGAAAACAATCATATCTGACTTCTTTTCCATTCCTCCATCAATTACAAGCAGGAATGTGTTTGAAGTTCTGTTTTCATTCCAAATATATTTGATTCTCCTCCATATTTGAAAAAACAATCTGTAACATGCCCAAAGTGGTAATTTTGATAGCTGGGTGTTTACATCAAATAGGTAAAAACAGACTCTTTGAAATGTGTGCTATATAAGGTCTGTAAAATAGTTTCTTTTGATTGGAGCAAGATGTTTGGTAGTGCATAAGAGGTAAAAACATCCTAAGGGGGAGCTGAGACAATTGAAACAAGTTTCAGGGTCATTACAAACACTACTCATGGACATCAACTTAATATTCTTTAACACCCTTTCTTTCAACTATTGAATTGATCAATCAACAGTCAAAATGGTAGACAATTGATGAGACCACACACAAGTACACATTCTGCACCCTTACAAAATATGTAGGCCTATATATACACACACAAGCAGCAATTTTGGATAAAATACCTGATATACAATCTTATCCATTTACATGTAGGCCTATCATATATCAATATCACAGTTTGTGAACCCACATCTACTTACATACATGTATGTTATGAGATTTCTCCATTCTGTTTTTACCACAACAATGAATATTCAAAACTGAACTCCTACTCATAAAACTTCAATACGTCAGCTCACTCATCAAGATAGAGAGCTTTTTCAATCACTTCATTTTCTTTGGTAATTAGGGGTTTGGGAAGGAGACAGAATAGTTTAAAGAGAGAGAAAAGGACCCTATACTGCGTTGTAGTATAAGTATGAATATACTTTTTCAAAACAAAAGGCAAACAAGCAGCACATAAATAATCACACACACATTTGCAATGTCCTTTTCAAATCAAAGCAGTCCCTAACCTATCTAATTTACATCAGATTTTTATGAATTACAACTGCATTGAAGCAACCTAACCTTGCAAATCATGTTGTACAATTGTTCACTCACAAATCATTTTCTTTTTTTCTTAAAAGTCAATTTAGCTGAATGAGCCTGCCTCATTGCTTGGGTGGGCTCTTCCCACACTATTTTTAAAGAAATATTCATACTTTGAACACAAATATAATTATTTCTTTCATTTCCCTGTCTCTATGTCTCTCTTTCTCATCAATCTCTCCAGTCTCTCTATCAATACTGATAGATAGATAGATAGATATATAGATAGATAGATCGATAGATATATAGATAGATAGAAAGATGAATCAATCAGTCTATAAATACATAGGCCTACATATCTCACACTTTTCTACTACTACTCAATCTCTTCGCTTGATTAATGATACATATCTGGTAACTAAAAACGATTATCCAGGGTATCAATATCAACTTGGTGTAATAAGTTGAATTCCAATAAAATCACTCAAGACAGATTGGCACTTGCTCTTCACCCATTCATTCACGAATCTCTTCAAATAGCACAATAAATCTTCAGAAAATATTCTGACAGTTCTTTTCTATATTGATATAAATATTATCTTTAGAACTGCAACAATGAAATTATCCAAAGACTCAGAGGTATCAGAGGGATACATAATTGACTGATAGGCATACATTCGTCTTTTTCAATATAATTTTCAGAAAAATCAAGTAAAATTATCAATCACAAGATTGTGTACTTTGCTAGGGATAATGATGTATTGAATCACACCCTTTAGTAGGCACAATACAAACTTGGCTTTATTCATTGGAGACGATTAAGAGCTGTACTGGGATAAGTTTCCTGTTTGCATTGGACTGAATAGAGAGAAATTCCTTTTGAATTTTCCCTATTGGATTGTTCAATATTACCTACAGCCCTAATGTGAAGGAATGTTCCCTCCGAGGCAGCCTCGTCCTACATCACCGTGACAGGCCAGAGGGATGGACAAACGAACGTCAGCTCAAAGGCCCTCACCACCAAGACAACGTGTAGAAATCAAAAGTAGGACAGCGGTCAGGGCACCAAATGAACCTGTTTATCGGTTCACTGGTGGTATGAAGATGTGCAGTTACCATGGAAACAAGTAAAGCCAATGGAAAGGGTTACTCAAGAACATCAGCAGGCCAACATGTATTGGACATAAACAATCTCTGCAGCAAAAACAGAACCAATATATCTCCCAGGCATGAGAGAGAAAGAGCAATGGGGTTCATTTGGAAAAATATGGTTTGGATTATATTCCAGGTATGTCGTTTCCAAAACTTTGAACAATTACAGAAATTCATCCTCGTTAAAAAATAAACTCAAGTTTCCCCTTTCCAAAATGAGCTTACAGATTTTATCTCCATTGTGTTGACAAAATGTAGGATGGAATAAAGGTCAAAGGTCAACAGAACTAAAGGACTAGAGGGTTTGAAGGTATAAAAATACACTATTGCAGAAAGATGCCTTCAAGAAAAATATCAATATGAAATTAAGAAAAGAATCTCCACGCATTCTAAAGATCAAAACTAGTATTTCATACATTTACCTTTTGCACTTTATAGCGAAATCAGTGGAATAGCATTAGATAAAGAGAATAAAATTAATCAATTCAAGTTAATTAATCCAATCAACAATCTAAATTTCCTTTTCTTAAATCAACATCTCTATATTCCCAGCTGCATTTTTGTTACTTCAAAATTCAAATAAACAAATATTTGTGGTCCAGGGATCATAGAGTGAGTCATCTCAGTAATGAGCAATGGATTTAATAAGAAGGTAATGATATCCTGGAATTCAAAACCAGAGTCATCATTCACACCTTCCATTGCCGCATTATCCATACTTATACTGTGTACCTTCTTCATTAATCTTGATGGTGGGTGCTAATTACCTATTTACTCCTACAAATTAATCAACCAGTTATCACCTAGCTGGTTAACCTGTAACAGGTCAGCAGCTTCTTTGTGACAAAAAATGTCATAAAATACTAAGAAACCACAAGACAATTGGACAAATACACCTGGTACAGTTTGTTAAATGCAGTACAAAGAGGGTAAAACAGCAACCATTGAAAATGCTACCAAATCTCCTGCATGACACAGTAATCACAGTAAAAAAAAAATATTGAATCTTTACAATAGCACTACAGCTTGATTATTTTCAACTAGCATTTCTTCTGACTTTTGATAACATGTAAACGACAAATCAATACCAATAGAAAGATATTTACAAGTCATTCAAAGCTGTGAAATAGTTGAATTAAAAGAGTGTACACTGAAAATCAACAATAAAGGTAAGTAGTAAGCACACATCGGCACTTGTATTTACATTGCTTGGATAAAAATTATGTAAATCTGATCAATTGAAAAGGTTATTTTGCTTATTTCTCGCAACTAATGTACTCATTTTCTACCTGAATCATTTGGTGACATATTATTTATAAATACAAAGACTTGATGTTCATTTTGCTAGAATTATATTCTAATTCATTTTATGATCATTACCAGACCTGGAAGTTACGTTTAATGTTCTCTGAGGCAAGTTCAGATGACGCAAAGACCTACATGTCTAACAAAATTCAATGATCACCAGCCCACTGACAGCAAGACTGATGTTACTTGAAGATTAATGTGCAGATGTAATCAAGTTCAGTTTCAAAAGTCCATCATTAGATGTAAGAGGGAAAAAGTCAAACAGTTTTTCCAAGTAATATCCATTATCATTTCTCAACCTGATGGTCTGGCCAAGACGCAACGGTGGCGGCAACACCTTTGTCACATTCCTGGATAGTCACACACCAAGGCAGACGATCGCTGCATGCATGAGTAAGCCTTGATGACAGGCGCGCTAATGTCACGTCGGTGCCACAGGGAAATTCAATCAGACTCGTTCATCTTCAAGTTCATCTTCAGGTGAATAAAGTATGCACGTTATAATGCAATTAGTACTTTGTGCCACGGCACCGGTTCTCTCTATCACGGATACTGTCTGGCATCCAAGATGCCTTGGTGCCACGGTATTTGACAAAGATTAAACAGGCATCAATCCACAAAGACATTATAGAAGAGGGTATGACGCGAAGAGCTTAGAAGAAAATTGCATGTATCCTATGGCATGTTACAGACCTCTGAACATTCAAAGATCTTGAACTTAACAACCACTTTACATTCTGGCAAGAAGATTCTCTACATTAAAACAATCTTGAAAATCTAATGTTGTGCTCTTTTGACCAAGATTTGATTTTCATAATTTTCTAGGATTGTATTATGTCCTGCTTTGTGTTAATTGTTACCTATTAATTGCATTTAAAGAAAACAAAGTTCTCCGGAATAACAATATGATTGTGGAACTTGACACTGTAATTTTTTTCATTTCTGACTCTCTCATGATTATATTGGGGATTTTAATGTGATATACATAGATAGGCAAGCATCACACAATAGAGGAAACATTCCCCTTATTCAAGTCTCACCTAGACTTCTTACTTACAACTTGTATCAATTTTCACCAACAGTCAATTCAAAATAACTCATCGCTCTTCAGTGTCTGCGGCAATAGCCCTGACCCTTCACCTTCATTCATTTCAAAGTGTCATCATTCACACATTCCTATCTGGTGTCTTCAAGTGTTTTATGACTGCCCACTCCACAAGTGTCCTAATTATCTTCTTGGCTTTCCAGCTATTGGTATCCTTAGAGGACTCTTGAACACATGCAGAACTTTATCAAGTGTGTCATCTGTATAGTCTTTGTACAGGGACCACTCTGATTCAGTCGGCAATGGGTTAACACTTACGTAAACATTGATTTCATGACATCATAACCAAACATATATGGAAATACTTACAATCATACCTATACAATGCACAACATGTCATTAATACATTTATGCAAATAGCTCTCATGATTTGCTTCACATCACAAAGACATCACAGAATCATATGACAACAGATGAATTCATCAAGGCATTGAACTCGAAGACATCATCATAAACTATAATCTTATGAAAGATTCAGTCTCAAAGGAGTCAATTTCAATGTCTTCTATCTATAATTCACTAATGGTTATATTTCTTATGAAAACAAAGCCTTAATAAAGATCTGTATCTGTTTTGAGGACAACTCCCCTACAACAAATCCAGGGACTGGCCAATTTTCCTCAAACAATTTTTCAGGAGGCTCTCCTCTGGTTGAGATATGCTCCAGAAGATTGTTTTCATACAAGAATCCTATCCAGAAGGACTTTGTCTTCACAGGGTAGCTGTTCTATTACAATGTATGACATACCTGGTGAGGAGGATGGCAGTGTCGTAGTGATGGGGATGACTGTCCTCTGCCTGGTTCTGCTGCTGTTGCCAGGTGCAGAAGTTCTTGAGGGTCGCAGGAGCATTGGAGGAAATGTGTGGTCCATCCTGCAGAAGGATCATCAGATATAAAGAATGATACACCAAAAGATGGGAACAATCTTGCATATAGGAACTTTGAAGATAATTTGATTGTTCTTTATTGTTCTTGTTGTTTTTGTTGTTGTTGTTTCTTTTCTTTAAAGTTTCTTTTTCAAGTAGCTATTGCTCAGAAAAGGTATCCTGTGTAGTTCACCCCTCTATCTACATTTCTATCCCATTACCTTAATTTACATCATATTCACAAAGATGAATCTATATTCCTTATAATATGATATATCTTCAGTCTTTCCTCAATATCATATTGCTAAATGAAGTAACCATCCTAAATATTTGAATGGATTAATGTTTCCTCACAGATGTTTGAATGGCAGAAAGATGTAGCCTAGGATGACTAAATGTGATCTGATTTCAATAAAACTTATTAGGAATAACTAATATCCAACCTTTCTTATCATAGACCCCAAATTCTTCCTCAATGAAAAGATACTGTAAGTACTCTTTGTGATCCCTGAAAGTCTTGCAAGGAGGGGGACCTAATGCTATTATCTCTTTGTTCTTTCCTTTCAATCAGTATGTTCAATGATGGGGCTGTTCATGAACTTCACTGATACACTCATCGTTTTTCTTCTCAACTTTGCTGTCTTTCCTCAAGTTATTAATACCTTCCTCTATGAGTGATGGCCCAAATACCACATCAGTTTCCTGGACAATCAATGGATGCCTCTCAATTTCCGACCAGCAAGGTGGGAACGGGATGAGGTGTTGTAAATACATCTTCACATTTTTAAAGAAATATCATGACTCAAGCGACAGATATATCGCTGCATCCCATAAGTACATAATCTCATTCATGCCCGAAGCTGAAACCGTCAGCTCACCACAACATAATTTTATCTCTCTCATCAAAGTTTTGAACTTTATTTGGACTGCCAATGGGATATGTGGGTTACCAAATTTGAGAGACATGCAGAGGCGGATCCACTGATTAAATCATGCGATCTGAATTTTTTTACATTTTACAATTTGATGTCAGCGGCATTATACCTTAGAGCATCAAGGCTAATCTAAAAAAAAAAAAAAACAGGATCCTAAGGTAGCGATCGATATAAATCTCAACTTAAAATAATTTCATTTTTCAGGATAATGGCATATCTTATTCTAACAGATTTAATGTAATTATTTCATCTAAAGCACCTTGGGCAAATTCTCTCTGAAAAGCAGAAAATAATGCAGGTGAGTCATGTTTTTCCAATGTATGATAACCAATGAGTAGCATTAAAAAGTGATCAAAAAACTAATCATGATACAGATTCTCAGCCAGTCTCTTACAAAAAAGCCTCCTTATGATTAAGACCGTGAACGATTAACTTTCATTTACCACCCAGGCAAAAGTCATTCACCGCTCTGTTTTCTATATCATTTCGTTAAGTCATTTGTGAATGAAAATTAATCTAACTCAAATTGAATTTCATTGTAAAGCTTGCAATCAAACTGTAATTGGACGGATTAAAATCTACATCATGTTATTGAGGATTATTATGTACACAATGCTTCAATCATCCATTTTAATGGTCACCATGGTAACTTACATTCACACTTTGTAGTATTCTGAGCTCCACTAATGTAACATTGATGGCATTGCCTATACTGGGATCACGAAATATCCTGCTGACCTGTCATAAGAAAAATCCATTAAACAGAGATTAGATAATATTACCTTTAAAAATAATTGTTATATTAATAATAATAAATACAAATCAGTCAATATAATTCCTTTTGAAATTGAATAATGAATGTGAACTGCCATTAAGCTGTTGCTATTGGGGTTTAAAGATATATATCTACATCTCAAAAACACTGAAGGAAAAAAAAGCGGTGAGTATATACATATATATGTATAACGGTATATAAAAAGTTAATACTTATTCAAAAATGAATAATGCATTGTAACAAAAATGTGAACAGCAATTCCAATATACCTAACATATATCTGCCAATCTAATCTCGAATAATTCCTTTACAAAGAGATACCAAACTTTGATATCATGGTGATTTATAGGGCCTTTGATGATATAGGCCTAATGCAAAATGATATTGACGAAATAAAAAAAAAGTGGAAGAGCCGTGGTGTAGTGGTTCTGACTCTCGCCTTGTAAACAGAGGGTCGTGTGTTCGAATCCCACTGCAGTCTAGCGTCCTTTGGCAAGGCGTTAATCCACACTTTGCCACTCTCGACCCAGGTGCTAAATGGGTACCTGGTAGGATGCGAAAGATATTGTATGTTTGATTTTGTCAGCGCCATAATGTGGCTGTGACGAATGCAAAGAATGCTCCCCAGGGAGTGGAAATTGTGCACGTTTCATGCTTGATTGAAATGAATCCAATGACCGGGGTAATAATATGCTGTAATGCGCTTTGGGCATTCTGGGAAAAGCGCTTTATAAAAATTGGCTATATATTAAAAAGAAGTCTTTAAGTATTTGGAGTATCCCAGGGACTTCACCAATAATTACCAGGAGTTGGAATTATCATTAATAAAACACATGGATGAAAACCATATACTCGTTCAATGATAAATGCTTATTTCTTGACAGATATATGGAATTTTCGAGTACAGAAAGAACTGCCCTCGCCCACCGCAAAGGCATTTTCGTGAATAGCCCCAAATTAGGATTAAATTGGTCTGGTTAACTTGTGGTCACTTTAGCTCATTAATCCGTATCGATAGGCCAACACTTCTCTCTTTTACTCTCGCCCTCTTCCCCTCTCTCTTGCTGCGATCATTCGTCATTACTGAACGCACAATAGAGGGAGTCAAAGGATTGGGGGTCACCCTGCTGGTCAGGGGTTAATCCTAGAGGTCAAGATCTGTGTTAGCTTTGACCATGTGGGTCTGGAACAGGTGGTATAGCATGACGGAGCCACATGGTGCGAGTCGAGGAAACGTACTCTGCAAGACGTCCATCCTCATCAAACCAGCTAAGACCTTAACTTATGAAAAGTCCTATGGACTTGCAGTGCAGACTAAAAATCATACAGGAGAATATACTCTTGGGATATTGTTTGACATAAGATTTCACCATAACGGTCCTTATTTTGACATAGATGTGTAACTTGCAGGATGTACCTTAATTAGAAAGATGATGGTGCAGTCATTTGGTGTGTTTCTGGAGAGAATCGTTAAATATTGATTCAAAAAACCATATCGCCCTTAAACTAACCTGTTTCTACAGAGGGAATAATCTGATTAACTCACATTCCGCGTTGCAAACAAATGGATTTACACGGCAATAACCACCTAACAGAGGTGGTTATGAGAAACCGTACTTGCGCGATACGGTTATCAATAAACCGCATTGCATCTGTTTAACGATTCTCTGTAGAAACACGTCGATTATGTTCAAAATGGAATTTTCAAAATAGAATTTGTGAAAACAAAGGATCCTATCCTACTAAAACTATACATATATGTATATTGTACATTCCATTATCCTGGTTCAAATTAAACATTGCTCTAACATTACACTTTGACAAAATGCTTACCAATATAAAGTTGAAAATAAGTTTCAACCCATTTAAATGTTTAAGACTGAGTATAGTGACAGGACAAGTCGCTTGGGAAATCTTTACAACAGCAATTACAGATTCCATATTTGAAATCTAACCACCAGACTTTGTTTTTTCAAATTGTCGACATTCATTTATCCACCTTTGTTGATATATGATAAATGACTTTGTCACTGTCCAGTACTGTGAGGTACAACTTTTGTAACACTTCCAAGTTTTTTTGTTTTGATTTTACGCTGCATGGCCAAACAGTGTCTACTGACACCGTGGGTGAACCAGAGAACACCCTCAATAGGCAAACTTGTTTGTAATCAGAGTACATGGGAATGGAACCACTTAAAAATGATTTTCATTTCTGGGTCATCAATTCAACATGTGTGGCGGATCACAACAAACTACAAAAAAAATGACTGGAAAACAGGCTTTGGGGGGGTTTCTCTTCTCGTAGAAGAATAATAAAATACTTGTCATATTTTACAAACTCATTGCCCTGAATTTAGGTTAATGTGAGAACCTTGTCACCTTGTGGAATACCATTGTTTTGAGGTTTCTTTCCTTTCTGGTGCAAATATTTATTTGTAATAGTTATTACTCACTTCAACAAGTTTTCAAAAGCTTTTTTATCAAGACTATACAATCTCAAATTGAGCTGCACACGTGTGAATGACAGTGGAAGAGACCAAGTAGCTAAGAAGAGACTACAATGTGGAAGCTTGAGGGATGTCCTACTTAGTGTGTCCTCAGAGAGCAGGTATCTGATTTCCCACATGTAGGTCTGCTTGGTACCTCTCACCCTCCCCTAAAACACTACCTAAACCAATCTCAATCAAGACCGATGACCCCACTTGACACATCGTTAGACAAATTATGAAGTTTGATCTCTTTCTAAACTCACTCCACATTCCTTTCGCCACATCAGACATGAGCTTTGAAGGGGAGAAACGGAAAAGAATGGTGTCAAAAATTAAAGCCAGGTTTGGGGTGGGAAATAACAAAAATATCGCCCAGGTATACAAGACATCCCATTGGATGAATTTTGCCTTGGATGACCCGAGAGATGCAGTCCCAGACCAAGGGAAGATGGGGGAAGCCTCAAGATGCAAGGTAGGGGGTCAAGTGTTTATGTGAAGTGGTTCTTACCTTAGGAAGGTAAAATATCATGCATGATATGCCATTCAAAATATTGAAATATTGAAGGCATTTCACATGAGAATGTGAGAATTTATAGCTTAATGACTTGACAGAGGTCAATTGAGGAATGTTTCATTCACTATTGGTTGACACGCTCTTTGGAGATGGTAACCAACCAACCAACACAATTACCCTATTGTGTAAGGAAATGTATTAATCAACTCAATGTGTGAATAATTCACAAATTTATCAATTTGTGACATAAAATAAAACAATATTTTAAAGACTAATGGTTTCTTTGCAATTCACCTGTGCTGGGTGCTATCATTGATACTTGATTACCCTAAAATGACTCCTAAAAATTCATATTTTTTAACATTAAAGTGATTGGTTAACATTGGTTTGACTTTAAAAAAATCTAAGCTAGAAGGTCACACTTGTCACCTGTGTCTGTGATATGTTACAAAAATGAAGCCCAGAAAAAATTGTGTTCGAAAATAATCATTTAGTGGTTCAAAAATTGAAAAATAAAGTGACCAGAAACACCATCTCAATTTCATCCCATACACTTATGTGTACTATTTATGTGTCTATAAGACGCCTATTTACAAAATCGGGGTTCGCATTGCAGTTTTAGCTTTTCATTCTCAATAATGGTTGTTTTCAGGGTTTATTAGTTCTAATACATGTACTTGTAATTTTTTAAATCAGCTGCTCACAATGTTAAACAATACCTTTAACCTTAGCAGTTGATTAATGAGAATTACAAAGTTTCAGTTTAATGATTCTGTCATTATTCAAAACTTTCTTGTGACATTTCCACAATCATAAAAAAAGGTATTCTTAAGTCTCTGACAAAACTGACAAGTGACAAACTGAAACTGACAAGCTGTAGCGTGATCAATTTAGCACTTGTCATAATTTGAAGGAATTCATGTGATCAAAGTCACACTGCAATGATCTTTGTGTTGTCCATGCCAGTATGGACAATGTCCATGCCAGCATGAAATAATTGGAGAAGTACAAAAAGTTTGCAATAGATTTTCAAATGTACAAGAGCTCATAAAGATCTATCATGCAAAAGGTGCATTGATTAATATAATGTCTACAAAAGTGGAACATACCACTGCAACCAATGTCAAGACATAGAGTTGAACTCCTCTTCCATGATGTTCCACCATCTTATGATCGGCAACCACCATCATCTCCAGGTATCTCTCATAAGAGATGAAACGTTTCCCTCGATGATGCGGTCGGCTGGAATCTGTTGCATCCTCTGCATCTCTTTCTTTCCATTTGAGGCTAAAAATAAACGAAGTAAGAGGTTTAAATTTCTGATTAATGGATTCCATGATTGAAACAGTGACAATTGCTATCAAAACAAACATAGATACTGACCTCATACCCGATACTAACCAATCACATACTGATTAACCAAAATACAATAACAAGCTATACCCTAACCATAACCCTGATGATAACGCTACACTTTAAAAGCTACACAGTGTTAATAACAACACCAGTCAATGTGCTGAGAGGACTACAACCTCAAGTGTACAAAATATACTATGGGGTTTGTATATTATAACACCAAATAAAGTTTAAATAACAAATAACACCATGCATGATTAATTTTACACTGGCGTAAACTGCTTAGTGTAGACTCATTGAACACTTGTGGAGTTTTGATGCCAATGGTCATGGACTGTTTTCAGGAGCAGATGTTTGGTAATCAATTACCAAAAACTTGCTTATTTTCTACGGTTTGGCAAGGTGTGTTGGAACAGTTTCTTTTTCAGATATAAAATCATTTACTATTCATATTGTTTATGTTACTACAATTTAGAGGTTACATCAAATTAAATAATTCAACAAAATATAATATCTAAAATGGCTATCACAATAATCTATTAAAACAAAATAACATCTAAAATGGCTATCCAATTAATCTAAATGGTGTGTTGAAAATGTGTCAAAATTATTAGTGGTGTACTAAAATTGATAGCTTGGCTGAACTTGTGAAGTTGAGAACATGCACTGTGAGCTTGTAATAAAACTCAAAATAAATGACTTCATAAAATGCACAAAGAAGCCAAAATATATTCAATTTATTCATTGTGATTTCTATTCAAAGGCAGACAAATTGTTAAATAACATATCGTCGGCGGTCATCCGAACCGTGTCCTATCACACATACGGATGGAGCAAACCCATTTTAGAGAAAATCGACTTCAAAGTTAATTATAATTTTCACACTTAATTTCCCAGCCTTACAACGTATTCATTGCTAGAAAAAAACATGGTTGGAAGGACCAAGACAGTTGCCTGACATTAGTGTATTTATTTTACACAAAACCAAGCATCCCAGAAAATATCGCAAAAGAGCTACGTACGTGTTATTTGGGTTTGAGCGGTTTAGATTTTCCCTTTACAAAAACGCCATAGGGAATACAATAACCTTGACCGCGATTTCAATGCGCGTGGTTGGTCAAAACCTCGTATCGCTTTTCTCGCGCAAAGTCAATGCAGTTCCTAGTGCCTATATGACGGTTTGGCTGACTGGGTGCATTGAAATCGCGATCAGTCAAAACGTTGTCTCACTCTGTTACAGCACACATTTTTTAATGGGATTTGTGCATTTTTTTAAAGATTTGTATGGCATCGTGGTGAAAATCCTCTCAGATCTCAGAAAATTGAATAAATTGCTGCCTAGAAATTTAGTTATAAATAGAGTAGGACTTGTACTTTCATTTCATGAAAAAATCTTGAATCAACTTTTTTGACCAAAATTTACTGATACATCGGTTTGGAAGACCGCCAACGATATATAGGCCTATCCTGGCATTGGTTTTGAGGTGCTAAAGCCAAATATTGATATTTTATACAAAGAAATGCTTTGTTATTGCAATGCCATAATTCAACATTTTTGTTGACACCACACAAGGGACCATTCTCACCGACAGTGAAAAATTGCTGTAAAGAAGATATATTTATTTTCTTCCAATAGAGACATAAAAAGCGTATTAAATAAAGCAAGGGACTTAACTTACAAGTCCTCTAGCATTGTTTTTCATTTCTTGGTAAATTCAGTAGTTTTAACTGCATGAATATTTATTATGACATCCAACACTTCCTCTTGTCTATCATAAGTTGGTACAGTTCAGCACATCTGTAGCACACACGCAAAAGATCAAAAGTTTCCTGGCAAGCTGATTTATACTGGTATTGAGTGAATGTGAATGCTGACTTCAAGAAATCTTTTTTAAGTTGAAAAATTTAGTAATATTTGCAAATGAGAATGACCCTACTGAATGAGCGTTTCAGTGAAGAAAGCAACAAATGCAGGAACAACAGGGAATGTCAACCAGCAAGTGAGTGGTCACGAGGTGGGAGAAATACAGTGGCTTAATCACAGCCCAATTATATTTTGAGTGTTAGGAGGGGTTGGCAAAGATTAAAAATGACAAAGATGAGAATTTAACTTTGAAATTGTCAGGAAGTGAAGCGTTGCTGATGGGAAAGACCTCCTCCCGAGTCTGACAATGACTTGACTTTTCCTTCACCTTACACTTGAAATACCAGATATTTATTTCAATTCTACAAAGAGTCCACCTCTAATAGGTATACATTAATGTCAGGAGAAATTCTTTGATAAGAGTTAAATAATAAAAATGGCCATGAAAAAGTCAATATGGTAGCAAAATGTAACTTCAAACTTGTTTTCTATTCACGATAGCAGGGGAGCATATAGCCCTTGCATGGCTCAACATCATTATAAATGCAATAAATACTTTTTTGAAGTAAATATCTTCAAGTAAGCCTAAGAAATATTAAAAAGTTTTAGAAAGTGATATAGGCCTATATAAATAAAAAAGATTTAAAATGAATTCAGACTGACTTTAAGTATAGTGACTAGAAAAACTGTGGGATCATACTAGCTTTAAATCTTGAATGATTGAATTAAACTCAGCAGAGCACATAATCATACCAAGCAGAAAGACTCCTTTCAAAGCTGCACTTTTACATGTACTTTATTATGGCATGAAAAAATATGTCTGTTGTTGGCTTGATGCAACTGCAGTGGGGTCCCTGGATTTTGGCTCAAACAAGCTTCATATAATACAATGTTTTAGGATTTACACACTGTGCACCCCAAAATTGAGAAAATGGGATATAGGCCTATATCTGAATATGAAATATAATATAAAGCAGTATATCAATATCCAATCAATTACTACCACCAATCAATTAATTATAGTGGTGTATCATAATTTAGACCTACTTCTAAGGCATAGGCTACATGTAGTATTTGGAGGATATGTGCATTTGTTTTGTTTTTGTTTATTTTTTTTCTGTTTCAAATTCAACCAACTCTTTCAACATCAAACATTAATTATAAGTCTGCACTGTGAAAACAGGACCCTGCACAATACAAACAAAGTTCACATAACACACAGGAGTCAAGTGTTGATTTATCACGGTAGATTATTGCCTTTTGATTTCCTCACACAAATTATGTTTGTCCTGCATTCCAGCTTATTTTTCATTGGTCTGGATGCTACAAGGAGAAGCATGCTATCAACTTTCATGATCAAGAGGCATTTACCCATTAGCAAACAAAATTGCTTGTTATTAAATAGTTTCAACACCTTGTAGAACAAAAAAGGTATACATTTACAAATAGCTTCAGACCTTGCAAAGGACATTTGGAGTGCAAACCAATCAAAGACACAATGAATTCAGTTCTAGATTTGAACACTTTAATGAACATGGTAAGTGATAATCATGGATTTACATGGACAATTGAAACATGAAAATATTCCATAATGAATGCATTCTTTCTGCATGAAGTTTCAATATCACACTGCTTTTGTTAGAGCACAACAATAATCAACAAACCTGTCCTTGAATTCTGGGAAGGTGACTCTAATCAGAAGCAAACAATCAAGGGGAATTTGCATTTTACACTTCTATAATTATTTCCGCTATCTGGAAATGAATGTTTATAACTCCATGATTAAATATCAATATATTCCACAAAAACTGTAATTCCAAAAGGAAACCAGCAAAGCTCTGGCATATGAATGACATAAAGTTGACACTTTAAAATGCTGACAACAATGAATTAGTTTGAATTAAGGAAATAATCTTGGATTGAATCTGTAATCTACCTGTTTTGTATGCTTTGAAGAAGTCCATAGACCTGGCCTGCGAGACCATCCTGTGTAGATGAAGAAGTTGGAGCTTTCACAGGCTCATCATCTGAAAGGAAAAATAAAATAACATATAGAATTGGATTAGGTATAATAATGGAGTTGTAAACCTGGAACCTTTTGCAAATAAGTCAACTTGATATTCATACTTGTAGTTAAAAATGGTAAATCCCCAATTTCCTCTCTTCTTTATCTTTGTGTAAATACCAGAAATATGGTATAATTATTCTTTATCCCCAAAATGAATGGTTTTTAAGTCACAAAAAATTATGTAGGGTATCATTTCATTTTATTTCTTTTTTATTTCATCTCCCTGCAACTTGGTGTTTGACAAAACATATGAACCTAAACTGAATAAAAGAATATCCAGGAAAATCTGAAATGAAGAAATTGTCAATGTAATATCTTATTATGGGCTATTGCATCACTGTCACTTCACTGTTTTGCTAGCTATTAAATTTCCAAAGTCTTTATAGGCGGTGCTGCACCATCCCGAGTTTGCCCAATCTCAAGATTTTAGCCCGATCGGCCCTCTTCGCGATTAATCTCAAGATTCAAGAACCCCCATCTCCACCATCGCAAGAATAGCGATTCCTTCTTGAGCGAGGCATCGATGCATTGCCGTGTATAAATAATCCCGAGAGCGTCTGCACCTACGAATTAGCGCGATAATTCGTGAAATAGTGCGCTATTTTGCAAATAATCCCAAGTTGACTTGGGATTGCAATCTCGAGATTAATCCTACAAAATAGCGCGATAAATGCGTCTGCATTGCAAATAATCTCGAGATCGGGATAATTTGCCAAATCAGAAATAGCGCGCTAATTTGAAAACTCGGGATGGTGCAGATGGCCCTATTGGTCCTTATTATAAATTTCATACATTTATATTCAAAATATATTGAAATAAGCTGTAGTTAGAGACCGGCTGAACATGGATATCATATAAATGATATCCTTAATAATTTGAAAATTTGAATCTAAATCATTCAGAATTTTGAGTTATATCTTTAGGATTGAAAATAAATCTAGAGTTAAAAACAATAGGCGATCTGGATATTCTGAATTCCCATTATTCAAATTGGCTAGGGGCTAATCACCTTGAAACCTCTTCAGATTTGTCCTACTATTCTTTATTTCTTCATCTGTTTATTTTGACAATTAGCTCCTGACAGATCTAATTAATCCTTTATCCTCTAAATTTCAACACCTCATACTTGCTCTTATCTATGCAGACATCATACTCAATGTACCCTAGGGAAAATAAGACTGAATCATTCTTATATAACCTTCACTTCATGGACTTACTATGATTGTAAACAACATCCACAACAGGTTTGTGATTTGTACCTCCTAGGTGCCAATGAAATTGAAAATTTATGGTCCAATGAAAGTTGAGACTGTGGATTTCAAGTTTTCTTCTAGAATTTACCAGAATTCATAACTTTCTTATACTTTTTTTAGGGTACACCTGTGAAGTGGTTATGGTCAATCTACAGCTCAAAATGTATCATACACAGCATCTTTTGCTAACATTATTTTCATATTCAAGAAAATATACATTATGTACTAACTCAAATTTGGTTCATTTTCATTAAAAAAGACCGTCGTGCTATGTAGTGTTAAAATCAGTAAATATTTTCCACAAAACAAAAGAATAAAATCTTACATTTCAAATACTAAACACTCACTCAAAACATCTTAAAACACACAAACTCATACAGCAAATATCATATCATCTTTCATCATTAGTACAAAAATAAATATATTCGTAAATACAAATATTAGGCCTGACCAACACTCAAATTCAATATAAATCTAAAACACTTTCTGTCAACATTCTTATATGCACCATTGCTCCTGAGAAGGGAGAACAGAAAAGAATCATATGGTTACCATGGACACGAAACTTGATCAGAGGAAGGGACCCCCTTACTCATCTTCTGCTGGCAATCAAAAAGGTGATTTTTTTTATGAGGAACTTGGGTATATGTTACTTTTCCCCAGGAGTGGCTGGCACCACAACATGAATGGTCTCACCTTGAATCATGGTGATTTGATTAACTTTGAAGTGTATTGTTCCTTGACATGATGTTTAAATTTTCAGTATTTTAAAATAAAGGTATTTAGTTACACTGTAGGTTTAATAAGCTGTCAAAATAAGTGCAATATTTGAAACCATTATGTTCATTAGAAAACTTGAGTGCAATGACCACAGACCAGATAAATGCTTTCCAATTTGTGTCAGTACTTGGTGTTGTTTGACAAGGTGACCTTCTATGAATGATGTGCCAATTCTTATCCCTTACCTCTTCATTGTAACTCAAATTTGTAATAAGGATCTCCATGTGAATAAAGCATTTTTTTTTACTAAATGACCTTCAATGATGTAAGCAAAGTATGAAAAAAAATATTTGAACAAAAAATTTTGATGTTATATTGGTAATCCTTCATTCAGTCTGGCCACTTTTATCATAAGTTATTTTTCAGTTGATCATTTTCAAATGCAATGACCCAATCTACATAGCTGCCATTACCAAGTACCATATGAAATCTACTGCCCCATCATAAAGTCAGTACATCTTGATGTAACTGTGAATTTCTTTCCAACTTCCGTGAGGGATTGTCCTGAATGTAGCAACCAACTGAAGAAAGATCATGATTCTAAACTGCATTAACTCTCTATTCCTCAACAAGTGGCACATCTGCCACATTAAAGATTATTCATTTTCAAAAGTTTGAATTCACAGTCAGACAAAGTGAGAGAGCACTTATGCCATAAAACACAAGATCTGATTTATATTACAACATTTACCAATCAAATCGATGATTAAAATGTCAATTTATTTCAAACACCAGGTTCCCAGACAACAAAGGATATCTTATCATCTTTTTTTTAGGGGGGGGGTTAAAACTATTTCTCAACCAAGGAATTATAAGTCCTATATTCATGTCTGAACCATGGAAATTAATGAAAAAAATATTTTCCCAAATAAATTCCTTCAACAGGAAAGTAGGTATACAGGAAAATACAATTTTTTAATGAATCTGTCAATGGAAGGTGATATAATGGCCATCACACTTCTGTAGGAGTGGAATGGCAGAAAAAAAGAAAATAGAACCATGCTAAAAAATAATTCCGTGATAAACCTTTACCAAATTTTAGACAGGCTTTAACGGACAGCAGTCCTACTGAACTTGATAGGGTGGATGATTCATACTTTGGTTACTTGTCAACCTCATTTTTCATCAGGTCTTTGATGCTGGTGTCCCCACGTAGCAGTGTGAGTGGGAATGGACACCTGTAGAGAGGGGAATCCTCAGGGTGGCATGGGGATTAGTTCCTAGATCCATTCACCTGTCTAGTCTAGCAACCATCCCTGCATGTTCTTGATAACAAGGTCACTCAGGTGGTACGGGGTTTACAAGGTTATGATCAAAATGCATGACAGGATGGAATTCTGTATAGTACACCATAAAGCAAGCATGAAGCAGTAGGATATACTGCACCTTTATGCCCTTTTTACACAGGATTTTCTTTACCCCGGACTATCGCTAACCCTGTACTATCCTTAACCCCGTACTATTTTTTTTCCTTTTCACACATGCCAAATTGTTATTGCTAACCCCGGATAAGGAATGCTTGCTTTTTACACACGAAACTCGCTAACCCCGGACTAGTGGATTTTGTCGATCATTACTTCACTCGTACACTTTTTACACACGCTACAATTTCCTTAACCCCGTACTATAGGTGGGGCCAAATTGCCATTTAGCCCCACCTATAGTACGGGGTTAAGCTTAGCCCACTTTCGTTTTACACATGCGATCTTAACCCCGTACTATTGTTCTTAGCACCGCAATTGGTGGGATAACCCTGCTTTTTTGCAGGGCCAAATAATCCCGTACTATAGGTGGGGTTAGCCCACTTTGCAAAAACGCTGTGTAAAACGAAAGTGGGCTAAGCTTAACCCCGTACTATAGGTGGGGCTAAATTGCCATTTAGCCCCACCAATAGTACGGGGTTAAGGAAATTTTAGCCTGTCTAAAAAGGGTATAAGTAGCTTGACCAATGATATACATTGAAAACTTGAAAACTTAAAGGTATAAACAGTTTACGAATAGGCCTCTACTGGATAAGAAGGGGTTTTTTTAGGGTTTGAATGGTATGAAATACGGGTGAAAATCTTGTATGTCATCACAAACGAGAGTGCTACATACATACATCATCAGTAGTTCACACAGAATCACTAGTACCCTAAGCATGCAAACATTATGTAGAGAGTTCATTCTAAGTCAATTGGTCAACATCTTTAGAAGTATAAAGATTTTTAACCACTGTAATGTCCCATCAGGTGTATGTTGAGATTCTGTAGTGCAAATGTCAGGAAATGTCAATCAAAAGAAGACTACCCCCTTCCTACCGTAATTAGGCATACTACTTCTGCATCGTAAAAAGTTCAGACAGGCAGGCTCACGTCTATAAAAATGTAACCATTTAGATGTGTAATAACACAAATCATTACTAACGACTCACTTCTCTCACGAAAGTTATTTTCTTCCATACAAAAAAAAATTAATTAGGGTAAAAAATAATCATTTGATTTTTTTTAGTCATTTGGTTAAGGACATGCTTTGAAAGTGGAAAACATCATGGACAGGATTGTTTCAAATAATGTTCCACCTTGATGAAATAATGGGAATGCACTTTCACAATAAATTTCAAGCAAACAAACAAACAATATTCAAAGTAACCAAAAGGTTCTAAAAGTTTAGTGCAGTGTGGATTCAAATCCTCCCCTCTTTTTATGGAGGGGGAAGAAGAAAGAAAGTGTACATGCTGGCCACTTTAAAAGTTTTCACACTATTACTCATGCACAATAAACCTCCTGTTCTTACTCACATTCTGACCGTGCACTTGTACCCATTCTTTCAATGTCAAGTCCAGTCCGTGCAGGCCCATCTAATCCTCTAATGACATTACTGTGGTCTTTTGCTCTACTTTTCATCAAGTTTCCATAGCTTTTTTTCTGTGTTCATCACGTTCAACCCGCATCACCCAAGAGGATTTGCATGGTGTTGTAATACAGTCAGAAGAAATTTTGCCAAACTAAGTCTGACACCTCTCTACCTTTTGCCCTATTATTTCATTTTTTCCTCACGTACATTCTCCTTTTCTTTTCTTTGATGACAATTTGGGAATTTGGGGTGTCTGCTTTGCTGGGAGTGTCTGATTACAGATGTACTTTTATCAAGCAGTCATGGCTCAGTTACAGGAATATACTATAATGATTGAAACAATCTTCTTTATATCCTCCAGCAGCCATGAATGGAGTAAAGAGAGAGCATTGCACCCTAAATATTGACAAGGCATTTCATTGGAGTACAGTAATGCTGGAGGACACATGGCTCAAGGTATGCAACTCCTTGGTACGTTCGGTTTCAATGACAATGATTACATCAGGTTTTTCACCTGCCATTGTGCCAAATTAATTTGTTTTAAAGATGGGCACCTTGCATTGATCTTCCATATTGAAGGGCAGTCAAACATTAAGTCACTTTCCCCAGGCCGATCTAGGAGGACCAGTCCAAGGCAACTCTGTCTCTATGAACGTGCAAATTTAATCCAGGAAGCAATCCTCTGAAATGATCTACAAGATTTCATAGAACGGTTTGGGCTTGCGGATTTTCACTTGAAGGTGTTGTGTACTTTGCTGGAAATTTCAAAGGTATTGAAGGGTGACACAAATAAGTACAGTGTCAAAATGTGCAAAAAATATTTGACCCCACTGCCCAACAATCAAAATCTTCTCATAGCAACTAGTCTAGAGTTTCCCAGTATGCTGACAATGCGACTGTGAACGAAAGCACAGTAGGCTTAATACACCTTTATAGCAGATTTTTTTAGACCACATCAGTCCAGAAAAATTACTGTGAACAACGTACTTCTAAGCTATTTTGATGAAATCCCAAATGAATCAGTACACCTGTAGATACCGATTCACTAACTATCAAAAGAAGAAGAGAGGTTATCGAGCCTGTTGTTCTATTAATGAAATTATTGTTGCCTTGGATGTTCATCTCCCCTTAACACAGGAACAGGTGAACTTGGCAAGTCAAATACTCAGGTGGTAGAGGACAAGGTTGGAGGGCTCTACCTGAATACCTTAACATAATCCTGAATCAGACTTGGCTTGACCCCCAAGGTGTCTCTTCATTCCAACAGTCTACATTCATGATCTTCGATCAGCTCAAAAGTGCTGATAGTATGCACTAAAAATGATATAATACTAATGAATTCAAATGAGATCAACCATTTACAAGGTTTTAATTATTAAACTACTGTCATTTTATCTGATTCTGCACCACACAAAACATAATAAAAAGCCTTAAAAAATAAAACCATCTAATTTTCCACTTTTCATATACCTCAGGAGTAACAAAACTTCAGCAAATTCACCAGTTTAAGAAATTGTACTTTGGAATGTGATTTTTTTTTTTTTTTAATTTGACAATTTATTATTATCCAACTATAGCAAAAGTAGATCAGGATGGAAATAATATTGAGCCCACATGCACGTTGTATCTTTCAACACATTTTTGGAACAAGAGCTCAAATTCTTTTAAAAATAGGAAAACCTATCCAGACAGGTGTTGCGGGGATACCAATGTATTTATGAAAGTGCGTAGTCAGATAATTAATAGGTCCTTTGGCGTCATTGCAATCAAGCACTATCAAGTGGGAACAAGGTAATATCCTGGATGAAGCATCTTCATTCAATTTCTTTATTTAAAAGTCTAAAATTTATAATATCTGGTTACAGATTATTGCAAATTCACCTGGCAAGAGTGGACAAAGGCATACTATTGATAGATCAGTATCATAAGGTGCTTTCATGCCCACTTGCTCATAACATAAAAAGTCTTATTGATGTTTTATAGGGATGTGTAAATGCATCAATGTAGGAAATAAATATTGATAATTAATTCAAGGAGAGAATAATTATTTCTATGTAGTTATTTTTTCTCATTTGGTCGGTATAAGAAAAAAGTCTTCTGTGTTACAAGAAGAGCATGTTCCTCCCCTTGAGATTACATTTTGCATTTAAGCAATCAGATCAGATTTCACAGTTCACTCATCATAGTTCAATCAATATTTGATGTACTTCTGTAGAGAGTGTACAAAGAAATATCATATCTCTGTTGGAGCCATCTTCCCTTTTTATAAGAACACACGTCTTTTTGTCTGGATGAGACTTTTGACACCTCTCCAAAATCCCAGCCTCCCTTTGGCTCTCTACTCACTGCAAGACCTGCCCTTTGCCTTGCACCTGACTTGAACCATCTTGAAGGCAACAACCCTGACATACTAATCCTTTGCAGACCAATCTTCAATTGTCACATTTTGTCTGAGTAAACTTTACACAATCGATCAAATGTTTGCCAGTAGTGTTAACATGAGAAGAGTAAACTAGCCTCAGACGCCACTGCCCCAGCCCCTGTTGTCTTTTCACAGCTAAAGAGCTTGTTCTGTTCACCTCTTTCCCCGTTAAAACTTTTGTTTGAACTATGGTGCGCTCATTCCCTCTGCGGTACATTCTTTCTTCCTTCAGGTACAGTTTCACTTCATCTCTATTTTATTTATCATTTACTTCATATTTCTCTCAGTTCCATTTAAATCAAATATGAATAGGCCACTATTTCAGATTAATTTCATTTTCAGATGACAAAGCCCCACTGACATTCACACATGCCCCAACATGGTTTCAGTCAGTGGAGGGCAGACGCCCAAGGACCTGGAAAAGACCCTTAGCCTGGTCATTTGCCAGGGGACTAAAATGTTTGAACCAGGGATTTATTCAGTGATTGACATTATTGAACAAATTTTTAGGAGATCAATGACCAAAAGAGACCACAAAATGCTTCACACTGAACAAGCCACTTGGGGCTACTTTTTCAATACACTTTTCACATAACCTACTCTTCAACCTGTAAAAAGAGCATCTCAAACTCAGAGGAGGGGGTACTCAACTATTAGTATTAATGGCTTCAAACTGTACCTTTACTGAAGAAGGGGGATCATATCTGTCTTTCTTTTCTTTTTTTTTGAACAAGCAAGCATTCAAAATTCCTCCCTATCAATCCCTCTCTCTTTCACTCCACTCCCTTCTCCTCTCATACACCTTTCAAAGTGGGCTATTCCATATTGGCCATTGACGTCCTGTGTCCTCACATCACAAGTGAAGTAAAACTAGAAGCATACCCTTTCAGACTACCTTTTCTTTGCTGGTAAATACAAGGCGTGCGTTTTAGCTCTGCCAGAAGTACAGAAAGCTGGGATCATTAAAGGCCAAGTTCACACTGATGAAAAGTTCGTTGTGAAAATACAAAAAAATAATAAAATACATTGGTGAAGGTTTAATGAAAATCTTTTAAGATTGAGAAAGTTATTAGAATTTTATTTTTTGATTTGTGATGTGAGCAGCTGCTCCATATATTATGTAATATCAGATGCATAAATTTCAATTTTCTTATGGTTCGTGATGACTAAAAATTTGTTTCTTTCAGGAGTGGATGTGAAATGATTTGTCTGACATAAAATTCAGAGTGAACCTCCCCTTTAAAGGCAGTACATGGTTGATTTTATCTCTGATCATTCTGTAATGAATCTCTAAGTATCCTTTTCATGCTGCAAAGTTCAAAAAGGAAAACTGTTCCTCTGTGTTCAACTTTGCCTGTCATACCTTGCCTTTCACCATGTACTACAGCCTTTCCCCACCAAAGTTCATTGGGGAAGGACTCATTATAAAAGGGGTATCAAACTTTGCAGTGAATGAACAAGTGTAGAAAGGACATTCACTTTTAAAGACACCTTCCTTTTCTCTATCACAGCTACTTGTCCCTTTCCTATTTCAATCAAACTGTCAACACCTTTGAAAAATTGGCTTGTGGATTGAAGATTTTGACCCCATTCACAGGATTATGCCTTTATTTTCGTCCCTCCCAAGTAATATTACTATATTGACAGAATACAGGAGCACTGGGTTTGCATACATGCTGAGATTTAAAAAATATATATAATCAATCTATTTTACACTTCTTTGTTTGCCGTTTGCTGAATCCCTATCATACCAAATTGATATTTCATCTAACAAAAGTCACCTAAAGGAATAACAGTCTGTTATTTTCTGACTAAAGAATGTAACATGACAGGTAAATATGTTAATGAGCATATCTTGTGAAGCCAAATAAATGGTATTTCTTTTATGCAAGTTTATTACAAAAACGACAAAGAAACTTGGGTCAGGGGAAAAACAACTATTGAACATCCTAAAATGCCCTAACATAATTATCCATTTTTCTCAAGCTCTGAAGCATGATCACATATAGTCAGTAAGTGTTGCAATGTGGAATCCATTCTCTGAACCCAGGAACTTCTGTTCCATTTTGGGAGGTCATGCCACAAGGACTGTGCTTTGCAAGGGCTTCATCATCATCATCATCATCATCATCATGAGTCGCTACTCAAAATGCATAGTGGTGAACTTGCAGCTGAAGAGTGTGATCCTTTCAACAAAGTGATTATGGTTCCATTCCAGACCCATCCCTCTGGATTTATGGGTAAACTTTGCTTACAAAGAAGACAAAGTTTATAAGCCATCAGAGGGATGCCGGGATGCAAATATTTTCTCAACTTGACCACCTTAAAATTTACAATCACCAGTCCGTTTCTGGTTTGCCGTTAGAAGGGATACAAATGACAAACCATGTAATCAAAGGATTTTAACCAGGATATTCCCCCCCCCCCCCATCTAAGACCCACCCCAGTTTTCCTCTATTTTTGTTATATACATACTTATGTGACCGTCCCCCTTACCCTATATTATAACATTGACTTGTAGATAGGTATGGCAGTTATATTGGTCTTCATACTGCCGAAAATGAAACATTCTAAAGCATTTTTTTTTTAATCCTTGTGCAATAATACAAACTAAAAGGCTTGTCTGAAACTACTTCAAATCATATTGGCTTAATGATTGGTATTACAATGAATAAAAAGTGGACATGCCGGATAAGACAGTTTCTACTTGTTGATCAGATCAGTAGGGGTCATAAAGATGTCATACTTCAAGAAACCTTCCTTTGAAGGAAAGCGGCATATAGATCCAACTCCTTGACAGGTCGTGCTTCCATCAAACATCAATTGAATGAAACTCACCAAGCATGCCAGATCATACCCCATCCCTTTCCCCCAAATCTAACAAACATAAAGGTGGGATAAAGTGTAGAATAATCCACTTAAGGTGCTTACTTAAAGACAGACTGGGAGAGATTGGGGAGGGGTAAAGAGTTATTAATACCATATACATCACCTTGCTTGATTGAAGTCCATCACTTGTGGAATTATCCCAAACAGGGAGTTATTAATATCATATACATCATCTGGCTTCATTGAAGTCCATCACTTGTGGAATTATCCCAAACAGGGAGGATAAATCAAACTCTACATTATCTACACTATGACTAATATAGAGATTCATGTTAGTAGGATTTCTTGCAACTGATTCCTTACTTTCCATTGATATTGTATTAGATTGCATACACAGTTTATTTGTTGGTAATAGAATTGTATGCCTCAGAACAAATCTCAAATAATGTCTGCAAAAACCTATGAATAGACACAACAAATAAATAGGCTTATGTGTCTGGTCTACTTGCCTGAAAGTGAATTTATATCAGTAATATTTCAACAACATCAAAAAACAATTTTGATTCCATAGCCACTGATAAGACAGAAACCATAAATGAATTGCATTACCTCTTCATAGCAAAAAGCAGTAAGTCACAACATCCTTCTGGTTCGAACCATTCATATATACAATATAGGCTAGCTATGGGTCCACTCTTCCTTCTGGTTCGAACCATTCATATACAATATAGCTATGGGTCCACTCTTTAACAACTTACTTATTAACATATAAAGTAACTAAACACTATTTTAAATCACTGAAACAAATTGTTCACTACAAGTAGAAGCATTTTCTCATCCTTGAGTAATGGAGATTATCCAAGTCATTTATTTTTTAAAAGCTAGCCAGAAGTCATAACCAGCAGCAGTTGACTAAAGCAATGGATTTTTACCAATTTGAAGGGAACACTCTCTCATAAATAAGCTTGAAATTAACTTTTTTAATTGTTAAACAGCAATCCAAGCATTATTTCCAAATCACATGAGTGACAGACCTAATCCTCCAGCACTAAAGTCAATTTGTAAATGTAATACTCCAAGAGGAGAACAAAGGATATCCATCTTTGCTTTGAGCAAAATGAGGTATGCCTATAGGTTAAATTTCATTAGCCTCTTGTATTTGCAAATACAAACTGCATATACCCCATCACCAAAACACTTCAGAAAACAATTCAAAGAAGATACATCCTAACTGGGTGTCCTCACCATAACCTCTAAAACCTATGACAAATATCTCATTAGCGTTATTCAACTTCTGCATTTAAAATAAACATACAAACCTCAAAAGACTTTTTAATTCCACTATGGATTCCCCCCCCCCCCTTGAACTAAAAAATAATTGCCTCAAATGGATTGAAAAGTGTTGCTACCAATGATTTCTTTTGTTCTGTTTTTTGTTATTTCAATATTTCATGAACAACTGAATTCCAAATGACAACATGAATAAGGAGACCATTCTCATACTTCGAAATACTAGCCTTCAAGCTCACTATTCATTCATTCCTCTGAAAATGTAGTTTTTGTTTAACTTTCAAAGTAATGTAAACAGTAATATAAACATTCATGTAGACTGAAGTAATTCAACTGATATGTTCACGCACAGACAACATTCAATACTTCCTCACAAACTACCATTGTCATAACCAAACATTCATCACCTACAAAATTGAAGTGATCTATTCCTTGGAAAAGTAACCGTATTTTGGGCCAAGTGCAAGAATAGCATGCCCAAACCATAAACTGGGTAAACAAAACACATCCTGCCAAGTGCATGTCATCCTCATTCCACCTAAAGCACGAACACCAAGTGCAAAGACCAACAAGATGATGATACATTACACTGCATCACTTTGTCTTTTCCGACCCCAACCTCTTTTTATGGACCAGGACATGGGTGGAGATGGGAAGAAAGAGCGGAAGGGTTTTCAAGAGAAAAGCCACAGTCAAACATGTTATTTGATGAGCGAAAGACCAGGTAGTGACACGCTGCCAGTTGGTTTGGGCATTCACCTCCATGCTGATGAAAGAGATGGATTGTCCACTGGTAATAGGCAGACATACTCATGAACTTCTGACATGTTGGGCCAGCAATTTTTTGTATCCCCTTTTTCCGACGATATATTCTATTTCTTTCTTGTTCTTTTTTTATGTCATGGATTTGCATATAATTTTTCACCTTCCTCTTTTCACTTATTATTTTTAGCTGTCATTTTTTGTATTCTACCCCACTGCAAATCTTCTCTCTTGTAACTCCCTCACTTACTTTTCTTCCCCCTTCCTTTTCTATTCATTCTTATATTCTAGGCCCAGGCCCACCCCCCCCCCTCAATCCCTGCCATTTTTCTTCTTACTTGATACCAAAACATTCCATTCTATAAAAGTTACTATCCTATGTTCTTCTGATTTTACCTGTGGGAATCACCAATTCAATTCTACTCAATAACAAATCTAACAGAATAACATCCGCTATAAAAAGAATGGTCTATTTATCCCAAGAGTAATCCATGCCACGGATAACATTTTGTGACTATGCCAAAGTCACGACCCCACGCTCCATGCCGCTGCTTTCAGCATTAGATGTTGAGTTACAATCAAGCCACACATGTGCTAATGCATTCATGTGCATACCACCCATTAGAATATCTAAACACATGCCAGTCATCATCAACATCAGAGACCTGGAGATCATTGGTGGAGCAATGAGGGTACACCAGCCAGGTAGACCAGACATCCCACTTCCTTAGCATTGGCACCTAGCTCTGCATTCTGTCATAGTTTCTTTCAACCACTGTGGTTGCCATGCATTTAACAAGTCAAATTGTGGGTAGTTACATGTAAATGAGCCCTATTTAGTGAATTAGAGGTTGGAAACGGTTTTATAAAGTAAACCTCTCACACCCATCTGATTCATACCATCATGGACCTACTAGAAATCAACTGTCTGCTGTGGTTTCAGACCCACATCGCTGAAGAAGGTGCTGCTTCAATGAGGGGCACAAGAAAGCAACGTTCCCAGGACTCAAACTCTGATCTGCCGGACAGTGTGGTGCATGGAGGGATATCGATGATGCCCTACATTTGCCGGCATCACATACCAATTGAACATTTGATCGTTTTCTACTGGTATAATATTGGAGGAAAATTACCTTGCAAATGTGAAAAATGTGAGGTGTAACCTTACCCTGTGTAAGTTAGGTGGGAAACATGAGCGAGATGGCAAGACGCCAAAAACCTCTTGACCTGGCGAGCTGATCGGTGGGTCACAGGGAGGTGAGCTTCGGGATCAACTCCCAGACAGATGTGGGACACAAAGGGGCTTGGCAAGAGGATGGCTGCTGGAGGATGGAATGAAGGATGGGATTCTGATATTGGTAGAGAAAGTCTTAAGAAAGAAAGTGAATGTATACAGAAGAAAAGATGAATAACGATAGACGACGATGGTGACATGATAGTAAGGGCGCTACAATGACAGTTCTACAAAAGTAAAATGACAAGTGTGAAATTAAATGATTAAATGAAATCAGAATCAAAAGGTATAAGGTAAAACTGAAATGAAGAATGATATCCATTTAATGTGACTTCCTTTGATTATAACCCAAAGGGCCTGTTCTTAAAACTTTCAGCCGTTGCAAATGATCACAATACATTATATAGCCTAACAATTATCAATCAACTTTAAATCACTTCGGGATAAATTTACATGCATAAACAGAGGCTGTGGAATAGTTTTGAAAGTTTGAGGGAGGCTGACCATGCAAGAAATCACAATCAGATGGTCATTTTTTATGTTATGGGGCACTGTTTTGGAATAAAGTGGAGGTTGAAGCCCACCCTCACTCGGTTCTGTGGCCCTCAATGTACAACAATATGAAAGAAGGATACTAATTCATTGCAGAAACTGGAAACTGAAAATAAAAAATTTCAGTTTACCATTTCCTCACCTTCATGCTTTGTTAAATGTTACGGTAGAATTAACACTTTGAATCTCGTGGTTGGTGAACTCCTTAAAAATTTTAAAATGTAACGACGCAAATCCTCACTAAACCCTCAATGTCCTATCCTTGGCCAGTGATTACAGGGGTTCCTTTCTAAAGAAACCCCAGGCTTCTTCTCTTTATTTTCCCTCCTTTCTTGTTTCTGACATTCTAATCGCAATCCTCTTAGAAACACTTCATAGCTTCAGCTTACACAAACCTAAGGCTTGATGATAGAGAAATTTATTCCGGTTCTTTTGATTCCAAATCCCCATAAAGGTCACTTGTTTCATTCATCATAAAAGGATTAAATCATCCACATTATTGTATATGTCCAAATAGTCCTCTTCAATATACAGAATATATGTTCGCAGCAGGGTTCTGTATGCAAGTACCATACAGGTGTAAGTTTGCCAACACTTAATAGAAAGGTGAACAAGATCAAATGCTTCTTATCAAAAAGACTGTATGATTTTCCCATTCATGTCTTTATAAAAGAAGGTGTTATGAAATCATTGGAAACAACTATTATCTGCATTCGGCAGTCACAATATTGATACCATGCAGACTGCATAACATTAGTTTTAAAATGATCATCTTGTGCAGAGCTAAAGACTGGTTGTCATTCTGTATTCACAGCAGATACAGAATGGGGGTTCAGCTACAGGCCTAGACGTTACAAAGCTGGAGTCACACCTTTTACCCACAAATCCTGCAAGTATGTTTTCATTGCTCATCCTCACATTCACGCTGGATGTACAGGGAAGCTGTCACGATAGCACACTTATAGCAGGATTCAAAGGTGCTAGAAGCATGTTTTCCACCAATCCCTATCAGTTTGTGCATGCTTAAGATGAGGATTTGCGATGACAAGATGCTTGCAAGAATCCTACATGAAAGATACAACTCTTTAGTCAAGTGCCAAAACAGCACTGTATGAAGGGGTATTTTTTATTCATTTCTTTAGAATATTACACATGAATCATAAATCAAAACACTGCTTCTATTTGAAAGCATTCTGTTGACATGACTTTTCTTCAAAGCTGTTCTATCCAACATTCCAAGCCTATCCATAGCATACTGTACAATGCAACACGACCTAGAAAAAACGGTACACAAATGTTGGTCAACTTGAAGTGCCCATAGTGCATTTTTTAATTAGTAGCAGGCCACTGCAGTCTAGTCTGCTGTGCAAACCCTTCACTCGAGTTAAGGTTCTGAATGCGCAGCCTATTAATGCATTGCATACTGAAGGCCCTCGATTGAAACAGCAAGTTTTGTATGTCCTAGTCTTTGCATGGAGACCCACTTGCTCATCAAAGTTTCAATCAGGGTCTGCACCTGCAGACTAAGTGCACTCTTGCCCTTTTTACACAGGATTTTCTTAACCCCGGACTATCGCTAACCCCGTACTATCCTTAACCCCGTACTATTTTTTTTCCTTTTCACACATGCCAAATTGTTATTGCTAACCCCGGATAAGGAATGCTTGCTTTTTACACACGAAACTCGCTAACCCCGGACTAGTAGATTTTGTCGATCATTCGTAGTACAAGTACTTCACTCGTACACTTTTTAACACACGCTACAATTTCCTTAACCCCGTACTATAGGTGGGGCCAAATTGCCATTTAGCCCCACCTATAGTACGGGGTTAAGCTTAGCCCACTTTCGTTTTACACATGCGATCTTAACCCCGTACTATTGCTCTTAGCACCGCAATTGGTGGGATAACCCTGCTTTTTTGCAGGGCCAAATAATCCCGTACTATAGGTGGGGTTAGCCCACTTTGCAAAAACGCTGTGTAAAACGAAAGTGGGCTAAGCTTAACCCCGTACTATAGGTGGGGCTAAATTGTCATTTAGCCCCACCAATAGTACGGGGTTAAGGAAATTTTAGCCTGTCTAAAAAGGGTATCTGTCTGATGTCCTAATTGAGATCTCAGTTGCATTCAGTTCATTTTGAAGACACTGGTTTCACAGAATCACATTTCAAAATGTATCTTTAATGTATTTCATGTTTGCCGCTTTGAAAGACACTTATTTTCATAGCCATAAAAAAATTGATTGAAAGAATCCCTGTTTTTAAACTAGATGTCTTTGCAAACTACTCTACATAGGTAAACCTTCTATGAATCATATTTCAATGCAATGTGCACCATGTACAAAACCAAAATACATCTGCTGTTTATCAAGCAATTTCACAAACCATGGCTTCTGCATTCCATCTCTTCTTGATCTCTTTCATTGTATTTAACATGACTCAAACATAAGAATCCCTGTCCAGGTATCACAACCAATGCAACCCCTGAAGCTCAAAGTCACAAACTCACAACACTATCTTTACAACCAGTCTCTTTTATTTCTTTAATCATACCAATAAAAAGACCACTAATTGATTTATTGGTTTCTTCCTTTATTGAAGCATCTTCTATTTAGTACCACCATGAAGAGCCAGTCTCAACATCCCATGGAATTAAGGGGACTGATTAGTTTCTATCCCATTGTCCTCATCAGCCATGGTCTATTCTTATATTCAATAGACCACAAACAGGGGGAGAATTTTCCCCAATCATCAAATAAAATCCATTGAAGATTAAGGATTTAGATCCCTATGCCAATTAGCATGTATTCTCTGTCCACTTGTGCCACTTCCTATCTTTTTCTAAAGGTTGTATGGCTAGAGTTTGTTTGTGGGAGGACCTGGTTTCTGAAACAAACCAATGACTGGCACAGAGAACCCATCCAAGAAATGAAAGAGCCTAGCTCCTTAGAAAGGTATACCAGCATCTTACAACACTGAGAATAACAGACTGTTCATCTGGATGACTATTAGTACATGTAATATAGGATTTCCATTTGACACCATGTCCTTAATCCAATATTAAAAGCCTTTAATCCTATATCAAGAGTATGTTCTGTGCAGCATTCAAACACAAGTTCAGGTAATCCTTTGCAACCTATGATAAGGACAGTACCACTTCATCAAGTGCTGCTTCTGGATTGCACTTTGCTCTACATCAGACATGACTAACATGTGTGGCTAAGTGACGACTAAGATGAAGGATTTGGTAAAATATTTCTTCTATTATTTTCATTTTATAAAGATATCATAAACAAAGTTTGAAATATATTCCTTGATACTTAAGTCCCCTGAACTGTATTTAAAAAAGATAAGCTGGATTCTCCATGAGAACGAGAATTTTTTAAAGGTAAATTCATGGCTCAATAGCTATTTCTGGTCAACAAGCTACTTACTCAAAAAGTGCGTGAACGAAATAAGTAAATTCGATCGATACCAACAAAATGCACATGGTCAATCAATGACTTCAATAAATTCCCGACAGTTAATATCTTTTCAAAGTCTGGATCATTTACTTCAAAACCACAAAACTAACCACTGATTTCATTAACCCTGTTTTATAGTTTTAGCACCTATCTATCATCCAAGCCAGAAAGCATTTAATGAACATGTTTATGCCCTTGATAATGGGCATTTGCTCTTTGCCAATGTTGATTAGTCGATAAGCTTGGCACCAGTCACCAACTTGAGAATAGGTAATAAGATAATATTAAAAAAGATCTATAGGTTGTTATACATAGCTGGATAATTCTATTGAATTATACACTTATATGTATGTTTGGGTAGTACTGGAATCTTACCTCACTACATCAAGGTACAAAAATACCAAACCCGAGTTGCAAATTGTTTCTATAAACAAGAATTACATATGTCTGAATTTGCACACCGGGCAAGATCATAAAAAAATTCTGTAAATTTGTGGGAACAGTTATATCTTTGTAGCACATAATGTATGCAAAAGATTTCCTACTAATCTTTTTTTTATAAAGATCCATTTGAGGCTTACAATTCTTAATGGAACATGCCATGGGAGAGAAACTTTTTTGGTCAACTTCCAATATTTATGGAGACATCCTACTAGCTATTATTCGCCAAATTCAAGTTTCAGTCTTCATGTAATTATTTACATGATCTAAATCCTAAAACCTACTTCTTTCTTCAGTGAATTCAATACACCTCTTCAGGCTGTGCACTATGTTAGGGAATATTTGCTGGGTTCCATTTTGTATAAACTTGGTTCCAGCTTATGTGAGCATATATGCAATAAGACCAAATGAAAACAAAGTGGAGCCATAGATGTATTCACACAGGAATGTTAGATTTAAGTAAATCTCTGAAAATAACAAGTTGATACATGGATCACTCAAGGTTCTTTATCAAGTAATTTCCATTAAAATTTTTGTAGAATCTCAACAGGAGATCATGTTTCACCAGATAACATGAAACAAAGTCAAGGATATAATGAAAACCTATTGAAATGGTGAGGTATTTGATTTCTTCAAGTCTACACACCAAGATACACAAAAGATATTTTAGTCTTCAGGAAGAGTTAGCTTCATGGGGAAAGGTGAGAACAATAAACTTTTCATAAATTCTTTTCAGGAAATTTAGGAAATAAATATTTTAACTAAATTAAAAGTCTATTTATAAAAAAGGCATATTCAAAATATGCCATAAGACAGCTAAAATGTGCAAGTTGATGCAGGCAACTCTAAGTGGACTTCAATTGATATCTCATCATTTAGGTGATTCCAAAAATAATGCCACATTTCCTTTGTCTATTAAAGTGGGTTACAATTAACTTTTCTTAATCATTTTGAGATGGCTTGAATGGCAAACCAGAAATTAATTTTCGTCCACAGTCCCAACAAGTAACTTTATACAGTCTGCAGTGTAAACTGCACTAATGTTGAAAGAGAAACATGTCATAATACTTCTTTTGAGCCCAGAGGTGGATGTTTGTAGAAAGGATGAAGTTTTAGCTTCTTAAAGATTTACTCTGGCCTCAGGTCCTCCAGTCTGGTAGTCTCCATCTTTCCATCGTCTCTCTTGCTCTCTCATGCTCTTACTCTATATCTCTCTCTTTCTTAGTCTCTTCATCTATCTATCCATCCTTCTATCTTCGTCTCCGTTACAAATGGCTCCACCACATAGTATTCCACACTCCATCATCCCCTTTACTGCTCTTGATCTCCAATCTCTTTACCTATCTCTTCCACACAATCTCTCTCTGTGCCTCATTATGATCTCTATCCTATAAAAATCTCTGAAAAGTCTCATCAAACTTTCATTTTACAAACTTCAGATGTTAGGTAGAAAATTGAAACTTTTTCTGTTACAGTCACCATGGTCACTGTATATGGATTCTATCAGAGCACAGAGCAGTGTTTCTTTAGTTTCACATACCAGATGTCAGGTGCATGGTATGGGGCTATGGAGAGAGTTCAGTGAAAGACTTAAGCAATTGTTGATGGACAAAGCAACAGCTATAGCTACATTCAAGTTTTGTAGAAATTATTTTATGGATTATCCCTTGAAGATGAACTCTGTGAAGATACTTCAAGAGTCTCATAAGCAGATTACTGGACACATATTGACCTACAGCCCTCCCACCAGTACCTCACCGATCCCTGGAGCTGACTGGACCTCGATGAATCCCTTTACACCTCTCCACATCCAGGGTGTTATCTTGCGTGTGGTCCTCATGTCTTTGGACCACTATGCCGCTCCTCACTGATCCTATTGAAAACCCATTGTTCTTTCTTTTTCTTCCTCCTATTCATGGAGTCTCTCCCTCTCTTTGAGTCTATTTAGGCCCTGACCAGATGAACTATAGGATCTGTCCAATCCCCCTCACACCTAATCAGATGCCCATTTAGCATGCTGACAATGGTCAAGCTTTTCTAAAGACATTCATCATGGTTGACTCATCTCAGGACAGTTAGGGTGATCATGATATACACCTAGGATCAACTGTGTCATAGAAAAGTCATTCTTTTAGTCAACACCTTTTCATCCACAACTTTATATTTCATACAAACACACAACAAATGCTTTTGTACAAGATTACATGAGTGAAAGTAAGTCTTTAGACCCCGTTTATAGGTTTATAATTGGAAAAAATAAATTATTCATCTAAAACTTTATACTCTAACAAATTAATTTCATCCCAGAATTGTAATGAAGGTAAATATAAACAGCTTTATCTTAATGCTGCTTAGGCAAAAAGTCCTGAAATCTCAAAGAATCCAGGAGAAAGAAGAATACATTAGTGCCGGAACACAGCATCTGATGCATTTACTATTTCCTTTATTGTGACATAGTAGTAGTTTTATTCATATTGAGATCTGGGATTTGAAAATTCAAATTTGCTTATGTTCATTTCCAACAAAACAAAACAAAAGAACAGTAATCACAATGACATCGAACAGAAATAAAAAAAAATAAAAAAATAAAAAAAACTTGGACTACAGGGTCTTGAGCCACCCTGAATAAAATGATGTAGAAAAAAATATTGGTATTTAGAACATATAAAATGATATACATCAAAATTTTCTTCTAAACAGACACACACAACATCCTGTGAAGCAAACAAAAATAAAGGATGAGCACATACAGTATGTACATCACTATTGCAACTTGGTGATCTTCATCAGATCATGGACCTACTACAACCCTCCTGAAGTGCAAAGGCATTTCATTTCAGAATTGAAGCTCATCTTCCCACGTAACTGTCTACAGCAAGCCAAAGTCAAAAGAAATTTGGTTGGCCTCAAGCATGGACATCTTTTGAATGAAGGATTATATACCCTACATAATCTCACAGCATAGAAATACAATTGGTTCGAGCACTTCAGAGTTTGTTCAACAGTAGCAAGCAGGCCCATAGATCAAATCCCCTTAGCTTGCAGCAGTCCCCAAGGTTAAGGATCTAATTTAGTCAACAAAATACATTTATTCTAAATGAGATTCTTTATAGAAACATGGTCTTAATTTCATACCCAGGTTCCCCCATGAAAGTAAAACACACAATTTTATTTAATTTAATCCCACTAATAAAAATGAATGCAAAGTCCTAGTTTTTGTAATAAAAACAGTGAAAAGTAAAATCAAACAAGAAAAATAGTTAAAAGAAAAAAATCATATCGTTCAATAAAAGTTGATCAGTAGAAAATCAAAATCAAACAAGTTAAAAGTTACAAGTACAAATATCACATTATTTCTTACGAATGTTGATCAGTTGAAAAAGTTTTTGTTCCTGTAACAATTGAATGAAGATTGTAGTTAGAAGGCCATTGTGTGTGCAGGTGGAATAAATCAAATTATTAATGTTGACAGGGGACAAGCCATTACCTCAAACTTGACCTAACCCATAACAATGCACACTTATCATCACTTCATGCATGTAAGAATTCTCTCTCTCTTTTCCTTCCCATCCAATACACCCTCTCTCTCCGAGACCCACATATACACTAATCACACACTCGCAAACCCCTCTCTCATCCGTTAGTTAGTATACATTATTTTCAAAATTTAATAACAACATGCATAAATCACATTCATTAGCACATTAATATATTCCCCCCCCCCCTAAAAAATGGTATGAAGGGTAGATAAATTAGATAGATAGATAGATAGATAGATCCAATGCCAGTATTAATGAACAAAAACATATATTATTTAATCATAAACATGTAGCAATTGTCATTTTCAAAAACTTTTTCATAATAAAATCAAACTAATAGACATTCTTTTTAACAACGTGCCACTATAGTACTCACACGAACAAAGCTGCCAACATTAATTTGTGAAAAAATCCTGTTCTCTGTTTCTTTTTATCTTGTTTTCATATCTAAAATCCTATTTTTCTTTAAAATTTTGTTAAACATACCAAAATTGTTCTTACAAGTTTCAAAACCCTATTTCTAGGGGAGAATCCTTGAGTGTTTAGTAGGATTTTAAAATCCTACTAATTGGCAGCTCTGCATATAGTAAAAATGATTGGTTTTAATATGAATTATTTGTAGTACATGCAATGTAAAAAAAATAGCATTGTTTGAGCCTGTCATTCAAACAACAAGTTGTTTAAACTTTTTAAACAACTTGTTTAAAAAGATTAAACAGTTTAAAAAGTTTAAACAACATGCATAAAATAATTTTTTAGTGTTTCATTTTTTTATTGCGATTTTTTTTCATTATGAAATTCATATTTGTCAGGTACCAAACCTCACATGTGACTGAGAAGGTACCTTTTTATATTGTAATCATAACTTCAGGAAGTCTTTTCATATCCTCTGCATGCAATCTAATCTTACAACCATATCACCAGATCTACAAGTACATCGTCTAAACAACTGTTCTCGTTGGCCAGTCAACCATTCATAATGCACCTCTCCACTTCATTAGGTAATATCAATATGATTTCATTCATATGGGAGAATATCGTCAAACCCACATCACCTCCTCTTTACAAACACTTGAGTGGTACGATATGGGGAATAGAGGGTCTGAGGGTGGGGTGTTGGGGACACAGGGTCATTTCAATGGTCCTCCCCTTCCGAACTTACTAAAGAAATAGTCAAGATATGAAAACAAACTTTGAAAAACGCATGATTGATTGCAACTCTGGGATAAATGTCAACAGTGATCTCTAGATGTAAACACAGAAAATGCACACTTACTTTTTTCATTGTGTCCAGTGGATAGCTAGTTCAATTTTGAGATTGCATGTAGATTTCATCGAGTTGGAATTGTATTTGTTTATTTGGTTGTTTATTTTTTTCAGATTATTAAAAACACATAACACAGATGGCATCAATTGAAATAAACAAAATAAATTGCAAATATGTTGAAAATATGTCTCGTGGCCTTTTGACAAGGCCTCGCGACTTGGCTATATTTCTCATCAAGTAGAGGCTAAGACAAGGCTAGTGGCTAACGAAGAGAATCGATGCGACCCAAGTGAGCGCAAGAACGAGCAACGTTAACCGAATCGCGAGGCGTTTAGAAACCTGGAGGAGACATGAATGTATGGATTATTCATGACCAAGCCAATGCGCCAATTCGCAGGAACGTTCACTTCTGTGGTACGAGGTCATACAGGGTTCATTGATGCGAATGATACACTCGCTGATTGGCTGCTACCTGAAGCCATATAGAACTTTTAAGAAAGTTTTGTTCCACTGATTTTCCACTAAAACCAACAGTCTTCAGTCAATGTCTTCATAAGTGTGTTATCTCATCATGCTATCTCTCTTTGCCATGACTTTCACCTGACATTCCTATATGATTGAAATCCTCTTGAGATTGGATGACCCTAAAGTGGTCAAATTGACCAAGCCTGACCTTTATCCTATAGGGTTAGCCAAACTGTGTTTCCTCTGCATGATGACAATGAGCAGAGAATATGTTCCACAAACTATCAAGGGTTCAAAACAAATTATTAGAGACCTAACTATATTGAGGCATATGAAAATAATATTTTCATATGATGTGTGTGTGAAATGTAGGCCTATACCGATACATGATAGGTACTTACGAAAATATTCATCCTAAAATTCATTCTAGCCATTTAAAATGTGTTTCCTCTACAATTCAATTTTTTTCAATTCAATTCAATAGATGTATTTTCGAGCAGGTTACCCCAAATCACAAGATACAGAGATGGGGATGCTAAGTTTCCCAAAGCTTGATTAAATTTTGGAATAAACATATCATTCAACTAGGCCTATACTCTGTATGATATTTTTAGTTTCATTAAATAGCTATAAGTCAGTCCAAGAAAAACATGTTAATGAAACCCAAATGAATAATTGGTGCAAAGAAGTATCAAAATGCCCAAATTGCTAATGTGTGATTTTTCCTATCTGTGATAATTTTTATTTTTATTTCTGTCTAGAACCCCATAGAGGCATTTAATTCAATTATATCACTGAATTGTGAATGAAGCTCTAACTAAAGTTTGCCATCAAAAAGACAATGTATCATTGATTCATATAAAATTTTATTTCTGTGTACTGCCTCTAGAAAAGTTTAATAACTTTTTATCTACACTAGTAACTTTTACAACCTTCTCACATGTGATGAACCAACATCAGCAGGCATGCTGTGCTACATAAATATATACAAGTTGCCTTTGCTAAAAAAAAAATTTTAAACTGTATAACAGAGATGATTACCATCTTATCTCCAAGTGATGTTAATCATTTGTAAAGTGCTGGTGATATTTTGTGAGATATTTTAAGATTATATGTTGCTATATCAGGTAATATGAAATCAAACAATCCTTTTGGAGCAATTCTGCAATAAAACGTACTTAAAACTCCATTTCTACTAATATTATCTCTTTAGATTGTGCAGGATATATCCTTTCAAAATAGGATACTACGACCATCATTGAAGAGAAAAAAAAAGCGGGTCGAAGATCGATGCACTAAGAACCACACCCATCTCAGACGGACTGCTGAGGTAGGAATGGCACAAGACGAGGATCACGCTGATCCTATGACATCAACATACATAACTTCACAAATTACAACACACTTCTGGTAATATTTTTATCGCAAAATAAATGCTTGCTCGACAAAATTCTTCATGGCTTTAAAACAATTCTTTTGATTAACCCTTTGGGAGAACATAACTGAGACCTGGGAATTGATCAATGAGACCTGGATATTTGACAGACATTATTTGGATATCACCAAAGGTACTTTATATATATAGTCTTCATGAATAGAAAAGTTACAAAAGTATCTTAATCAGTTTTTGTCAACTTTAGTTGTGCCCAGAAGAAAAAAAAAATACTTCTATTTCTATCGTCTCAATGCATCTTACCAGGAGAGTTGTCCTTACTGCCAAATCATGGTGATGATGAGTAGGCTATAATCTTGATATTCTATGTTTGTTCTAATGTTACATCAATTGTCAATTCTTGTGATTCAGTACCTCTGCATTCACTGTACTCGTCCTCAGCCATGCTTTTTGCAGTTGCCTGTGAATACACTTCAATCTCGTGAATAAAGTGTACAATTAGTTGCATGGAGAAGCAAATAACAATATCGCTCCGGGCTAAACTGCCTTTCTTGTTTGTATTTCTTTTTCAACCCAACCCTTTTTAATGAGACAAAAGAGAAAGATATAAAAGTTTGAAAAATTGGTGGATAAAAAGGTGGAACAATTGAGGTAGAAAGATTGATGGTGAGATGAACAGTTCAACACTGAATAGCAGAATAAACATAATCGTTCAAGGAATGTTATCAAGTTGATTCAAGAATTCAACCTGAGCTATCTGGTGTATCAAATAAAATATTCAGCCAATTCAGACATGGAACCTAAACTCGATAACAAAAACATATAAAATATTTCATCATAATACCATAAAACCATTTACATGAATATCTTATCCAACACGAATATATGAGGGGGGAGAATAGTTGTCCAGTTTTCCAGCACATGTTCATGATCACCACTTGCTCTCGTCCATGACATACACAGCTCATGATAGGCCATGTACAATCATTAATGTTCATAAAATATCCCCACTTAAATCAGTTATTCTGACCTGAGTTTCCTTATATGCTTCTTAAGTCAGCATTCACATACTCATACCATTCGAGTATGATTTTTGCTGTCTGAACAATGGGGTTGGTTCACTATATAATGGTATTTTGGATAAAAAAAACTTCCTGTGATCATCAATCTTTGCAGTCATGTTCCCTTTATCTACATGTATCACGAGTCTCCTCTATTTGCCAGTATTTACACAAGCTGGGTGAAATCTTCACAAAAATACAAGAGCATCCAATGTACCAGCTCACTGATTTAGGGCTTTATGAGCTGTAGGATTAGAATGTAATTGAGCATATCCACTTGTAATAGGTACTTTCTTTCTATGCTGATAAGTACAGCCACTGATAATTGCTGGGATAAAAAAAGAAGAATGCATAAAAAATATCCTTCATTACATTTGACCTTACACTAACTGTTCCATTACTATCAATACACCTAACATACAGGAAAGTAATAACTGTATTTGTGATAGTATGAAACTATGGATAGATGACGGTGACTGCTTCTGATTGAATGAGGTTCTGTTTGAATCAGGTATACCCCTATACACCTAACATACAAGAAAGTAATACACCTAACATACAAGAAAGTAATAACTGTATTTGTGATAGTATGAAACTATGGATAGATGACGGTGACTGCTTCTGATTGAATGAGGTTCTGTTTGAATCAGGTATACCCCTATACACCTAACATACAAGAAAGTAATACACCTAACATACAAGAAAGTAATAACTGTATTTGTGATAGTATGAAACTATGGATAGATGACGGTGACTGCTTCTGATTGAATGAGGTTCTGTTTGAATCAGGTATACCCCTATCTTCTGACAGTTTAATCTACACATGGTCCATGATCTACATGAATGTGGAGAAACCAGAGTTAACTAGGTAAATAACAGGTGAAGGAGACTGCAAACATTGTTGGAAACATAATCCTCAAATCAGTACCCCAATGAGATAAAGAAACATGTTTGTTAATCCAAATGACCAACATTGCTATGAGTGTCATCCATCTGTAGCATACACTGAATACTGCTCCTCTCAAAGACACTGCCGACCTTTACTTCTGAAGTGCCTTTCTGAGTGTTGATCAGACAGTATCAATGTATCAGAGGTCTGTTCAATACAACACTGTGCACAGCGGATAATGCCACTATCTTGGGCACAGTGTTTATAACTACCTTCCTCTCTTGATCCAGGAGCGCATATATGCATCTGGGACATGCAAGTACTTCATTTCTTGAAGTTCTTGAAATCTTTCAGTGCATCAAGTTGCTCTCCTAAGAGGTTACAGTTATGACATGGTAGTTACATGATTAACAAGTCCATCCCATTTACATTCAGGCACGTTTTCCCCATTCATGACTGGCTGATGATGCTATAGTATAAGAAAGACTTTCCATAGACCCCAGTACGCACATGCAGGCTCAGTCTCTAACTGGTTACAACTTACAGGCATCCAGTATGCATATTCACAAACTATATCAACATAATCTCCTCACTGAACCCAGGTGAGGTACACAGGTACTGAGCAGTAATCCATTCCTTGGAAAAGGCACAAAAAGGGCCTAAATGTCAGCTATGGTAAACAGAGGTTCTATGTACTGTCATTACGTTTCATTTTTGTTATTACTGCAATAAAAAATATCTACAATGTAGCATGTTATGAATTGCTGGAGGAAAATATACACTGCTAATTAGCAATATCCAGAACACATGTAGACTTAACCTTATAACAAAGAATGGACAGATATCAAATGTTTTACTTTTTCAAGTCCTCTCTCAAAAAATATTCAGATCACCACACATTTGTTCTGTATCAGAGACCTTCACATTTATGACTCAAGGGCAGTGTGATAGAGATTATCTATGGAAGTTTTGGACATTGCCTGTACAAAAGGGGACTCTGTGAATGTTGTCTAGACATGAGGAGATACATGTATTATTATTTTTTTTCTCTTAGTCCCATATAATCCCTTTCATGGGGCATACTAGAATCATCCTTCACATATCCTGTCCCTGAAGATGTGCTGGTGCCTAAAAAGGGATTACCAAGAAAGAACCAGCTATAAAAGGCAAGGTCTATCTACTCCATAAAATGTGAAACTTCGCAAACAAGCAGATACTCCATTCAGAGATGCTATTGAAATGGGACTTGATTTCTGGATGAACCACTTTTATTAGGTGTGTCTCCATCAGCCAAAGTGTTATGAATTATTTTTCTGATCATGCAAACTTGCCTAACAAACTCGAGAGCCAAGATTACACACATAAGGAAGATGCAATAAGTGGGTTATTCCATGACTTTCATTAAAATCCTCAGACAAATTCAGACTTTTTTTGCAAAATAACATGACATTTGGTAAATTATTCAACTAATTCTCAAGTGAAGACACACACTGGTTTGGCATGACAAATTAAGTCTAGAAAATACAATCACTTTAAATATGTAGGCCTGAGTGAATATTCTACATAACACAAAGCACACAACCTCTACTGATGGAGATGGGGGTTTCTTGAATCTCAAGATTGGGGAAAAAACCTCAGGCTGGTGGAGAAAGCCTATGACAGGCCTAATACCCCCCCCCCCAAAAAAAAATAATAATAATAAATAAATAAATAAATACATAAAGAGATAAATAATGATAAAGATAAAGATGGTGTGAAAAGAGCCAAGACATATCCCTGGATCAATGACAAACTACAATTGGATGGCTGGACAACCACAAACCGCTTTTTCATTTGTTGATTTCTTATTTTGATACAGATCTTTCAAGTATTTTTCCAAGATATCACCAAATGATACCATCAAAACATTTATTGAAGGACATGTTCTCCTTGGCATTTACCAACCAAGAATATAAAGTGTGTTGACGAATATCACACAGACAAAATTTCAGAATCTCAACAGATAACATCATCTTAACTAACATTTGAAAAAACCTACAGATAGAAAGTTAAATTTCACATCCTGTTTTGTCTCTATCAATAATTGTTGATATCCAAATTAATAATTCAATATGCAAAGAGAATATGAAACTTTAGAGACTGGAAAGAAACATTTATTAAACAGAATTTTTCAACAATTTAGACAAAAACAGCGTTTACAAATTATGATAAGGCATCCTCTTTACAGGTCTTAAATTGATTGATTGTACATTGTACAAAACCTCAAACCTAAATTTCGAAGAATTTTTTTTTTGCATATTCTGAAAGCCAGTCATTCACTCTATTGATTTGCAAAATTCCATATGGAAATTCATGCAATTTAAATAAGAGCATATTCAAATTTCTGACGAACCGGCTCAACCCCCTACATTGATTTTGCGAACTGGTTCAAACCATTCTTTGTGTACTAAAAAGTTTCCGGAAAGGCGCGCACAGGTCAAAGACCTGACCTAGATGCTGCGCGTATGTGAGTTGTGCCTCTAATGAAACATGCCCATTGCATAAATGATTTTACACAAGGCAAAAGCGATTTTTGTATCTCGCCCACTGATGAAAATAACCAGAAATATCGTGATTTGCGAGGGCACGCAACAGAATTGTCATAAGAGCCTTGCACGTAAACTTTAATGTTGACCTGAAAATGACCTTTGACCTTACCATGTGACCTTCCACTGCAGCAAAACATGCAGGTCGCCTAAGTACATCTACCATCCAAGTTTTGTTGAAAAGTGACTTACGGTTGCGGAGTTAGGTGTCATAAGAGAGTCTTGCATGTAAACTTTAACATTGACCTAAAAAATGACCTTTGACCTTACCATGTGACCTCCGACTGCAACATAACATGCAGGTCCCCCAAGTCCATCTACCATCCAAGTTTGGTTGAAAAGTGACTTACGGTTGCAGAGTTAGGTGTCATAAGAGAGTCTTGCATGTAAACTTTAACGTTGACCTGAAAATGACCTTGGACCTTACCATGTGACCTCCGACTGCAGTATAACATGCAGGTCCCCCAAGTCCATCTACCATCCAAGTTTGGTTGAAAAGCGACTTACGGTTGCGGAGTTAGGTGTCATAAGAGAGTCTTGCATGTAAACTTTAACGTTGACCTGAAAATGACCTTTGACCTTACCATGTGAACTCTGACTGCAGCATAAGATGCCGGTCCCCCCAAGTCCATCTACCATCCATGTTTGGTTGAAAGGCAACTTACGGTTGTGGAGTTATGTGTCATTAAATTTGTGATGGACGGACGACGGATGGACGATGGACGACATTTGGATCCCTAAGTCTCGCCTTCATCTCTGGTGGGCAGGACAAAAATGGCTCAAACCGTGGTTTGTACCGCTTAAAAAACAGTGCGCATGGTGCGCTTGATTTTACAAACTGACTAAAATCCTGTTTTTCTGTCAAATTTAGGGGCTTCTAAAATGTGCTTCATTTCAAGTATTGAAAGAATGAATACAAATTGCAGACAAAATATTGGATATTTTAAAGGAATAGAAAGAATGGTTTGAATTGGTATAAATAATTGATCTGGTTTCTTTCAAAGCGCAAAGTTATGAATGCCTGAAAAACATCCAAACTTTGAACGTGACTATCTCGAAATCATGTTTTTAGACCAGTTAGAGCCAGTTCGTAAAAATCAATGACGATGTATAACAGTGGAAAACAGACTTACTATCAAATCAATTGCTGCAATCTCCAATTTTCTAGGACTTACATATAAATAGCAGTCATTATTTAGTACATATTGATATCCTGGAAATTCTGGAGTATCACAAACTCTAACAAAATAAACCAAATGAAGTGAACCTCTGAACTTGATAACTTGGCTTGGTCCAGCATGGACCAGCTCAGGAAGGTGAATGTGAACAGGATCTTAATACATAGAAAAATCAATGGGAGGACAACTGGATGATTTATGGGGTTGAAATAAGCTCAATTGACTTGATATATGCGAGTCTGCAATGGACATATGAGCTCATTTAAAACCCATTGTCTCCTTAAATATATATATCTCCCTCAAGCAAAGACCTAACATGTAAAGACATTTGAGAATAGAGATGGGATGATCCCCAAGCCTCGAGACACTGTATTCAATTGCATTTCAAATGCACTTTTATTCCAACAGCTCAACTTTTGAACTTTATTCCTGTCACTCCTTTCATGTAAATTCTTCCAGTGATTTCATTCCCACAATAAGCTAATCTCATTCTCTCTCCCTGGCTGCCTGACATTTTATTCTTCTTCCCCCTTTTCAAAAACCAACAAGTCTATAATACTACAGGTAGTTTGTCACAGCATGTACATATCGTAATTGGGAGGCACGCACCTATGTGATTAAGGTGAGAACTCTTAAAACAAACAGAAAGTTGTAAAAAGGTTCTACCTTGTAATTTTTTTTAAATAGTCAGCTCCTACCCTTCATAGTTCACCCCTCTTACCACATCAAGGAGCATTGAAAGGCAAGGTGGCATGTGTCTAAGGTGCTCCTTTCAGTGGGTATGAAACGGGAAAAGAAGAAAAAAGAAAATTAATATGACAGTTTAATCTAAAGAAAAAAAACATGCTACTAGAAGACATGGTCAATGGTTTAAAAGCTAGACATATCAGATAATGGAAGGGGCAAAATTTTAGCACTTGCTACCAATTGTGTTTCTCCCGAATATGTTGCTTTCCTCTAAAGTCCACATTCAAACAAAATGTGGGAAAATTTTAATGAAATGACACTGCATCTTTCACTTTGAAGCTACAATAACAATACTAAGAAAGTAACATCAACTTATTCGATTCATCACAAATCACCTTAAATGTCACAGACCCTTGAATCTTGCATTCATCAAATGAGATGTGAAGGATCATGAAAACATTTCAATGTAAATCTTGAAAATCAATGGTCATAAAATACTGGGAGAAAAGTACATCTTCAGAATGACTTTTATTGTTTCTTTCAATGTTACTGGTGAACATTTACATTTTAAAACATGAAATGCATTTGGTGAAGTTCATCTCCAGTTTGACTTTTTGACAAGCTAAAAGGTTTTTTATAATACCCATGGCAATGAAGCAATATTTCCATTCTCCTTGGACTCCGCATGACCCACACTCTGTAGCAGCACTATCAATTCAATCTACTTCATTTATTTCTCTTTCATGTACTTAAACCAACTTAGTCCATGCTCTCAATTACATTTTTTTTCTCCCAGTACATCAACTCCATTTCAAAAGTACTAAAGGAAAAGTCCATGCTGAAAATAAGTATGTTTCTAATAAATGAGAAGAATGAAAAGGTGAAAGATGTAGCTTAATTCTTATTGCAACCGTGTTTATGATATTTTACAGTGCATTCAATGAAACAGAAAACACCAATTCTGTTGGGCCCTGTTGTAACGAAGGAAGTGAGGAACTCATCTCTAATTAGCTTCTTTTTTTAGTTGTACAAACAAATCAGAAGTTCAAGTCTTCCTGAGCATATCATTTATATAAACTTTTTCACCAACAGATTTTTTGCATATATTTCTTTACAAACCATGCATGGAATAACAAATCCCATATATACACATTTCTCTCAAGATTTGGTCACGTTTATTCACTGGGCAAATTGAATTTGACCTGGCATACATATCATGCCATAATGCAAATTTCGATTGAATAATCAATAACACCTTTTTTATCATTTATTTTCTTGAATTTCATTGCAATGGCTGTTTGTCTCATTGTAAAGCTTCTTTATTATTTTACCATGAATTTCCCTTCAAAAGCTTAACAATCGGGCAATAAATCTCCAAACTTCTGAAATAGCAGAATGGAAACTCGTTCATCTCCTTACTTAAAAAACAACTCACTTTGCTCTCTATCTGTTGAAAGACAAAATTATTTTCAAAAGTGTAACACAAAAAGAAAGGTACTGGATAGAGAATATATTATTCCAACTATTGTTGTGTCCAACATCTTTTCATGTATCATACCGCACAAGAAGGAAGCCCAGTTGTTCAAAGTGAATTGGTCGATTGTGAGTATCGAGTATAAGCTTTGAGGTTACTACATGTACTCTAGTTTGTGAAAGTCAAGTGGCTCCCAGCTATGGCCAGAGACCAGAGCAGCTTTACTTTCACTGAGAAAGGTTGCTTTCTTGCCTCAATCATAAGGTTTCCCAAAGATGGAACTCAATGAAAATCAAATTATCAAATCTTGTGTCATGGTGGTCTATAACAAGATACTGAGGCTAGTCTTGAAATTATTTCTTATAAGCTTACAAAAAGGAATTCAATGAAGAATTTGAGGATTAAGTGACAATCAACAGCAGACAAGCTGAAGAAACCTCTATAAGCCGTATTTTATTCATTGTCTCGACTCAAGTGAACCAAAAAATAATGTGATGCTGTGCCATTTAGATTTGGAAAGTTCCAAAAAGGCTTCTTGATATAAAATCTAAATCAAATAGAAAAGAAACGGACATAAAGTTTGTGCTGCCAATTAGAAAGACCTGTATATTCCTAGAAACTGTCAAAGAGCTCCCAGTCATTACTCACCAATTTATTAACTTGACATCTTAACCAAATATCCTTAAAAAATTAACGAGTGCATCATGGGAGATTATGCTGTGTTCGTCAAAGAATAAATTTGTCTTTCAACTTCATTTTATGTCTTTCAGTTTCATGAGAATGGGTTTAGCTGGGCTCTTGGTAATTTGATCTAGTCATACTGCACAGCAATATAACTACAGCTAATAAACTCTATTATGTCTTCTATTATTTTAATGCTTTTCAGCTACAATGGTTATAATATCTTTATTCATACTGAATGGTGAACTTGAAAAGGCAAAAATACATAAATCGGGGATGAAGTTCCTAATTTCAGGGGCCACTAGTTTTTTAAAAGGTACACCAGTCCTGTTGCTCTGTTTGTACTCTATCATGTCTTTATGAGAAATTTTCTCATAAAAATGCCCCTTTTTTCAAAAGCAAATGAAGAAAAATTGATCAAAACTTGAACAATGCATATTTTTTAACATTAGCACAGGTCCTTGGAAATTGACCATTATGACTTGAAATGTGAACTGATAGGCCTCTACAATTCATTAAAAAGGTGTGAATTTTATATTATAAAGGAATTTTTATTATTTTCAGACAAATTGAGAGGTACATCATTTCCCAGAACAATATCTAAAAGTTTAGATAAAACTGAAGTCATTAACCAACTAATCAGTGACTAATAATTGAGGTTCACCAAACAATCTGCCTAACAGAGCCCAGTGGCTTGGCCGTTGCAGTGACATGCAACAGCCAACACACAGAGAGCTTTGCCTACTTTAAACTTCCATAGCAAATAATTTGATAGAAAGTATATTATAAAATGATCTGACCTGAAGGTTGGCAATCAAGACCAGGAATCAAGATGACCACAGTAGCTATAGAAATTAAGTTTTCACTTTTACAGACAATATTATTTGCCTTTAAACTCTTCCTCCCCCAACCCCCCCCCTCCCCACCCCTAACCCCCCCCCCCCCCCCCCCTGGCATCCTTTATGGGAATGCCTCCCAAATGTAAGACACTCTCGTACAGGGCTTTTATCTTTGAAGAAAACTCTAAAATAGACAAAGGAAACTTAGTTCTTCTTATTTTCATGGACTTCCATCAATCCTTTGATAGGAAATCACAAGTTGTGATAAACTAAATAAAACACATGTATGTCTGTATATGGTTCAGGTCAAACGGTCATGGCTCAGTTTCTGCAATCAATTACATAGGCATACAGCTCAATTTCAGAATTAATATGTTCATAGGCCTACTGCTTCTAGATTCTGGATTATTTTACTCCTAAAGTTTCACTGAATACATCACCTTTGTATACAGAATCATATAATTAGCACACAAGATAATGACCAATAATTTAAAAATCCTATTTTCAATGTTGTAAAATAAGTGAGTCCATCATAAAAATACTCAAACGGAATTACAGAATCTCATAAACTTTATAAATTAGGAAAAAAATATGTTGCTGAGCTAGCGTAGAACTGTACCTGCTGCTCTCTATTTCGTTATGAACGTACTATATCGCACGTCCTGCAAGTTCCCAGGTCTGCAGTAGATAACCCTTGATGCTTATCAAATACATCCATTGCATTACCAACAAGGGAGTGGGCTCCAGCAGACTGATAAATTGTTCAGCCTACAATGAACTTTCATGTATAAAAGTAAAAATAACACTTACTCAATTATTCTACAATAAAGTGTTCAAACAACAATTTTGTATATAATAATGATGTTACAAGAAACTCCCTTTGAATAAAACTTGAGGCAACTGATGATTGACCAACATACAATGCATGGTGACTATGAGCTGTTTGAAGTTGCTAAAATAGTAATATGAATGTGCCGTAAAGATGGCAAAAAAGTAAAACTTTCATTTAGTATCCATTTCTTAAGTGAAATAATGCTTAGAAAATGAGATCACTCACTGCAGACTATGAAATGGTGGAGCGAGTGACTACACGGCTATACTTGTGATCTGAATGAACGGTTTGAAGCAGACGAGGCTTGATGACGATATCACAGCATGTAATGGGGAGAATGTTATCAAGTCCATGGTATTTGCTTGGACGCTGATAATCACTTAAGTATAACGCTTCTTCTACTTTACTTTCACAGATGGGTCTCTGTTTGCCTGACCTTTTTGAGAACCTGCATGACCAGGTTACGCCATCAAGATAATGACATTTTATCAGCGATTTCGACTCCCAGTCCTTATGCCATCCCAACCAATTACACACCCAAAAGTGCATTTGTAATGGGAGAAACATCATCTCAAGGGGCTTAAGCAATTTCAACTGGATCATGCTCCATGAAGAATTCCTTTTTCTAAAGATAATTCATAGAACTAGTACTAGCAATAGCACTCTGGTGCATGGAAGTTCTTTTATTTACAGTTATAAATATCACCATAAAATAGACTCCAAATAGTAAAGGTTGAAGGACTTTGAGGGATCATGGTAGGAAAATGATATGTACCTATACTGTTAATCTAAATAAATACTAAAAATGTATTATTTTTCAATATAACAGAAAATACAGTATTTGGATGAATAAACATTTTTCAAATATCAATGCACCTTCTGAGAAATAGTCAGCTATAATGTTTATTTAACCATAAAGGCTGAGAGAATTTCACATTCTTGACCAAAGTCTTCAAACAGGCATGTAGTATTCCGAAGAACCTGTGAACTTTTGACACTGTTTCAGAATGCCCAACCAGTTTGGATTTTGCTTAACCTATATATTCTTTAGTCTTGAAGAATGTGTGTATACATGAGGTAAACAGTTCTTTTCATACAATCTACAATGCTCTATGTAAATACAAGTAACAAACTCTGGTGTAGAAAATCAAATAAGAGCAGAAAAGGGGAAGGTATGCCAGGCAAAAATTCTCAAATTAAAGATCATACAAATTTTAAGTGTCTTCACCGCCCCTCCCCCAAAAAAAGCATTTGCGGCTAGTTAAATCTGAAATATGAACACATGCTATACAGTAAGATAAAGATTAATGAAGGCCTAGACCTACATAATCAATGATATTAAATATTTACAATTGTAAATTTTGTACATGAATTGGTACGGAGACATTTTTTGTGAAGAGACATTGTCTTAAAATGTCAAGACTCAACATACATGGAACAGCGGTTTTAGAATGGTACCCATTGACTGTATTCATGTTTCTACTAATTGACCACAGGTTCTCTAAAACTAACCAAATGTAAAATGTATTCTTTATTTGTTATAACATGCTGCATTCATACATTTCAAATGTTGGTTTTTTTTTATAGTTTACTCCCAACCCCCCCCCCCCCCCCCCCGGTTCGATATATATACTGTATGCCCCTTACCAAACAAACAAACAAACCCTGTTCCATGGGGGGATTTGCCACCCTTGATATATGTATTTAAAAAACACATGTGTTTTTGTACTTTTTTCTGGTTGCATCTGTACAACATTATGGTTGATTGCCCCCCCCCCCCATCCCCTAATTGTAGCTTTTATGTCACAGGTCCCCAATTGGAGGGGAATATCAGAAAATGACCAAATCAGCCTGAAAATAATTTGAAAGGAATATCACAAATGATATATAGGCCTACCACATGCTAATTCCAAATGTATTGTTTCCAGTTGAATAATTGGGGTATTATGCCCTTTTCAGAGAAAAACATCATAAAATATCCCAGTAAAAATGGTAAAACATACCAAAGCAGCTCTTTATTCACATGTTATGCTCATAAACTAAATAAACTGTAGAAGGTAATACTTGTCAATGTATTTAAATTCAAATAGTATTCAGCTGATGAAGAATAAAAAATATTTATTACATGCATCTATTCAATTTGGGGCATATCATCCAGATTTCTAAAAAAATACAATTTATTACGAAGTAGTCCATATTTATATGATATACAATTTATGGATAATATATTCAAAATATTTGAAAATGAAATGCCAAATATTTTTAATTTGGACATATATTTGAACATCAAATATAGAAATGCTGGGACTGAGTTCTTTTTATTCTCTTAATGGTCAAGTCCACCTCAGAAAAATGTTGATTTGAATCAATAGAGAAAAATCAGACAAGAACAATGCTGAAAATTTCATCAAAATTGGATGTTAAATAAGAAAGTTATGACATTTCAAAGTTTCGCTTATTTTTAACAAAATAGTTATATGAACGAGCCAGTTACATCAAAATGAGAGAGTCAATGATGTCACTCATTCACTAGTTCTTTTGTTTTTTGTTTGAATTATACAATATTTCAATTTTTACGAATTTGACAATTAGGACCTCCTTGCCTGAAGCACAAAATGTTAATATAATGGAATTCCACATGTTCAGGGAGGAATGAAACTTCATTTCACATGACAATGACGAGAAAATCAAAATATTTCATATTTCATAAATACAAAAGAAATAGTGAGTGAGTGATGTCATCAGTTCCTCATTTGCATACCGACCAAGATGTGCATATAACTGTTTTGTGAAATGAAGCGAAACTTTAAAATGCCATAACTTTTTATTTTACATCCGATTTTGATGAAATTTTCAGTGTTATGCTTGTTGAATTTTTCTCTTTTTATTCAAATCAAGTTTTTGTTGGGGTGGACTTGTCCTTTAAATAACCATAGGTCCGAAAGGATAGGCCCTATATTCAGCAGGGGGAAAATTATATACCAAAAAGGCCATTTACAAGATTTAAGAGTAATATATACCCTGTAGATAGGAGAGAGCTTTAATTCTTAACCAGGAAGGCTTTAAATGTCTCCTTCCTTGTCAACATTTAAAGAGCAAATAAAGAATTAGCCCGATCATAGGTGCGTGTGCTTCTCTATCTAGATTTGTCTTCACATCGGCATGCCATATCAACCAAAGATTGGTAGGATCAGCTTAGGGGACACCCTGGCCTTCTCTTGGCTACTTGGCATGGGGCTGTAGTATTACACGCCCCACTGACCCCTAGCTCTTTGGTCAAGGTACCAGGATGGATTCACAGGTACAATAATCCTGGATATCAATAGGTGGTTTCAAACCGCCTCGATCACAAGAATCCCCGTTAAATTACGAGAACTTTTTTAGGCTAAAAAATACCCATTAATTATTCCTGCATTCACACCGCCCTGAAACATACCCTTTCGGGATAAGTTCCCGAAGTTACGAGCATGCGCACTATGGTCTGATAAGCAAGCAAGGCGCGAGATTCAAAATCACTAGCCCAGCAGCCACCCACGCCGCCGCACCCAACGACACGCTGGGCTAAAAGTTCCCGTAATTTGCTTTCACATCGCCAAAATACCTGCGACCTTGGAAAAATCCCCGCGAAAGTTCTCGTAATTTCGCCAAGTACCTACTATTTAGCGGGTATTTTCTTTCGGGGAAATTACGCGTAGTTTGCTTTCACATTACCAAAATACCTGGTATTTTCTGATCGGGGTAAATTTCCCGATCAGAGAATACCTGGAACTGACGAACTTCGAGGCGGTCTGAAACCACCTAGTGAAGCATGATTCAGTTTAGTGGTAGAAGGAACTACCAAATGAGACACAATTTTCCAATATACCTGGTATTGATCTCCAGAATGTCAATATAATAATTATGGAAGAGTTATAACAGTATGCATGTCAATGTCATCTGAAGTTGTTAACCTGTTACTACATGTAGCTTACAAACTTTTATTCAAAATATGGACAGTTATTATTTTTCATGCAAAATTAACATGCAGGAACTTTGGGATATTAGCCCAGAACACCGAATTCAGCGAATCATGAAGGTCAAATGAAGAATGTGCGTCCATATCACGTAGACCGACAGTATCCTATTTTGCGTGATAATTTGATCTGTCAGTTCCTTTTTATCGGACCCTTTCAAATATCCCCACTCTATCCACAACACCAATAGGCTTGAGTAGATCATAATGAGAGAGGTCTCATCCCGCCCCAACCCCACCCCTTCATTGTTCATCCGCAACACCGGAAACTGGGGCAGACCTGCTGTGGCTATGGGCATTACGAGTTGGAGCACAAACCTTTGAAAATAATTATTCAATTTGTCTGCTGCTGTATTCCATACAATTCTCATCCAATACCAACATGGAAGATTAATTGGTCGCATTGACCAGCATGACCAGAGTAGATCTATCGAAAAAGCCTGATAACAATACAACCACTATTCATGACAATCATCATCATTGCCATTAAGTATGATTATGATATAACCACATCGAACAAACTATACAAAAACAGTCAAAGCTTGCTTCATATATCAAAGACAAACCAGAAAACTATTGTTACGCAAAATGGCTAACACTCTCTATGGTATATGCAACAAAGAGCTCCAAATGTGCAAGTATGGTTACAGATGCATTTCATTCTCTCTTGTAAACCTTATCAAAATAATCTAATTTCTTGTTCATTCAAATAGGTAGGTATAAAATTTTGAAACAACTGATGCACAAATAAATGTGACAAAGTCACATTTTATCTATCTTTTGCCGTGTTGTTGCAATAAAAGATGAACAGTTAAACTTCCTCATTCTGTTCATGTCCACGGGTATGAAAAAAAATTGAATATGTGGCAACTTGAATAATGTCCCACACAAATTCTACAGATTTAGATAAACTTGAATAAAGCCGTTATTCAATCAATTGATTTGAGAATCCTATCAGAAATCAAACTAACCAAATTTTCTAATGCAAATATATACTTCCTCATTAGAACCAACTTCCAAGACATGACATGATTAGTTATGAGGTGGAATTGATGCGAGCTCATCACTTGAACCCTTATGTTCACACACCTGGAGATAGGAGTGCCCCAGGTGTGATTTTAAGGGCCCCTTTACGACTAAACTGTATGTCAACAAACTGCAACAGTACCTGGCCTGGTCAGGAAACGCAGTATAAGCCCACTTCATAATTTAACTTTAATCCATATATTTATTTTCATTGATAATAATGAAACAATTTATCAAAATCTACAGACTTTAAAATATTCAGGAAATACAGCTTAGGATTCTGAAATATATATAAATGATATATTCAAATTTATTTCTAACATGTATATTTGAAGTACAATTTGAATATATTTTTTAATTATCAAACATGAAATTCAAAGAAAGCTTGAATGTTTGTCACTCTTAGATTTTAAAATCAAATTCTTTACTTTAATTTGAACAAGTTTATTTCAAACATTTTACAGTCCAAACAAAAAAAATCATATAAGTTTGGACACTGGATCATGGATAGATCAAAATGACAATGAAAATACATGTGCCATAATGAATTACATTACTAATGAAAGTGATTTTGGTCGAAAAAATGGTATATGTAAGCCTGCATGAAATACATTTAAATTATATGAAATTTCATTTAAATCTAAATATCAGAACTTATCAGTCTGAAAGTGGCAAATCTGGCCTGGCATGGCTTGGTTTACTAGAGACAAGCAGTAATGTACACAAAATCACTGTTTGTAAATGCAATAACAGAGACTTGTGACATGGAGTCCAGCGTGGCCTTTGATCTCATGCTAGCAAACTAGTGTTGGTGAATTGTTCTTTTGAATTGTACAGATAATTACATTTGAGTACCATTTTCACCACTGGATCACCATCCTGCATGTAAGGTTGCAGAGAATCATAAGAAAACTTTAAATCAAGAAGTAAAACTAGATAAATTAATAATTCAAATAATTAATAAAACTATGCCAAAGGTACAAAAATGAAAAAGAAAACGTTGTCACTATTTTCAGAGAACAAGTACAAAACTAACAATTTGAAGACAAAAAAAATGTTTCAAGGTATTGGCACACTTGTCTCAATAAATATAACAATATAAAATGACTAAAACTAGATTCCTACACACTGTAACCCCATTTGCTGACCTGTGGTCTCTCTCGAGTTCAGACTTGATGAAAAACATTCAAAATTCAACTAAATAGATGGTCATACTCAATGCATTTTGAATCATACAAGAGCAGGGCTCCTGCTGTTTTTGCTAATATCACAAATTATGGAGTTGATTTTCGATATTATCACAGCTTACAGTTACAGCTGTGTGTATCAAGTCGCAGGAAACCCTCCAAAGAGAAGAATGGTATCCAATTCATTTTAATAGTAAACAATCCATTATTTCAAAGGAATCACCACCATCTGCCAATTACGATGGTTTTAGATGAAAGAGAGAGTGTACACTTGACATATCCTCAGGCAATCTTCCTGAAAACAGCTTCCAATATTTTCCCATGACCCTATTAAACACACACATGTAAACCTGTCACGTACAGTTTTGAGAGAGAAAAAAGAACAGGTACATTTCTTAAACTAATAACAGGTTTAGTAATCTTTTCACAAAGGCAAAATTAAAACAAGTCCTACATCACTAAACATTGCTTTGCAGAAGGAGCTTGCATGAGCCCCCCCCAAAAAAAAAAATCTATGGAGAAACAAAGCACTGAATTTTGATAGTCTGAATGGGTTGAAGTTTAAGTTTGCAGGCAAAAGTGATTTTTTTTACATCTCCCTAGTTAGACAGGGAAGGGCTGTGTAAACTCTATAACACCTATAGAAAACAAAAAGTGCAAGTATTCAAATAAAAACAAATGCTCGCATGCTAAAGTGAACTATACCCTATTTCATATCACATCCTGAAGATGTAAGTTGACTGAACTCTACTCTAAACCCACCCACACACTTAAGGATTGACCAATTTCATTTCATTTGCAAAATGCAAAATCATAAATGTCCTTAAATATCACAAGTCATAAATAAATGCTGAAGCACAAATTGTCATTGACTAAATTGAATTCTAAATGAACCATCAATAAAGTTACAGCACAGCACGAGAAATATCCATTGCTAAATTGGTATTCTGTGCAGATACATGTAGGTGCACCAAGCCATTCAGACAGACACAGCAGCCAACAAATTAGATTCAGTTGCTCACTTTTCCTTTTAGTTTTTCTTTACCACACCTGCAATTTATGACTATATGAACACATTGAAGAAAAACCTTTGGTGACATCAAATGTAATAGCTAATAGCCTATGAATTTGTCATCTGCATCTCATACCCCTTTCATAAACCCCATTAAAATGAATTAGGCGGCTAATAGCAGCATAATTTGGTCGTAAAATTGGAGGAGGACAAGAGTTATCCGCATTACTCTGATGCTGCTATTATCCGCATAATAGCAGCATCGGGACAAGATTTTGAGTTTATGAACGCATTTCCAAATTATGCGGATAATTGCCATGGTGCGGTCACAAGGTCACCCTTTTCCAACACAACCGCATTGGAGGGGGCGTGTCCAGTTGTCATGGCGATTATCCCCCTTTTTCAGGACGAGCGCTCGTAAAAATAATGCGGCTTATTTTCGGAGTTTATGAACGCAATTTTTATTGAATTATCCGCATTACTCTTAGGCGGCTAATTGGAGGATAGGTTTATGAAAAGGGTATCAGTGTCTACATAAGGATATTTGTAGAAGGTATGGTCTGAACTTAAAGCTTAAGTTTTTTTTTTATCTAAGGAAGTAATATGACCCTTCTTAAGTGAACATCAAACAAACTTCCAGACAAACACCGGCTAATCTATCCTTGAACTTGCATATGTTTTGTCTTTACATTCCAATGGTCTACACAATGTGCAGGTGTGCCATAAGTACATGTAAATGAAAGTTCACAGTATCAATCCATATTTTTCCTGAGTCAATATGCTAAGGCTTTAATTAATAATAATAAAAATAGTTACATTTATACAGCGCTTATTACACTTAGTTTCTAAGCGCTTTACATTGCAATTATTATTACCCTGGTCATCGGATCCTGACATGCCCGCACACAATGTAAGCACTTTCTCCACTCCCTAGAGAGAATTCCAACAAGAGTTCCAAGACTCAATTGCTAGACATACTACAAATTAATTTAACTCAACTGTGAATCTTTTAATCCCCATACATTTTTTAGACATGTTTCTATAGTTGTATAGGTCAATAATCTTAATTTTCAAAACAAGATATAGATAACCCTTAAAAAGAAAACCGAAAACTTATTTTCTAAATTATTTTGATTATCAATTTTGTTGAACTTTGGTTGATCGATCTGATTATCGATCAACCCAACAAAATCTCTTATTACTTTTCAGTGCAAATCAACAGATAAAAGGTTTTCTAGTATTATTTGGTATGTCTGTATTCTCAGTCACATTTTAAGATAGAATTGACTTCCATTTCTTCTGCAAACTTTTTTTTATTTCAACAAAGTTTATTTATCCTTTTAATTTGATTTCCACTCACTCAAAGCGAAGACAAGCATCACACAAACAATCAATACAAGTAGGAAAATGAGAGGCAGAGAGTGGAAAAGAATGTAAAGTAGAAGATGCAGAAGGAGAATACGAACAAGAGAGAGAGGGAGAGAGATGGATAAAGAAACAGATAAAGAAGACAGGAAACAAAGCATTTACATGTACTGTGAGAGCCCCAGATATTGAATACATATATTGTAACAGATAGAGGAAAGAGAAAGAGGATGAGATGGAGAGAGAAGAGAGGAAAGTTTGAAAGAAAGCAAGCTCAGAAATACACTCCTGCACCTGTCTTACAAAATGTTGCGAATGATCCAATCAATTGCAACTATGGAAAGCCAGCAACATCAACATCTATTATGCATGTTTGTTCAAAATATTTTCTAACTATGATATATATTCATGCACTGATTGTTCTCTTGAAAATTTGCTGTCCTTCTCTTTGCTTACAAAAGACATTGTGCAAATTTCCTGTAGAAAAAATTATGACACTGATGGATTTCCATAGAGTTACGATTGATTGGATCAATTGTAACTCTTTATAAGACGGGGCCCAGGAGTATGCAAAGATGAGAAGAAAAAAAACTCTGGAGGGATTGATGTCAACAAATAGGCCTTTGATGTTGAAACACCATCCACAGCATGACAGACAAGTAACCCGGCCCTACATTTTTCCCCTCCTCCATTTTTCATACTTCTTCCTACATCCCCTTGAAAAGGCACCAGAGCTAACTACAAGAATATTGTGTACATCCAAGATTTTTTTTAGAGATTCAATGGTTTTTCAGACCAATAGTTTGTGTAAAATCGGTCAATAAAGCTCAGTTCCCAAGGTTTTAGAGCGTGATAAACCGAAAGGCGGCAAAACCAGCACAGAGGCAGTAAGTTATGGATGGATAACCATACAGCCTTATGTTTATAAACAAAAACAAGGATACCACAAATAAAAAAAAGAAAAAGAAATCTATTCTTAGACTCAGACCCAAAGTTTCCATTTTTTTCTGTCAAAACAGATTTCAATATGTTCAAAGATCTTGTCAAATAATACAGCCTTGATGATATAAAATGTACTTTCACCAAATATGACAAATCACACAAAAAATGTGTTAATTATATTTTGGATTTCAAGAAATACTCCCAGAGTCTCAACTTGAAAGAGATTTATCTCAGCATTTGAGTCCCCAAAGATGTCAATGCATGATAGTATCGATACTGACCTCCAGTTATGACCAACAAGCTCTCTAGCATTTCTTAATTTCATGGTTCATTTCTATCCTTCTGGCTGGTACCCCACTAGATTGATGAGAGCACTAATCACTTTGGGCATTTTGCATTCTATTCCTGTCATTTGGAACATACAACTTAAGTGAACTGTCACAAAAACAACATGTTTAACAAAGCAGATACTATACAATTATCACAGACACACTGGGTATAAACATATTGGATATTATTATATCAGACACTGCCTGCAGGGCATATCAATATTTATTTGTTTACTTTATATATTCACTCGTTTTTTTTTCATTTGGCCATCAATCCATTCATTCAACCATCCATCCATAAATCCAATCATTAATTCATCAATTCAACCCTTTGGTCATTCATTTCATTAAATCATTTAGTTATGAATTATTTCATTCATTCATCTGTATCCTTTGTTTAGTATTCACCTATATAAAAACTTTGCAGGTTGAGATGCAAGACTATAGGCCAAAATAGATTATTGTAACCCCTGAAAAACACACTAAGGGTGTTTAATGTCGGTTTCCAAATTTAAACAGCAACATGGATCGTGATTGAAAATTCAATCGCAAAACACCGAACACAAACGCGATCAGTGGTGCACTGTTCAGAGTAAAAAAATATAAAGCCGTTAAAAAAAATAATATGCCGATTATCTTTAAATTTTCCCGCTTTTGTAAGCGCAGCTTTAGTGCGCAGTTTGACCCATCACAAGAAAAGTCTGTTCTGGCACCTGTTTGTGTAGGCTTCCACTGCGAAGGTAAATTTAAAGACGTTTCAAAACTCACTTGTGTTCAATGCCGCATTTGTGATGCTCACGATCGTAAAATTTGAGCTGATCGTGTTTACTAACACATCTTTTTTGACGCTTAAATTTTCATGATTTTAAAGACGTTTACTTCAACAACAAGGAATATACATGTAGGACATTGAACACACCCTTTGTTTCTCATTATATCCGTGATTTGTAATCACGTTTTGAATCATGATTTATGTTGCTGTTTGAAACCAACATTGAACACACCCTAAGACAAATAGATGGAAAAATTGTCTTCGCATGTCGAACAGTGACGCAATGTGGCTCTCAATTCACCTAAAGTTCTAATATTCTGTAGAACACACTCTCCAATTTGGATCAAGTAAATAACTCCTAAATCCATTCTTCCCTTTTTCACAGCTCACAACAAATTAAAGTTAGGACCGGATGCAATTCTTGTCCTCTTTCCCTCACTGCTTTGTGACTGCGACCTAGTGAGCTCTTAAAATTTTTCTTTGAAAGGGCACGCACTGCTCCACAAAGCCCGTGTTGTACTGCATAAGGTGAAATGGTGACCTGGGAGAGAGAAACAGCCCTCATTTTTAAAATTTTAGGGCTGAGGAGGGAAGGGGAAAATTGTTGCGGTCTAGCCAACCAAAATATGGGTAAGCTTGGTTTCACCCAGGGAACTCTACCCCAATTGTGCTAGAGTTCTTGTCCCTAGGGAACGCTTTAATGATAGAATACTATTTAGAAACATATCAATTTGCGATTGAGAAAAGTCATTTGCATTTCCTGTGCCTTTCAATGGTTGTTTGTAAAGCATTGATCAAATACAATAGACCCCCCTGAGACCACCCTTAACCACCATCCTAAAGCTACCCAGACAATCGTAATTAACTCATCTCAGATAATCAAACTGATTTATTTCCCTCGTTTTTAAATAGATAATAAATTCCCATTATACTATACCTTATTTCAGAAATGATGTCCACTTATAATCTTTATTGCCGATGTATTGTATTAATTATTTCCAAATCCCTTATCATTATTAAACACTATAAATAAGTGGGGGGTAACCACAAAAGAGTTATAATTGTGAATTCTCTTGACTGCTAAGATTAATGGAATCAGGCAGTCAAAAGTCATACCATACACAATCAATCAAATTCTTGAAAGAAGATACTTTATTGATTAATTAGATCATGGGTTTAAATACATGTAGTGATACAGATTACAAAGGCCAGAGTCACACTAAAAGATGGAATCAATCAACATTTTGTGTCATCACAAAATTTCAAACATAAACCGAAACATAAACCTTAAGTCTATTCAGCTAAACCTTATTTTAGCAAACATAAAATTAGCTTACTGATTTATTAAGATAGTCTTATATTTCCTATTTACAGGTTAGAAATGTACTTTTCATTCCAGGAACTTTTGCACCAATTTCTCTAAAGTACAGTGGATTTTCACTAAAGAATGAATGAATGGTCATATTTGTTATGCAGTAGTCTTGTATCAGACAGCGTGATAACTACATGTGCAGAAACTTAGTTTGGTTTGGGCAGGCAGGAATGCATGGATTATTGGGTATCATGAGGCCTGAACAAGCGTCGGAAATTCACAAATATTCATGTCATGAGGTGGTCTAAAAGCACCTATAGAGAGAAAATCCACAATATCAACCCCTCCCCTGGGCAATCAAAGAAATAAACTATATAAAGATTTATTGAATGGTCAGAGTTCTTCAATCAATGCTGTCAGAAAGGGTTCAATGGGTTAATTTGTTGGGTCAACTTCAATCCAATACCATCACAAAACTGCAATTGAGCACCCAGATATCATCTTCCAAGGAGAACTAGCAGGTCAGAGAAGAAGACAAGAGAATGGGGGAAAAATCAATGTATTGACCTGTTGAAATGCTATATTACCAACCCATACATCTATTTAAGTCTAATATCTCTGAAGTACCAAAACGTTCTTTCACTGCTGTTAAAGTACTATTGATTTTTCAAAGACTATTAGCACAGTGTTCTTCTTTTTGTTCTTATTACAAGGAATGCTACGCCTATGGTACCTTTTATTGATAGAAATTTGAGAAGTTGCACTGTACTTTCTTCCTCTCCCTTAACCAAGATTTAAAGAATTATCATACACACCTAATGTGCACACATATTTATTCCTACACAATCAACTGTAACACTCTAAGGCAGTACCTATACATTTCCTATGAATGGGCCTTTTGTGGAAATCAGAAGAGCTATTCAAATACTGAGAAACATCCATAGAAGATTCACAGACCAAAAGATAACTTCTCTCTCGTTTGTGAGCGAATTCGACAGACCAAAGAGAGAGTTTTCTCCTCCGATTCACCCAACCGAATGAACCATGTTAAACTGACACAAAAGTTTCTATTGATGATGAAAAAGGAAGCCGGTAATACAGGAGTATAAGGGAGGGGGAAGACTGTATCCCACGCTGACTTGCCGAGTACAAGCGAGTAACCCGATTTAGCAATAGGTCTGGCAGTGTCAATGTTTTAATAGGCTTTCGTTGTAATGAGACACGCTGTGAGTTAAGTCTCTCTTGCCCTCCTTGATTGAGGTTCAGTGAGGGCAATGTCTGCTGCTTGTATGTGAAGACATAAACTCAATTACAGAATGGAAGCGTCATTTCTTCCTCATACATTCTCATTAAAGCATTTTGTGAATGATCTGTCATGCCCGATAGCATTTTAAAAAGCTTTACTTAAGATAAACATCATGCAAAATCTCACCCAACCCAATCTGACTTTCGACATTTAATCATTCTTATTTAATATTCCAAACTTACCATGAGTATGTTCGTAAAGGTTGTTCAGCTTATGGTTATGCAATTATATCAAAGTTTTATAATGTCACCAATTTGCAGAAATAACACCTAATTGAAATCAAAAGTGGAAAATAAATTATCACTTATGACTGAAGTGATAGTGAAAATAAAAATTCTTGAATCATATATGTTAAATTCTCTCCAGCCATGAGTACTATAATTTTTGCCACTGTATGGTATTATTCAACGCATTGAAACAAGTAGCCCCAGATAACAATGTACGATTGTTCACAGAATCACAGCAACAGAATAGGGTGAAATCTTTCTTCCCCACATCCATCTACAGGGATTAAGATTAAAGATGCCCCTCATCACTGTCAGAGAAGGGGTAAAGGGGTGAAGGATTATCAAGTGGGGATTAGAATTTTAAAAGAGGCTAAATTTATCTTCAAGGTAAAAAACCTGACGCCATTCATTTCTGGATACAAAACAGTGTGATGAGTCACAGCAACGTAAGGCATCCCATCCCAATAGTCAGCTCTTCATCAACCAGGAGTTTTTTCTTTTCCTTCGTTTATCTCACGATTCTGGCCATGAAGTTCAAGAAGCCCTATTTTTATCAGCCCAATAGGGGTAATTTGGGTAGCAAGTATAGAATGTGACTATGGACTATAGCATCATGTACCATACATAGTACAGTAAGCATATAGACCTATTCAACATAACTAAATCATCCTAAGGAAAATCAAGGCCCTGTTGCACAAGAGTTTGCATAATGGTAACTTGCATGGAATGCTTGATTCTGATTGGCTGTTGATCAGCATTACCATGGTAGTTACAATTGGATGGCAAAGTTACTATGATAACTTTTATGCAACGGGGGCCAGTTGTGGTTTGTGGATAATCCATTAAACAGACATTTATTTAATAGCAACAACAACAACAAGTTGATGAGGATAACCCAAGAAATAGCCTAATAACAATCATTTGCTGCATGAGAAAGAACAGGATACAAGTTGAAAACTATGGCTGATGAAGACAAGCCTATCAACTTAGGACATCCCAATGGATGAGTGATGCAGGATAAAGTGGATTAGAAAGCTCCCTTAGAACAAAGTCAGGGCTTTATAAAATTGCTTTCTGGTTAATCCATGAAATCATATAAGATCTATGATTGAAGAGGTCAACAGCAATACCAAAGTTGAACTTTATGGAAAGAAAAAACAGTTGCTTGACTTGACAAATTGACAAGAAGTGAAAAGTCGTCCATGATGACTTCAATTGTACAGATGCTTGGTTGTTTCCTTTAAAAGGGTTATCAGAGGAGTGTCAAAATGAATCAGTGTTACTAGAAGGATTTGAAAATAACCCATTACTAATGTATGTTTAAAAAATGGTATTGAAATGACACTCGGTTGAAACAATACTAAAGTTTGGCATAAGTCTTTCAGAGTTTCTAAAGGTAAAAAGTAATTTATTTTACATTGTTCTAATACTTGTACCCCCTATTAAATTCCCAGATATTTATGACTAATGCAATACAAATTTGATTTCAATTCAACAAAGTTAACATCTTCAACCAGACAACATCGGTACCATGCACCCACTTCTCAATTTACATGATTTAACAGAAAGTACATATGTACACTCAATGCTAAGACAAACTGTCTCTTTAAACTCTCTGCCCTTGTGCACGCTCTGAAAAGTTCAAAGTCTTCCTGGCTTGACCTACCTGTGACTCCACAGCCACCTGAGGGGCTGGTCGGGGTGCTGTGGTCTGGTGGGGTTCCACTGCTGTAGATGATGTGGGGTTTAGTGTTGGTCTCTACCCCATGGGTGATCCCACCCTCTGGCTCTATGTAGAACTGGGTGCCATTGTGAGTGTGGAATAGACCAAACTGCAGGGGGAGAATGATGGAGGGATATAAAACCATTTTAATCATGAAATAAAATTATTAAATTTTCTCTTCATTTAAATTAATTTACATCCGGTCAGGATTCTATAATAGAAAATATACAATTGGCCTATTTCTGTTCATATATGGCAACCTATACATGTACAACAGGAGAAACAATCATTTGTATCTCTACCATTCAATACTCAGAAGTCTAATAATTATTTTATCTAATCTTGTATAAAGAAAGTTAGTATGTACGACCATGATCTCCTACATGTAGGCCTACACAAAGGCCTAGGTAACATTAAATAAAAAGACAATACCACTAGAACATCAAACACATATATCCAGAAGTGCAAAAACAGACTAACTTAGGAACACTCACATTTAAAGATATTATGACTTGTGAGATGCAGAAATTTATAATGGTATGAAAAAAATGAATATTTTTACTTCATTGCATGACTTAGCAAAGAAAATTAAACAATTTAAATGTTCGAATTCATGTAGTGTGAAAGATTACAAGTGTGATTCATGGGAACCTTCAATCATATTCTTCAGAACTTCCTTGACAAAACCACCGATTATTCCGACAATAATATCACATTACACATGTCATTAATTCTGCTCAAGGGGTGTGACTATCTTGGAGTTTGTGCAAAGTAGATCTGGGAGGGTCTAAATGAGCTCAGAGTCAGGATTCTGTGCCGATTTGTTGGGCGCAAGTGTGTATACAAGCATCACATTTGTGTCAATACCCTTTAGTGGTATCCTGTCTGAGGTTACGTACTACAGTACGGCTTAACGACAAAAGACTTAAAATAACATGCATTGTCAGATCACCAAACATAAAGATTGATAGAATGTGATGTGATTGCCAGAGGGCTACCCACATGTGCTCTGCCTATTCATAAGTCAAGTCGAAGTCGGTCACTTCAAAAGAGAGCCTTTTTTCATTTCTTCATGTTTTTTCTCCTACAAATTGTTTCACCTGGCTTTTATTACCTCTGAAAGTCGACAAAGACTCTTTTATGATGCTTGGGTGGTAATTCATTCTTCAATGCATTTATGTCAAAATTGATGAGGAAGTAAGATTATAAACCATATATTGCTTTCAATGAACCAATAATTCAACTACAAAAACGTTCAGTAATTGTTCATTTATCGTGATTGTATCAGATTCCACCCTTAAGCAATTACTATTCAGAAGGTTTCAAATTAAATTTCTTAATTCTATCATCAAAATGTTTGTATTCAAAGGCAATTCAACCTCTACAATCCTAATCAGTAGCATGTCACCGAAGCTTCGGGGTCATATGCACTGGAGGTAAGAGAGTGTAGAAAGAATAGGGTAACACTGCTTTATACTACAAAGAACAGGAACAATCAAATACAAAAATGAGGGGATAGTTGCTTCTATTCTTGTGGGGTTAGAAGTTTACATTGAATTAAAGTAAGAATCCTACATGGACTGTTCACAAGGAGGTACTGGTACTCAGTAAATACTAACATCAACTGGAAGTGATGTCACAGAGATTACAATAGGTGGGACTGAATTTTTTTAAGATCTAGGTCATCAGTGATCTTTTTTGTGAGCTGAAGGGAAGGTTACACAGCAGCACAGATGAAGATCCAGAAGATACGATGGAATGGATATAGGGAAAGCCATAGTTCAGAGCGGCAAACTTCTTGACCTAGACAGACTAATCAAGTGAATCCTTCATTCAACATCTCTTTGAAGACATTGGGGGTTCGAGATGGGCGGCACCGGTCTAAGATGAGACAATCCGTCTCCAGGCCCTAAGCCTTCTAGTAACATGACGATGCGATATTCAACAAATCATATTTTCTGCATGGCTTGAAGTTTGGTTTGCCTCCAGCATGGGATGGGAACAAACTAGACGAATGACAAAGGATATAGCGGATACCAAAAACATCAAAATCAAAGATGAATCAAAACAGAGTTCATAACATACTTCACAATCTGCCCCCCCCCCCTCCTCCTGTAAGAGGTAAGGAACGGTTCCATATACATCAAAAGTTGTATCCAGAATCATCATACAATGTACAGAGGACTTCATGAAATATTGAAAAAGATTATCATCCTGTTGCCCCCTTCTGAAAGCATACTTCCCAAGGCCATGATAATGAGAGCAGTGTGCAAGGATAAACTTGGCCCCTGTAATCTGGAGACTCAATCCATTTCAGACAAGGAGAGAAAGAAAAGTGATTATCAAGGCTTGGTGAAAGACAATTAGCCTCAGACTAAACACAATTATTTCTGCCACAGTAGCTAGATTACATAGCTCTGGTCTATCGCAACATTACCCATGTCAGATTCTGGTCTCAATCCTCAGTTTAGATACTGTAATACATGTTAGTAGAACCTCCTTTTGACTTCCATATCAAACATAACTTTGTAGTATAAAACCCTGGCCCAGAAAGAAAATGGTTCCAGGAAAGTATCATAAGATCCCCCAAATCAGATTTTTAAAATTAATCTATTCACAGATCAATCCAATGTGAAAATAATTATGCAGGATTCTCACATTAGCAAATCAAATTACCTTGAAAATCAGAGGATATTTCTGATTGTTTGGTATCAACTATAGTGAACAAAATATTATCTAGGCCTACATAACATTATATTTCTAAAACTAATTTTTTAATGAAAATGAGGTATGACATCTGAAGCTAGGATGTGTAAAAGGGAGGAGGGGGCGAGTGCAACTTTGTGTTGAACTCACTTTGAAAAGTAAGTCCATCGGCTATGGTTTGAATTATTACAATTTTCTTGTGTGATCTTTTTCAGTGGGTATTATCACTATGTACCCCCCAACAAAATAATAATAATAATGATAAAATAATAATAATGAAATAAATAAAATGAATACGTAAATAAATGAATAAAATAAAAATCTTGCAACGTGTAAAATTAATGCCTGATTTTAAATCATCCTACATTGGTTATTGTCACATATCACAGTTATGATGGTAGCAAAGATGATCTTTGCCTGTTGAAGTACTTGCTGGATAGTTATATCCATATTAGGAGTCGTAACTGCAGAAATAAGAAGCTGCTGACAGGTAAATCTTGAATCAAACTTTAATCCTTGCCCGAGAGAGAAAACTAATATTCCCTCAGCAACTCTGTCTCTTGTTTTTTCTCGAAAGTTTTGTAATTAACCCTTTCCTTCCAGCAATACACTTCAACAACAATCTATTAAAAAATGTATAAATTCCAAGAAAGAATGATGGCATTAGCCTATATCGTAGAACAAGAAACCTAGTATAAAGTCCATATCTTGTTAACTATTTTCCCCAAAAATAATTTAATGCTATTTCAGTGTACAGAATATTGTAAACTGTTGAAATACACCTGGGCCTAATATTTATTTAACAAAAAAGAGCCTGCACTAGGTAGGCTAATGATAATCTCTATTTTCAAATTATGTTTGAAAAGCTCTTCAGTTAAGTACATTAAGGTGAAGCTGATGAAGTTAGTGGGCCTAATGGTCTTTCAACTTGAAACTAAATTTAATGCATAGCATTTATGAAATATATATAGCACTTGTGAGGATATAATTTTACTGCAGAGCATGATGTTGATATAAGCATGGATGCAGTTTTTTTCCTTTCAAATAGGAGGATAATACTACAAATGGCAACAATGTAAACCAGGGGTGATATTCTGAAAATTGTCTTAACTTTTCTTGTAACCAATAGGTCAACCAATAGAAGCATCTCTTCAGAAAAATAATGAAGCACATTGTTGATATAAGGATAATACTACAAATGGCAACAATGTCAACTAGCTTCACAATGAAATCCCAAGTGCATTAGTTCCTGAAAAGTACGAATATTTCTCATTGTTGCTCTAAATCTGAATGATCAAATTCAAGTGAGAAGGTAAGGGTAGCAAAGAAAAGATGTTCCCATGGAAGAAAACAATCACAAAGATACAATTCAAACTATTTGCTAAGAATAGTTTCATCCATTTTCATATTTTCATCTTAAAAATAACCAGTATGGAAAATCAAGTTGCCCTAGATTAGCAGGAAAGGTGATGTGAATGAAACTCACACAAATGTCATACCATCTAATCAAGATTTTTTTTTAAAAGATAATATACAAACACTATTTATTACATTCATAGTGATTGTTTCTTATCAAATGAAAATAAGTTATTCGAGAAGGTAATATTTTGATTATTTGCAACTTGAAATACAAGGATTATCCACTATAAACGTACATGTAGAAAATGTAATCATAAGCTCCATTTTTGAACAGCAATTATCCCATACTCCATAAGAATTCTAATATGAAATCAATAAAATTTAAAAAGTTTTCATGATTATTTCCATTACTTGAATTTTCAAGCATAATTATTAGGACTCTGAAGGTTTTGCCATATATCTTTTTTGGTATTTCTACAATCCAATTCAGGTTTGTTCAAGAACATTAGAAGCTGCTCTCGACCCACCCAATCACAAAAAAAAATCAGTTACCCAGTATAAAAGCAAAGTACATGTAGGGCCTACTTGTAACATGTCTGAAGGCGACAGTACCAATAAATAAAAAGGTAATTTTCTCAATTACAAATGCTGCATAACTTTGTAGGGGTTTTGCAAAGTTTGCAGGGGTTTACTAAGATATCTGCAGTTCCAATGTGAAAGCAAAATTTGAATAATTTTATTTGATTATGAAGTAATAAGAAGAAAGTGCATCACTTCCTAGTAGCTCCTGGTAGCTCAAAACTACAATAACTTTATAGGGTATAGGCCTACTACATGTGTGAAAGCAGAAATGAATATTGCCTATTTTGCCGCTCCGAACTATGGATTTCCTTTATCCATTCCTATTTTGAAGCCTGAACAAATTCAAATCTACCAATATTTTCCTGATTGAGCGGGTGTGGAATCATCTAAAGTGAATCTGGATTTTTGCTGAAACTTTCTACCTAGCAATTTCTTGCCTTACCTTCAACTGAACGTCAAAAATTGAGATGGCCCTCATCATCTTCAGCAGGAAATATTAACAATCTGTGCTTAAATATGAGAGCAATTGACATCCGATGGAAGGTTGTTTCCTTCCTTACCTGTCTCCATGTACATAACCAAGGGCATCCATTTTGGTGCTCAGACCTCCTATTTTGTTTAACCTCATTTCATTTGTAACCCATCACAGTCCTTTACCATATTGCCCAGGTGTGGAAACGAGATAGGTGTAGATATATATAGGCACCTACATATGTGTCTGGTCAATAGGGGGCAGCCTGGTTAAGATGGGGGGGTGAGGTAAAACTCGTAAGAAGCTGACACACAAATGAAGACAGAAGATTCCTCATTTTTTTTATATCTTTGTGGAAAGGTGGAAACAGAAAGGGTTGGGGGGGGGTTTAAGCAGACAAGAAAATATAAAAATCAGTCAAAAATAATTTTATAGAAATTTATCATTTCTCTCAGACCTTCAAAGTTCTTAAATGTGGTCATTTTAATAACGGAATAGCTGTCATTGTGACCATGGTTTTTTTTTGTGTGTAAAATGTTTGCAATTTTTGTGACAGAATAGTAAAAACAAACTGCAATAGTGTCCACTCTCAATTCATCTCAATATTTCATTGAGAACAGGTAATGCTAAGGTCACTGATGATTAGGAGAAATAATTGTCACGGCCTACATTTAAGCATACATCCTGATTGATTTTTTCCCAATTTCCTGCATGTCTCATTGTTCCTTCTCTCCTTCTCTATCCAATTTCATCCAGCCTTTCCTCTGTTAATCTGTGACGTCACTCCCACCATGAGTCATTCTTCATCCCTCTCCCAAGTAGAGAGACAGGGAGCGAAGGGGAGATAAAGGTAGAAAGTTTTGAGCCAAAGTGACATGAATTTGACCTTTGACATCATGAGAGCCTGGGAGCCCTGGGTAGAACAAGTCATGGGGTGGTCACAGGTCTGTAGGTGGTTGGATGGTACCGGCAAGTGCAGTTACGCATGTATGAAAGTTGAGCAGCTGCATCAGACAGGAAGAGATGGACCAACCATCGCGGTTGGAAGAAAAATCCTGATTTTTCATGTATTACAAGGGAACATATATTCATGATTGAGAACTACAGTGTTGACAGGCCCCACTGTCAATTTCATTCATGGCTTCAATCAAACTATTCACTCCTGTAATGTACAAATGTAAGGCCATCATGAAATAAAACTAGCACATATCAATGTCACGGTTTTAGTGATACCACTATTGCGGTGCGTTAAGTGATGACTTTAGAATCTGAATCTTGAATCTAACTTAAAAAGTTTTGTGATTAAACAATATCAATAATTGTTCAGTATTAAGACTCCTGCAGAATAAATCTGGGTGTAAAGAAGGCACAGGAGGATGGTTCATAGAAAAATAGAAAATGAAATTGTTTGTGTACATATTCAAGATAGACTATTCACACAAATCATTAGCTAAGTCTTGTAAGCAAAATGATTACCTGAAAAAACTAACTTTTACAATGAACTTTTTGGGTGAACTTCCCCCTCAAAAAGCCCTCGTAGTGTTAGATTGGAGAAGGGTAGGCCTACTATTACAGAGCCCCCTGAAAGAACAGCTTATAGCTGAAGTGACTCCCCTTTTATACGAGTTGTGTCTTCTTTTTTACAATAGGCATGCCTACATATAAGTGTATGGCAATGATAGAAATTCATTGTTGCAAATTTTAATATGCCTGATACTATTTTCGAGCCTTTTAATAACAGATTGTTTGTTGCATTGTATTCTTTAAAAACAAAATATCAGAAATCACCTTGAAAAATGATTTCATCATTTATCACATAAATCCAATATAGAGGATCCCATTGATCAATTTGCCCATTGGGACTTAACATCAAAAACCTTTCCTCTCATAGCAATGCACTCCACCTGAATAGAATAAAACCCTTCTTTAAAACATGATATTGCCCAAGCACAAAAGAATGATTGTGTCTGGAGTTGTTTGCCAAGTTCATACCAAAACAAACTGAAATTGCATCTTTGCCGATAGCTGTTGGTCAGGTGCACAGTTACAAAAGTTGCATTTTTTCATTGTCTGATCCTTCATAGATGACATAATTGTGTCAAACTATACTTACACCTATGTTCAATATGAAAACAGACATTGAGAATGTTGACATTGACTATCTTCATAGAGAAAGGCGGATTTCTTTCCATGATTTGACCATGCCTAATCAGTTCTTTAAGTAAATAACATTCACAAACCAAATTTTAAGACCACATTTAAATCTTGTGTGGCTTACAATTTTCCAATATTCACATCAGACAGATTAATACTAGTAAATATAATGCTTCTTCACATGAAGCAATCCAGAACGTAGGAATTGGCTGAAGAATATAATAAAAGCCAGTGTTATACATATTAAGGTTCATGAGGTTTGCTCCAATTTCCAGCAAATTGCAGAAAACTAGGATACATCTTGGGTTTCACTTCTCATTTTCTTTCAACCTTGGCCAACTTTGCATGGACCTCCTGTGTTTGAAACACATGAAATCTTCCCCCATGAATAGTGATTAGGCTTTATATACCATGTAGCCTATAAGTAGTATACTGGCGATAAATAGGCCAAAGGGGGAATTTCTTACCCCTTCCTCATTGCTATGACATGCCTCCAAGGGGGTGAGGGAGGGGTACATTGGGGAACGGGTGAGGAGGAATCAAGGGGGCTATTATGGACTGTATGGTAGTGATCATTGGAGAAAAGCAAATATGAACTGTTATCATAGAAAACAAAAAGAGTTCCTTCAGTGCTGCTGCAAGCTAGCTATTACCTACTCTACAGCACTTCCTATTTGACCTCTTTTTGCCCTCGATATCACAGTCTTCAAGTAGGGGACCACTCTCACATAGATCTCTCCAACTCCAAGTACCAGGGAGGTGACAAAAATGTATAGAGGAAAGGAAAATATGAAAGCATTTTTTGTTTAAAAGTAGCCCGGTAGGACTCACTGGGTTTGTGGGTGAAAGAAGAGGCAAGTCCAGAATACACAATCATCTATGTTCCACCTCTTTCCATTGCACATATTCATTTACCTGCAAATAATCTGAAACATATCTTTAAAGTTATTTATTTGGAATTGGATCATGAGGGATTGTTTTTAAAACATCTTTAAAACTGAATCAGAAGACTACCACTCAGTGCCGGAAGATACTAAAAGCACATCAATCCAATTAAAAGATAGAAGATGACACTGAATTCAGAACTGGAAGCCTGAGTGCTGTAATTTTTTTTCTTCCAGAGACTTGGGTAAAGGTAATGGGGGAAATTATAGGAAATAATACAGGGAAGTAGTGGAAGAGATGCATTGTTTTTAAGTTTGTGATGAAAAGTGGAAACTCAGGTCTGGATACTTTATTGGGCCTGCTATTCTTTTATATACAATATGTATGCACTTGTAGCAATGAACTACTGATTAGCGTCTATAGGAAGAGACTAATATTTCACTCCTTTGAACTGCAGATGTAGAACTCCTTGATTGATATGCTCACATCTGGACAACACTTGTAAGCTAAACTCAAGACAAGCCAGAAACCATACTGAGCAAAATTAGACCATTAATCAGTTGCTTTCTCCTCCAGCCATTTTAAATGGGCCTTCACACGAATGACAATCTTGCAACAGTTGTACAGTCAGTGCCTTCTTATTTCAAACCTACATTGTAAATGACTGTGTAGGACAATAGTCACAATTATTTTGCTTGTGATTTGGAAAAAAAAGATAAGTACAAGAAATAGGTATTAAACATGGACTGTCTATATTACTCAAGCTATGAACTTCCATATTATCATCTGTGCATGTTGCCAAGTGAAACTCGATTTGCTATATCCAAGGCTCTGTAACCTGAAAGTAGTAGGCCTAATTAAACAGAAAACTTGCAATGACTATCTAACTTCAGTTGATTGTGCATTTTGTTCAAAATACCAAATGGCAAACAATCACAATTATTTAATTATTGAAATTAGTATTTTATTGCAAATAAATGTTTTTAACGATTCAGGGAACAATTTTTCCTGATTTTTTTTTTTACAAAGGACCCTCATTACTAAATGAAATTAAAGTGGAGGATGATCTAGTGCAAATCCAGGGCATCATGTAACAAAACAAAAGGTAGGCACTTTCTACTTTCTACATGGCCTTCTACCATACAAAAAAAAGAATGCTGATCTTAATTTTTAGACTCAATTATATACCTATGGGAGAAAAGATGATATGCAGCAATAAAAATTTCAAAATGATATATCATTAAATTAGGAAAGATAAAGGAACAGAGATAAAGAAAAATAGAAGGGAAATGTAAATCAAGAAACAGCGAGACAGATCAGAAAGGAGAACAAGAGAACAGGGTAGAGATCGAAATTACATAAAGTTGGTCCAACAGAAGGACTACCCAACAGACTGTGAAGGGTCAAATAGTGGTCAGAGCTGAGCTTGGTTCTATTTGAATGGTGTGTAAATCTCTGTGTATGCAAGCACAAATCCTGAGCAAACTTTGAATAACTATGCTAATGATAAATGATTAGGCTCAAACTGAAACATAAAACGAAGACAAATCTATATAAAGGTAGGCTACATTATTTCATCCCTCTCGATATTTGGGGAATTATCTATATCACGCTCCACTTGATAGAAAAAGGCCTCCAATGGAGGTGCATATAGGCAGAGACATAAAAACATTTGAAGCATGTTTACAAAATGTAAAATTCCCAGCTTAAGTGTGCACCAGACCAGATTACTTGATTTTTTTTCTTCTCAATATCTTATTGTTGGAGATCTGTGAGGAACCCCCCCCCCCATTCGCCACTCAGACATATTTCTAGTATCATGCATACATGTACATGACACAGGCCTATCCAAATACTGACTAACATGCACAGATCAGAAACCTAGAGATAAGTGATTCAGCTATTTTTTACCATACGAAGCATGCCTAACAACATAGGTGTATCAGTATCCAGTATCAACACTTCATGCAATTCATGAAATAAAATATCATACGTTTAGACTTTGTTTGCAATGATTTGTATGCTACAAATCTCTTTTATTTTGCAAAAGAACACATTATCAACTTCAGCAACCTGGTCCCAGTTTCATGAAAGAGTCTTTCCAAGGAACATTAGTTTCTATTGCCACTTGCCGTGCAAGTCGATGTTTGTCAGTCTATTACCAATTCAAATTTATAATTTCTAATATCATTCATCAATGCAAACTGTCACTTATGGATAAAAAGACCCACAAACGTCACACTTTGTGATTTTCATTATGTCACAAGAGTTGTTTGGGTCAAAATGGTCAAATGTTAAGTTAGGGTATTTTCTGAAGGAATACACTTTCTGAACTATTTAAAAAACATTTACCAATCAATCAAAACTGATAAAAATATTAATTAGACTTTTTGTTGTTTCTTCTTCATGAACACCTAAATATTTCCCTTATGTTGACCTCCCTTAGATTAAATACTTTAACTTCTTGCATGGATACTTGTTAAAATGAATAAACAGGATGGGCTTAATTAAGAGTGCAAACTTTGGAAGTAAATCAATGACTTTTTCCATGAGGACTCTATTGACCATTTGTCAGACACTTAATACCAACATAGATACTTACCATACCACCACAGAGACTGACCACAGCACTGGATTCTGAGTGTCCATTTACATGCCCTGCATAGAAACAATGAATGCTATTATCCTCATCATGAATATCCAAATTGGCTTCTCCAGACACATGAACATTAAAAGAAGGTGATAGAAACGATATGTCATGGTTCAAATCCAATATAAACTCTTCTCCAAATGCTTCAACACGGTATTGAGTCGATTGTTCGCTGTCACGTGCCTCATGCTGCTCTGGCAACGTTGCACTTCGTTTTTGAAAGTGACGCTCCCCTTTATGGACGTCGCCATGTTCCAAGCGGACGGGCGTCACTATTTCTGACAAAGTCCATGACGGTGGGTGTAATCCTGGATACAAACAAATACAAAGAAAAGACATACAATTAAAAAGGTAACGAATCAAAGAAATCCAATCTTATCTTCGTGTGACAGTGATTAATAAAGCTTTATCTTTAACGCCTATATCAAGTACAGGTACAAGGACTTACAAACTCACAGCAATTTCATGTGTTGAGATTATCAGGTATTCTCAAGCCATACAGCAATCTCCAAAAAGGGTAGGCTATCGTCATGATAGTAAAGTAAATAATACTGAAGAAAATGAATGAATGCCCATAAATCAGATCCAGACGACCTGTAGACCGATTGTGTGCAATTAAACAAGGGCATAGGAAGGGTCATGCAATGGAACATGGCAATATTGACACGCAAGATTATTGACAAAACAATGAATGATTGGTGCTATTTGATCAGTCAAATATGACATCTGAAGATCATAATACTTATTTTATTGTGTACATTGTTGGGAACTTTAGACCTCAAGGTCATTCCCAGTATAATGATAAAGCATGAATGTGGGAAACGTCCACCCTGGCAACAAAATATTGTCTTCCATATCATTGGCCGCTTGTATACGATTCCCCTCGCATGCAATAAAACATATGACCAGTATGTGAACCTTCAATCCATAACATGTCAATGAATGAACAGATCAAGAATACCAAATTTCTTTAACTGGTAACAGAGAAAATCAATTGTAAGCAAAGTATTTGTCTGCTTTTTCTCCTGTGCCTTTGGCAATTCAAGACTTGTAGCTTGGGCGAGCTTGAACAGAGTTTTTCATACTTAGAGTTTGACACATGATCCCCCTCCCCCGATACATGCATGGTTTGAAAATGCTGTCACCAATTATTGTGATCATCTTTTTTTTTTTAGTCACCTCATCAATTTTAATCCAGCTGGGTTTGAGAACAAAGTCATTCAAATGAGCATTGATAACACTCCATCATGCTCATGCACTAGTATTGATATTGATAAATCACCCAAAACTAAATCAACTCCAATAATGTTTCTTAAAATAGCTCAGTAAACACTGTGTGGTTTATATAGTTATCAAAATTATCTCCTGGTCATGCATGGCTCACATTAATCTAGAGTCCATGATTAATTAGATAAACGTTGCATACAAGTACAAGGTACCCCCTGGATTTAGGTCACTTACCGGTAAATTTCTTGTTTGATCCAGAGACAGCATCAAAAAGTACACAAGCGCAGCACATTAGCATCCAACACCACACAAATTGCTTTCCATTCATGATTGTTGGAATTGTTTTCTACACTGCATACTACACTACAAATCCATCCATTCATAAACCAATCAGCTGAGGTAATAGAGCTAGCTAGGCCCAGAGCCAAGAAAACGGGGTCTACTACACTCCTGAAAATCCTAATGGCAACTCTCCAAAGAAAACGATAGAGAAGCTCTCAAACTGTTTCACCGGTACCGGGTTATTCACACCGAACAAGGACCCATATCGCCTGCGACGATCCCGGGGAATACTCCTCGTACAGAGTGTATACAAAGTGCTCCATGCAAACATGACCAGACTCAGAGCTTCGCTGTGCACAAACGCATGGCTGAATAAGGGGAGTGGCATAACTCAAAACCACGCCTCTAACTTGGTACGTAACCAATCACAAGCCCGAAGTGAAAAAAGTTTCCAAACTTTTTCGATGACGCTGGTATCAGATTCTAGATTTACGAAAAGTGGAAAAAGGGGTAACAAAATATTTAGAAATTGGAAGTTAAAAAAAAAAACATCAAGCAAATTGAAGCAAACCCCCGTGGCACAAAACTTTTAATAATTTTATTCAAAATAACTGTGTAGATGTAGACCCATTCAGGTCTACATTTGGATACAAGGAAATCCTAAAGTTACTTAACAATCTAGTTTAAATTTGTGTAAGATAAAATGCATTAATATAGATGTTGAAAGGTAAGTCTTAGAGTTTTATTCATTTGATTTGCAAATAATGTTAGGGCTTTATTTAATGAAAATAACGAACATGCTTATATAGCGCATTATCACCCGGGATTATCACTGCAAAATGCGTCCTTATGCGCTCAATTTGATATTATTACACTGTCTGGCTTTAGCCCCGCAGCCTGTTACAGCGCGGTGGCAAGAAATAAATTCCTGTCAAGTACCCATTTACCTCTCCTGGGTAGAGTGTATCACAATGTGGGTAAATTTTTTGCCGAAGGTAATTACGCAGTGGTCGGGATTCAAACCCACGATCCTCTGTTTCAGGGTTTCAAAGTCTTTCTTCTTCCTTCTTCTTTTTCTTCTTTTTTCTCCTCCCATCTTTCCTCTTCTTCCTCATCTCTTTTCTATGATTATCATTATAACTATGATTCTCCTTATTATAATCATCATAATTGTGATTGTAATTATGATTGAGCTTATGATTATAATTGTGAATATTATTACGATTGTGATTGTGATTTTTATTTGGATTGTGATTGTGATTAGAATTATGATAATGATAATGATTAGGATTATGATTATGAATATGATTATGATTAGAATATACGAATCGATAAAATGTTGTTGTTTACTTTTTGTCCCGTTCGTTTAACAGGTTTTTTTTATTAATAGTTGTGAGCTTCACTATGTTATCCAACTTTTTTTTTAGATTGAGCATATACAATGTCCAAACGACAAACGTTGGCGTCTTATGCGACACCCCCCCCCCCACACACACACACAAATACCACCATCCGCACCACATTTCCCCTCATCAGATTCAGATTTTACTAGGTCTGCCCACCCCCACTTTCTAGTGGCGACACCGATGGGGGGGCATGGGAGCACCCCTCCCCGAAATTTTGACAAATGAAGGAAAATTGGAGAGTCATCCGCCATTGCCCCCATCCCCCCCCCCCTCCCTTAAAGGACAAGTCCACCCCAACAAAAACTTGATTTGAATAAAAAGGGAAAAATTCCACAAGCATAACACTGAAAATTTCATCAAAATCGGATGTAAAATAAGAAAGTTATGGCATTTTAAAGTTTTGCTTCATTTCACAAAACAGTGATATGCACATCTTGGTCGGTATGCAAATGAGGAACTGATGACATCACTCACTCACTATTTCTTTTGTATTTTATTATATGAAATATGAAATATTTTTATTTTCTCGTCATTGTCATTGAAATGAAGTTTCATTCCTCCCTAAACACGTGGAATTCCATTATTTTAACATTTTGTGCTTCAGGCAAGAAGGTCCTAATCGTCAAATTCGTAAAAATTGAAATATTGTATAATTCAAACAATAAAAAACAAAAGAAATAGTGAGTGAGTGACATCATCGACTCTCTCATTTGGATGTAACTGGCTCGTTCATATAACTATTTTGTTAAAAATAAGCGAAACTTTGAAATGTCATAACTTTTTTATTTTACATCCGATTTTGATGAAATTTTCAGCATTGTGCTTGTCTGATTTTTCTCTATAGGTTCAAATCAACATTTTTCTGAGGTGGACTTGACCTTTAAAAAATATATTCTTCTTCTTTGAAATGAGAGCACCGTATAAGAACCCAAACAACAAAACAACCAGACAACGAAATAGGTGAAGTAGTAGCAATGGGTTTTGAATGTAACATAGAAGATCTAGAGATGGGCAGGGGTGACAACATTTTTTTTTTCAAGTTACGAAAAATGGGAGGGGAGAAAGGAGAGGAGGTGGATTAACAAAATGTATGGAAGATTATGATCTCTATATGTATATAATAATATTCTGTTCTTACTTTATTGTTTTTTTACATACATTGAATTGCTATTGATGTAGAGCTGTTTGTTAAACAGTAGGGCGCTTTTAACTGAACAGGCCTACCCTGCCTTATAAAATAAATAAATATATGAATAAATAAATAACCTGAATATTTTTGTTCATTTCATGAATGAGAAAGGTTTTAAGCGGAGTCACAAAAGGGGACAACGGCCCCTGTGATTTTTCAAGTAGGCCTGGAGACAACGGGGAGGGGGTGAGGGGGCTTAAAAAAGGAAAAAGAAGGGTATAAAATGGCCTCTATTGTGTATCCAATTTAGAAAAAATTGCGTCACATTAAGGTCGTTTAAAACTTACTGAAACTGACAACATACTCAAACCACCTGTGGCCTATCCCCTCCAAAAAAAAAAACAATATGCGTGGTCTTTTCTTCTTATTTTTAATTTCATTCATTTGCTCCTCAAATTTAGATGACATCAAATTAATCAAGAGTGTTTGAAAGAGATACATGTGATTATACGCCTACATTATTTCTAATAATAAAGTAAGCCTCGAATACGACATGCATTTTAGATATGATTCCCACCGTTTTTTTTGGGGGGATGGGGGTTAAATTGTTTTTCTCGTGTTGTATTTTGGGGGGATAGGAGGCATTTCATCATTTTAAGAGTTAAAAACTTCTTGAACCATGACCACTGCAAGGACAACAGAACCATGTTTTTTAAGATCTATCTCAAGAGGGCGCTAGATAACAGTTTATCAACATTCTTTAGGGGAATAAACGTTTTGGAACAAGTGAGCTTGTGTTGAAACTGAAAAAAAATCAAAGAATAAGATCAAGAAAGTTTGATAAGAATTTGACAAATAATGAGAGAGTTATGAACATTTGAACATTGTGATCACTTATGCTATTATGGAGAACCTCCCATTGGCAATGCGACAAAGAAAAACATGGGGACAACTTACCCTTTGTTGGACTATAAAATACCTCCAAAATGTATCTTTTTGCTCTTTCCTTTGGTGATAGAAACTCTCCATCGATAATGTATTCTTTAAAAATCTGTATTACATGCCCTCCTATAGAAAGAATACATTATCTATTGATATGTATGTGATAAAAGAGGCAGTTTAAGTGAAATATATACATGAGTTATGGGAAAGTTGTTCACATGTGACATCACCACTAATCTCCCCTCAGTGGACATCACACACCTTTGTCGCATTGCCAATTGGATGATCTACATTACAATAATGATCTAAACTTCAAATGCTCATGACTTTCTTTATTATCTTATTATTTATTCAATTTTTCTTTAATTTCCGTTGATCTGTTTTATTATACGTTTTCCCACAAGCTTTCTTGTTCCAAATGTGTAATTTTCCTTGAACAAAGTGCAAATATCATTGATTTTACGTTACCAACAATACAGAGTCTAGGCATATTTTGCAGACTCCGTTTAAACTGCAGTTGATTTATAGCCTCTTACTCTACTAAGTACAAAAAAAACTGCACGAGTGAAGCCTATTCATCTACAATGATGATTGCGTCTACATAATTCTCAATGAATATACCAACAATAAATTTCATCTTGGATGAATTTTGATTTATTATTAATGCGTATTATTCATTTAAAAAAAAATAAATAAAAAAGTAAAGTATACAAGTACTACATAATAAGCAATAAGCATAATAAAACTGAATCGTTCTTCTTCCAATTTCTCACATCAGGCACTTGTACTTCTTCAGGAAAGGTTTACCCCCCCCCCCCTCCTGGCACTTGTTCTTCATCAGAAAAGGTTTACCCCCCCTGGCACTTGTTCTTCATCAGAAAAGGTTTACCCCCCCCCCCCCTCCTCCGTTTTCCTAAATGCATTTTACACAATCTTTCCATTCTTCCTATTTCAACCTTTGCCTATATTTTTATTTGATTTTGATTTGATATATTGTTTTCTTCTGCATCCATAACATTCGTATAATACATTTTCCATAACATAATAAACATAATGTTAGCATCTTGGCATGAATCATAAATAAAGAGTACTAAAAAGATAATTCCAGACAAAAATGATTAACTATATGATATTCACAATTTGCAGGAGGAGGATTGTCATAAGCAGATTGCTTGAAAAAAAGTGACAATCCCAAACTTATACTAATTGAATTAATTATTACATCTATATATTTCGTACGCCCTTTCTCCTATATGCCGATCGACAGGACCCAGTACCCCTAGCACAGCACCCCCGCTTCAAATCCCATGCCGATAGATAAACCACTCTAATTTACGATTTTGAGGAGTTTGAAAACGGGAAATAAATGATATTTTTATTCGATCAACTAGTTATAGTTAGTTTGAAGTCGAGTTTAATCACATATCAGTTTAAATATATAAATGAAACAACATTGGCAGGGGTTAAACAGAAAGTTAGCTATGGCTAATAAGCAGTGAAACTTGTTATTTATTCTGAATCTACATTGGTTGTTTTTCATAATGAAGTCTTTATGATAAAAATCTACACCAATAGAATTTTAAAAAAGGTGATGTTCCATGCTTGTTCCACCTTTGGGAACATTTAAAGGGATCCCAAAAGGTTCTAAATTCACGTAAAAAGCCACTTTGACAGTTTTTATGTTTCTTTTAATAAAAATCATTAAGGTTGTTGAGAATGTAAATAACCTTTTGGGACATTTCTCGAGGGCTTTAGATATGGAACAAAATTATTCCAATGCGCACCCTTTTTCGAAGAGTGCAGTGATCATATTGTTGTAGCACAGAATGATGATAATCAGCTTTTAATCCATGAAATGTAGGGGTGACACTTGCTCATTCTCATTTTCTTATTTTTGTTATTATTTTTTTTTGTACAGTAATCCATGTCTTCAAATATAGTTTTCTTAATGAAGTGCTTGTTTCTATACACCGTCATCAATGGCGTAATGAGCCCAATTTTCTGAGAGGCACCGCGTGGCGAATGTTGGATGTTTTGTAAGTCGCTCGAGAGCGAAAATATGTGCCTTTAAAAAATAAAAATCTGATTTCACGAATTATACCACATGTCCCCTTTTCCTTTCCCTTTCTGTTTTTTTGTTCTTCTTGGTCGAGGATTTTATATTGGAGGGGGCAGACCCCCCCCCCCAGCCCCATCTGCACATCAGTGGCCGTAATGTATGGTGTCGTTGCTCCCTTTTACAGCTTCCACCAACATTGGTCTGTCTGCATGTGAAATATTAGTCATTAGTTTGATAATACAAAACAATCCTGAATAAACAATTTAATTAATTCAAATATTCAAGCGTTGCACTATTTTTGTTTTGAATAATATTTTATTTTCTTCCTCTTTCAAATCAATAAGTTTACAATCACAATTCATATAAATAAATGCATTTATACTGTTTTGTGATGACTAGCGCCATCATACGGCGATCTATTTGATGTTTCCTTGGTGATTCGATGTAAATATCGTAACTTGATGCGAGTTGTGACACAAGAGGCGAGAAATACTTCGGGAAAGTTGTAAAGATAATAACATTTCATGAAAAAACAATGATTTATTGAGTAAGAGACAGTCTAATTGCAAGAGCGTCATGTCTCATAGGTAAGCAGAATGTCTTTTTGAGATTTAAGAAGGAGTCGAGTACGAGTCGATCTAGAGTGATGCCTGCGAGAATGTTATTGCACGTCCCATGTATTCAAAATTATGTTGTGTTGCAAAGATGATGAATGATTGATGCCGTAGGCGTAGTCATAAATCTGTTTATTATGTATTCACTCGCTGTTCCCTTTCTTAATTTATTATTTACAAAGGATGGGCACTTTTTAAAAATAATATTCATATAGGACTGTTATGTTTTTACAGAATATTTATTTGGAATTGAAGACTGTTTTACAGTCTTTTTATTTTATGAATAGAATGGCAGATGCCGCAGCCATGGCCATGGGCGTGGCATTGCCATGGCATTAGCATTATTTGGAGTCTTTTGGACCACTCACATAGCCAGGTGGCTCCTAGAGAGTAAAAGTCATTACGGAGCCAGGGATTGCGTCCCATTTATGTGCGTGTACCGCAAAAAAACTAAACTTTTACCTGCGAGATTTTTACTTTCCTTCTGAAAGATCGAGCACAAAATCATCATGTAATTGTAAATGGGATACAATTTCATTTCCGACATTTCTACAATATTGATTTCATTTTTAAACAAGAATTCATTAGAAAAACAAGAAAAATATTATGAAAACTTGGGCGATGTTTACGTCGCCATCCTGTTTTTTTTGTTCTTCGCCAACATTACAGACACATGCTTTTCATAATATGAACGCAGATTTTCAGCAATTTTGGTGCTAATTTCAACCAACACAAGTACATGTATGGTGTAATCACTATAATGCATATAAAATGTGTTGATTATATTATTCTTTGTCGATAGTTATTAATATATGTAAGATATTTTTAGCGATATATCGACAAGATTTTTTTCTTAAAGATAACAGCCCTACGTACTGTAGGACACACTGGTAATTAATCAGATGCCTTAAAAAAGCTTTACCAAATTAGTGAATCTTCTTGTTGATATGTGCCATTACAAGTACGTAAATCCAATCAAGACCAAATATCAGTGAATCTACCTTATTTGTAGTAAGTTGAGACTTCATGTAGTGTGAGGATGATGGTCCGTATCTGAAGAACATTTGCTCTATTCTCCTTTTCAGCTACTACCAGAAGCAGTGGCTAGAAGCACAGGATAGCCTTAATGACCTGCTTCAGCAAGAGATTCCACCTGAGCCACCCAAACCTGAGAAAGATCGCCTCACAGCATTCCAGAACATTGCAACTCTATACCTCAAATATCTCCAGATATTCCGAAGACTTGAAGGATGCTATGACCAGATTGTTCATCCCCAGAAGCGGCGTGTTCTTCGTCGCATGCTTGATGGTGTGATGGGGCGGTTGATTGAGCTCAAGAATGAGATGGTCCTCCTCGAGTTCTCTGAATTCCATTACTTTGATGACATCTTGTCTGATCTTAAATTAACACCTGTAAGTGCTTGAATTTTAATTGATATATTTCAAAGATTTGTTATCCATTATTTTGAAATAATAATTTAGTTATTCTGGTTTTAGAGGATAAAGTACATATCAAGTCTTAACAGTTCAAGTACATATATCAACAAATGCATGTAGACCTTACTTTATAATCCATTAATCTTGCAGAATAAGGACTGACATATATTATATATATGATGCAGTATTTGGTACCCTGGGGTACCTAATAATAATCTGCCATTTTGTTGAATTATTTATTTTATTTTTTGCGCTGTACCCTGGGTTACCAAAAAATGTGTACTAAGCATATTTTAATGTTTTGTACAGATATTTTTTTCTTTTTAGTGATCTTATGTAACAATAATGCATGCAAATGATAACTTTATTCTAATTTTCATGTTCTGTTCTAATCTTCACTGTTCAATAATGATACCTGTAGTTGTCATTATTGATCTTATGTCTTTGAATTTAATTCAATTCAATTATTTAGTTGAATATTTGAATGAAATTGGATCGTATTATTGGCATTAGATTGTATCAAAAAAGGAAATAGGCGTTGTGATCATTGTCCCCATTCATTGTCATGATTGTCGCACCGATCGTACGACCGTGATCACCATGACAACAATGTAACTGTACACTATTACAACACGAGATGGCGCTGCACAACGCCGTACCCCGGTGTACGGCGTGGTGCATCATATATATATATATATATATATATATATATATATATATATAATGGCATTAGATTACAATGTCACTTTCTTGGTGAAGTTTTATATGATTGTATAAGAATTTTTTGTACCCTTATCAGTAATGTACCTGCATTAAATGGCTTAAAAGACACAGAGAAGTGAAAACTCCATATACGCAGAATCCATAAGGAAGAGCATGCAATCTTAATGTATGTTTTTTTTAGGAAAAAATGAGTAATTTCAACAATATGGCACATTGTTTTTTTAGAATGATATTGAGATTCCAATACCAAAGTATTTCATCAATGAGAGGGGTAAGGTGCTGCAGGATCGTGAAAAACTCTTAGGCCAGATCTTGGCCAAGATGGGTCCTCCCGAGGAGAAGACAGAGGAGGTGAAGATGTCTCCAGATGAAGCCATTCGTCTCATCCAGATTCATGAGAGAGCTAGACAGGGCCGTCTCAGGGCTAAGTTTATGAGAGAGATTCGTCTTCAAGAAGAACGTGAAAGGAATGCAGCCAACAGAGGTGCTCCTACTCTAGATACTGAGTTGGCCGCAGTAAGGGTCCAAAAGGTAAAAAGCAATTAGATAATAATTCCAGGGAAAGAATGATTATTTTCTGTATTCAATTTTATTTTCCTGCTTATGTGCTTTCCAAATTTACTTTTCCTAATGAATCCAGTGGTGAATGTATGGGTGCTGCTATTGTGACAGTATAAAGAGTTAAGGAAATAAATACATGTATGTGAAAGTAACAGATTTATGGAACAGTGCCATTGATTATGATATTCCATATTCAAATTCAAATTCAAATTCATTTTCATTCTTCAAAATGATACAAATAAGTACAAGATAGATTGATTCAATTTAAATAAACAATAGCATGAACAAAATTCAATATTGGAAGAAAAAAAATACATATTGTTCATTATTGGACGAGGATTATGATGAATGGTTCATTCTACACTGTTAAATTTACTTTACTGATATTTTGCAAAATATGTAAATGATACAAGTGAATATGTATTTACACTTTGAATATCATTAATTTTTCATTTATCATTACAGACATGGAAAGGATATTCAGTCAGAAAAAGGATCAAGAAAGAAAGAGAAGAAGAAATGAGATTTATTGGTATGGTAAGTATAGTTGACATCAATATATTTCAAATAAGTAGATTTATATTTTGCAATATGTTAGCCAATTTTTGTGTAAGTACTTAAGGTTATTATAATTATTCATTATTTTCATATTAAAGAGTTGTATACTTTCAGTTTGCTGATAATGACTTTGATTTGACAAAATGTACAATGTTTGATATATTAAAAATCATGTTGTTTTTTCCTTTCAAAATTACAAAAAAGATTGATATTTGCTAAAGGAGTTGATTTTTTGTCTCACAATAAAGCAAACTGTTAATTTAGACTTTTCAACTGCACCTGCTTGTCTTTGTCAGGCAATGTGGACAATCGCCGCTTTGCACGCCATTTATAGCGTAAGGTGCCGGAACCGCCACGCTGTGATTGGTCAGCGCAACTGACTAATCAGAAGCCGCAGATGGTGCGATCGCCAGGCGATAGTTGTTTTGAGACAACAGATCAACTCCATTAGCGATTTCTACTACTGCAATGATCAACATCTTCCGTAAGATGGGTATTATGCATCTTAATGATGCAACAATCAGATAATCCATTGGAAAAATATGCAATTCCCACTATGATAGACCTAATAATATTCTTTGATATTTCTCTGATTAGATCCCACCACGTGACCCCACCAATCCCAAGAACACCCCACAGATTCTTGCAGAACGCACAGAGAAGGCTCGTCGTGTTACGCAATCTGATCATGAGAGGGAATACCAACAGAGTCTGGTCAGTATCAAGACTAAGCTACGGGAAGTGGAAGGTCCAGATATGAAAGAAACCATGCAGGACCAGATTAGGCAGTGGTTTATAGAATGCAGGTCAGTAAAATATCCTCTTCATTCTTTTATCTGTTGCTTATTTCATAAACTGGTACATCAGTAATGATGAGAAAGGTTTGTTGATTCAGTCAACATGTAGCAAATTCTACAAATGAAACTTTTGGTGTCCTTGGTAGTCATGGTTTGTATAATGCAGATATTCATCATTTGGAAATGCAAGATATTACTTATTATTATTATTATCATAATTGTTGATGATTATACCATAAAATAATGAACTCATTAATAATTTTGGTTATATCAATAATGATAATAATGGTAGTAATAGTTGTGATAATAATGATGATTAAGTAAATAATAATAATATTAATGATAATTTTCTATTTTATCAGGGATGCTACGGGCAAGTTTCCTGATTATCCTGATGAAGATGAAGGAGGATCTGCTGCAATATTCAGAGAGAAAGATCCAGCAGAGGTAGATTTTGTACAAACCATTTTAACTTTGTGTAAATCTTTGCAGTGGCATTCTTTTATGATATGTTTTATTGGATTAGTGATTTTTATTTTGTCCCCTATCTAATTTTCAAAAACTCAATTGGGTTAAAATAAGTATACATCCTCATGTAGTTGATGTTATGTCAATATAAGCATTAGCATAGATATGTAATGTCACACATTTTAAGAGGAGGTGTGACACAATAATTTTGTGTCTATGCCACAAGAATTTACATTTTATTATCCATGATATTACTAAATGCATTTGAAATTTTTGCATTGTTATAGAACTAAGCTTCATGATTATGATTATTCTTTAAAAGATTGAAGCAGAACTGGCTGGTAAAGAGGATGATAAAGGCAAAGGGAAGAAGAAAGGAAAGAAAAGTGCCAAGAAAGATAAGAAAAAAGACAAGAAAGACAAGAAAGGGAAGAAAGGAAAGAAAGGGAAAGGTGGGGATGATGATGAAGAAGAAGAAGGCTTCAAACTTCAGCCATCAAACTTCATTCCTGATACTGATTCTGCTGCTAAAGATTTTACAGGTAAGATTAGTAATGATGTATCCACAGTTTGATTAGGTATCAGATAAATTGAAAGCAAAAAAAAAACAATCTTGGTTTTGATTTGTCAGTGAGCTGCCTGATTTTTGTGTGTGCAAATTTACCATAATATTTTTTTAATGCAACAGGACCTAGGAATTTAAGAAAAAAAAAACACACAGCTGACAAAACACTATATCCTATCCAGTGGGATAGCTCCCATTTGATATGGCAAAATGAGCTTCCGTTTATGTGATAGAAAGATATAATTCTGAGACAATCTTCCTCGATAGATATCTTGTCTTAAGAATAAATAAAGTGATTTTACTTAAAATTTGAGATACAAGATCTTTTCACATGAGCAGTAAAAAGCTTCAGATTATTTGGATAATTGTTTTTCCAAGTTCAGATTGTTTGGCAATTGTTTTCCAAGTTTTTTCACATGAAACTCCTTGTATGAAGATACAATTTTTAAGTGATAAATTACAATTTTTATTCATTAAAATATTTTTATTTTAATTTCCCCCTATTGATAAGATACAATGACAAGTAACAGTTCTATTAAGTATCATTTTAAAAACTTGGTGTGTTAATTTATTGTGATTTGCATTCAAAAGGTGTATGGAGAGAGAGAAATGAAGAATCTAACTTCAGTCAGAAACACGACTCAGAACTTATAAAGGAAGAGAAGCGTATTGAGGTTGAAAATGAAATAAGAACCCAGGTTGATGAACTCATGAGAACTGAACTGAAAAATCTCAAAGTGGTAAGAATCTATTCTTTAAAGATTTTAATGTCGTAGAAAATAAATAATGAAATGAGGGCAAGATAATGTTTGGATATGAATTGTAAGATATATGGTACATATCATTGCCTAAGTAGGACTAGGAACTACAGCTGAAATACAGATGCAATAATGAAAATGTCATTTATGATTTTATGTTGATTGTTATATGAAGGAACTCACTTTTGGTATCTCTAATTATGAGATTACTGTTATGTCAAATGTGTTGAAGGGTGAATTCATTCCTGCACTCATTGATGAGAGATACTTGGAGGGTAGGGTGTAATCATAAGGTAAGACACTGAATTGAGCCACATCTTCTTAAAACAAATCTTTTGGGGCACAATTCTTAAAAATTGTTTATACTTACACTTTTGTTTAATCTATGTAAATTGGATTGAGTTTATTATTGTGTTCTTTTACTTTGTTCAGCTTAATTATAATCAGTCATTTTCCCCTAAATGGAAAGTATATTTCATATGTTTTCATTTTATTTCTTAATTGAAATCCATCTATTGTCAATGTCAAATTGGTTGTTTGTAATAACATGTTTTTTTTTATTTCGTGAAATTTATATGGAATAAATTTCCTATGGTAAATTTGTAAAGACTGTTAACACAAAATTCTTTTTGTGTAGCTTTACATTGGACTTTACAGAATGTAGTTGAGAGCTTTTCTCTTATAAATGACAAAAAAATCCTGAACAAATTTGGCAAGCAAAATTATTCCCTGATGAAGGATATGTTTCAGCTTTAAAATTCATTCAATTTATAAAACATTCAAACCATTTCCAATTAAGAGGCCTACCGTATGTACTTATTCCCAATACATGTTAATGAATAACCTCTTTCTTAATCCTATAGGTCTTGGCAAAAGCCAATCAAATCAGAGTATGTTACAATGACTAACAATGTATATCTGTGTTCGTAATGTATATTGTGAATCAGAATCAACACTACAATATCCTTATAATCGCCACATATAATACAAGTATGTTTCATACAAAAAAGGTCCCCCACCCATTGTATTTCCATTTTCTCCCAAAATTTAAATATTCAGTTGTGTTACATTCTACCATTACTGATAGATTTTCTACAGTCTCTGTCATATGATTTCACATTTGTTCTTTGATCTTTTTTTTCTCTTTTCTTTTGCACATATTTTCTTTCTAGTAAGTTTCATTGGATTTCAATTCCAACACGATCTTTTTGTCAATTTCTCAATTTGTAATAAGTAATTAGTCAGTTACATCACAAATTGTAGCTTTTGTAAATGGTGTCATTGTATATTATTTTGAAAGTACTTCTAGTGAGTGAATCAATATTTAGGATTAAAGATGGCCTGCACATGTAAAAACAAATATGAGATGCTCACATTGTGATTGTTAGATTAGAAAATTAATATATATGATGCCAAGGCTATTTATTCATTTTCGAAGATGAATGCCCAAAGACAATAAGAAATTTATATTACTCTGTTATGTGGTCATTTATTAATATTTATATTGAATATTCTGAAGAAAAAAAATGTTACATAGATCACAAAGAATTTTAGAATGTGGAACAAGAATTCATATACATAATAATGCCTTACAACCTTTGATTTATATCTTCAACTATTTATCATTTATTGAGAAAATGATTCAAAATGTAAACCGACCGTTGCATGATTTATAGTTCATAAATCAGAAGAGCATTTTATTTATGAAACATTTGAATAGATTTGCATGGGTGTATGGGATAAGATTAATAGTGCAGAATTCTTAATTTGTTTTCACTCATTACATTTTGTTTTAGGCTGTTGACAGAGACAAGGGCAAGGGAAAGAAAGGCAAGAAGGGCAAAAGTGGAAAGAAGAGTGGAAAGAAAAAGAAGAAGAAGAAGAGCGGAAAGAAGAGTGGAAAGAAAGGGAAGAAGGGCAAGAAAGAAAAGGATCTTACCCCTGATAGGTAAGGAATCAAACCACTTGTGTCACGCTGATAAGAATTAATAAATTCTAACGGAAGAGATTATTCATTCCCTGTTTTGCTCTGGTTGATTCTTGTAATGGTAGCAATTTGAATTTTAATTCTTAATTTTGGTCAAAAATGTGAAAGATATTGTTTTCCTGACTATATTTGGATTGATTGAAACAATTCAGCAGGGAATCTTTAAATGTATCCCTTATTCACTTTGGATATTATATAAAAAGTAAGGTTTTTAGAATTAATAAGTATACTTGTATAAATTTCAAGGTCAAAACTTTACACTTATTACTGAAAAAAAAATCAGAAACTGTAAAGTGACAGTCAAATGGCAGAAGATGCATCAAGCAATATCTAACTGGAGCATTTTTTGGAATGGTTTATTCCTCTTGTTCATAGAGTATCTCAAACATTTGTGTTATTGTTTTTATGCATTGATTAATTTCATCTTATATTTCTAGAACTATTGAGGATCTCTATGAGGAGTTGGTGAAAGAAGGAATCATCATCCGATGCCCTAAATTCCCTCTCCAGGAGTACATCGGTGAATACAGCTATCTGGGTACTACCCTTAGACAGGCTAACATTGAACCTATGCCTTCACTCTCTGATGTTAGACAGCTGGTAGCCTTGTATGGTATCTTACCTCTAGGTAAACAAAAAAGAAATTTGTAGTGTCTAACACGGAGTGAATACTTGATGAGGCAAAATACAAGTGCTTATGAGAGGCAGGAGTTTGCTGGAAAATGTTTCAACATGTTCTTTTAATGTCTCTTCCTCCTATGGATTTTTTTGTAGAAAAGTTAGAAGAAAGAAGAAAGGAATGATTCTCTTTTTCATATGTCAAATATTTTAATTCTTAATATCGATAAACACTCTTAATTATCATGATCTGTTTTGACTGTAATGCATAATAATTCAAAAGAAATTCATAAGAAAATCCAATGAAAAAAATTGATGTATTTCGAAGTGTCACTTTTCAAGTATATCTTTCTTGCAATGTTTGGTTTGTTAGATATTGGGAGTTAATACATTCTTGCAATGTTAAGTTAAAAATTTTACTCAGTTTCTTTAGCTATGCTGCCATAATTAGTTAACTCGTTGATATCAAAGCATAAGTAAAGCAATGAGCATTGTAGCTACTTATCTTGGAATTTTGTTTTGTTTTGTTAAATATTTTTCCTAAATATGCACAATCGTAATCAATTGACCAAATGATTTATTCTATTCTACTTGTAGGATCACAAGCTGTTCATGAGAAGGCCCCACACATCAAGTCCATCCTTCTGGCCGGACCACGAGGTACCGGCAAACGCAGTCTTGTCAATGCCATCTGTACCGAGACGGGTGCCAACCTCTTTGATCTGACTGCCACCAACATTGCTGGCAAGTACCCCGGCAAGTCTGGCCTTGCTATGCTGATGCATATGGTGTTGAAGGTTGGCCGACTCCTACAGCCATCTGTCATCATGATTGGTGATGCAGAAAGGACATTCCTCAAGAAGGTGCCTAAGACTGACAAGGTGAGTTCTCAGAGGATGATGATAATGCTTTTGAGTAAACTTACGATTGATCTAACTGTAAATATGAATAATTTCAATTGATGAAAGCTTAGTGATGTAAATTTCAAATTGATTTTGACATTGACAGAAACAATATTTTTACTTTACATTACAAAGTGGGTTTAAACTACCTAGAAGGGGTGCTATAATCCATCTATTTCTTTTTCAAGCTCACTAAAATTACCCATGTTTGCACATACAGAAAATATGTAATTGGATAATTTTCAGAGTGTGGATGAATGAAAAAAAACGTAGACTCAAGGTTAGAACTCCTTTGTGAGTTGTTGCCATGAAGTGTTGATGTAGAAGCTGTAACCCTTTGAGGGAGAAAACAGTTAAACAAATGGAAATGTATGAATTGAAGACATACTCAAGACAGTTTGGAGGAGCTTAATTCAAATTCTAAATTTTAAAGACACTTTGGCTCCATTTCATAAGGTTGTCAATCTTGAAAAATTCCCAGAGTAACGATAATCATTGCTAATATGTTACAAACCAAATATTGTCGATGAATGACAATTTTTCAGCTTTTCATTGTTCATGAAATGGTGCCCAGGAGTTCTAGAATAATAACTTTATTATAGACAGAATAATATTATTCATCATGATTTGTTGATTTTACCTGCAGACTGATCCCAAGCGTCTGAAGAAGGAACTTCCCAAGATGTTGAAGCTTCTGAAGCCTGAAGATCGTGTTGTGTTGGTAGGAACATCAAGGGCACCATTTGAATGTGAGATGAAGGGACTGGTTGGATCATTCCAAAGAGTTATCCTCATCCCAAGACCTGACTATGCATCCAGGCATTGTAAGTCAATGAATATATATATATATTTTCAAGTGAATGAAACATGTGGCAAGCACTGTTTGACAATATATAGCACAATGCTAAACTGAAATTTTGATTGAATTTAGTAGGTTTAATGTAGTCATAGAAATGACAAAGTGATATATTTAGATGTGAAGATGAGCCAACACCAAACTCTTTGTTCTTTGTCTTTCACACACATATCTAGTCAACCTATTTACCTATTATGAAATCATCTACACATAGTAATCCATCAACTTTAAGATTTCATTGACAAGAAGTGAAAGTTCAATAAAGGTATTTACTAATGCTACTTACACTTAACTAGGAAATGTTATGAATGAGATAATCTCTGAATTGTGAATGAGGTCATACATAAACAAATCAACAGTCAGGACAACTTATTAACACACGGCCAAATTTTCTATCCCACCATTGCAGTACTATGGAGATCTTTGATCATCAAGAACAATGGGATCCTAAATCCACAGATTGACATGAGTTCCCTGGCTAAGGTGACCGATGGCTACACCCAGAAACACATTATGACAGCATGCCAGCAGGTCCTGACGGAAAGACGGGTAGCTCAGCTTGCTAAGAGACCTCTGGTGGGGTCAGAGTTCATCCCGGCATTGGCTCGTCTTGAACCCATCTACAAGGAGGAAGAAGAGGCCTTTAAGGTGGGTGTAGATAGAAGTCTTGAACATGGTAGTATTACATTTAGAGGCTTATATAATGTGGAAGCTTGTAGAAATTCATGCAAAAAAGTAGATTGTTTCTTCATATTTTAAAAGGGTTTCATTTGAAAAATCTGTGTTTCATATTAAGGAAAAATTAATGTAAGTAACTACTGTTTTCCTTGATTAGAAAAAAAAATGAAATACTGCATTACAGATGCCATAAATTCAATTCATTTAAATTCAATTTAGAAAAAAGAAGGGATGTGAACTCATCCTTTTTTTTCTGCCAAGCAACAATATTTCTAGGGATCCAAAATGATCAGGGAAAAGGTGAACATTCATTACCCTTTGTCCAATTTTTGTTTTTGGCTAAGATTCAATTCATCCAATTTGGCTAATCCCATGTATTTGATATACTTGGATTAATTCTCACCCTGGCTAATTAACACAAAATGATAATACCGACTCGTAATAAGACCTAGTGATAATCAGCTAAGTGGTGTTTACCCTGTTAGACAAAAAAAAACATATGGACCAAAAATTGGTGAGCCCAATTGAGTAGGGACATCTGAAAATAAGATCAAATAGGTTTCAGACCAAGATGTTTAAACCTTGAGATGCCACTGACTTTATTGAGGAATAAACTATTGAATTATAATTAGATAGTACTTTAATGTCTCTGCTGCTTATCCCTGATAATCTGTATTCATGATTTTACCTACAGACATGGTATGCCAAGACTCCCTTGGGAAAGAAGAGGGCTAAAGCTGCTGAAGGTGGTGACGATGATGACAAGGGAAAGAAGGGCAAGAAAGGAAAGAAAGGAAAGAAGGGAAAGAAAGGAAAGAAGAAGAAGTAAATCACCATTGTGTCTTAGAAGACTGACCTCATCTCTCAGCTTCAACATAATCTTCCGCTAATCTCTACTTCTTTGTGACCGAAAGAAGAATATGCAAAAACAAGCACCTTGATACTTCAAATGAAAATTAATTTTTATCAGAGAATGTACAGTGTGCAGCCTTATGATGAAAAGAACATTATTCCAGTCTCTATCCAGGATGATATTTTTGTTTGTATCAGTTTTAAAACAAGTATATGTTAAAGTTGGCTTGTAGATTTTGATGGAAATAATGTTCTTCAAGAGACATTAATACACAGATGAAATATGAAAGGTTGGTTTTTCCCAGTTTATTATCTCAGATGCAATGTTAGTTTTCTTTAATAGGAGCAGTTACCAAATGGCATGCACCATATTGTTGTAGTCTAGGTAAGCTTTGTTTTGAGGAAATAACTCATTTTTTGGGGAAATAAATTTGAACAGACTGCAACACAACATTTTTGGCAATGCAGGTAAAGCAATTACAAACTGAAACCACATTTTATGTACATTTGGAGGAATTATTGAAAATTTTTGTCAGTTTAATTGGACAAGAGGAAATTTGTACATTGTGTTTCACATTCTTTATATTATAGTGTCATATCTGTATGTGCATACCAAGTAAATATATATCTTGAATGTATACCGGACTAAATGAGGTGAAGTCCTTCAAACATTCTTCCAAAACTTGCATTTCTCCTTTTGCCTTTCAACTTTTCTATTAGCATATTGTGCATAATGATATATATTGTGATATTTAATAATTTATTATTCCATCCAATTGTGTCATAATTTGATTTATGTAACAACTTTGACATGCATCACATTAAAGTACATGAATACTTCATTAGAAATTTGACAATTGCCTTTCGATATTTTCTCATTCCTAAAACCCTAAACTCTATGTGACTGTACTTGATGAGATGCATTTCTGGAGCTTTTCAACAGAACACATTCAACTTGCCTTCTTTTCTTTTCCATATTATACTACCTTGATTAGTACCAACTGTGAGTAAGAAAATGGAAGATTATCTAACAAATAGCAAATATATATATTAAATGTAAAATATCTCTGTGATAAATAGTGAAAATATTTTTCTTTCTCTTCATTAATTTTTAAATATTTTTTTGCTTTTTGTCACATTCAGAGTTGAATTATTCTATTTTAAGAACATAATTATACATATATTTGTTATGTATTTAATAATGGTACTCTTATACCCTGAGTGGAGAGAGGGAAGGATTGGTGGGAGAGAGGGAGAGAGAGGTGGTAGAGAGAGGGAGAGAGAGGAGAGGTGAATGGAGTCATGAGATGAGAAGCTTCAGGAGGGAAAGATGTACACAAGAAAGATAAAAGGAAACCAGAGTGATAAAGAGAGAGAGAGAAAAGGAAGAAATGAGATCGAATGAGGGAGAAAAGTGCGAGAGAAGGAGGGCAGGAGGAAACAAGACAGAGGGTAAGAAATAATTCAGAGCAATTTTTTTTAAGGAGGGTGGGGAATATAGATGAATAATACGTATACACCCCACCCCCAAAAAAGCTTTAAAAAACTAAATAGCCCAGGGGGGGAGTCAAATGTAATGCTGTACACATGCGTTACCAAATTATTTCAAACCACCCCCAAGACAAGTTTTTCTCTGTGTGCAAAATAGCCCCCTAAACAATAAATTTACACATTCATTTTTTTGGGCCCCTAAACAAGTCGCCAGAATAATTAGTTTTGTCTCTGGGCTCAAACAATTTTCAGAAACAAGGAGGAAAAAGCCCTGGGGGAAAAATCTATCACCTCAACACGTTTGGCTATAATTAAAAAAAAAGCTTTGGGAAGAAAAAAAATACCCTATACGTTTGACCCCGAGATTTTTTTTTTTTGGTCACGCATGTGTACAGTATGACTGGCCTCTCCCCCGGCTATAAATAGACCTTACATGACTCTGTGGGCCAAAGTTCCAGCTTAGGCTTAGGCCCTAAATAATGAAAAATCTACAATCATCCAGTATAAGGCTGAAAGGCATTGTCTTAGAAGCATTGGATTGAAGTAAAGTATACATATATTTAGCTAGTGGGTATAGGTATCGTGCAAGTATAGAATCACCAGTAATTATCTTTTAATTGAAACAATTGATAACAAGCATATGTTATACTTTTTTAAACATAGTTTATTTTCATGAGTCAAGTTATCGACCACCTTTAAAAAATTGTGTGTTTGCTGTCTTATTGGGGAAAAGGAGACATTGCCAGTATGAGCTAAACTTGTGCTAATAAACATCTTTATTTTCTACAATTACGAGAGAGAAAAAACTCTTTATTGCAAGAAAATGTGATTATTTTATATTTTCCACATTTTTATTAAGGTCATGTTGTAAGATATGTAGTTGATGAAAATGAATCACAGGTAGAATTGCTTCTGTTACATTGAGTGAAAGTTTCAACATCCAAGAGAACCACGGACTCCGTGAAGTGATCTTGGGAAGATATAGACCTATATTAATAGGCCCCGGAAACCATACCATTTAATAGCAAGGGATAATCAAGGGTGTTATCCTGTTGATGAAATAAATCCTACTTGTTCAAATATTTGGGTATAATTAAGCCCCTCTTAATTTGTTTTGGACAATCTTTTTTTTCTGAACCCCAAAACACTGGGACCCAACAATTTTTCTAAATCAAATACCAAATCAAACCCACGTCACTAATCAAAATCATATTGCCGGCCGTAGAGGTCGGTGTATTCCAGTGTTTTCTGCGCCCATGTTGGATTGTCGTCTGGCTCCAAAACCTGAGAGGAATTCTGCAATTATTTTGGTGGAATTCAAGGTAAGCTATTGCTTTTCACGATTATTTTATATTTCAGTCAGTCGCAAAATATACATAGAATATGTGTTTGAATAAAATACGAAGGTATATTACGATTTATCTCAACAAATTTATCGCACTTTAAACTCATTCTCTGCGCCGTCACGTCAAGTTACATCCTGGTCATTGGCATCAGCATCCTGGCATTTCGAGCCCGAAGTTCCCGGACGGTAAACAGGAAGTGTTGTGTAGACTGGTGCCACGCGCGTAAAACATTCCCCATAGACTTGTGTGTTAAAATGGCACTTTTGAAAAATTCATGAAAAATAAATGTGAAATTAGAGAGTGGAATGTTTACTACCATTGGATAGGATATGTATCTGGCATTCCATATCTGACCAGGAAAGGGTAGCGTAGCCAGCTCATTTTAAAAATAAATTGCCATTTATGAAGATAACTATGAATGGATCAAATTTATCGACTCAAACGGTAAAATAGCCCTAATTAGTCCGCCAGTCAAAAAAATAGTTCCAAGTCACTTTTTTATCTTCTCAATTTGGTCGAAGGAAGTTCAGTAGTTACCATTTCTAGAATCAGTGTTAGATTTTGAATCATATTCATACAGTTTTGTCAATCAGCAACATCAAATTGAAAAAAATTTGAATGGGTTGGGTCGAACGAATATCTTGAGCCCTCCTAATGTAATTAGGCTCATGGCACCTATATTATATGACCTATGAATTTTATTTTATTGAATAGCTACTTTGTTATTCTTTCATATCTGTACACTCACACTAGCACAAAGAAATGCATTGGAAATGCCTATTTTCTATGCAATGACCCATTTTAATGTATTACTCATACATGTTATATTCACTATTTGGATGCATACATATCCTGCCTGCATACAGCCAAGCAGTGAATGTAATGACAATAGGTCCCTACTAATTGTAATATAAAGGTGTATTAAATTTTGTGTAGATATCAGGATACCAGAACTGCCTCAAACAAAATTACCAGATATACATGAGATTGAATGAGGAAACAATCAAAGTATAAGAACATACTACTTTAGTACATTTGCATTTGACCTATTATATCAAAATTTTCCTAGGGCTATTGCCTCTCAGATGTAAGAAGGAAGAGATACATAAAATTAGATAGAAGAGAGAGAGAAAAAAAAGAGAGAAAGAAAGAAAGATAATTTCATAGATGGCATGGCTTACAAAGAGGGGGGGGGGGGGGTAGACTAAGATTGGAGCACACAGCCAACCCCCCCCCATCCCTCCTTAGTTGAGCACTATTAGCCCTTAGATACCTTACCTTACTCTGTGCCTTTTTCTAAATACCTTCTTGAAGGTACCACTCTAGTTCTCTTCAGTAAAGTTCTCAAAGCTCCTCTCTACCCCCTTCCTTTTACATGAGCAATTTGTAAAGGTCTTTCTAATATTAAGTATGTGATGTACACTAACACAAACCAATGATGAATCAGAACAAAAAGAGGCATAGACGCTCTATACATTGACCAGTCTACATATAGGCTTACATATACACAGACCTACTAACTTTAGCTGATATGGCCTTGCTAGCCATTAAATCAATTCTTTGCACCTCTTGATGACTAAACATATTGATATCAGTGAGAAATTGTTTGCTACTGAAGAGTTTGGCCAGGAATTCCATCCACTACTAGGGACTTCCCATATTACTTATAGGTGCCACGCGCGTAAAACATTCCCCATAGACTTGTGTGTTAAAATGGCACTTTTGAAAAATTCATGAAAAATAAATGTGAAATTAGAGAGTGGAATGTTTACTACCATTGGATAGGATATGTATCTGGCATTCCATATCTGACCAGGAAAGGGTAGCGTAGCCAGCTCATTTTAAAAATAAATTGCCATTTATGAAGATAACTATGAATGGATCAAATTTATCGACTCAAACGGTAAAATAGCCCTAATTAGTCCGCCAGTCAAAAAAATAGTTCCAAGTCACTTTTTTATCTTCTCAATTTGGTCGAAGGAAGTTCAGTAGTTACCATTTCTAGAATCAGTGTTAGATTTTGAATCATATTCATACAGTTTTGTCAATCAGCAACATCAAATTGAAAAAAATTTGAATGGGTTGGGTCGAACGAATATCTTGAGCCCTCCTGATGTAATTAGGCTCATGGCACGTAGACTAGTGCATCTTGTGCTTTCTTGCCGGTGCGGTATGATCAGTGTGTGTGCGGCGGGCCGTGGGGCCTGGATGTTTGACAATGGCCAATGCCATGGCAATGCAATGCAAACGTAGACCAAATTAAATCTTCAGTCTCTGTTAAGTCAAGTGTTTTGTTGGTTGTTCCGCTGAACTCCGTTGAAAAACACCTCGAAACAGACGGCTAGCTGTCTAGAATTAGACAGCTGGCAGCCGTCTGTTTCGAGGAGTTTTTAAACATTTTTTTTTTCTCATACACAGAAGGCTCGCTATCGTGCAGCCACCATTAGGGGACTTGCAGTGCAAAATCCCCCCGTCGGGGCTCTTCAATTTTTGTCTTTAATGAATAAAAATTTTGAAAATTAACGCGAGCAAAATGCAAATTTATATTCCCTCTTGGCATTAATTGCCCAAGAACGGAGAAAAATGAAGTTAAAAGGAACAAAAACAGTGACTTACCTCTCCTGTCGCACAAATTCACTTCCCCGTTTTATCCGATCTTAAGTACATAAACATATGGCCATTGAGTCCCTTTACAGATCGCGCTAGAACTTCGGTCTCTGTATTTGGTGATGAAACCAACGGAGTTCAGCTGAACAACCAACAAAACAAAGACTGAAGCTTTTGGTCTATCTAGAATATGCTCTGCTCATTCCTCGTTGATCGTCATCAGTACTAATACTTTAATAGACCAATGACGGCCAAGATTATGATATGGTGGAGCTACATGTACAGAGAAAGGGCACACTTTTGCACCCTCTTCGGCCTTGATTACTCCTAAATTTTGCTTATTGACGGGGTAAAAGGGAAGAAATAATAAAAATAAATTGATATTAAATACATTCAGCTTAGGGATCTACCATCTTTCCGAAAAATGTGCTGGAAAATAGCGAAATTTGATGGCAAACAGATCAGGATCAGCTACGGGCCAGGTTCTTCTTTGATTGCCATCAGCACAGCTACAGCTGAGCGTAAGAATGTGCCAGCCAATCTGCTGGTGCGTCTGTTCGCTCAGCTTTAGCTGATGGCAATCGAAGAAGAACCTGGCCTGTACCTGGCCCGGAGAAGAACATGGCTGATCCCGATCTGTTTGTCATCAAAATTCTTCCAGCATATTTTTCAGAAAGGTGGTAAGGTGATTGTATTTGATATAAATTTATCTTTATCATTTCTTCCTTTCCCCCTCCAAAACTCAAAAGCAAAATATAAGAGTTGATCGAGGAGGGTGCAAAAACCCATCCTTTCTCCATAGCATCTTTAGACATAGTAAAGTGGCGGATGAATGCTCCACCATTATGAGTCCAATGGCTGTCATCCGCCTGTGTAGGAGGAGGAAAAAAATCAGAAAATGTTTAAAAACTCCTTTGAACAGCGGATTTATCAGTCTAATGGCAAACCTGCCCTTTCCTGGTCTTGGCAGAAGCGAACTTTTCCCCTCTACATTTCCCTTTTTCTTTCTTTACTAACTTTTACAAAAAGTCTAACTAATTTTTTAATCTTTGGGGCCAATTCGTGATTTCGGGAACCACTCATCAATTTGCACTTAAAGTGAATGGAGATGGAAATAGGGAACCATGATGATTTCATCTTGGGCATTATCCTCAAATTGGGAACCACCGTTCAAGCTGATAAATAGCTCAAGTCTATATTTTTATACAATAATTAATAGTTATTAGACATTACCAGAAGTGTAATATGGAAATCTAGACTCATAGTAAATATCATAAAAACAATTGTCATTCTTATTCCCCCAGAAATTAATTCAGCTTGAAAAGAGTTGAACAAAAAAGAAAGAGAATGTACTCAGAAAAAAAATTGTAGTCCGGGCTTATGGCCCAGGGTCAGAGGGTCTAAATTGAACTCACACTTTCACTGTAAGCTCAAGGATTAAAATTGTGCCACACTGATTCCATATTGTTAGATTTGTCGCAAGTTATTTTATAGATTTTCGATTTGTGTTGATCACTGTATGAAAGGCTTATAATTCATGTGATGAGTCTAAACAGATTAATGAAGTAAGGAGCATACAGTACAATGACTTCATATCTTGATTTTTGTTTATGAAAGGAGTGCATGCCTGAATGATTATATTCGTTTGAGTGAATACATGAATATTTTCAATTAATAGTCATGTATATTTAATATTCTCTTATCATTTTCTTTTTCTTTTTAATTTATTAATCTGTTCATTTTCTATTAAAATATTTTCATATATGGGCTATTCCGTAAAATAATCAACCTTTTCGTACATCCAACCCCCACTTTTCTCAAGTTTTACTTCACTTCAGGAAATGACCAAGTCATGATCATTTGAGAGCATGACAGACTGTCGATAGAACCAGAATCAGAGACAGAAAATTTTATGAAGGTCCAACAAACATGGGGTCAGACGTACATATTTTATGTAATTGCCCATATTCTTCCTTTATATATATTCATCTTTTCAATTTGATTCTTTAATATTAGCCTATTGTTGCCTATTTTCCTTAAACTTTTCAAATTTTTTGTATTTTTTATTACCTTTTTCACATTATTTCAATATATTCATTTTTATGCATTAATCTTTTCAGTACGTTACATGCATATAAAAATATTTGTCTCTTCATTTGCACAGCATTTATTATGACATACATTCATTTTCTATATATTCATCTATAAAGAAATAATGTGGAGATTAATGAATAAAAAAGTATTTTTCTGTATACTTGGGTCTTTTATTTTCTTTCCATTGATGCCCACAATCAATGGTAAACTGATACTATGCAAGGGATATAATGATGTTCATTTCCTACTGTTCTTAATATATAGGTAGATCATTATTAATAGGCCTATATTTTTTTTCTAGTTGAAATGGCACTGTTACAGACATTACAGGAAGTTTCAGACAAAGATTGTGATCACACTGGGAGCATTCATGTTTACTGTAAGTTTGCATTTACATTTACATTTTTTTTTGTTTTTGTTTTTTATTTTTCTGATGCTACCAAGTATGTTTACTAAACAATATAAGCAAAAAAATAATTGTTTATTAGAATATTATTTTTGAAATGTCAACCTTAATTTTTTTCCACATAACCCCTGAATCCTAATTTGTACAGAAGGTCAAACTTAAATGAAATCAAGTTGACTAATAATATAGCATGGAAAGTACTACTTACATTTATCTTGTATTTATAATTCTCTGGTGACAAAAAAAATCATGATCAAAAGTTTGAAGTGTTAATGATGATAAAAGAGGTATTTAAAGCCAAATTTGACAATTCTCATACAGCCAACACACACGATACCCAAACTCTAGAGCTTCATGTTGATAGAGACCAGGTGGTTAGTGCCGTAGGTCTCATGCCTTCAACGTCAGGCAATCAGATGGAGATTGGAGTACAGGAATCAGATGTCAGACACGTTGGGTTACCTGTTCACTCTGAAGCAGATGATGGCAGCAATATTGATCAATCCTGCATTGTAGTTGTGCCTGTTGAAAGTGTAGAAGATAGCCATGGTAAGAAACCATTTTTTTTTAAGGAAGTGTCTAGGTTAAAATTTGGTTTACTTTTCAGTAATTATGAAATTCATTATTATTTTTTGGCATACTGGGGTAATAGTTTGCAACACGTAGAAATGTTGTTTAAGTGCTATGTAATTGAGGTATTTTTGAAATTTATTATTATTGTCTCGCCTGCATAGCAGAGCGAGACGTGGCGTGGTCAACATTGAAATCTTCACCAAGGTTTAGTTTTTGAAATGTCATCATAACCTAGAAAGTATATGGTCTAGTTCATGAAACTTGGACATAAGGTTAATCAAGTATTACTGAACATCCTACCTGAGTTTCAGGTCACATGACCAAGGTCAAAGGTCATTTAGGGTCAGTGAACTTCGACCATGTTGGGGAATCAATATCAAAATCTTAAATAAGATTAAGTTTTTGAAATATCGTCATAACTTTTAAAGTACATGTATATGAACCTAGTTTATGAAACTTGGATATAAGGGTGGTAGTGCATCACCAAAGTTTCTGCTTGAGTTTCAGGTCATATTACCAAGGTCAAAGGTCACTTGGGGTCAACAAACTTTGACCATGTTAGGGGTAGTATTGTCATCAAAACTTTGAAATTTTATGGATCTAGTGCATGAAATTTAGACATAAGAGTAACCATGTATTCCTGAATATCCTGTGCGTGTTTTAGGTCACATGACCAAGATCAAAGGTCATTTAAGGTGACTGAACTCTGGCCGTGTTGGGGGGATTTGTTGAATTGGCATCAGAGCTTAGAAAGTTAATGGATCTACACAGGTAGTTCATGAAACATAGATAAAAGGGTAATCAAGTATGAATTATTGTTTTGCACACGTGTTAGGTCACATGATTATAGTCAAAGGTCATGTTGGTTCAATGGACATAGTATTTTTATCATACATGTATGAGTGTTTTCTTTTGTGAAGAATTATTCAATAATAAGCTGTTTTCAAAGTCAGCACTGCTGCTATATTGAATCGTGTAATGCAGGCGAGACAGCCAGAGGCGTTCCACTTGTTCCTCCAAGTTTAGCATACAGGGGTAATAGTTTACAGTGTGTAGAAACATTATCTAAGTGCTACGTAAATATGCACAAGTAACTTCCTGGCTGTTTTTAAGCCCCCGCAGACAAAGTCTGGAGGGGGCATTTAGCGTTTCCCCTGTCCATCCGTCTGTCCCCCACTTGGTTTTCGTGCAAAAGCTCCAAAAATATTTAATGGATTTAAAAAACTTTTGGTGTGTAGGTACATGTAGATGACACCAAAATACAGGCTAAGTTTGAATTCGAAGTTCGCAGGTCAAAGGTCACAGCTCATTGAATATGTGAGTTTCTGCGCAATAATTAGAAAAATACTTAATGGATTTAAAAAAAATTATGTGTGTAGGTAGATGACATCAAAATACAGGCTAAGATTGAATTCGGAGTCCATAGGTCAAAGGTCACAGCTCATTAAATATGTGAGTGTCACAGTTCATTAAATATGCAAGTGTCACAGCTCATTAAATATGCGAGTCGGTTTCCCCATGATAACTTATGAAGTATTTAACAGATTAAAAATATTTGGATGTGTAGATAGATGACACCAAAATACAGGATGAGTTCGAATTCGGTATCCGCAGGTCAAAGGTCACAGTTCATTAAATATGCGAGTTGGTTTCCGCATGATAACTTATGAAATATTCAACAGATTAAAACAAAAATTGGGGTGTGTAGGTAGATGACACCAAAATACAGGCTAAGTTCGAATTTGGAGTCAGCAGGTCAAAGATTAATGGTCACAGCTCATTATATATGCGAGTTGGCCAAAGGTCTAAATTTGATCAGTATATATATGGGCAATTCCATGGAAAATGTTCACTTTAGAGAAAAAATGAAGTTTCAGATTTCACTCAAGCAGTCAAATTTTCTTAAAAAGTAATCTATAAAGTCTCAATTTCCAATAGAAAAATCGAAATATTGAAAAAAATTTGTAGTTTTTTCCATCATCAAAAAAATAGAATAGTATATTGTAAAATGTAAAAAATGTGGCTATTTTTGAACAATTCATCTTTTCTGTCTCTACTAAAAGCAAATAAGGTCCCAGAGGTCTCTTTTAACTTTTGAATAGTTGATTAATGTTTAAATCAACAGAAAATAATTGTTAAATTTTATGCCATTCATCAATTTTACAGAAATCTGTTTTCAGATTTGTGTGATTTCTTTACCATTATCAGTGTCATGTCCGTTACGTTTTTCACTTAAAGTTTTCACAGCTTACAGGAAATTTGTCTAAAGGTACTGCAGATTCAGATTCTATGTTAGAATTAAACCCCCTACCATGTGTAGCAATCATTTTCCCTTACCATTTCTCATTTTCATAAAAATGGCGTAACGGACATGACAATTCGCGTAACGGACATGACGCCTTATATATGGCAAATGGCAGCATTTACAAAAACAAAATATTAGGCTCAGTGTCACAAACTGAGGTTAGTCTCAATTGTTTGAGGATAGCTGAATGTAATATTTCCTAGAATCTGCATGTCATTCAAGCTATTTTTAGAAGTTGGTGAATGATGAAAGTTCAGCTCTTGTTCTGGTAGATTTTTCTGAGAATTAACGGTATGTTACATAATATTAGAATAAGATGCAGCTAGATCTGGCAACATACTCAGATCACAATCTGCATCATTCGTGTTTGAACAAACATTTGATTATCTTAGGTTCTTGCACTGACAGTTTGGAGCATGATAAAACTCCAACTTGTGAATTAATGATCATTGATGATATTACTTCAAAGTATCTGACTTACACCAACCTCTACATGTACTTCTTCAGTGATGGCATGGGATCACATTTAAAAGCAAGTTTGTATTCGGATATCTGTGTTTCATGATGTACATGTAGCTCTATGAATCCATGAATCTACAGTGGCACTTCTTTGCAGTATCACAAAGCAAAGGGGCCGTGGAAAGAATGTGGCGCGATCAATAAATTATGTCATAGTATTTTGGTCAGCCATAATAACGATTTGAATGATGTATCTTCAATTGTACACAAGCAGCGCGGACAAGACAACGAAATTACATGTAGATACAGCCACGTTTGTCAGCAAGCAAGATTGTAAGATTTAGAACATCCAAGATTTGATGAAAGGATGATTATACTCAGGATGATAGTTATTTTGAATGAAAAAAAAAATCTCAGAAGCTATTTACAAGCATTCCGATTACCTTTCAACTCATACATAATCGATAATGAAAGACCGCTTTCCAGGTACTGCTATTAAATTTTAATACAATTTTTGTAATCTTAAAACTGACATTAATACTAGTACATATTCTTTATCATACAATACATTCCATAATATGTTCTTCTTGGATTTATACAGGTCTGGTGAATTTTGTTTTCTTCTCACAAAAAAATGAGATTTGGTCTTCCCAGTGTGTCGTAGTGGTACGATAAACGTTGTATTCAATATAAAATTATCACTTAGGCTATAGCTATTAATTTAATGATACCTGCTAGTAATATCTACATATTTTTCATTAGAGTGTCAGTAAAGGTACTTTGCTGTTACATAATTACATTCATTATTGATATTTCTTCCATTTTCAAACTAAGAAGTGCTGATGAATTTCACTTCGTAAGGGTGTCATGTCCGTTACGCTAGTATATTATCAAATATTAGGGCATGAATAAAAAATAATCTTTTCTATCAACTTTTTTTCCTTTAATTAGGTGTGGCGGATGGTAGTAACTGGAAAATACTCATTAACTGTTGTTAACCGGTGTAAAATAAATTTTTCTAAATAATTTTTTGTTTTTATAAAGATTGTACAAAAAGACCCCCTCTCAAATTGCAAAATAACAGGAGATATTACAGTTTACCAGTTATGATATGTGTCTCTAACCTCTAGCCTTAACATATAAACAATTAGACTTGTACCATATCTTGTAATAAAATAATTATATTCGCTTACAAAAAGTGGACAAAACTGTCATGTCCGTTACGCTTCGTGTGTCATGTCCGTTACGCAACATTTTGAGCTAGGAATACAGAATGCACTGCAAAACTGTTGTTAAACACTATTTTGTGGATAGAGCATGGTCTTAAGGTTAAATTAACACCAATGTCAGGTGCATGCAATCTAAGAATTCACAGGAATTTTGATAAGCAATAGGAGGTAAAAATGCTTCGTCCATTTCGTGTCATGTCCGTTACGCTCACAAAGAGTGCAATTTCTCCGCAACTGTTCAATGAAACGATTTGAAATTTTATGTGTATGTAGCTGATACTTAAATGTGTCTGATAAGCTTAGTAACAATTATCAAAAGACTGCTAATTCTACTGTATAAACATTTGAATTACAAAAATTTGTCTGAACGTCATGTCCGTTACGCTGGAATTGACCATATGCATTTTGGTTTCTGCACAATATTAAGTTCAATCATATTGAATGAATTTCTGATCGCGTTAAGCGGGGGCATCTGTGTCCTTTTGGACACGTCAAATTTCTAGTCTTTTTCTTGAGATAGTGTAGAAATATAATCTGAGAAACAGGGATATAATATATTTATTGGTCACAATTTCACAAATATTAAAGATAAATGAAAATACTTGCAGTAAACACTAATTTCATTAGAAAGTCTGTTAAACCAACTGTCACCATATCTTCCTACATCTAGATCTAGAAATATTCCATAAACTGAACTTTGTGAAATCATGAAATCGAAGCTGATACAAAATCGCCAACAAAGATAAGCACATGAAGGAAGTGTATAATTTCTGCTTGGGAAAAGACCTAACAATTTGTCAGAAAATTTTAATAATTTCTCAGCCATTACAAAATTTCTTCCAGGTCCCTTTGGGTAGTCATTTTATTGGTATCTGTACAAACTTCTTTTGATATGGTCACTGGCATTTATATTTAAGGTGATTAAATTTTGGATGATATTGTTTTGTTCTTTTGCTCTAGGACATTGTTTAGATAAGGGTTTTCAGCTGAGTGCACCTACTGATGTCCCAGTATCAGGGAGCTCCAATGCTATGGCGATGACTGGTGTAGAACAACGGAAAGAGCCAGAAACAGTAAGATTTTTAATTACAATTATTTAATGAATAGATGTACATTTTATTTTTTCATTTTTGACATATTTCAGTTGGTTGGTCCATTGTAAATATTGCAGATCGAATTACTTTCTCAGTTTTGGGCCAAATGCTTTTGAGTCTTGGCACACACAATTGCTCTTGAAGTGAAGACTTGAAAGGCACATGAAGAATTGTTGGCACTGCATTGCCAAGGTAATGTCATATGACAACAAATCAGGAAGAAATTTTGCAAAGCAGTACTTCCCCAGTTTCTAACAAATACTCATGAGACTATTCACATACTTTGTACGTGGAGTGGAGATGTGTAAGATATAGCGAGATAAATATTCACCTTCAGTGATATATCTAATTTAAAAAAAAAAATTTCGAGTACTTTCCCCCTTCATACTGATATTTGTCAATGTATTAGAGGAATTCATATTTACATTGAGTACCATTTATTTTCAGCCTTATGATCCTGTGACTCAATCATGGTTTACCACAAAATATTCAAAAGACTCACTGTCAGAACGAGGTATGATGATCATTTTAAGTGTTATCAATAAATTTGTGTTTTCGAGTTGTAGGGAGATAATTTGATGATTTATTTTAAATTTCTATTTGGAGAAAGAAAGTATGGATTTTTAATTTCATGTGGAGATAGTACATGTATGTGTGTGATGAAAGATTTGGGGAGAGAGATATAGTGATTTTTTATTTATTATTATTATTATTTTTTTTTTGGGGGGGATATTGAGAGGATATGAATTTACATTTATAAAGGTAAAGAGATTGTAAACTGTTACTGTTATCAGTTCATTTGCAAGTCGTGGCTAAATCAAATATGATTTTGTGGTTAAATTTCAGGTCATAAATGGAAGCAAGGAATGTGGTCAAATGATGAAATCGAGCTCCTTGAAAGGAACATTGAGGAGTATGTCAGAGTAAGTTCAAAGTTGTTAAAACCATTCATTTCATCTCAATTTAAGATTTCATAGTACTCTACATCTCAGGAAACATTTGTAGAGTATTTCTTATTGTGCAGTAAGAATTATACTCTGCATAATTGCCAAATTGAGGTTTGAAAAGAGGTAATAAGAATGCTATATGTGCATCATTTGGAAGTGCATTTTGATTGATTGTGGTTGTGCAATATACATGTAGTAACATCATGATGAAGAATGGCAGAAATACAGGGGTAGCTGGTTCATAGAGCTATGCACAGTGGTGTATCTAATAAAATCAGTATCGGGGGGCAAACTTGTGCTAATAGTGGACTCCTTCAAATTTTTTTTTTTTTTTAAGTCCTTCCATTCTTTGTTTCCTTTCTTTGCCCCATTTTCCCTCTCACTTTATTCATCCCTTATTTACAAACCTTTGAAAAGTGTCACTGGGAAACATGCTCCCCAGCTGGTGCAATGCAAAATTTGTAAAGTGCTATAATTTGAATCATTCGATATAGAGTCATTCCTCATGAAGACAGTAGAAAAAGCTTTAGTTTCACATTTCAGTGCTTCATTTTCCAATCTTTCATAGTTATAGTATTGCATTACCAAATGAACAGCTTTATATAGATATGCCACCTGCCTCCTAAAGCTTCTTTTGATACATGTTTATATTTTTCTCAACAGGACCATAATCTAAAGGATGCCACTGAGGTCATTTTTAATAATAGCAAGGACAACAGGAAGAATTTTTATCGCAGCATAGCCCAAGGGTTGCAGCGACCCCTCTTTGCTGTTTACCGACGGGTCATTCGGATGTATGATCAGAAAAATCATGTTGGAAGGTACGCATTTCAAATACCTTGAATAACAAAGAAGATGAGTGCTTTTTATGGGAAAACAGAGCCTTGCTGTTGACTTAAAACAATGTTGCTATTGTTGGCATAAATTGTGTAACTTTTCAGCTCTTGGGTCAATATTTTTAACATGTTGCATATCTGGCTTTCATTAAAAATTTTATGAAACAACTCAAGTAAAGTCAATCAAATTGATGTCAATGAGATATTGTCTCTATTTTGTTGCTAGTCAAGACAGAAGTTAATTGCATAAGCTTTTAATCTCTTTGCCAACAAAAATCCAACCATATCCGTTTATATATCTTTTATAGTACAATTTCAAAACTGGTGAAAACTTTTAATGTGAAATAAAAATAGTAGTCACACATAGAAGAAGGTCATGACTCATGAACCTATTGAGAATTAATGATCAGTACATTGTATATTACACACAGGAAATTCTTTGAGAAATCTACTCAAAACAGATGTGAAAGGATGGCAAGTAAAGTGTAATGTACAAATTTTAAAGTGCAATTTGTAAACAAGGAGGAATTTGTAATTGACAATCATTCAAAAAGGGGACAGTTTATTAGCTGGTAGTATTTTAATTAGGGATCAAAAGAAATCTTCATTCAGGTAATGTAACACAGAGTTCCCCAGACACACCAGTGGCAGAGAATGAATCAAGAATATTGATGTAGGGAATAGCCACAAAGTGATATTTGTACGATCAAAAGAAAAGTTGCTAAAGAACCATCTCTTGTATAGATATCAAAGTTGATAAAGATGAATCCAGCTACTTGAAAATAGTGATATTTGATAAGGACCTGTGGATCATTCATATTTATTTATGTTTTATTCAATAGCATTCAGTATTTATTTATTTGTTATATCTGTTTTCTTTTCACAGGTACACTCCAGAAGATATTGTAAAACTAAAAGAGTAAGTTTTAAATGTTTCATGCACAAACATCATCTAGTATGTAAAATTAAAATATATTGCAGGGGATTCAAATCAAAGCGCTTTTGATGATAGTGGATAGATTTGTTTTGTTTTCTTTCTTGCATGATGATGATGAAGATATAGTCTTTATTGTACAACTCCTACTTAGTAATCTTTATAACATATTTCTCTCTATACATCATTTTTGTCCCAGGCTAAGAGCCAAGTATGGGAATGACTGGGCTTCCATTGGAGCTGAGATGGGTCGAAGTGCTTCTTCAGTTAAAGATAAATTCAGACTTCTCAAAGATTCTTGCAATAGAGGTAATACATATTATTTTTGTGAATTTGTTTTATTATATGTTGGGGTATATTTGAAAATTCTATATTTCACAGTTAAAGCCTTTGTTATCTACAGTTGTGCTTAAAAGTTAGTAAACCCCACCATAAAATGCAATCCTTCATGCTGAGTGTTTAATGTTGACAACAACATTGCAGTCTTTGGCGAGCTCAGAGAAACAAATTTTATTGGATGTAATATTTTATCATCTGACTTCACAATTAAATATGTAAAACATGGCAGAACTTGAACACTTTAAATATACATATTGACTCTATACAGGAATATTCTCTTTCTTGATGTAAAACTGAATATCAACCTTTAGTTATGTTTTTTCACATACTTTGAAAGGCATACAATACATATTGGGACCACAGAATTTAGTAATCAACATGGTCTTTGGATATGCGTGATGAAACATTAAGCAGTGAAAATGAATTGTTATTGCAGGTAAATGGACTGCTAGCGAAGAGAAACTGTTGTCTAGTGCTGTATTTGCCCTGTCTGGAGCTGAACCTGGTGAGAGTGTGACAACTGGTATCTCTTGGTCCCAGGTAGCGGATAAAGTCGGTACTAGAACAGAGAAACAGTGCAGGGCTAAGTGGCTTAACTACCTCAACTGGAAACAAAAAGGAGGATCAAAATGGACACTAATGGATGAGCTTACATTGATCAATAGGTAATTGATTAACCTCTAGTTTATTTTATTTAGTTGAGAGCAATGATTAGTCTATTGGATATTGATTTAACAGAGCTGCCAAGTAGTACTGATTTTCAGTATTTAGTACTGAAAAGTGAGAAGAATACTGATAGTTTCATGTAAAATACTGCTTTCTAAAGTTTCAGTTGTATGTGTGGCCCTATGGTATTTTTTGAAAATACTGATTTCCTCACTGAAATACTGATTTTCAGCTTCAAAAATACTGAAATGTTCCTTTTCAGGTTGGCAGCTCTGTGATTAATTATGCTAAAACATTCATTTACCAAAGACCCCAGCCTGCATATATGCAAGCTTTGTCTCAAGCAGGTTAATTGTATATTTGATGCAGTTTATTTTTGGAGGAATTAGCATTTGTACACCTAAATTTAATCATTATTCCTGTAAAATGAATGAAATTATACAAATATGAAATGCACTCTGTTTGGTGTTTATGATCCTAGGGTAATTTCCATTTGATTAAAAATGGATTAAAATTTGTTTATACTCTTATCAAAGAGCTTTGCAAAATACTAAATACAATTCACTTGTTAATAAAAGTTGAACAAATATTCAATACGTCAATAGAGAAATGACAATTAAATAAGAAATCACATGTTTTATATTTTTCTATGCTTAGGTTTTGTCAAAAAATGATAGCATTGAATTAAAAGCTTGTATGCTGTTGATGATATGTGACCATGATTTTATACCAACTTTCTTTGAAGGGTTGACGAAACAGGAGTTGAAGTAGACACTGATATAGATTGGGAGAATATTGCTAAGAACTGGGAGAGTGTGAGGTCACCTCAATGGCTTCGTTCAAAATGGTGGAATCTGAAGAGACAGGTTATTGATACAGATTTTAAAAGTAAGCATCTGTAGCACTTACATGTTCATTCTCCAAGAATAAATTTCTGTCGGTACTGCAAATATTCATGTGAATATTCATTTTGAGTAACTGAAAACCAAACGACACACAGCAAGGTTCTGCTTTTTTTGTGATGCCATTGAGGATCCATTGAGGAGTGTTTATTATCAAAACTAGGTGTATAATATAAAAGAAAAAATAGTTGTACAATTAGGTGTTACTGAGTATGTATGGCAAACTGAGTAAAACAAAAAAGATCTAAGTGTCAGTTGTAAATATTAATTGTTTCTATACTCCCTGTATATTACTCAGAGATAGTAAACATTTCTCAATTTTCAGTGGACATCATTCTGTTGGAAAGATAAATGAACAGCCATTTGCCATAACAAGAGCACACTTAAATTCTAATTTACTTTCATAATTCAATGACACTATATTGCTCAGATTAAGGAATCTATAGAAATATATATATATTTGTTTCCTTCTTTCTGAGAAGTACTTTTATGTTCCAATGTGAACATAGAGTTATAAAATATAAATATCAGCGAAGGCATTTGTAAAAATTACATGCATGAAGTACCTTTGGAATTCTAAAAAGTCAGAGGCATAGACAAGTGTGTTTGGACTGTTTTGAACGAAGTGAGTTAGGGTAATTATACTAAAGCCGGAGCAGAATTTTGTTGATTTTAGTTTAGAAGATAGTGATTTGGAACATTGTTTTTTGAAACATTCTCGTCTCAAAACCATGACTAGTATTACATTACTTGTTAAGGATCCATTTTCAAAAACCAGTATGAGGTGTATGTTATTCTTCCAGCATTAATCCAGCACCTGAGATTATTCAACGATAGACGCAGATTCCAAGAAGAGAAACGTAAGGGGGTTATTCCTCCTCTAAAACCTGAAAAGAATCAAACCAAGAATGGAACCCTAATTGTACAAGTCCCTATTCAGCTTGGATCATCTTCAGGTAACTATAGCCTATTATTTTGGCAAAGAAATTAAATTAATTTCATGAATATCATGTACAAGAAAAGAATATTATGGCAGATAATTAAATTGGATCAGCAGACACAGGTTCAATATCCAAGCAAGATTCATGTACATAAATGAAGACAATATCATATAGAAAACCTTATTTGAAAAGTAAAAAGAACCCAAAATGTAATTCTTTCTAATAATTAAAAAAATGAACTTTATATTGGAAAGAAAATATAGTTGATGATGATAATGATGAAATTGATAGTGGTAATGACAATAATGATGATGATGAAGAAGAAGAAGAGAGTGATGATGATGATGATGGTGGTGATGATAATGAAGAAGAAGATGATGATGATGATGAAAGAATCAGGGCTTTCTATGAATAATGTCTCATAGATTTAAACATTTTGTCAGTATATCAAATCCAAAAATTCAATTGAAATTCAATATTCATTGAAACCATGATTTTGATTGGCTGAATTGAAGTGAAATGGTTTGGGTTTAATATTATTAGGTGATGGAATGGATGATGGCTCAGGACTTCAACCATTAATACTACGTCAATCAGCCCTGGCCCATATACCAGGTACAAGTTCTCTCTTTATGAGTGAGGGTATGACTACCGTACACTCTGATAATCACATCATCATACAAGTCACTGGTGTACAGGTAAGTTGTGTCATGTATAAAGGTGTTGTAAGGGGGTTATGAATGATTAAGAAATACCAGTTGAATTAAAATAGAATTCCAAAAACAATAAAAAGATCTGAATTTCAAGAATGTTAATTGTGGCTTGGCTATGGTTGACTTGAAAATTAAAGTAAATTTGATGAAAATGTGGCAACTTTGTGGTCAATACACAGGATAGAATACAAAATGCAATGCACCTAGTGCATTGCTTTTGCTCTGGTCCATGATTGAGTTTGTGCTGATGTGTATCGATCATATATAATGATTTATGTATGGGAATGACATTTCAATGTTTTGTGTTTTTTCGTTTTAAGTCTGCTCTCATGTTTAAATGATCAAGAAAACTATTGTAACCCATCATTTCAAAATATTTTTTAATTGTTAAAGTAGATTAGTGTCATATTTGGCTTTTCAGTCTGAATAAGGTATCATCAAATAGTCAAATTTCCTGTGCTTTTCCCCCCAGGGGCATGAAGGAGAGGTTGTAGGAACAGATGGAAACAAAAGGCAGATCATTATCACAGCACGACAGCCTCAGCAAACAGTGCCCTCTCTAGGTCAAGATATGTCAACTGACATGCACCAAACAAGTACAGGTAAGCTTCGTGCATTTTGACCATGTCAATGTAAGGAGATTGATAAACACACAGAGAAAATTTATTAAATTGCAATTAAGCATTTTATTAAGCACTATGAAATAGATGGCGGTTTTCCATGCAAGGTGAATTTTAATTGTACTTTAATATATGGTACTTTGTAATGTCTTAAACCAAATTGTCCTTGCTCATAACTTTATTTCATCACAGGCGATACCAGTATGTATAAAAGAAAGTAAAATGATATTTAGAAATTTAGTAAGAATAAAAATTTAAGCCTGCATGTTTAGATTGTGCAAAACTGATGGGATAAAATTTATTTTTGTTTAGCAAATAACTTTTCATGATGAAAACTTCATACAATGCCTGTTGAAAAGCAATTTTCAAACTTTCCCCATATATATATATATACAAATCTGTATCTATACCCCAACAAGGGGACCACATTTTATATTTTTGCTCCAATATATTTTGATGCAATACCTCTCAAAGCTTATGAAATACATCTGGAGTATGAGAAAAGTTCTTCTGCTCATACTGTGCTCAATTTATTACATCAGTACTTTCGTTATAGATTAAGAAAAATGAAAATGTATTTCTGAAATCCTTGGAATTGCAACATGTTTGAAACATAAAAATTGTTGTTTGCTTACACAAATTCTTCTCTATTGGTAGTCATATATGTAAATAAAAGCCCATAGAATTAGATCATATATTTTAAAGCCAGGAAGCACTCTCTTGCAGGTTATATTTGGAATTGAATGGCTCCCCCTGTTGTTAAGCTGCATAAAATCTGTGATTTTCCTCTTCAAGATGTTTTGCATGTGTACATCATGTATGTGTGTCTTTGCGCTATCCCAAAAGTAGATTATTGTTTTGAAAGACAGGAAGAATTGCTTATTACCCCCTCCCCTTTTTTTTGGTATTCACATGAAGCTGCACTGTGAAATATGGGAAAAGTATAAACAGAGCCAAATCTGTGCAATAGATTAAAGGCGTCTTTTCTGGAGTTTTTCCCCCCAAATACAATTACACAAAAAGAGGTTTTGACAAAGTATATGAGAGCTCATCAGTTGATCATTAAATGTACATAGTTATGTCTAAAATAAAAGGAAGTGATAATGTTCTTCTTCAGTACCTATGTAACAAAATTAATTTCCATGGCTTTGCTGCATGCTGGATTTGATAGGGGATTTCCCAGGTTCCATATTTTTTTGTCAATCCAGAAATAAGAGGATTCTAATGAAAACACACCACCTTAAATCCAGTGTTCAATTTAGCACATACTTTGTGAAGATAGCTTCCATTTTTTCCCCATTTATTATGAAATGAATTCTTCACTAAATACTTCGAGAGTGAAACACATTTAGTCATTTCTGCAAGATCTGTGGACTCATCAAAAATCACATGGCCAGATCTAATTTAAGACCTAGACATCGCATGTCACTGTCATACCGATAAAAATATTGCTTAAGGTTTTATATTCAATATTATGCAGGAGATATTGATCTTTTCAGCTGCATGTGATTTAAATCATGACACAACCGCATTCTGTGACTACATTGTTTGAGTTGAATCCTGTGGGGGTGTGATTATCATTAGTCTACTTCCATAATAATGCAAAGGATGGCAAAGAATGAGTGTGCAGTCCTACTTGGATTTCCTCATATTGCTTCAGATTGAGCTACTTAAATGCAAAGTGATGGATGAAAACTCATGAGTCAGAAGCTACTGTGTGGATGTGGGAGTAGGGAGACTATTGCTGATTGTCAACATCATCTTTTACCCCCTTTATTTACAATTTGGGAGTCATTAAATCAAGAACGTACCAACAAACTAACTTTGCTATTCAGGTTACCAGATCAAAAACTCTTCATGGAAATCTTGATTTTTGACTGGCTGTTTAGCCCTATATCTATGGTAGTAATATTATTAGGCCTATGGCAAATTTACTGTAAGTTCATGTATAAGAATTTTTCTTATTGAAGAGGCTGATTTAACCTTGATTAGAGCATATTTGGAAAATCTTGTTTGGGTTTATTGGTGTAATTGACATGACAAGAATAACAGTAACTTTCTCTTCTTTTGTAGAGGAGTAGAGATAATTCTTGTCATAAACAACTCATCTTAATTTTGTTTTTACAACTATTTTTTAAAATCAAGAACAATATATCTGCAAATGTTCATTTAATTTGTCTTTATTTGGTTCCAGGAGAACACTGCCATTTCACACCAGTGTACATGTAGATGACTTTTATAAACCTTCCTGAATTGGTTAGGTTATTGGACTTGGTATATAATTAATGATTCACATTTCATTCTCAAGAAAGAAGAATGGTATGGGAAATGTTCATTGATTGAAAATACTTCATCTAATTGGGTCCATGTACATTATGTGATTAAAACGTCCAAGATAAGATAAAATGCTGATAAAATCTTTTATTTTCGAAATTTGGGGGTGGGGAAGGGGAGGACTGGGTAGAGAGAGAGAGGGGGGAGGGGAGGCATGGAGGTAGGAAGGGAGGTAAAAATGGAAGAGAGGGAAATAAATATGGCACTTTATTATAGGGAAACAGAGAAAGGAAGATTACAATGTAGGGATGTGGTGGTGATACAGTGTATGTGAAGACAGATTAGAAGGTATTGTCGTCCGTAATACAGGGGTGTGAGAGTTCAGATTTTTATCTGATTGCAGATTTTTTTTGTTTTGATTTTCAGCTGAATTTCAAATTATATTTGGCTTTCCTCTGTAGAAAAAGTATGGGAGCTCTTTCTATTTAAGACTTTTTCAATACTCTTCAGCTTTTTTCAGATCTTTTTATTTGTGACTACTCACATCCCTGGTAATGAAATGCACAATGAGATGTTTTATTGTGATCAACATTTTATATTTAAAACGATGAATCATTGTTATGCCATATCCTGTGGCTCTCACATCCAACATTTTTCCTTGCATAGCTAACACCAATCATGTTAAAAAAAAGATAATTAACATTTTGTGATATTACCCTCTGACTCCAATATGAAATTCTATAAAAAAAAAATGGACAGGGTATATAAAGTGAACTGATTCATTTAGAATGTATGGTGTTTTCTAGACCTGTAGCTTGAGGAATGTCACCAAGCATTATCCTCCAGAAACCTTGCGTGTGAAACCACATGTGTTCAATCATATCACTCATGCTCTGCATCGACAGTGCAGAACATTTCTTGGACTTGTTTAGTGTCACGTTCAATGTTTTAATTTTGTTTCATTTGATATGCCTTGTTCCAAGAGTTAAAGGTGTAAACACATGAAAGATGTACAATGTAGGTGAGATACTATTGTGTATTTTTGATAGCTTTTTCTTTGACAACAAAAATGTTTTATTGTATTGCGCAATGCACATTTATTTCAATCTTACTTGGATGCTTTATAAAAGATAATGTACAAATAATTTGCATGTGATCTCCATCTCCTTGGATGTGTTATCAAAGGGAATTTACGAAAGAAATTTCTCCCAAGTGTTCAGTCAGAACTGTAGAAATACAAGAAAATGAAATAATTTCAAGGTCTCTTAGTCCACCAACATGTACACTTGTTCTTGTGCTCAATGCAACAGGAAATCATGTCATTTTTCTATCTTATGGATTACCAGAGATCTCATGCGATACATTGTAACCCTTATGCAGGAGGTTGCTACTATCTTTAAAGTTTGGTCGCAAAGTTCTCAAATGTTTATCAGGTGCTAAATTTAATTGAATGATGAGCTGTCGTATCGTGCCATACTGTCCTTTCAAATTCAATCAAATGTTGGTGCTTCATGCTTATGAATCATTAAGTGTAATTAGATTAGGAACTAATGCTTGAGGCTTGAATTCTTTGTCTTGTATTGTTGCCAGTACATGAACATGACCAATGTGACACAGTGTTTAGAATAAAAAGTGTTTTTCATGTTCTTGTCATCTGGTTATTGACAAATGCTCTTTTTTATTTTAAGATTAGATGTATGAATGTTCAGATGTTGATTGATGAATCAATGTATTGATGAAAAGTATGGAAAGCTCTTCAGACTTAAAACTCCACTGAATAAAAAAAAAATAAAAAAAAAATAAACATAACATTTATTAACACATATATTATATATGAATAAAAAGTACACTTCCAAATTACTAAATGTAGTTTGGGCCTATTGCTTTAAAGCTTACACTAATGTATCCATTCAGAGAATGAATAACATTCTTCTCAATTATAGTTTATTATATTTCAGTTATGAAATAAAAGCACAAATTTTGTGTATTGATAATTAACAATAATAAGGCATATATGATAGCAATGAGCAGAGGTTGGTACATGTTGTAAAGGTAGGGACAGTGATTTTCCATTTCAGAAAATCTAAAATTCTGTTTCAGCATGTCTGAAAACGGAAATTCGGTTTCCCCATAGACTTTGTGTACATGAAAAATTGACAATTCCGTTTACATAGAAAACCAATACGCAATGAGTAGCGATGACAAAATGCTAGCGCTGCTCAAAATTTGCATCTACCAATGTACTAACATCGCTTTATAATCCATTTTAATCGAACAGATTCGAGCTCAAAAACTATTTAGAGAAACATAACATGAATACATTCTCACCTTTCATATTATTAGCATTATTTTATTGTTAAATGGGATTTTATAGCTGAATTGGGGACTTTTCGGACATCGTTTTGAGCAGTCGACGACTTCCGCCTATCCGCCATTTTGGATTTGTTGAATCACCTTTATAATTATATTATGACCGAGCGCAGAGGGCAGCAACACACAGCCGTATTCTGCCTTATATGCGGACGTGAGTGTAAACTTCTTTAGATACGATCGAGTGATGGAGAGGCTCGAGTGTAGTTACGATGTGTTGATTGTCAGGATTGTTGTTGCAAAGTGAGATCGTTTTTTTTTCAGTTGATATTCGTAGTTTGTTGAGGATTTGAGATTAATTTCTGTTGCTATTTTTGTGCATTTTGAGAAAAACATGTTTTCCGTGTTTTTCCGTTTCAAACGGTCAATTCCGTGAATTCTGTCCGTTTTTCCGCGATCATGGAAAATCACCGTCCCTATTAAGGTACATGTATGAACTTGAAAATACAGAAGTGTTTCCAATTACATGATATTTGGGAAGGGCTCCTTTGAGTCCTTTTCATTAAAGAGGTCCCATGGTTGAGGTTATTAATTATGAAGAATAGATAAGGTAGCAAGAATTTCTCTTGAATCGGATGTGCAATCCTTTAATCCACTTGGGAGCCAATGGACCTTACATTAATTTGGAATCATCACCTTTCGGTATTAGAGGGATGAACTTGGGGGAAATTCATTAAACATGCACAATAATTCAAATTTCCTCTCCTTGCATGTATGTCATTCATGTTCATCAGTAGCCTGCTGAGAGTTTGTCGTGTCGTACACATTTTGAAAGAGATCTACCAGGTCTTATCTCGTCAGGACTTCTTCCTATTGACCTCTATGTGTCAGGGTATCACAGTAGCATGTCAGGTGGATAGCATGCTTTCTGCTCAAAATAGAAAAAAAAAGTTATACTAGAGTCACATTCCTCTAGTTCTTTTGAATACCTTGTCATGTGGATATTCTTGTATTTCACCAAAGCTATTTTTAGGCTCCATGGACATGTACAAGTGTACATGTACCTGTCATGTCATTGGGTGCATTTAATCATCAAAGGAAAATATTAATTTGCTATATTGATCTGGAATTTAAAGTTATGATACAGTCCATGCAGTCATTTGTAGCTGAAAACAAAGTCCCCTATAAAACAAAGTACATTCTTTGGTACTTGTTGGCATGCAGTTTTTTTCTTACAGTAAACTAGCTGACAATGATAATTTTTTTAATAGATACCTGTGTCAATTTGAATTTATCCATTAAGTCCTGATGTCTGTGTTTTTCAGTGGTTTTCTTTGAATCACCACAAGATCGATAGTGGTCATAAAGAAGTGGTTTCTCATTAATACAATAGATATGTTTGTTAGCTATCTATTGCTCATGTGAATACTGTGAATGCACAAGTTTACCTTAACTTTAGTTTGAAATCTAAGCTTTAATGAAATAAACTTACAGACCAAACCAAATATCATTCAATTTTCTTTGTGAATGGTAGGCCTACTGTAGGACTTTCTAAAGTAAGAAAGAACTATATCAGTAGAACTGCATTTTGCATGATATTTTATTAAATCATTTTTAGGATTTCAACTATTCAACACACCTTGGTTTTGTGTCAATGTTATATCTACCCTCAAATCAAAGTAAAAGAGAGAAAAACAGTCTTTAGGTAAACACTCGTATTTTACTCTCTTTTTTTTTCCAGAACTGTCATCGGGTGATGCATCAGCTATCGTAAACTCAGGTGATGATTTACATTCCAGTAATGATCACATGACTACAAGCATTGGCCAATCACAAGTGACTGTTGGAGAGGAACATCAAATCAGCAATGAGGCTCAGTTGATAGGTACTGATGCAGTATTACCACAACAGGTAAGATTTTAGTTTAAAGAGCATTGTCATCATCATGACATCATTATTATTATCATCATTATCATGGTCATCATCATGACATCATTATTATTATCATCATCATCATCATCAACATCATCATGATCATGACCACCATCATCATCGTCGGCTCAGTAGATAGGTACTGATGCAGTATTACCACAACAGGTAAGATTTTAGTTTAAACAGCATCGTCATCATCATGACATCATTATTATTATCATCATCATCTCCATGACCTTCATCATCATCATTGTCGTCACCATCATCATCGGCTTCGTAGATAGGTACTGATGCAGTATTAGGACAATAGGTAAGATTTTTGTTCAAAGAGCATCATCATCATCATCGTCATCATCATTATCATCATCATGCCATCATCATCGTTATTATCATCATTATCATCATCATCTTCATGACCACCATTATCAGCTCAGTAGATAGGTGGTAGCCTACTGATGCAATATTACCACAACATATAAGATTTTAGTTTAAAGAGCATCATCATCATTGTCGTCATTGTCATCATCATCAACCACCATCATTATCATTATCATCATCAACATCATGATATAAAATAAAAGATAGAATTATAAAATGAAATAGTTGAGATGGCAGATTGTGGATTGAACAAGGTTGACCTGGTAGGGAAAGGGATTACTTGCTTAGAAAGGGAAAATAAGATTTTGACAAGGCCTATTGATATGGTGTGCCACCATTGATTTCCTCGTGCTTGTGAAGTTGGCCTCCCAAGGGAGTCCTGGTTGGACAGGGCAGAGTAAGGATTAGAGAGATAGACGTGATTGCTGTGGACAGTGTTGGACTGTCTATGTAGCCCTTGTCAGAATCACTTGGATATCTGGATGTAGCAAGATGAATATTTGCATTACCAATACTCAAAGTGACATCCTTCGGTTTGTTTCCTTCCTTATCTCCTCTCAAATTTAGTTCACCATTCAGGAATTGATTCTTGCCTGTAGTGGAAAATATAGAAAACTGTGCATCACAAATTTCATCAACGTTGCGATTAGCGTTGATAGGGAGGGTTTAGATCAAGTGAGGGAGAGTGAGGTATGAAAAGAAGGAAAAGGAATGTCTGATAATGTGCATGGAGAGACTATTAGGGATACCAAACCAGTCATAACTTACAATTATTCATAAATTTGCAATAGATTGTCTATTGAACTTCATCCAATTAAGTTTAATTTGCTATAAAAAGAGATGGTCTTTCACTTTTAATGTAGGTATTCATTTTTACAATTGATTGGAAATAAACTTATTGCAACACTCTCTTCAAGAAATTGCAGGGGACAGGAACAATGATATAATAGAAGGGAAACCAACTGACTACTGAGGTAGAGATGCTGATAGATTTAGAGAAGCTGATAGATTTAGAGAAGCTGTAGATTTAGAGAAGGAAGAGAAACAAAATAACTAGTAAGACAGGAGACAGAGATGAGAGATTAGTCCCATTCATTCATCGGCTAATCATCGATGATAATGAGTTAACTATAAGCTTTGTTCACATGACTCCTTATTCTTAATTAAACTTAAATGGAGTTCCTCAAGATTAAATCATGGATTTAATCACAAAGCCTGGGATCTTCACGATTACCCCAGTAGTACTAGGTCTAGGGTGCACTAACTTTGAGCTTGTTGATAATCATGATAATCATGTCCACAAGACTAAAAACCATGATCAGGGATTCCCTGCAACATTTGGAAGGAGTACATTTATAAAACCATAACAAGGTAATTTCATATTTTCATATTTTTTTCTATTTTTTGATTAAACTCAAAGATTGTTAACTTTGAATGTGTCTACATGGGGTTAAACTACGAGTTAATCATCAGAGTTTGAATTTTGATGATAATACCTAATTTATTAACATCTTGTATAACTAATTATCGTTGAAGGCGAAGAGACAGCGATCAACCCAAAGAAACCCCTATGAATGAGAGAAGGGAACATACACTCATAATAAAAGAGATAGAGAGTCAGCTGTGTGAATTTAAAGAAGGGAGAAAATAGGAGACAAAGATGAAATGTAGGCGAAGTGATGACCACTCAGCTTAAACTATTAGAAGAAATGGGAAAATGATATGAGGTTGGTGAAAAGAACAGAGGCTGAGCAGATACAGATAGAGATGTGGAAAAGATGACAGGCAAACTGACCGAAGAGGAGAGATAGATTCAGATTGATTTAGAGAAAGAGGAAAAACAATTCAGAGATGAAGATGAAGAATAAGGGAAAAGATGGCTGATCAACTTGATACCTGTCATTTTGATTATCAGAGGTGATTGGCAAAATTTATAGAAGACTCAGCGAATCCAACAACAAAATTGGCTCTCAGGTAGTTGACCGAAGGATAAGATGTCCTACTAATGGCCACACCTGTCTGGATAACATCATCATCACAAGAAAACATATGGTCTACATCCTAACTATTTGAGAGAAAAAACCCTGTTGCTAGGTGACTGAATATGGTCTCCATCTTTTTAAAATAAAAACCTAAGCAACAACAAAAAACATGATTACTCTGTTTTTTTGCTCTACAGATTTAATAAGTTTTCTTCCAAATATGTAAAATAGGCTTATTTCCTCGGACTGAATACCTCTTAAGCATGAATGAAAATTGATTCTTTTAAAAGATTTTGACCTATTCAATAACAATCATGCAGTGAATGAACATAAGTGATTTGTGTGAGTAAATGAGATTTAAAGAAAAGAAAATAACTTTTTGTTGTTTAAGACATTATTTTATAAAAATTACTTGAAATTTTGATATTGTAGACTACGGAAGATTGTTGATTATTATTTTATTGCTTTGAAAAATAAAAGCTTTATTCGCAGGTGCATTTCGTAGATAGGGTAATTGTCTGAGCTACCTAATCCATAATGTTTTTTCTCTCCAGGTTTAATCCTCTGAGGGAATACATTCACACTGTGAACTACTACAATTATTGAGTCACTGCGTTCTAACACTGTGGCAGTTGATTCCCTATTTCCTTAAAGCTGAGTACCCTCCAAAAAAAAAATTTGTGCGTGATGTCTGCGCTGTCATGTTCTTTGGGCAATTATATGTGCTATCTTTAGTTATTAGACTCACTGTCTACACGCACAGTAAGGGCACATTGAGAAATCAAGTCTTACATGCTCAGGAGGTTTAAGAATGGTTAATGCCCGTAAGGTGAAGGAGCTTGCTACTGTTACTGTGATGTGATGTTAAAGGCAGGTAGCAGCTACATCCAGGATTCAAGTTTAAATGAACTTTTCAGCTAATATTTTAATCAAATTGCAAACATTCAGGTCAAACAAGAGATATCTGAGCTTAATGCAGACCAAGCATTCATTCATGTTTTAAGTTATAGAAAATTCATGTGTCAGCAGTATACCACAATATCATAAAGATTTTGCTGGGTTGGTTAGCTCTTTATATGTTGCAAATACTGTTCCAGAAAACACCCTATGCCTGCTGAATGTTCTCAGGTATTATGAATTGCAAACCTTGATTAGTTTTAGGTTCATATTTTTTATTTAATCTTTTAGGTGTCCTTGATTATACACTGGGGAAAGATTCATTATACTTCTCAATCTATTAGAAGGAAAATTTCCTGCTTTTGATAATATTAAAGGTCCTGTTACATTGTTTCATGCAAGCCTTGCGTGTGACTTGCGGGTAACTATTTTTGCTACCCACAGGTCGCCCGCATTGACAGTATCACACGCATGTTGCCCGCAGGAGCGCACGCAAGTCTGATTTGTCTGCAGAAAAGTTTTGAACATGCTCAAAACTTGTTTCGGGTGAGTTGCGGGTGATTGCCTTGCAGGTTCCACACAGAACACCAGTGAGAGACCCGCAAGTTACACGCAGTTAACCCGCTTGAAGTATGCAGTACTGTATAAATGTTTTGATTTGAAATTTACTACATTTAACTTGATTGCAATATATTGATTTTTATTTAATGAAGTTTCAATCTTTTATACTTAAAATCCTCTTCAAATGCACTTGATGTTGGAATGTCAGGAGAGTCTCTGACAAGCTTTCAGTTGTCAAGAACTACCTTTTTTTTGTTTATAAGCATAATATTGGAATAAGTTGGTAAGGGTAAACAAGTCATTTGTTTATATGTTTTTTTTAGATCAAGAGGTCAGATATGGGACCTCTCAGGATCAGTCATCCTTTGCATTTTGTTTCAAAATTGCATCAAATTGTGCACTGCAAAATATAAATTCATACATATACCAGGGCTCGACACTAGCGGCGGTCCGACGGTCCCAGACCGGTAAAAATCGCTGTCGGGCCAGTAGATTTTCAGAAATAGGAAGATTTACTGGTCCGACATGACCAGTAAAAAATTTTATTGTCGGGCCAGTAACTTTTCCAAAAATAGCAGGATTTTAAGGGTCCGACATGACCAATGATTAAAACCATTGTTGGGCCAATAACTTCCAGAAATGGTCAAAATTCACTGCAAACAATTCCCCCCCCCCCCCGATAAAATCTGTCATTCACACACGGAATGAATCGGACGTAAGTGTTACTAGAGTAGATACAGTGTACATGTAGCCAGCCACACAACCTACGTGGTAAATTCTATACTGGCTGCGCAAAAGAAACTTCATGTGACTTGGTTAAACTATGCCCCGGGGGGGCACTCAGTATATAATGCATAGTGGGTATGTGCCGCGGAGGGGACCCCCATTTTTACACTCAAATTTCCGTTCCAAGGCATAGCATTTTTGCCTTGTTGAGAAAAAGAACAAAGAACGCCGCTCCAAGGCATAGCATTTTCTTCTTATCGAGAAAAAAGAAGAGAGAAATCCGCTCCAAAGCTTCGCATATTTTTCGTTACGCCGCTCCGATCGCGTTGAATGAGCTGCAATTTTGGTGAAAAGTGGCCGCAGAGCTCCCCGGCGGAGGCCGCGCTAGCTGCATCATGCACGCATGACCGTTCCGTAGGGATGCAGACGCGCTCACACGCTGGCGATCCGTTCCAAGGACCCCCGTTTTCACAAACATTTGTCGTTCCGAAGCCCGTTCCGAGGACCCTCCTTTTTACAATAAGCCCGCTCCAAGGCCCCCGTTTTTTGTTTCGCCCGCGGCACACCCCCACCACTTTTTTGGTCGAGTGCCCCCCCCGGGAAACTATGGCAGAAATCTCTCACAGAACTGTCAAAATTCATGGTTCATACTCATGAAAGGCTCTTATAATGTCCATATTTCCTAAAAATTGGAGTAACTCTGTCATTTGTAATCAGTAAAAGGAAAAATTTTCACTTCTGTTTGATTCAAACAGATCGGGTTTCGGGTGATATCGTCTGAATACAGATGAGCCCCACATATGCATTTATGTGTGTGTTGATACACTTAGTTTCTGACTTTCTTTCGTAGCTATTTTAATTGAGCCAAAAAGATACTAATGAATTGTTAATGATGATAGTTTTAGCTTTCTTCCTCTGTTTTCTTCCTATCTTTCTTTCCTTCTTTCTTTGTTTCTTCCCTCTCTTCTTTCATTTTTTTGTTACTGTCTTTCTTTTTTATTTTCCCTTTTTTCTTTAATTTGTTCTTTCATTCTTTCTATCCTTATGAAAAAATATTTTTCTCTATTTCTTTTTTCTCTTTCTTTCTTTCTTTCCTTCCTTTTTTCCTTCTTTCTTTCTTCCTTCCTTCCTTCCTTCCTTTCTTTCTGTCTTTCTTTTTTGATATTTTTCTTTCTTTAATTCTTGAGTCCATCCATCCTATATTCTTCCTTTCTTTCCTTCCTTCTTTTTACCCTTTTCTTTCCTTCATTCTTCGTTACTTTCTTTCTTCCTTCCATCATTTATTCACCCCTTCTTGTTTTTTTTTTATTTCTTCCTTCTTTCAGCCCTCTCTTATATTCATTATTTCATAGCTTCCTTTCTCCTATCTGTCTTGTTCTTTCCTTTTCCCTTTGTTCAATCTATCATTTTACCTTTCCTTTCTTTTTTTTGACTGCTTGCTTCCTTTCCTTTATTCTTTCATTCCTTCCTTTCTTTGTCTCTCAGTCTTTCTTTTTTTTCTTCCTTTCATCAATTCTTTTACTTCTGTTTATATTGCTTGCTTCTTTCCTTCCTTCCTTCCTTCCCTTCCTTCCTTTATTTATTTCTTTCCTTCTATCATTTTACCTTTCCTGTATTTCTTCCTTGATTCCTTTCTTCCTTCTTTCAATCCTTTCCTCTCTTTCTTTCTTTTGTCCTTTCCATCTCTCCTTTTACCCTTTCTTGTTTATTGCTTCTTCTTTCTTTCCTTTACTACTTTCTGGATTTGTTCTTTCTTTCTGTATTGCTTACTTCATTTCTTTCCTTCATTTCTTTTTTCTTTTCTTTCTTTCCTTTTTTGTTCCTTCTTTATTCCTTCCTTTCCTTCTTTAGTTCTTTCTTTTTTTCCTTCCTTCACATCTATCCTTTCTTTACCTTTTCTTTTTTTTCTTCTTTCCTTCACATCTATCCTTTCTTTACCTTTTCTTTTTATTGGGGGGGGGGGGCAACGAAAGGCTAGAAAAAATAAACTTGCTCCTTTTTTTAATGTTTTCTTTATTTTTTTGGACCAGTAGATTTTAGGTTTGGACCAGTGAAAATTTGAAAAACTGCACTCTAAAAAATGAAGTGCTAATTTAGCTCTTAAAGAGCGTGTATAATGACTGCACTTCGGAGTGCTGATTTGTCTAGTTCAAATTTGAACTAGACAAATCAGCACTCCGAAGTGCAGTCACTATACACGCCCTTTAAGAGCTAAATTAGCACTTCATTTTTTAGAGTGTGGGTATCTACTGGTCCGACATGAATAGGTTGGACCAGTAGAAAAAATGGGTTAGTGTGGAGCCCTGCATATACTTGTTTATCAGATATGAGCCAAAGTGAATGAAAATGCATATACCTACAGTTCAGTTGAATCAAACTTTAGAATCAGGGCTATGCCTCCCCTTAATGGTAAGATATGGCTGAAAATCTGATAGTGATACAGAATAAATTCATTCCCCAAATTATGATTTAGGATGACGATGAAACATATTTACATGTATAAATAATATTTTTACTGTGTTTATTTATTCAACATTTTAAAATAATTAGTACTCTTGACTACATTGCAGGATATTTGAATGGTGATGGTGCACATAATGTAATGACCTACTGTGCACATTTTCTCGAATTAGCCATGTGACCATTTTAATGAAAAAAAAATCATTTTCATACATGATGGGTGTAAAGATGGAACTTGATGTTTCATTCAAGATTTGGTTGAAAGTTGCTTGCTCATGGATCATTTTTTATATCTCTTAGCACCAGGGTCTTCTTAAGATCCCCAACATCAAAACTAAGAAAAAAGTGAATTTACATGAATGTTTGGATCATTGCATGAATACATAGCATGTTCTAGGGCTCAAACCTCTATCAATCTTGAGTCCTGTCTTGAAGCAGGATCTTAAGGGTATGACCAGTGACAGCTTGTGGAATCCCGTCTTAAGCTCCACTCTGTCTTATCAAGCCATTCCACCTCCCGGTTGCATGGATTACGGGCCTGATTAGCAGTGCATACATACTGACTCCTTGAAGCAGTGACAAATTGCAGAACTTCTTCCAAGAACTTCTTTGAATTCCTTCCTTTTCTTTGATAAGCCATCCATCTAGTGATTGGATGTCACTGCTCAAAATATTACATTGAGCTTTATTTTGTGTTTGGACTTTCTGATAAATTTTAGTCATGAACTTTACCAAAATGTCACATTGCCTTTGGATATGCTCCAAATAAAGTGTGAATCATGTTCCCTTTTTCTTCTAAAGATGCTGAATCAAGTTCATATCTTTCATAAAGGTCTTTATTGACACCCTAATTTTGAGATTGCAGATAGAGGATCCAGCTCTCAAACTGGGATGTACAATCTCTCATCACCCTTGTATTTTGGAGGAAGAGCAATGATTTCTGTTTGCTTTAACGTGACTTTGGAAATAACTCATCTCTTAGGAGATTAGTAATAATTTAGCAGACAAATCCTTCTGAATGTGTCTGCATCCCCCCGGGGAGTGGGCAGGGTTTCCGTCTGTCCAAAGGAGGTCTTCGTAACTCTGGTCCTAGGATTGGTTCCTCCCTACATCTTGACGACGTCTTACAGGATATGACCAATGGTGCCTGTAGATAGGTTTTACTGTCATCGGCTTGCCTTTGCTGGTCACCAATGCATGATTAGCAGACATGATAGGATAATTCAATCAGTTTCGGGTTCTCTGAAGGTGGATGGATTTGTCTCAAATATGAAGGCCGGCTAGCTTTCCTGACCATTGCCCTTAAAATAAAAAGTTGATGATAAACTTTATAGTCATAGAACTCTATTTGAACATTTGAAGTGCATACACGTTGATATGAAATTTGGATGAAACTTCTTAAAAATTGTTTAATATTATCCTTCTTTGAAATAAATACTGAATGATATGTTTTCCATGTATATTTTTGAAATGATTTGCATATTTTCCTACTTTTCACTAAAGTTCCCTATACAGAATTAAAATGGAATGTGCTTGTTGATATCAGTGTGGGATTTTAAGAATAAGTCCATGCACATAATTGATCAATGATTCACTCATAGGAAGAGTCTTAACCAGATTATGACATTTTATTTTTGGTGAGACAGAGGATTCTGTATTGAGGTAATGGGTTATAGAACCATTGTGCCTTGTAATCAATGGATTCTGTGTTTGAATGTTACTGCGGCGCTAGTGTCATTTGGCAAGATGGCTAATTTGCCACTCGCCACTCAGGTTTCTTATGGGTTCGATGTAAACTTCATTGGCTTAATTAGATTGTCTCGACTACTCTTGGCTGAACTGTATACACCAGGGAGTGGAGATTGCGCATGCACTATATGTGGACTAGCAATAATCTTACATGTATGGCTGGGTAATAATATACATGGAAAGTACTTAAGTTCTGATGTTAAAGTCCCAAAGCAAAGGGAATATTATGCTGCTGAAGATTGATTTACAATAGTAGAAGACTTTGATGTAAAGCTGAGAGTTAAGGTGGACTTTATGCTATTTTGCTGCCATTTTTTTTGTTATTGTGAGTGACCTTGTCGATTTTCTTGCTAAATTACTGACCTCTAGCTCAAGACTAAAAATTTTCACAATAGCAATCAATGATAGCAGAATTTACTGTGATATGACCTGCACTTCAGACCACCATGTAATAATACTATGAAGTAGCATCTTCATCACTTGATAATATTTATACTATGTTCTGCGTGTATACTATGGAGGGTCCCCAAATACAACCTGACACATTTATTGAGATATGCCATGTTTGTATCGTTCTGGTCACTCAGAAGTTCCTCAAGTTTAATATGAAGTGTCTGGTGGAAGTGATTCATAGATCCATGGGACGCTATTAAATCAATTCAATGTGTGAATGCTCTCATACAAGGTCTTCTCCTGCATCAAAACATCCAACAGGATACAAATTTTATTTAAATGTAGCAAGACAGTGAGTTCTATGTCAAGCTTTGGTATTGTGTTCCAATCCGTGGCAATGCAAAATTTGCCAATTAGCACCACATATAGAAAAAAAAACATTGCTGCTGTGGCATATTCACCTGCTGAACTCGGCAGTCTCTAATCGCATGTTGGAAAGGAGTTGGTTTTTAGGAACATGCACTGGGCATGGTATTTCCTAGATATCCCATCTAATATGTATTAGGGTGAAAGTACATGTATGTTATCTAAATACTTTACCAGTGGCGGACCGTGACTCGGAGTAGACAAAGCTTGGGGGGGCACAGCATTGTTCACAATCAATACAGTGCCCCTCCAATGCTTTGTCTCCTCTGGGTCACGGTCCGCCACTGTACTTTACCATGAGTTTGTTTTTAACAAGATGTGATTCTTTACAATTGTCGTGGAGGATTATTATTTCAATGTAAAATCCAATGTAATGTAGCCATCAAGCAAAACAAACACCGTTTTGTAGTTTAATCCACTTCAGAATTCAGCATCTTTGAATATTGCACAATGGTTATATAAGCATTCTATTTTAAATAAATATGATCAAAATACAGAGGATGACACAAGCTGACTGAGTTGAGCATCTCATCTCTCTTTCAATTACTGCATTAGTAGTTAAGAAGAAAAAAAACTATTGAATGTAGAGTCATCAAGGAATAGATCCTAAATGTGTAGTCGATCACTTAAGTAATGAATGCAATTCTTTGTCTTTGATAATTGGAAGGATACAGCTAGAGGAACTGATGTAAGACTTGAGGAAGTTATCCCATTCCCGACAAACCATGAAGCCAAATGTTGTGAGTGTATGGGAGGCACAGAGCAGAAGGAAGTCATTACTGGAATTACACGCTCCCAGCTCACTCTCACTAGCCAAAGATGGACCATTTCCATTTGTTTTGAGTCTCTCCATGCAGACTCTTCTTCAGAGTTTATTTCTCCATGCCCGGGAGATTACCTCTCTAATGTTGTGATGTGAATGATGTAGGCCTAAACAGTCGGAGACAATACTTGTGCCTCTCGATCAAAGGGTCCTGGAACAAAATAGAGAGTAAAAGGGGATGAAATTTGGTGCGTGATTGATAGGCCACGAATATTTTCATTGTTCTATATGCATGCACAAAATGCACAAAATATTACAGGGATGTTATGCCATTCTGATTCATGTTTGTTTTAGTGCTGCCTACCCCCGTACCTATTTTTGCATTATCTCAGAGCCTGTGTCTGTAACATGAAAGACAGTTGTGAACATTTTGTGAAAAATATGAAATTTTTGTTACTTTTTGCCCTCCTGGGACAATGAATTTGAACGTAGGAAGTATCTATTGAGTGACAACATGCATGCTTGACGAAAATGAAATGAGAGGGGGTGGAATCTAGGAAAGAGGATAGAATTGTGTGAGTGTGCCATTAGAGAATACACAGGTTAATGATGTCATGGCAAGTTAAATAAACTTAGAAACAAAGATAGTCAGTAAAACAACAACAACTTTCATGGAAAAGTGAATCAAAATCAAACAAAAGACATTCCCGATTTGTGGCAAGACTCCAAGTCACATTCATGTTGTATACTTAAAATAGAAACCACTTGTTGACAGAGATTTCTGTGTGAGAACCTTGGTTGTTGATTTCTATCTCTTTCAATTGAAAGCTGTCTTCATCACCATCTCACAGCTCATTATATTTGGATAATGACAGTTGCTCGTGAGGTGAAAATATATGCCTTACTATTGTCTTGGCTTCAACCCACTACATGTAGGCCAGTGTATTATTGAAAATAATGGAGATTAAATGATGGTTGTCTCTAGGCCTCAATAAGGTCTTGATAAAAAGCTACCCTCTCCCATCCCAATAAGGAAAAAGGAGGGGGTTGGGAGGACCATGATTTGAAATGGGTTGATTTCATCTATACTTATGTGGTAACACAATGTCTCTTCAAAAGAAATGAATAGATCATAGTATGAATATGATTATATTGATGAAATGAACAGATTATTATAGAAAATAATATATCAAAAAGGACCAACTTAACTCTGGTGCTTTCATAAATGTGACAATCTTTATTTGGGAAGCCACCCCTTTGGAAAATGGTTGTCACATAATTCATATCAATTGGGGTAACACAGTTTTCGACCAGACCCTCTCCTGGCCGTATTTATTTGTATTATGAATCGTCATAATATCAAACTTGACTATAAGTGACATTAAAAGGATACAGATTGTGACCGGTTTAGACAGAAAATCTCACCAGACAGCACTTACAATTGTGCACTTTTCCCCCCATGGCTGACAAACATCATATATGGGTGAAAACGCCTAAAATAAAGCCAGTCTGTTTATGACTAATCTTTGTATTGAGGTGTTTTTCCTTCTATTCTGAATGTTTATTTTAGATACATGTACTGCACTTTTTGACACATGATTTCTTCATTAAAAACACATTTGGCATCCACACTAATGTTGCATACATTTTAGCAGATTGTTATCTGGACTGTTGCAATGCAAAACTGAAATAATTCTATTTATTTTGTTTGGATCTGGTTGTAGGTATGATAGTACATTGGCTGACAACATAAATATTCATTTGAAAGCACTTTTCTGGATTGGAATTGTTTGATTCCTTTAAACCAACTTCTTGATTTTGTAGGAAATTGAATTAGCACTTGCTGACATCATTCAAGAAGAATTAGAAAATCTTTCAGAATTATTTTGATTTTCTTGTCTAATCATGATCAAGACCTTGCCCTTGAGGAGATCATATACCGTCTTCATGATCCTCTAACCCATTTTAGTTAAAGTGAGTTTAGTGATACCTGTTTATTTTTGTCTTTATACAGTTATATCAACCCAAAATAGTCTGTCAGCTGACCCCTGCTTGCCACTTTTGTTTGTGTCTATCATTGGGAAAGTTTGACCTGAGCTTTCTGATACTGTCAATCTTTATATATTTCAGATTATATCAGAACTAGATTATGGATGACCTAAGTCCTAAATGTCGTGTTTCTTCTTCAATTGACCCCATGCCCCATATAAATTTTGAGTCGCACTTGTATACTTGAGTCTTCAGAAAATCATTTTTTTCTTTTAATTTTTTTTTGTTATGTTTCCGATTCCCATAAAAATACAACTTAAATGAAGTGTTAAAAATGGTAAAATGAATGATATTTTTCAATATTGTTTTAAATATTGTTTTAAATTTGATTAAACTTGGATTATTGAAATATGATGTTATGAAAGAGATAAATTTATAACTTATTTTCTGTGTGTGTGTGTGTGGGGGGGGGGGGGTCAAGGGAGGAGGGCACTGAACTGTGTAGCTTTAGTAATGCAAACAGAAGGAAGGCATAAGTGGGTTCTTTTTGAGAAGTGATACATAATGATTAAACAATAAGACTTCACTTTTTTATATAATAAATGTGAATTTCTATTAGCCACTTAATTTGGAATAAGACAAAATTTATATCTATTGAAGCACAATGAGAACTTCATTTAGTGAAAATTGGCACTGTAAAATACTTTTTACATTAAGCAAGGAGAAATTAACGAAAATGACATAAGATGTTTGTTCTATCCTATAGTTTACAATATCATGTTTCAGGTGGGAGCGTCTTCTTCATATACTTGTACATGTAGTTAACGACATGTGATAACATGTACAATTCAGCACAATATTTGTAATTTATTTTTTTTTATGTTTTGTAATGTGCATCACGAGGAACACAAGTCTTTGTTGAATTTCTCTCGGAAGGACAGACGGACGGAGGGAAAAATCATTCAGGATGGTTATCAGTCTTTGGTTCTGGGAGAGGATTATATAATTAGCACCTCACTCCCAAATGTTATCAGTAGCTAAAACATGAAAAGAACCATTTAGGGCTAAAAAGCAACAAATGGCTGTACTGGGTCTGGACCTTAATTGACTGGAATCAAATCCATCATGAAATGTATGAAAAGGTGTGAAATATTGCCAAATCCACACTTCCGCCCTTACCGATCAATGCACCGTTCTACTTATACATGTGAATCTCATTACCTATGTTTACCTTACTTCTATCTCAATGTACTATTCAGAGAATGATATTAATCCCATAATCTCACAAGTTGAAGGTAAATGCACAATGGTAGGCATAGTTGTAGACATTATTTAATAAAGTTTATGGTTATTTTTTTATACCAAAATGTTCGCTTTCTTTGCATACAGAAGTTTTAATACATAATTAAAAACATCTGGAAAGGCTGGGGAATATCAAGCATTAAAGATGTTATGTATATATTTCATTATGGAAAGACCCATGGTCATACAAATTTTCAAACATGCTTTTCACTCGATAATGTATTACTTTAAAGATTGAATCCAAATCTGGTAGCAGATACTCTTCCTGAAAGAAAAATGATATTCTTGTTGATAAATTTTGAGATTTGTCTTGCAAAAGATTACTATTATTATTATTTAACATATTTTGTACACTATCATTCTCTTAATGTACTACTCTCACTCCAGTGAAATTGTTATTAAGGGTAGATTTTCATTTCTTTTCATATTTCAGCATTCTTTGCCCAACTGCATGTATGATGATAATTCAGCTACATGTTACGTTTACAAATATTAAAAGGAACCTTGCTTGTCCCCTTTCTTTAAATCATGTGTGGCTTTGCTATGAGTATTCTTTTGTGTGTATGTGGGCGCCTGGGCGGGGTTCTCTTTTTTTTTTTTAGAACAATGCTTCCGTGAGAAGACCTAATGAGTTATTTAACAGCTCATGATGAATTTTTATTAGTTCATTTCCAGTTTACAGTAGTTTGAAATATTTTTCATTGTTCAGGGATCTCATCACAACTATTGTGTACTTTTTTCTTCTCAAAAGTATTAATGTTACATTGTTCAACATAGATTCCTTTGACTTTGCAAAGAGAATGTTGTATCTTATATCAACAGGAGATTTTATAACATATTAAAGTTCAGTCCATTCGTTATATAAGTGTACGTCTTTAAACCTAGAGTGCATGACATGGTTGAAATTATATGGGTAATTGTTATGTAAATTTTATATTGATTGGTCTATACATTTATGTTTGCTACTGTAGTGAAGGCTACTCTATTCAATGATTATGTGCAATGTTCTTCAGTGAAGGATCTGTAATTTCTTTGCTGATTTGAAATATACTACTTGCCAGTCATCCTTTCTTTATTTCCTTATTTCCATTCTGCTTCATGATGTACACGGTCCTAGCTTCAGACCCCACCCCCTTTAATTCAAACTCCCTGTTTAGTTAAATTTCATTGTGAAATTTCCTTCCAATGTGTGTATGAAGTTTTCCCAATGGTAAATGTCATAAAGTAGGCATATTCTAATATCTATTTCAAACTCCCTGTTTAGTTAAATTTCATTGTGAAATTTCCTTCCAATGTGTGTATGAAGTTTTCCCAATGGTAAATGTTATAAAGTAGGCATATTCTAATAAATTCTGTCATTCTCAAAATCAGATTTTAAATTAAAAAATAGAGAGATTGGAAATGATGGCTTATTGTTAAAGCGCCCGCTTCATGTATCTTCATGAATTCTGCTACAAACATTATCTGTGTCCCTCTATCACACTTTAATCATTAGGGTGTATCAAATGCCGATCTGGTTGGAGTTGCTGAGAATGAAACCACTTTGGTCGTTGTCAATCCAGTGCCCTCTAACGATGAACTTAGTCAACCTACATCAGGGACAGTAGAGGATGCTCAGCTTGGAGGAGGTGTCTTTACACTATCAGGTAGGCTATCCTTAAAGTGATCAAAAGTCAGGAGGCTGTTAGTGCACAATTTTACCCACAACTGATGACCCTTTTGTTTAATGAGATACCTTATATTGCCCTTCTTTTAACTAAGTGGGAGTACAGTTCTCATTACCCTAATTTTATTTATATGTTGAATTTCCAGATGTTTAGTAACAATGAGATATCCTATAATCTACAAAAAATTGCATTCCAACTTTATCTTGTACAAAAAAAATGATTGAGAATAAAAAAACGCTCATGAATGTGTTGCCAATCTTTGGCAAAATTGTATGTAACTTGAACAGCTTGAACGGCAGGAAAGTTCTGACAAAAGAAGCTATTCCTACTTCATTTCTCCAGGTTTTTGCTTATCCCTTTTCTCTGTGTACAAATGTGTATATTCTTGATACTATTTTTACATTTTAATCCAGAGTTTCAGACAGGTGAGAATGGGCATGGGTTGAGATTTTTTTAGTGGAGATTATTTCTAATGATTATAAACAACTTGTATCATACCTTTTATTGGGGCATGAATCTTTTTCATATAGTTTGATTTAATGATAAAAATATATTCACCCCTCCCAACCACAAATCCACCATGCATAGTCTTTTATATCTTCATTTTATAATTTCATTTATTGAATGCATTGCCAAACTGTTTAGTTTGATCTTATATGAATGGCTAAACTTACATACCTTCATTCCTTGGGGTTAATTCTGTGGATTGCTCTACCCACTCCTGCTTGCTGCACACACCCCATCTCATCTGACAGGTTTTGGCCCTGTAACTGAAAAGTACATTTGATTGTCAATTAATCAGAACTGTCAGTGCACTTTTAGATCCAGGGGGGGGGGCAAAGCCAGCCCATGCCCCCTTTAAAAGTGAAGACCTTTTTTTTTCTTGCTTGTCAATTTTTTCATGGATTAAATATCCTAGATTTTGGGTTAAAAACCTTTTTTTTCCCTTTTTTTTTGCCTGTGAAATTTTTCCTCGGGGGTAAATGTGCACCCCCCCCCTTTGAAAAAGTTATAATTTTCATTGATTCTAGCATGGAAGAATTCGCATCCTTTTCCTACCGACTAGTAATTAACATAAATAGGTCTTGAGCTAAAAATATTGTCTTTGCTAAAAATGGATTTTGTAAAAAGTAAATTCATATTTGCTATGAGTATAACCTTTTAGAGTATTAGAATGATGATGGGATTAATGAAAATGAATCAAAATGAATGATATTTTTCTGAAGGAATAAATATGTGATTAATTTTATTGTTTGATTAGACAGTCTCCACCAGCCTCCAATGTTTATTACATTGTATATTTAAGACATCAGAAATGTTCATGTTATTTAGTTTTATGTTCATTTCTGATGATCTGTAGAAATGATATTCTTGAAATTTTAAACTGGCAAATCTGTTCTATGTGCAATGTCCATCAACTTTCCATGTTAATGGTGTTATTTGAAAGATAGAGAATGGATCATCTATCATTCATCTTTGGAATAAAAATACAAAGTACACACAGGTAAGCACCTCTTTCATGCTGATATCCATATTCAGCACATTAGGTTATCAAGTTTGTATTTTTAGCAAGTATATTCCCACCAGGTATCCATTTAACCTATTTGATTTTGACATGATGATTTTGCAAGTCACATGTATTTCTTTGGGAGTTCCCATAATTTTTTCAATACCACACAAATAAAGAATGAATTTGATTGCTTTAGCTTATGAATTCTTCTCAGTTACCACTTCTGGGGCCCCCATTTCATAAAGGACTTGCAACTGTGTCATAATGGCAACTACCTTGGTAACAGGGCTCCGCAGCCAATCATAATCAAGGTTACCATGGTAGCTGGTATAATGGCAAAGTTACAACAGTTGCAAGTCCTTTATGAAATGAGCTCCTGGTTTTAACTGCTGAGAAGGGATATTTTTTTTCTGTGTGTTGAAAATTATCCTTTATTAGCAGAATTTCCTTGAATGGTTATCAGCAATATCACAATATAAATTCACAGAGGTGTACTTTGGTTTTTATGCTTGTAAAGAGTGGATATCATACCTGTAAAAACAGAGATAATAAAGGTAGGAATGGTACAAGAACATTTTTTTCATTTTCATCATTAATCATATGCCATATAAGGTCATTTAGTTTTGCTATCAAGCATTTAACATGGCATGCGTGACAAGGACATTAAAAAAAATAAAACTTGGGTGTAATTTCACGCACAAAGTTCATGTATAGGTAAACAGTAGTCTCTTTACACCAGATCAGTTTATATGGATCCTGGTCAAAAAGCATTTATGAAAACAGAGCTTCGTTCAATTTAGGGTGTACACTCATAGAAATTTGAAATTAAATTTCAATTTGAAATTTATTCATTTATTTAAAAGATCAGTTGAAATATTTTGTGCTAGATTTCGAAAAAATGAATTGGTTATTGTTTTCTTGCCATTAAAAAAATAATAATTGAAAAGACACTACAGCACATAAGTTGGGACACTGATTCAAGATTAGATTTTGTTCTGATATGTAAAAGGAAGTCTTGTATCACAGACATGGTTTCTTTCATGGAGTTTATACAATTATTTTCTGTAGTGTAAACTATTCCGGTATAGATGTACATGTACCTGCCAAAACTTCATAATTTGGATGGATAGGAAGGTGTGAGTGTTAACATCTAGCAGGTGTTCTAGAAATGTCACAAATGTGAAGGATCATCCAGGGTAGACTATTTGAGTTGCCAAATTAAGCAAGAGAGAGAGAGAGTGGGCGAGTATGAGATCATTAAATAGAGTGTAAAACATTGCTCTTGTGGGCCTATGTCTGAATGAAGGGAAAAGTCTGAGGTCTGATGGTGGTTTATTATTGGCATTCTTAAGGTTATGAAAGCTTTCCTTTGAGGATTTTCATCAGTGATTTCAGATCTTGAGTAGATCCATCTTACATGAATCTCCTCAATCTGTTTCTTGTCATTCCATTTCATTCTCTTTCAATTGAAAAAAAATGTTAATGCCTCACAAATGAAAGTACCCTCTCATCCCATAAGGCCTGTCATGATATATATAAAATGTGAGATTTGTTTGATTTTGCATGCCCTTGATTAAAACAGTATAAAGATAAGTGTCCATGTGCCTTCCAAATGGTTGGGGTTCAAAAGGTTACCATACCAGTGACCATTGTGTTTAATTACATTAGGCAACCTGTGCTTCAGCAATCATACAGGTATCTATCCTTGTGCTACAACAATAATTGTTACAGTTGTAAAAAAAACACGATGGTACATGTTCCCAATGAATTGAAACAAAAGCTCTGGTTTCTTTAATATTATTCTATGATGTGTGTTCAAAACCAAATTGATAAGCCCTCTGTAAATCACTTTGGATTAATTTTATATTTGAAGGGGCATTGTATGATTTTTCATAAATTTGGTATTATGTAAGTCCTCTTGAATTGATTCTTGAAAAAACATTTCATGTTTGCCGTGATCCTTCTCCCCATGATCTGTAGACATCTCTCCTCCGATACGTTCTAATCGACTCAGTTGCCTCCCACTGCAGTTTATAAATTGTATCAAACAGGATCAGGGATTTAGGCCAAATGGAACTGTTTATAAAGAGATGAAAACATTTTTTTTCCCAAACCTATTTCATGTAATAATTGAAAAAAAATGTCTCACTCTTAAATCAAATAGCTTTTGCTATGTTTGATTCAGATTTTGCAAAGCATGTTTACCATTTTTAAATGCACATTGCCAAAGGGAGCCAAATTCATGTTAATCTACATGAAAGGTTATTGTTGGCCTTGTCCTATCGAGAAACAGTATTGCAGACAGACATATAGACTGACAAACAGAGACAGGGAAGAGTGTGGTGTAGAGGAAGAAAGAGCAGAAAATTGGAAGGGGGAGGGGAAATTTGACAGGAAGAATGGTACAGGAGGGGGAGATAAATGAGAGAATAAACTCAAATTGCTGTACTCTTGTGAGACCAGGAAAGGACACTGGTAGTTTGTACAAGTCAACATGCGGTGCAAACATGATGCTTTTAAGGTGTCAGAAATGTGCCCAAACCAAGAAATATACAGATATTGACTGAAGGGGTGTGTAATATAAACATTCTTTGGACCGCCGGATTTGTATTTTCCCGAGGGGTTATATTTTCCTGAAGCGCGCAGCGCTGAGGGAAAATATGATCACGAGGGAAAATATTAATCCTTTAGGTTGTCCAAAGAATGATTTTTTTACCCATCCCATCAGTCAATATCTGTTATATTAGATAGCCTCTAATGATGAAGATAAAGTTAGGCCTAACTATGCATGCAGCCTCATTATTGTTTATGATATTCACAGTGATTGACTGAACTGGTATCCGTATAAATCTAACGTTAGATCTTGATCTATAGATATCTAAGTAACGTTAGTCTAACGCAGTGAATGACCCTTTTCTAATCTAACCAACTTTGTTTAGGCCTAGCCCTAGATCTAATCTAAGTTCGAGTCCAGTCCAGGACCCAAGCAGGCCGATAATGCATGGTAACATTTAATCCACAAGAGGGCGCCATACATGTAGAAAAGTATATTCATTTACCAGTTGGTCAATATATTCATCGAAGGTGGACCGGCTGAGAAAATACATTGATTTCGATCATATCACGTGACGCGCAATGGACCAATCGCGCTTGGATATCTGTCTTGGCTATCTAATATATATTTTTATTTAATGCTTTGTTAATTATACTGTATTGTGATAATAATTACTCAGGTTCAAATATGATTATGAATATATTCGATACAAATCATTTGTACACCACATGGTGATTTTTATGTCCACATGTAACCTTGAATTGACCCATACTTGTATTTCAGCTCAGTGTATTGGTATAACGTTCCACATCTGATATCCATATGTTCTTATTTTCAAACAGGACAGTTTACCCCCCATCCCCCCTCTCCCAATGCAGTAAAACCAAACAAACAGCAATTGAACAAGAATTCCTCTTCATAACAATACCAAATAGATGGTAATAATCGAGTTTGAATGCTGGTTTGTATCATAATCATACATTTGTTATCAAGTCTTAAATTTATTATGCATACGTCAATATAGAAGGTGCTTATTTCATTTTCCATGTTTGGAATTGAATTTGTTTTAATATTTTTGTTTAAAGGGGAATAAGTCAGGTATCAAAGTGATACATTTTAACCGGTGGCTTTGCAGGCTGTCTTATCACAAATCCAAAAGAGGAGTTGAAAAAATTCAGTGATGTAGCAGGGAGGTACCAGAAGGAGGTTCTTGTTATCTCACTTTCTTGGTAGAATGTGCATAATTGATGTTAGTGTTACCAATTACTAGAGGGTTTTGAGCTATGTCCCGTCTTGCAAATTGAATGAGGAGGCCTATGTTTTCAATTAAACTGCTACAAGTTAAATTTACCTATTTGATACAGGAATAACCATAACCTTGATGAATATAGGAGGTGCTATGTTACAATTTGTACTTGCCATCAGTGAAGTTCACTTGCATCCCCTGGGATACCCTCAATTCCATTAGCAGGTCAATGACTAGCCTTCTTGGGTTTCGCCTCCATAGTAAATCTTGCATTTCTGATCCCGGTCTGATGGGGAGCAAATCGAGTATGAAAGCTCGGTAATGACCAGATAAACACGGAAGTCATCCAACCCCCTTGGGCTGTCCGTAAAACTACAGGTCTCCTGCTCTGTGGAGGACGTGGGACATTATTTTATTTCCCTTCTACACAGGGAATGAGGCGCTCAGAGTAATGTAATTAAGTAAACAACTGTGTAAGGTATATGACATTGGTATGAAGTCCTGTTTGATTTGAAGAGCACATGTTCAATTTCATTTAAATTGTTACATACCTTTTTGAATTTAAAAAAAAAAAATTTTCTTATTTTCCCAAAGCTTGTAATCTTGTACAATGTGTTCACTGATGTGTTTCTTCTATCATGAATCCCATCACTTTGTTCTTAATTGATCTCAATGAATAGGGTGCCAATCTCCTCCTTGCAAGGCTTGAAAGATGCATTTTTCATAATGCAGATTTGATGGGGATTTAAAATGCCAGCCCCATCACTCCATACTTGACAAGCTGATCTTGTTGAAGAGGTCTAGTGATCTCTTGATTAACTGAAAATAGCTGGGGCTCGCTAATGAGATAATGAGCAGGAAATGTGCAAGGAGAAATGGTAAGCAGGGTCCTACCCTGCTGGATACGTAGCACCACACCTTTATTTTTCTGCTGGATTTGACCTTTAATGTTTTTTATTTCATTTCATTATGTTCAGCATTTAAAACTCTCTTGCTATTCTCCAAAATGAAAGGTGGTTTCAGACATTTTGTTTCAATTTTTGGGAACAAAGTTCTACCACGATTTTTCTTGAACTATTATTGTGACTGTAGTCACATGTTCTTTGCCTTCTTTGCATTTTTCATGAAATGTCAAAAACCCTAGTCCTTGAAATTAACAAATCTAGAAAAGAAATGAAACAAATTTCATTAACATTTAACTTCAGCCTACTTCTATTTTGTGAATGAAGCACAGATCTTTGAACAACTTGCATTCATTTGAGTAATGTAAATGAAATTATTGTGGATGGGTGAAGGCAACCATACATTTAGGTTACACTGAGCTGAAGATACCATCTTTTCGCCTCAATAGGAAGCAAGCCAAATAAGTTCTTGAGCTCTTATAAAGGTGAAGGCTCATCCTACTTACCTGCTTTTCAATTATTTAGATTGAGAAAGACCCTAATGTAAGATGTTTGATGATATGTTGTTGAAAGGTGGAAGCAAAAGATTGCAGTTATCCATGACAATATCTTGCTGCTATCCACCAGTTGATCTTGTGAAGAACATGTAGCTCTTGCACTGGGGCAGAGGCTCTCTCTCACCTTGAATCAATATAATGATTCATGTTACATACCTATTTTAAAGTTTGTCTAAAACTGTTTATTCTTCATGATTATTAGGTCCCTCCACATTTCTGTGGTCTATGTCACACGTCTGATTTTTGAATATCAGAAAGTTACACACCAGGTGGGTGTTTCATAAAGCTGTTTGTAAGTTACATGTAAGAGCAACTTAAAGAACGACTGGTTATCCTAACTTATGGTAAGTGGTACATTCATTGGCCATGGTTTAGCGCGTAAGAAAGGATCACCAGTCATTCTTAACTTATGAACAGCTTTATGAACAGCCCCCTGGATTATATCCTGAATTTTAAGCCCATTCCATGGTTGAGAAGTGGCTTATATTAAGAAAGAAAGAAAAATACACAAATAATTTTGTATTGATCTGTTACCTGATCATATCAAATTTTAGTGAAATCACTAAATTTATCAAACAAAACACTTTTTCATATCATAAGAGTTTTTGGGAATACACTTTTCTTCTATGATCTAAAATGAATTTGAATAGTCAGTTTGGGGAGTGCATTTACCAAAACTTAAAATAGGCTTTAACAGGTTCAGCTTTATTGATAACACTTCTTTCCCATAGACACAATTTAAGATTGGCTTTGGTTTAGCCTGTAATAAGTTTGTATGGTGGTAAAAAAATAAGTCACCACTGCGGCTGCAAAAGAGAGTTTCTTTTCAAATATTTTTGGTTCTCATTTTTCTTCATGAAGAGTTCTCTTAATTTCATAGGAGTTTAATGAGTTATATTCTAGAGACAAAGTGAGATCGAAAAGAAAATATGGAGGATGAGTAGACGTGAGCTTCAATCATCAGCAAGCGTATCGGTGTCATGACCGAATGGTCAATGCACTCATCTATAGATTTGATTGTAATCTAGTTGTGATTCTCACAATGGCACTTATAAACATGCCCTCTTGCAAGGTATGTTATTTCATTTCTTTTAATCAACATTGAGATATTGGGGTTTCATTTAAAAATATGAGTGGTAATGTGTATATATATATATAATGGTGTTAGTAGCAGAGTTTATATTAATTTTGGCTAAGGGCCAAATATGTAAAATTGTTGGTTCTCAATTAATATTAGTTTCAGACTGTACACAGATTATTTTGAAAAGAAGTTTAAGAAACTGAAAATATCCACTCTGACTGTCTGTGCATTCATTTACAGCTTTGCTTCCAAAAATTAGTTTGTAACGGGGTTTCCTGTAAAACTGGGATGAGTATTTAGGTCATGGGTCAATTTATTGTTATAACGACCAACCAGAAGGTCTTTCTCTTAGTCCATTCCATGCAATGGTCATAGTCAGCTATTCTTTCTGGTTTCTCTATTAACAGTTTCCTCTATTGACAGTCAAATATGAAAGGGACATCCTGGATTAGCAAACAATTTGCGGCCTCAATGGGAGAGCCTTAAAGAGAGCTGTGGGCAAACTACACATCGAGATCCTCAAATACAAAATAATTAGGTTCAAATTATTGCCAATTTCTGAGAGCGTTAGTGTTGAAAGTTCACTCCAGGTCAATTGGCTGCAGTGATTTTACTAAATTCTACCCATGTGGTCAATGGCTTGGATCTTCTCTCAGTGGTTTGTTTGTGATGGCAGTGATGATAATGCATCGTATTTCACTCCAATTACTTTTATTTTTTTTAACCTATTATAAAAGAATGAGCTATATAAATGTGTATTAGGTTTATAATCAAATTAAATTAACTTACAAACTACACTGGGAGTGTTTCAAAAAAACTTTTATTCAATAAAAACAGAGAGAGATATATTTAATTTAGATCAAGTCTAGAACCAAGTTTAAAATTATATTGCTACTTTTTCAGATTTATATTTAGTTTAAAGATGAGGGTAGGGCTATAGGCCCTGTGCCGTGACTGTGTTTTCAAGTTTCTGAAATGTCTAATAGGTATACATGTCAGATTTCCATAATTTAAATCAATAATAGGGTATTGGTGTTGATGAAGAATGTGGGTTTGCAACCTAGTATTAGATTCTGTCTAGATACATGTATGTCCCAATTTGCTTTACCACACACATGGATAAAGTGCATTAAGTCATTCCTATCTTGTTTGTGTTAGTTACTCCCGAATGTCTGTGGTTTACACAAATTTATCCATAACAGCTTGACTACAGGCAAAAAATAATGTTTTAGATACCTTTTTTTTGTTTCAGCATAATTCATATCTTCCCATGGAGCAGGCGTTTGGTGCCAATATCACCACATCCTGGGTGTACAACCACATGATGACAGCTACACTCAGATTTTGCGCGTGCCATTTTTATCTCTTTTTTTTAAAATTACCCCCCCCCCCTTGTATGTGGTCTTGCTTTTATTGTTTTGTTTTCCAATTTCAATCTCTTTCTGATTGATCCTTTTTTATGATTTCACAATTTTAACTTGCTTCTGAAATTTCTTTTGAGAAACTTAAATTGTTTATGATCTTGAGTAATACCTATTCCCCTTTCTGTTATTGTAGCAGGTGTTTTCTTTGATTCTTCTAACCAGCACAAACCTAATTTTTGGTCAAATTTTCAAAATTGATTTTTTTGCATTTTCTGAAATCCTGTCCTTAACTCTGTATAATTACTGAATTTCAGATCAAAATTCAAATTATATAAAGAATAAGAGCAAATTTAAATTTTGCATGAATAGCACATCCCCCTCATTTGCATTTTACGAACAAACATTCTTTCTGTACTCTAGCAGTCTCCGGGGTAGCATGTAGAGGTCAATAGCCTGACTTAGATGTTGCGCATATGCGGTGCGTATGCATTGAATGATTTTGAAACTCTGTAAAAACTATGCGCATCATATGCATGATTTTACAAAGTGGCACAAACCCCCTGATTTTCATAAAAATAAATAGTTTCTGAAATACATCCCTGTGCTTCATTTCAAATATTTAAAATATGAACTTGAATCGCGAATCCAAATTTGCATATAATAAAAGGATGCAATGTTGCTTTAAATTGGTATGAATAATTGCTCTGGTTTCTTTCAAAGTGCGAAGTTATGAGCCTCGGAAAAACATCCAAACTTTTAATACGATTATCTAAAAATATTGTTTTGGAGACCAGCTGAGGTTTGTAACGGTTTGTAAAATCACTGATGGTGTCATTTCTCTATCCATCTTTGCTCCTGTTGCTCTGATATTTGTTCTTCCAATTTAACTTAAAACACACTTATATATGTCTGTATTGCAACCAATTTCTATTTTAAATGACCCCTCCCGCTATTTCATCAGCATTCGAAAATAAATTTTTTATCCCCTGTATTCATTTCAACCTATCCATCTCCCTTCCCCTTGATATAGATATGTATTCTTCAGTACCCGGTATTCAACAGTTTTCATCAGATTGTTTTTCTGATGATTATTCATCTGTACTAGTCTCCTGATCTTGTCATCCTATATCACTTGATGACAGGAAGCCTTAATACTTGGCAACTAATGTATTATACCCATAATTTTATCCAACACAGAAATCATGATGATGAAGTTTATATAGTAAATGTCATGGTCTTTGGAATAGATTTCTGTGTGATATCATTCTTCTATCTTTGGGTGGCAGGAAAATATTGGAAAATTGTACGCCCATGACCTTTGCCGATACCGTGCTCTGCACGCCAGCACCTCGGATGAAATATCAAAACTGTATAGGCCTAGTAACCATTTACTATGTCGAAGGTCAGTGATGTTTTATTTAATAGGCCAATATTTCCTTTGACATAATCACAATAGAAATAAATGTTTGTATACTTTGTAAGGTTACTGTATTGCTGAATGGGCATTTTGCTTGCCTCTGGATACTTTATATGTACATGTCTCTATGATGTAGGGCTTGATGACATTGTGGTATATTATCACGTCTGTCCATGCTGTGTCTTCAAGTGCAAACTCTGCTGGACATGTTTTCATGTAGTCAGTGAAGAAGAAACCCTTTTCAAGCTAGGTCAGCCTCTAATTGAATGTATGGTATGTATTATATCACACTGTTTGTCAAATTCTCCTTGATAGGTGGGGGCTTGATAGAGAGGAGTAGATCCAAAACTGTTACGCAAATTAAACAAAGTCTGATGGGGATTGAGGTGAAGCGAGGATGTGCTGAATCTGTACAAAATCCAGCCATTAAAGGAGCCAAGTAGACCATTGTAACAAAGAATAATTTTCATGAAACATGATTCCCTATAACATGTTGAGAGACCGCATACATGTAGATGTCTTGTATGATTATAGTGATGAAATTCACACTTTTCATGATCAAATAGGTTGAAGAAAGAACAACACAAAGTGATCATTATCCAGGCTATTGGGTTCAATTGCTGGCGGCAGTCCATATGTGATCAATTGATCCTTGTATGATGATTCCTACAAGGGGAAATTCCTTGTGATTCTGTAGATCTCAGTTTGGTTTGTTTTGGATACGATACTGTGCCACTGTTTGTAATAACCATGGACCTACTAATAATGGAGGAAGAAACATATGCCTCCTCACAGGTGCATACCACCTTGCTTGTCGACAGGAGGTACAGGAGCAACAACCCATCCTGTGTGTCCTGCCCCTTATCAGAAAGAGTTTAAATCAACAGGAGAAAAGAAAGAGCTGCCTTCTTCAAGAAGTCTCTAACATTTAGGCACAGAGGTGATGGGGTCCTGTCTTGATGAAGCAGCATTTATTTGGTTGAGTTACAGTAATGAGTTCCAGTTATATTGGTCCAGACACAGATTTGTAGGCCAATGATGAAAATTAAAAGCAGTCTTCTTCATGTCAAAGTTCTTGCCACCTTCAGATCACCTCATTTTAAAGGTGTCTGGATGGAGTGTTATATTCTTAAATTTTATTAAAGAACACACCCGTATACACTTGGTTGTTTATGTAGGCCTAGGTTACAAGAAGATGGGGTTGATGAAAAGGGTATAGGTATTACCTTTGAACGAATTAAGATTCACATACATTACAAATTTTAAGAATTTTGCCTGACCTATCAACTGTAACATCTGAAGATTAAAATGTGAGTTTCAGACCCGGTTTCCATTAGATTTTGTGGGCAAAAAAAGTCAGAACGTACTTCACAAGTTACTGAGATTTGGGACTGTGAAAAGCTTCTCCTCAACACCATCACAATTTTGACTGGATGAAGCAACCAACCTATGTTTTACATGCATGTGTGAGTGACTGATAATTTGGGCCATCCAAATCACTGTATTCTCATACCCACCAAGGCTAGGCTGGCCCATTTTGTACCTAAAATGCCTCTTTGCCCAGCCCAAATTTCCAATTGGCCAAAATGCTACCATCAAAATCTTGGGAAGCTAAAGGGATCATTATGGGAAAGGATTAGTATATACAGTGGGAAAGATTGGTTTGAATGTATATAGGCTTCGGGGTAATATCATATCAGAAGTTATTCTTATTAAAAGGTTTTTGCTTTATTTTATGTTTGCATATATTGCTTTAAACCAAGATAGAGCATTAAAAAGAGGTTGCGATTCTGAATTTTCCAGGCTATTAGGTCTGACGTTGTGATTCTTTGTTGATCTCTAGTGATGGAAAGCATCAGCACCTACATGTTTAGTAAACATACATTGCATAAATGTTGCCCTATATGTTAAGATTGAGGCTCTTCATGGTGTGAAATGTCTAGACTGAGACCAGAAAGGATGCACTGTTGAGATACACTTGATGAAAAGTGACTATTCTCCGTGAGAAATGTGCGCTATGTTAGGTGCTGGCAAAAAAGTGGGATAGTGTTTATTTTCTCAAACATGATTGCCATGCTGAGAAGACATGGTATTCAATGTCTTTAATCTTGTCCAAGAGTGCTCACTGTCTAGGGTATTCATGGGGGTAAAAGATGTTCAGAGAGCCTTGACGGTCATTGACATCTGAAACAAAAGCACTCACCGCACTTAGACACTATCCTCCGGCTATTTACCATGCAGAGTTTAAAGGGCAAATCCGAACTTGGTAATAAAGTGGAATGTATAAGAGAAACAAAATAAAAATAGAATGGTAAAAGTTTGAAAGAAATTGATCAAGGAATAAGAAAGTTGTGGATGTTTGAAAAAAAGAAGAGATTACTACTTTGTAAATTTCAAATCAGCTACTTGCTTAATAGTAGATTGTGGCAAGTGGTGAGGTTGAATCTCATAATTGTAATGTAAGCTTGACAGTCAAGAATGTTTGGTGTCCTAAGTGCACAGTTTGATGAAAGAAAAAAGATTTTGAATGAAACTTATGAAAAAGTGACACTTTTAGTTTTACTCATTTTGTGTATTGGAGCAAATGGAAGAATATAGTTTCCTACCCAATTAATGTTATTAGATCATCAACTAAGTACCCAATTGAGTGTAGTGATATGAATATTTTGCAAAGTTTAAAAATTCACAACTTTTTAACAATTTGTTCAGACTTATTTTTCTCCTTTTGAAATAACCTTCCAGGTAGGTTTGATTCCCCTTTGAAATGAGTAGACAAACTTAGAATACCCTTGTGTTTTGAGCCATTTCATTTTGCGCCTTTATATGATACTGGTCTTTTTTATTTCCCTGTGTTCCGATATTGTGACTTACTCATTCTTTTTACCCTAGGGTATTCATTCTGTCATTTTTGTTTGCCTTTTACATTTGAAGTGTTCTTATATAAATGTCTGCATCTTCATCTCTCTCTTATCCTTTTCTTTTGCTATAGCCCTACCTCACCCCTTCCCTGTGATATCACTATGTACAGACGTATTTACTTGTACTTTTTCATATTAGCAGAATCAGAGGTCTTGATCTCGATCACATCCATTTTATTTTCAAGTTTCAAAATCTCCTATGGAAGATGTCAGCATTGGTCTTATTTTAAAGAATATGTAATTTGGACTTGGTCCAATGTGTAGACTCTCTAGGTACATTCTTTAGGATGAACATGCATGTAATATGTTTGATACACACAGTGATCCATTTTCATGAATTTCACCTCCTTTGAAAGTTTCTCTTTAAAATTGAAATCTGATATAGCTGTAACATTGTTTGAAAAAAAAATTATAGAACATAATGTACCTATGTTTGTAAATGCATATGTGGAAAAAGCACCAGTCGCCTTGAAGCATGTTTTACTCCTTGCTCTTGCGTTCAAAGTACATTTGATTGTTCATCCTTGCAAGCTAAAGGAAGCATCTGTCATGATATTCCAATTTTAATATTTTCTACTCACCAGCTATTTTGCTGTTGCATGCCAGAAAACTAACTGAATAGAAAATTAGATTGTTTATATCAGACTCAGATATTACTGTCTGATCCAGGTAAGGGTGAAGTGTTTGTAAGTATGGTCATTTGGGAATAAAAAGTGTCAGTGGTTCATGTGTACTATTGTTTCTATGGTAATAATCATGAGCAACAGAACAAACTTTTAAGGTTTCTTGCTTGCAAGAGGACCTTTCCTGTTGAGTGTTCATTGTAGAGTTATTCAAATGATGCAATATGAATGATGGCTTTTTAGTGATTTCTGTTGGTGAAAGGGAATCAGAATTTCAAGGGTGATTAGAAATGCAGAGGTTGGTTAGTGGAATAAGGATGTGTTTCAGTGATGCAGCTTTTAGATTATGATAGATATTTGCATTTTCATCCGACTACTAAAAAGCATGAAAGCTTGTAAGTAAGCAACCAATGGATCAACAGCTTTCAGTTCTTTCTGAGGGACCTGAAAGAGGAAATGTGTTACCAAAGGGCATTTGAGCCAAATTTTTAGAGTAGGCCTACAACCTCACCAACTGAGCTTTAGGACCCTCTCATCATTTATTCATCCTCTAACCTCTTTCACCCCATATATCAAAATCTCATTAGATGCTTTCAGTCTGACTAAAAAAAAATGAGAATGCCAGGTTTCTTTGTGATTGGGATATGAACTGTGGGGAGTGTTTCATCAACATTTCCATCTTACAAGTTGTTAGATCTGACAACTTTCCTTGATTTTGATTGAATGAGAAGCAATGTTACTAAGGTAACTGTCATAGAAAACAAGACTTGTCAGATAAAACACCTGACAAGTCCTGCCATGAAACTACCCTGATAAAAAATATGAGGTATTTTTGCCAATGTGAAAGCAAATCACTTGTAATCCCCCCCCCAAGTAATACCTTGGTACCTGCAAAATAGTAGGTTCTAGTCAAATTCATGTACATTTTATTTTGGCACATAGGTGGACCGGACTTAGAAAGCTTCAAGTGAAAACAAAAACATTAAAGTATAAATTTGAAAACATCTTTCCACCTGTTATAGCCAATAATAATCTAGGTTATCAATTCAACCTTCATTGGGAATGTCTGTAGACCAATTCTTTATTTAGAATTTAACATCCTACTTTTATTGAATTATAAATTTTGGAAAATGAGGTCATATAAATGCATTTCAATGTCATGAAAACACAACGAATGATCATTAGATTCACCTGTTCCCCACCCCTTTCCCCTTCCTCCTCTCCCCCACTCTCTCTCTCCCTCTCTTTCTCTGTCTTTTTTTCATGTCTTTTGCCTTTTCTTTCTCTCTTTGTCCTGCATTCTGCTTCATTTGTGATACATCTTAACATGGCTTTGATTTGCTGATGGTGCTTATATCAAGGCTTGTCTGGCTTCCCTACTATGATTCATGGACATCAAAATAATTAACCATTTCAACTTGTTATCAAACCCAATGATTTCATGCAAGGTTTAACTCATGATGAATGCTGGACAGAATATGTTTAGGAAGTTTTCTCTTTTTAACAAATATGTTATCAATCCAATTAATGTAGCAACTCTGATATGTCATTGAACTTAAATGTGTTTGATGATAATATTTTCTTATTCCATTGGTAAGGTCCAAGACTTTAATAATCAAATCTTCATTTGTTCTCAGTGTGTCAATGTCTTCATACTAAAATTATTAAACCACATACAACTTTCTTTTTAAAGGGGCCCCAATACTATCATGTTTACTGTTGTTGATATGTAAGAAAATATTAAGTTTTGTTTATATAATCTTTGGCAGACTTAGGTTTGTTCCATTTATCTTTTTAATACAGGATTATTTGCAAATCAGATATCAAGGTGACATTATTACTCATGTTCAAAATGAGATTTTAGCCATTATTCACACCTAATGGTAGTCAGTATGAATCATTATAAAGATACGAGGCTCATCTCCACCAGCCTAACTTTTCAAATTATCCTGCCATTTGTATTCTCGCAAATTATCTCTGTTGAAACGATCCCATTCTTTCTCTTTTTTTGTAATGGCCAGTTTGCAGGTCAACTAAGGATTTTCGGCCAAATTGTGTGCTATTTGGGGAATAATTAGGCTAAAACAAAAGTGAAGATGTACTTGGGTTTGGGATTGAGATAATTTAATTATGGTACCATACTACCATGTGTCATTGAAATAAAAATATGAAGAAGAAGCCCAGAGTATGCACAATATGTGGCCCATTGCCGCAAAAATTCTCCCACTTCATTTCCAGAATATTATATATTAATTTTCAATGTGGGCTGATTGGGACATTGAGCATACTGGGCTGATGGAGAATAATCTATGATGATGATGATGCTTTTACGATGAGATATTATTAATCTCTTTATGGATAAAATGCATATTATTGGTCAAGGTCGTGGTATCATAAGAAGAAACATTGTCCCATCACAAATCAATGGCAGAACTTGAATCATATAAGCCCTAAATTCATGTAGCCCCAATTACAAGCACAATGTGAATCTCATATATGTATCAGAATTGCTTTAAAAAAAAACTGTCATTAGAATAAGCTAACCAAGTGGTCTATTTCTTTCTACAATTTTCTATTATAATATTTTGTTGTATCTGATAAATGTTGTTAGCAGGCTTTTGAAGTTGATTGACACAAGAAACCTGTGAGTCCTTCAAGAGAACATCATTTGATCTAGCCAGCCATACATCGCTTAATAGTAAAATAAAAGTCAAGATCAATTGTATATCTGTGTGAACAATTTGGTGTCATCCTCACACCAGGAGCCTTCAAAACCATATCAAAAGCGATAGCTACGACCCGTGTATCAACACTGGTGTGTCTAGTGTCCGCTAGAATAATATTTCACCAGGTGCAGACATATTTTTGTTGAGTTGTATCCTGGATGACCCCCGAAAGTTGTCACTTGACCCATATCATCTTAACACGAATGAATTATATGGAATACTGATGGTCAGATATTGGTCAATTTGTGACAGGAGGGGATCCAGTAAAGAATGCTTCTGGTAGCCAGATTGCTGGATTGTTTGCATGTTTTCCCAGACATTGCTTTCTGAAGGGGAATAACCTCTTGAAGTATCTGGGGTTGTTCCACGATGCGTAAATACCAATATTCACACATTATCTAATGCATATTCCTCGTTAATTAATACTTAAGTTAGTATATTGCTTATTCTCTGAGCTTAATATTACTAATGTGTGGATGCTTTATATAAGAGTGATTTTTAATCATACATAAATCTTTGTGAACCCCCCCCCCAGCTTTGTTGATGAGATGGAGGTGGCTAAGAACTTGTACTTACTGATTACCTTTCCTTGTCAACTCACCTTCCAGCCTCTTCTTGTAATTAACCAGTGGATGTAGTTTGTATAGACTCTATATTAAATCCTTGGATAGTATCCCAACTGTCATATGTCTGTTAACAAGTAAATTTGCCCAAATAATGTTTAGGATACCGTCCAGTTCGTAGTAATTCAATATACAAGCCATATACCATCCATAACATGATAAGACATAATTTGGCACATATTCATATTTATATGTCTATTTTCTTTTATCAATGTATAGGTGTTCATAGTCTAGTTGATATGTCTCTGGAACATAGATCATAAAGAGTTAAAATCCAGCTACAGCACTTCTGTTCTTCACAAGACACAACATTTATCTTGTACATTTGCAACACTAGATTCAGGCAAGGTAAATGGTTCCTTGGCAGAAATATATTCCCTGAAAAGTTAAAGTACCTACTGAAGCACCATATTTGACAGAGATGCGCACTATTATAAGAACCCACTCTCATAACCAAGCATTGTGCCATGCACCTGTTATCCAAGCTAGGTAGGAAGTTATTGAGTTGATGCAAAGGTTTGAGGTTCAAGCCCTAGTCACTTTCGGATGGTGGCTTTAAAGGTCAGTACCAGATATGAATAAGTATAATCTTATTCATATACATTTTCAAGAATCAATTACAAACACATTATCATTAAACTAGTCAGATATAATTTCTCTGAATTACGTAAAAGTCAAAGCATGATTTACCTGCCTGGAATACATCTTCATCTCTTCTGAAAATCATGTAAGAAATGTTTTATTTTTTTGAAGTATAATCATAAGCCAGACCTCAATCATTCTTCACCACACTTTACAAATGTAGAAACTAAAGGTCACAATGGGAATAGGATGAAGACCCATGAGGAAACAACCAATTATCCTCTTTTTGCTACCAGTTTGTCATTGCAGACTGTACCTCCTTTCCTGCTGTCAAAATCATTTTGCCCATGAACAGGTAGAGCTGACTGGATTATAATACCAAATGATATTCCATTGTGGCCTCCCTGGGCAACTGTTATCTGAAAATTTGGTATCTAGGAACCTGCTTAGCTGTGATGAAAGAGTGCCAATAAATTTACATTTCCTCTTTCTATTCTTGAAAAAAATAAAGTTGAAATAGTTTTAGAGTATGGAAAAATGATTGGATTGACTAATCATTGTCTCTTTGTTCCAGTTGAACATCTTGTAGCCATTTGGCCAGGATTCTTTTGTTGTTTTCCCCCTTTTATTTTGTCTATTGTGACAGTAGTTGCAGCTGGTTTAAATTCTCTTGCTTTACGTGGTCATATACTGGTACGTTTCTTGTCAAATGGTAACAGTTGCAAATCTCAATCATGATGGTGATTTCCTTCAGCAAGAAAATCATCCACTTTGTGCTGCACTCAACCCAGGGTGGTAAATGAGTACTTGATCAGTATACATGTACATATTTGATTTCATTTAATCATTGAATTCATTAAGTACTGTACTTGAATCAATGTCCGGTAAATGCTTGAGTAATTAATGATACAATCTTAAGAAAATGTTTACCTTACAAATTTACTTAACAATTTTCAGCTAGAAGATGATGAATAGGACTTCTTGACATGTAGGACTGCATGTATGGCATTGAACAGGCAAGGGGAGTGTCTGGTACTCGCCATACCCCTTTTAATCCCCTCTCCACCCTTTTCATCCCACTTAGGTATATTGATTTGCTACCTGATATACTTAGGATATATGCATGGCCTATCTTGATTGGAAGTAAAGAGGATGATGCCAGACTAAATAAGATAATGTCATGGGAGTGTCAAATAAAGTTATTCATATTCTACAGCTTTTGAATGTGAGCACGGATTCTTTTTTATATGGTCTGAAGATGAGAATATATACCTCTGATCCTGCTATTCATCTGATATTAGAGTATTAGACACTTGAGCTCAGCCAGAAAACCTATACTGCCATGTTCAAGAGAAAGATATCATATGTATAAAATCATTAAAGGAATGTTTAAGACATGCTCATGAAAACGCTACAAAACGACTTTGGATTCACACAGCCACCTACTTAATTTGAAGCTTATCATTAGTCTAGAAATCTACTCAAGACTCTCAATCCACTATATTTAGGATGTGAGTTTGATTGACGGCTTGTAATCTAGAGGAGAAATATCATTACTGACGAGACTGCCAGCGCTTAGACCTGATTTCAGATTGACTTCAGATCATGAGTCATCAAAGGAGAGATTCTTTAGGATTAACACTTCCAGTCAGGATTGATAGGAGGTTAAGTCAATGTAGTAGGAGTGCCTTTACTAGAGCATATAGATTTATTTTTAATCTGGTGTCATAGCTGTAAGATTTATATAGCATTGCCCCTTATCGGGCTAGACCTATCACGCCCTTACAGCAATATGATTATGTGATGTTGTGTTTGCAGAAATAGTCAAGCAAAGTAATCATGGAGTTATAGAACTTGTGTTTGAATATGATTCAGGTCTGTGTTGTCCTGTTCATGTATCACAAGGTACATTATAGATAAGTGTTTGACATAACTCTACCTCAGCTATAAGCTTTTTATTGATAAGATATCTGTCAAGTATGCAAGTTCAATCATTTATATGGAAGTTATTGCCTGCGAAAAAAATGAGAAATTTTCTGAGAAATGCATGTGTATTGAAAAAGTTTTTGCACGAATTTTTAAATAAAGAAATAAAGGTAGCACAAAACTGAGGAAGGTTAAAATCACCAAATTCCACTGTGTATGATTAAAACATGCTTAGGTGTATAAAGTATTGTGATTTTTTTATTTTGTCAAATGAGACCCAGGTTCTTCAAAATATTCAAACTGTACTCTTTAGCAATTGCTCTCTACCCTAAACTGCTTTCATACAATTATTGTATTGCTACATGGAATAGTAAATGTTTGCTTACATTACATGTGATGAAACAATATAATACAAAATTTCAGAGCCTCCACAAAAGTGAAGAGGAGGACATTGAGTAGTCAAGCTTGACTTCCTACATGTAGGAAAAATGTTTCTCTAAAAATAATTTGTCATAACAGAAAGTATCTGTCCCTTGAATCACACAAGATTGAGCACTCGTTGTTTTGATCCTATGTATTTCATGAAATACATCTTGTAAGTCACTATTCAAATTCTCATATGAAAAAATTCAAAATCATTTACAGTAGAAAAGAGAACCAAAATGCTTCAAGGATACATAATTTACGTTTATCACATTCAAACATTTTCTGGGTAATTGATTTCAGCATACTAATGAGCTTTGAACATCACCAGAACTCAATCAAATATACATGTACATGTAGCAACACCAACATATATACACATGCAAAGATACTTATCCCCCCCCCCCCTCCCCCTCAAATGAGAAATGAAGGTATAGTGAGTTTTAACACCAACCCTGTCACAAAATATATTGTGCTTTTGTGAGTGTGAAAGCAAATTACTTGTAATATACAGTGATAGGCCTACCCAAGTTAAAATATCTGCAAATTAGTAGGTACCTTTCAAAATTACAGGATTTTTTACAGGTATTTCTCGAAAGTTGCAGGATGTTTACAGTATGAATATGAGGCAAGAAGAATGCACATCACACACGTTAGGATGTAAATTTAATTGCACGCTCATCAACTTGGAGAAATTGATCTAGTTCAGGTGGATATGAATGTGGAGTACTTTTGCAATCAGGGAGGTGTGAAAGTAACTAATGAGGGCATTTTTCTTGCACCTCTGCAAATCGACTGTCTTGTTTGGTTGACACAATCATTGAACTTGTTGGGATGTGACCATGAGGTCATGCTTTTAATCGCACTTGTAAAAATAAACTCATTTTTATGACTATGAACATAGTAAAGGACCTTATTTGCAGGCGGAATTCATCAGTGATTCAAATGAGGTAAGAGCCATATTTCATGCATGTGTTTTCATTTGATAAACCCTGAAAATCTGAACTCCAATGAACAGTTTGTCAAAAGCATTTGGTCAAAGTTTGTCCCTTATGCTGACATTATTTTGGTTTTATCAAAGGTAATTTGATGATAGAGAGCAGTTTGATATAGGCCTACATGTAATTCTTTTATTCTTTTATACACAGAGATGTTTAGCAAGGAAAAAGTTGATTCTGAAAGACTTTCTCTCACTTTCACACATTCTTTTTATCTTGTTCCATGGGGGGTATGGGGTTGCAAGAGCTGTGTCTTGTGGTAGTGGACATGATATAAAATATGCATTTTTATTTGGGGGGTGTCATCATGTTTTAAAGGTAATTGTGTCCTTTCGGCAAGAGAGAGCTTAATTTCTTTTTTTGCAGGGGGGGGATACTCAACAAATGTGTTCTGTGCTTCTTCCATTTATGAAATTATGGATCTGTCCCTCCCCTATCTGTACCCTTCCATTTTCCTCCCTTCTACATGTATGCCTCTCCATTCAGTAACTCAATGACATACCCATTAATTAATTAATACATGCACTTATCTGAAGTAAAGTCTTCTTTTTTTTCTTTTATTTGGATCTTCAATTTGAAGTCATGTTTGTTTACTTATTCACTCAGGTATATAAAATCAAAATCACCATTTGACTTGAAATAATCATGATATATTTTTTCTATTTTACTCTTTTTTTTAGGGGGATGGAGCGAGACAAACTGGATTAAATAAGCATTCGTCATATCCAGATAATTTTTCTTTTCTTGTTAAGCATGATGTTATTTATGCTTTGATTATTCAATTGCAATTCAGGTGTGTCGTTTTTACACTCACATAATTACCATTGTGGTATTTCCTATAGACATTCTAGAATTTAAGCAATTTTATCCGCTGCAAACCTTGTGATTTGACTTTAACAGATCACAGTAGTGTGTGGGTTTGTTGTCTTTTGTGTAGGCTTTAATAGACTCCCAGGTGTATATTATTCCAACTGTCTCTTTTTCAGGGATACCGGTTTTTTTATGTTGTAATGTGCAAAACATCAACTGTTTCTGCATGATGTTGTTATTGTAAGAGAATTATCTCCTGATTTCCTGAAATAAATGTGAGGATTGACTGAGTGAGTATCTCACCATGCTGAAATATACCTTGGAGCAGATGTTGATTAAGAAAATGTTTGCTCTTTTGATCTCACAAAATTATATGGTGCAAGTCGGGAAATTATTGCACAAAAAATAATAATCAAGTGTTATATTGCTATTTAATGGCTTCACTGAACATGATGGTAGTGCAGGGGTGTCTCATATTCTATAGGTGTCTTTTCTGTTTAGTCCTCATTCTGGATTATTTGCCATTTGCCCAATGCACACCTCATCACACACAAGAGCTGTTAAAGCAAAAGCACAAATTATAAATTCAACTGAAGTTCATATTTTCATGTAATATAGTTCAGTAATGTTCAGTGTTTAAAAACACCATGATTTTAAAGACCATTTCTTAAATATAGCTCTGCAGTTCCTTCTTCAAAACTGAATTATTCATAAATCATGTAAAATGTAGATTCTTTTGTATATTTCCCCCTGTGAATGGAAGATTAAAATCTCATGATAGTCAATTACTTTCTCATACAGGAATGCAATGGGCATGAAAAGTTCATGACTGTATTCATGTCTCTGTGCAATGTAAAGAAAACAATGGCACATGATGAAAAAGTATATTTACAATTACATTAATGGTTACATGCTGAGAAGGAATTAATCTTGTAGTATACAGTACTTAAAAATAAAAAAAAATACAGAACTTCTGTTTTTAGGAATGAAGTAAGTATAATTTGAAAGCAAAAGCATATTTTCCTATATAACAGCACTATATGATTCCATTAGTTCCAAAGGAATTAGATGTCATTCCTCTGACTTTAGCCCAACTGCCTTTTCCAGTATACAATTTTTGATTTGATATCACTCTATTGAAATAACAATAAAGGAAAGAAATTTACAAAGTCAATACAAAACATAATAAAGATTAAGATAGGCCCAGGTCAAGACGCATTACTGTCAATGCAGGGCAATAGTATCATGGTAGTATAAAACTTATGGGTACAGTTTCGATGTAACAGGTACATAATGAAATCAGTATGTCTAAGAATGAATCTTGCCATGTAATCCTGAAGTTTAGTCCAATGCATTTTGTGATGTTATGAAATTCCAATTACCGCATGGAATATCAAGATCATTGATGTTGATTATGAAACTAGTAGGTATAATGTATCTTGTTTTATACGCCCGTCCTAGACGGTAATTATGGTATAATGCTCAGTGTTTGTCCGTCCGTCCGTTAACTTTTCCTTGTAAACACGATAACTTCAGTATGACTTATTCTAGGCTCATATAACTTGGTGTGTATGATACTAGAATGAATCCCAGGAAGCCTAATGATTTTGAGGTCAAAGTTCAAGGTCACAGTGACAAATTTTCATCTTACCCTTCTGCAGTCCTTGTAAACGTGATAACTTCAGTTTAACTTAACTAAGGCCCATATAATTTGGTGTGTATGATGCAAGTGTGAATTCAAAGCAAAGAAGCCTACTGATTTTGAGGTCAAATGGTAAAAGGTCAAGGTCACAGTGTCATGTTTTCATCTTACCCTTCTGCAGTGATTGTAAACGTGATAACTTTAGTTGAACTTAACCTAGGCTCATATAATTGGTGTATATGATACTAGCATAGATCCCAGCAATGCTATTGATTTTGAGGTCATAGGTGAAGTCATAGGTGAAGTTACCTACTTCCATTTTTCTTGCTTGACCAATAACTCCATTTTCCGCTTTACAGGCGGGCGTATTATGTGCTCGCCCTAGCAACACTTGTTTTTATTTGAGATTCTTTGACTTCCGTATGACCTGTTAAAATATTGGACCCATTAACTCTCACATGCTATCTAACCAAAGTGCAGGTACACCTCAAAGTTCGACTCATGCCCACATGAATGTCATTACATTAATCATAGACATAGAAACTTGCTGCTTCATACCAAAAATGATGAGGCCATTCTGCATTTTATTGCATACTAATGTAAAAAGTATTTTAAAAAGTTATTCCCCTTATTATTATTTCAGGATTGAAGTTCTGTTATTGTTGTTTTTTATGGGGGGAAGTTGTGCTTTTGTATGATTTTCTCCAAATTATAAATATTATATATCTATCCTTAAATCGCCTGCCAGTGCATAAATTCCCATAATTTTAGAGATAAGGAATTTAACATCTTAAATGTTAATATTTCTTTCACTTTTTTAATATTCTAATTTTTTTATAGTCAAACATGAATGTCATTAATAATAATAATGATAATAATAATAACAATATTAATATTTACTTCTTGTGTAGTGCATTTCACATACCATTAACATTTCTAGATGCTTCTGAAGGACTTAGATATATTACCCTACCCTGAATTTAGCCCGGCAAACCTATTAGAGCACACAAGCATTTGAAGTAATGGGTTCCTACTGGGTACCCATTTACCTCACATCGGTTGAGTACCATACAATATAGATCACTTTCTTGTTGAAGGAAAATAAGCCATGGCTGGGATTCTGACTGACTACCTTCTGTTTGAAAGTCTGGAGATTTATCCACTGGGCCACAACATTGGGTATAGTTTCATTAATACAGCATGAAAAAGGAAAAAAAGTATAACATTTGTAGTATGATGGTGGTTTTAGTTATGATAGTTTATTTTCATGTAATTTTAGGTTGTATGGGAGGAACAGGGGTGGGATAGTACTTCAACAGACATGTGTGATGCTAGGTGGGCCTAGAAGTAAAAAGTATAACATTTGTAGTATAATGGTGGTTTTAGTTATGATAGTTTATTTTCATGTAATTTTAGGTTGTATGGGAGGAACAGGGGTGGGATAGTACTTCAACAGACATGTGTGATGCTAGGTGGGCCTATTAGACTGATTTGAAAAGTCGAGAGAGACTCTTATTAGAAGTATTATTATCTCAGCACTTTGTCACGGCTAGCAATCTTTCTAACCACAGGAACACTTGCCCTTCTCAGCGGTGAGCAGTGATGATGATATACATCAAAGATAATGGTTGCCAAGGTTTCATTTTGTTTTATTGTCATGATAAGTTAGTTGAATGTGATGACATTCACACAAGTGATATCTTCCTTACAGAGTTCTATTCATGATTTAATATGTTAAATATGCATGTCCAGAATGACAAGATCTCACTTGAAATCACGGTATTCAAACTTTTTAAAGAGAAATTCCAGTAGTTGCAGTTAACACTGATTTTATGAGAAAGTCTGTAAAACAAGGCTTAATTGCTAGTATATCATCGAGGATCTAGATCTGGTACAGTTACATTAACTGGACTTTGTGAAATCTTGAAATCTATGCTGAAAAATGTTCACACCGAAAATCCCCAACACAGATAAGCGCACGTGGGACAATGTATAATTATTGCTTAGGGCGTCGGGCCTGACGCCCTACCCAAATCCCGTGCTTATTTGCTGATTTCTCAGTAATTACACAATTTCTTCCAGAATCCTTTTGCACATGCGTTTTATTTATGGGCAATTCCATGGAAAATGTTCACTTTAGAGAAAAAATGAAGTTTCAGATTTCACTCAAGCAGTAAAATTTTCTTAAAAAGTAATCTATAAAGTCTCAATTTCCAATAGAAAAATCGCAATATTGATATAATTTGGTAGTTTTTTCCATCATCAAAAAAATAGAATAGTATATTGCAAAATGTAAAAAAATTGGCTATTTTTGAACAATTCATCTTTTCTGTCTCTACTAAAAGCAAACAAGGTCCCAGAGGTCTCTTTTAACTTTTGAATAGTTGATTAATGTTTAAATCAACAGAAAATAATTGTTAAATTTTATGCCATTCATCAATTTTACAGAAATCTGTCTTCAGATTTGTGTGATTTCTTTACCATTATCAGTGTCATGTCCGTTACGTTTTTCACTTAAAGTTTTCACAGCTTACAGGAAATTTGTCTAAAGGTACTGCAGATTCAGATTCTATGTTAGAATTAAACCCCCTACCATGTGTAGCAATCATTTTCCCTTACCATTTCTCATTTTCATAAAAATGGCGTAACGGACATGACAATTCGCGTAACGGACATGACGCCTTATATATGGCAAATGGCAGCATTTACAAAAACAAAATATTAGGCTCAGTGTCACAGACTGAGGTTAGTCTCAATTGTTTGAGGATAGCTGAATGTAATATTTCATAGAATCTGCATGTCATTCAAGCTATTTTTAGAAGTTGGTGAATGATGAAAGTTCAGCTCTTGTTCTGGTAGATTTTTCTGAGAATTAACGGTATGTTACATAATATTAGGATAAGATGCAGCTAGATCTGGCAACATACTCAGATCACAATCTGCATCATTCGTGTTTGAACAAACATTTGATTATCTTAGGTTCTTGCACTGACAGTTTGGAGCATGATAAAACTCCAACTTGTGAATTAATGATCATTGATGATATTACTTCAAAGTATCTGACTTACACCAACCTCAACATGTACTTCTTCAGTGATGGCATGGGATCACATTTAAAAGCAAGTTTGTATTCGGATATCTGTGTTTCATGATGTACATGTAGCTCTATGAATCCATGAATCTACAGTGGCACTTCTTTGCAGTATCACAAAGCAAAGGGGCCGTGGAAAGAATGTGGCGCGATCAATAAATTATGTCATAGTATTTTGGTCAGCCATAATAACGATTTGAATGATGTATCTTCAACTGTACACAAGCAGCGCGGACAATACAACAAAATTACATGTAGATACAGCCACGTTTGTCAGCAAGCAAGATTGTAAGATTTAGAACATCCAAGATTTGATGAAAGGATGATTATACTCAGGATGATAGTTATTTTGAATGAAAAAAAAATCTCAGAAGCTATTTACAAGCATTCCGATTACCTTTCAACTCGTACATAATCGATAATGAAAGACCGCTTTCCAGGTACTGCTATTAAATTTTAATACCATTTTTTGTAATCTTAAAACTGACATTAATACTAGTACATATTCTTTATCATACAATACATTCCATAATATGTTCTTCATGGATTTATACAGGTCTGGTAAATTTTGTTTTCTTCTCACAAAAAAAAAAGAGATTTGGTCTTCTCAGTGTGTCGTAGTGGTACGATAAATGTATTCAATATAAAATTATCACTTAGGCTATAGCTATTAATTTAATGATACCTGCTAATAATATCTACATATTTTTCATTAGATTGTCAGTAAAGGTACTTTGCTGTTACATAATTACATTCATTATTGATATTTCTTCCATTTTCAAACTAAGAAGTACTGATGAAGTTCACTTCGTTAGGGTGTCATGTCCGTTACGCTAGTATATTATCAAATATTAGGGCATGAATAAAAAATAATCTTTTCTATCAACTTTTTTTCCTTTAATAAGGTGTGGCGGATGGTAGTAACTGGAAAATACTTATTAACTGTTGTTAACCGGTGTAAAATAATTTTTTCTAAATATTTTTTGGTTTTATAAATATTGTACAAAAAGACCCCCTCTCAAAATGCAAAATAATAGGAGATATTACAGATTACCAGTTATGATATGTGTCTCTAACCTCTAGCCTTAACATGTAAACAATTAGACTTGTACCATATCTTGTAATAAAATAATTATATTCGCTTACAAAAAGTGGACAAAACTGTCATGTCCGTTACGCTTCGTGTGTCATGTCCGTTACGCTACATTTTGAGCTCGGAATACAGAATGCACTGCAAAACTGTTGTTAAACACTATTTTATGGATAGAGCATGGTCTTAAGGTTAAATTAACACCAATGTCAGGTGCATGCAATCTAAGAATTCACAGGAATTTTGATAAGCAATAGGAGGTAAAAATGCTTCGTCCATTTCGTGTCATGTCCGTTACGCTCACAAAGAGTGCAATTTCTCCGCAACTGTTCAATGAAACGATTTGAAATTTTATGTGTATGTAACTGATACTTAAATGTGTCTGATAAGCTTAGTAACAATTATCAAAAGACTGCTAATTCTACTGTATAAACATTTGAATTACAAAAATTTGTCTGAACGTCATGTCCGTTACGCTGGAATTGACCTTATACAAACAGACACTTTAGTGGTCATTTCATTGGATTCTGTACGAACTCTTTTTGATATCGTTACCAAAACTAGCATTTACCTTTTACGATTGATATATTTGTTAACTTAATGAATTCTTGCCAGATGAAATTAACCCTTAGAATTCAGGCACTTCTCAAAATTCAGACGTAAGCCCATAGCGTGTGTTTCTGAATGGCTTGAAATAACATTCAGTTGAGTGCAAACCTTTCTACTACGGACTGCGTGCCCGCTTAAGCTAGCAATTTATCTTATCAAATTGTCGACAGGTCAGGTGTATCAAATAAATTGCACTCGCCTTGTTTAAATCATTATACATTTTGAATGATTTGTCTATTTGAGTCTGATGTTCCTTGTCTTCCTGTATGCCAGGATGTAATTCATTCTCAAGTTGATAGGTCCAGTCTTGGGTTCTGTCACATATTGATGTCATTTGCATCTTACAATATTTGTATTCACTGGAGTTGATAATACCTTTAATTGTTTTTCTTCTTGCCATGAATGGCATACAAATGCACTGGAGATAGTGAATGCTTGTTTAGTGATTGCATTTAAGAATAGACTGGATAAGTGTTAGGAGAAGATTGCCTCTGATTCTGAGTAATTTTCAATTTTTTTAGTATTTTTGATGGAATGTTTTGCAGTCCACGATACCCCTGCCACCCCTTCCTTCCAACATAAGTAGCACATCTAATTTTGTCTGAAGGAGAGCTGTAATGGACATTCTACTTTGATGGATGGAGAGGCTTAGTTCTACAACATTGTTGGAGTAAACTAAACTTAACTAAACTATATGCATTTGTAAACGAGCTGAAATAAAGTTTGACAGTAAAATGATTAAAATATTAACTTCTGTGAGATGGTTTTGCTAAATGGCAGTATATGACAAGGCCTTCAGGAAATGCGTTTGTGACCTGGTCGTAAATCTTTCACTAAATTTTTTCTGATTATTATGACTGTTGTGACAAGATGTTGAACACGTCAGTTGACGCCATTTTTCTTTTTCTTGTCTTGGAGTTATTCTCACCAATCACCTTGTTTTTACACTGGGAGAAAGGGTAAATTTATTTATATGCCAGGGTCACCTCTGGGAGTTTATTGAAAGAAATGAAATTTGAAAGAATCTATCTGCTCCTCTTTATGTCGAATGTGTTTATTGGTTGCAATATGATATAAAATGAAATATAAAAATGTAAGTTGTTGATGATTAACCCATGTTATAATTTTTCCTTTTATAGTGCATTAACCAGTGAAAAAAATTAATTTCCATTAAAAATCTAGAATAGCCCTGTTTTGTGGGCTTGTACTATCACATCAGGTTGTCGCATCTGGTCGTGGGCAATCGCATAACCCGACCATTTTAGAAAAGGCCCCCCCCCCTAAAATACCGAAACATCAGTCCAGTTTACCTGACCATTTGACAAAAGGACCCCCTATAGATTCCTGAAAGGTTGGGTGCAATTTACCTGATGTTTTGTAAAAATTATAGCCTAATATACAAAAGGTTGGGTAAACTGGACCTGATGTTTCGGGAATTTAGAGGGCCCTGTTCTCAAATGGCCGGGTTACATGACTATCTGACCGTACGCGAGAAACACGGTGTGATTACAAAAGCCATTTTGTGCCCTCTTGTCTTCAGATGTTGAATTGTAATATCTGTTGTCATAGTTATATGCCTTTTTGATATTCAGAATTATATATAATAATCAGAGATGTGTGAAGATATTTTACCAAAATTATCCCCTTCATTTGTAGTGCATATTTATAATCTACTTGTAAACATGCAAAGATTTAAGCATAAGAAGTACAGGATACATATAGGCTACAAAAAATGATAATTTATGTAATGCTGTGAAAAAATAATGACTTGAGAATAATTTGTTTACAATTAAAATTTTTTTGTTTTACATAGATTCATCTAAGACATACCATGGAGATATTGAGCCTATTACTGACTGGAGGGTTCATGATGAGGTTATGAAATAGTGATAGCTCTGCCTCTATTAACTCTTTAAATGAGACTATTTAAAGTGACTTTTAGTGGTTCTGATAAATATTCTTTGTTTTGGGGGTTAAGCAGAGTTTACAAACCATGTACTGCCAAAGCTACCAAGGAGGGTGACTTTGATTGAGGATGGGAAAGTATAAGAACTAGTTTTTGACCATCATTTTCTACCAAATAAGTATAGCTGTCACCAAACTAGCAGTGAAGGGATGTGCATTATTTAGCTGATATAACTAGGAAGCAGCATGAAGCCATTATGATACAGTGCCTAATTACTTATGAAATACAGAGAACGCCATTGAAATGTCAAAATCATTCAATTGCCATAATTTGACTTAATTTAATGAGATGGCATCGTTTTCTTTTATGATAGCCTGAAGAATAACAAATGAGAAGTCTAGTACTCTGAAGGAAAGTAGCCTGAGAAGTTAGGAAATTGGAATTGTCTGTTTTATATTAAAGGCTATGTGTATTTGAACTGTGTTTGATCTGTACTAGTCACAAAACTTGTCTATACATAGTATGAAGTCTTATTTTGATAATTCCCCTTTTTCATTGATTATCTTAATTTCCTTGTAAGTGTATTATCTATCCATATTACTATTTCTTTCTCCTCACTGTATTGGCTTTCACTTTTACATCAACAATTCTTTTTTATTCATTCATTGATAATTTCTTTATTTCCTCACTTAGAATGATTTCTTCTCTTTAATAAGGGAATGGAGAATCATCTTGATATAAAGATTTCCAGGTTCTTTTTCTAATGAAATTGGTTGGAAGTAACATAGTTAGCTTAGGAACTTTCTGTAATGCTTTCCTATAGATTCAGTTTTACCCGTTAAATGAGTTTTGTACTTTAATGAGGAAATTAATTATATTGCATTACGGGTCATATATGCAATGAATCTCAAGTTTCTAATTGCTTTGACCTGATGTAACTGGTCATAAATTGTGTATTCCTAGAAAGGAAGACCACTAGACTTTTTGAGTGTCATTGACCATTCATTAGACAAATTTCCAGGAGGATTATGTTTTGTGGTTTCTTCAGTCATTTGCAATGATGTTTTGGGGGTTTGTATTGTTTTCCCTGGGAATGTATCAATGGATCGCTGGTTTTGTTCAGACATTTCAGAGCTGTCATTGAGCTTTTGTTTTTCTATGATGTTTTCCAGTGATCTGACCTCTCACAATATTTGGATTGATCATCTTATCTGAAAATTGATGTATACAGTATACATTTACATATAAAACAAAAAAATGTTTTATTTACCCAGGGTAGCCACTTCAATTGTGTTATTATTACCATTCTCCAGTTTAAATGCTGAGCGCCTAGCAAGTAGGCAGAAGGTCCCATTTTGTAAGTCTTTGGTATGACTCGGCTGAGGGTCGAACCCATGACCTCCCATTCATGAGGCAGACACTCTATCACTGAGCGTAGGATTCACATGCTCTAACATCTCTCCCTGTCGTCAACTTTCCCTTTGGTTGGAGCAATTTTAGAGTGATTTCTTCATGTACTTACAAGAAATATATAGTTTGTTGATTTTATGAATGCATACTGTTACTAAGATTTGTTTTTCTAACACTGGAATTTGGTCTTAGGTCCTGCAATACTGGTTTGGCCAAGGAAGGTCTAATAGCTCCATTGCCAATGATGATACTAAAACTTTCCCTCACCTCCTATATGTTTACACTGGTTTATTTTTTTAATGATGGTTTAGTCTCATCTCAATAGTTAAGCACTCTCTGGCCCTGCTATGGTAGTGTTCACAATAAAAGCATAGGAGATAGTATGTGATGAAAAGTAGCAAGGGTATAAAGCAAAATTATGGATATTCTTGACTACTGCATGGGCTAAGAAAAAGCAGTGACAAGACAATGTTTGGTTTTCCATACATCAAAGAGACCGCAGGTAATGGTATGTGCTTATTTTGAGATGGTCATCTGGTCTGGAGTGTTGTTATGGTAAGTTATCATAGTTATCTTCTAAAGGTTCTTCCATGAAACTACTCTGTCCACAAACAAGACTGTCTGGAATGATATATCACATGATGCTTGCTGCTTATAGAACATACACTGGGTCTAATGCACAGACAGTGAAATTATGATATTTTTTTTGCATTTTTAGACATTTTAGGCTAACATCTTGAACCCCGATCATGAAGTTCCAGATTTTAAAAAATTGCTTGTCACGAAACTATGGTGACATTGGCAATAGAAAAGAAGTGGATTTACAATCATGGACCTACTGCTAGAGTAGTAGGTCCATGTTACAATTGGCAGATTACTTGAGCTCTTATAGATCTGTCACTGAAAAAGACAAGCACAGAATACAGTCATCACATCCTGCATTGTACATTTGTGAAGACAAGATCTCTTGCTATCTAAGTGGAAAATATCATAGAGCATGAACAGCTACTGGATCAACCATATAGGAAAATAACATTGATGAAGTAAATTCATTTTTTTTATCTCTCTTAATGATGGTATCATGATTCAAAAGTAATTGATATCTAGAATATTTTGAAATTTAAGAGTGATTGTCTCAAGTTTTTTATTTCCTCAATATTTCAATGGGGGAAACAGGAGGGTGGAGTGAGCAAGAATAATGACGATGTTGTGTAATTGTTTCTTAACTTTTCCTTGCCTCTGTCAAGATAATTCCTTGCACTGCAACCAACAATCAGGCAACAATCATACATCATGTCTCTCAATGGCCTATGCCAAGAACATGCTTTACGATAGCCATATGTCTCCAAGACTGATGCTGATATGATGGTTATCTAAAACTTCTTTATATTTGACATAAAACTAAATCAGATAGAGTGTAGTCGCAGAAACTAATTTTGAAGTTATAGGAAAATAACACTTTGTAATTAATGTTAACTTGACACATTTTTACACAATGACTGAATCAGTGACATGAAGTGGATTCCATGTGATATGAATGATATCTCCATTAGCGCATGATTTCAAAATTAATGAATGAATGGGTGAAGCTAGGATGACTTTATTAGTCAAACAGTCTTATTTCAAAATACTTAAGAGATCCGTAATTTGGTAATTGATACTTCTTGTCAATTTGTATATATTTAGGTCACCAAATATACTCCTTCTTTCTTGATATTCAATGCATTTTGCATGCAGTTTTGTGTTACCATGGTTACTTGATAGGAAAGAGTCCTGTGGTGCTCAAGGATCCTGCAGGGCCCTTTCCTTGATTAGAAAGGTCAAGGGTTCAATTCTGGCTACAAACTTGTTATCTCTGTCCCTCCTCAGTTATATCTGTATCTCTTTCCTGCATCCGTCTTTCTGTACATGGATGTCTTCAAGTGATTTTACAAATCAAAATGCCAACACAAAATAAGGTTATTACTGGAGAGTTTTTGAATGATTTTTCATCAATGCTGATTTTCCCTCCCTCTCTCCTCCCTTCTAGTCATCACACTGTGCATGATACTGCGCAGTCTGATATGCAATGCACGCCCAACCCTGAATGAAATCAAAGATTCATATTTAAGATCTCATTTGCATTCAAACAATCTTTCATAAACATTTTTCTGCACAAGAAACATTATACAAACACACCTTTTTAGGTAATTGTTTCATGCTTGTATTCTTATTACAAAGGTGTTTATTTTTTATGACCAATATAACCTAATTGGTTAAATGCAACTATCGCATTGGTGAAAAATGGTTGTTTGAACATAGCTCAAATCAAAGCTATAGCGAGTATAACTCTATCTCTGGTAGTAATCAGATGTACTGTAACTGGAGTAGACCCAGTTCCTGTCCAGCGAATTATCATATTGGGCAATGAAGGATTGATATTGAGATAAGCCTGATGTACACCCACGAATTTATTCTTGACTTTATTCTCCGGAATCCACTCCAGACAATTGAGTGATATGGCTCCCAGATCCGTAGGGTTACTAAATTTCAAAAATAAGCCTATAGAATCTAGGAAGCACATTTTGGTTCACTTTTTTCATCAAATTTGACTTTTAATCTGCATACATCAAGGTTCTCAGCCTCAGCCTGTCTTATCCAGTATCTAAAATGCTTTTAAAAAAAAGGAGGTAGGACGGATCCAGTCATTTTCTAGAATCTCTGATTTGAGAGAGATTCATTCATACTTTTCTTAAACTTTCTTTTACATTTTAACAATTTTGATAATGGTTGTGTGTGTGCCTTTACAGCTGATTTTGAGCGTTAATAAATCAAATTTTCAGTGCTTCCAATCAGTAAATATTCCACAGCATACCATGACTATTAAATTCTTAAAAATGATTGAACAGCACCTTTGAGAAAGAACCTATCATGACATTCTAAATAGCACATTGACTCACTATTCCCCCATGTCTACCCATTCACCCACTACCCCACACCCACCCTCCACCATCCCACTATTTCATGGATGGGGGCTATGAGTGCACCTTTGTTGCCCTTTCTCTCCCCACTGATAATCAGAACAAGGTGCTTTGTGTAGAAGATGGTAATGTTGCCAAGGTCTTACAGGAACCTTTGGGGAATTGCGGAAAATCGAAAATAAAATGAATAGAATTCCATTATAACCTCACCGTAGAAAGCTATCAAAATATCTTCTACTTACTCAAGAAAGTGTCAGACTAGAAAGATTTGAGTATCAAGTTGAAGGCTTAGGTTGTCAACCCCCATTTTGCACGTTATTATGTTGCTCTTGATTTCTTTATTCACTGCAATGCAAATGGTCCTCGTGACATGTGAATTGGATTAGATGTAATGAATGAAAGGTCTGTGTGTGATGATTGTTGAAATATGTTGACTAAATGATAACTTGTTTGAGTATTTTTAAATATTTATTTGTGCATTCTTTAATTCCTGTCAAGCTTAAGAGATTCCTGAATTGTGTATTGTATTATCAATATTATTATTATTAAATAAAATCAATATTAAAGTAATCTCCCCTATTTTTTTGTTCTCTCTTTATAAAGTCCTTTTCTATAATGTTTCTTTTCTGGATTCGAAATTGGAATTTTGAAAGATATGCACTTTTGTGATGAATGCCACCATGTCAGGCATGTCTCTCTTCTATTCTGATTTGTGTTTAAATGTAGAGAATTTCATTGATGTCGCTATGGGTGCGTCAAATCTGCAGTGCTCACTTTGTAGGGCTTTAAAAGAGACAGATACACACAATCCTTTCAAATTTTATTACGTTTATCAGCACTACCACCTTCTCAACATATTTTCAAGTATGTCATTTCAATATATAAAGTATTATGTCATTTCATTTGAACTCAAACTTTGTAGCATGGTTTTATATACCTGAACCTGTTACCTGAGACTGGTAGATTCCATGATATGACACCTCTCAACAGGTGTATGTTCAGACTTTTTGTGGTTAATATAACAAATCATAAACCAAAATTACTGTTAATGAGCTTTTGATGGATAAAATAATAAGTTCCTATTTTGATTATGCATCGTGATAAAATGCAAGTGAATAAATGAGCTTCTGACTGCTGATGCAAAGTGAATTTGAGAGCAAAGTGATTTTGATGAAATGCAATCGCTGTTTGACATGTGGTTTTACAGCTCAACATTAATGTAATAAACTGAATAAATTGGAAAGGAAGTTGATTCGGATGCATTTAGCATTGATCCTTGGTGACTGGATACAACACATGACATGATCCACCAACCAGAAACCCTTCTGACCATCTGCAGGTGTCTCACTGTAATCCAACCTGTCTAGGCTCCTAATATCCGACCTTACAACAGGTACCCTAATTCTTCTGCCTCTGTTGAATCGTAAAAATAGATGAGTAGTCATGGAAAAGTTGCATTGTTTCTTTCTGTGACCATTAATCATGGTGTGATGACTGGCCATGATCTTGTGTGCCAGTGGGTGGTTTGGTTCATGCCGAGTTCAAGGTGATGCCATGTATCATTTTGTCTGTTTCATGAACCTCTAAGACTATCTTCTTTAGATATATGCAAAGGCATAGAAGGCTACTAACCCATTGCCTACTAGAAATCAGTTTTTCCTGTTCCATCCCACTGCAAATTAAAGAATTGATCAGTCAATGTGTCAAGTTATGGAATAGAACTTTAAATTATGCCTTTCGTGCTCTAAATGTATTTTAAGAAAACAAAGGCCTAGATAATATTCACTTAATAGTAGACACCGTTCCCATTACGCTTTCTAAAACTGGTTGACTGGAAAGCAGTTTGGAAGATCGCTTTGCTAGCGTTCCCATTTGATCACATGAAAGTGGTTTTCAAAATCACTTCACGTAAAGCGATCTTGTTGCTATATGGAAACGCTCTCAGTGGGATGACACATTTCGCGCAAACTTCAAAACCGCAGCGTAGGCATTCTACACCTGTCATCTTGAGTAGCACGCTCAAAATGTGCGAAGATCACTTCCCGCAGAACGATTGTGTCCTCACGTTAAATCGAGTCTAACAAGGCAAAGCGATCTTGAAAGTTACATCGCGAATTAGTTTTCTGAACCGGTTTGGAAGATCTCTTCCAAGATCGCTTCGACTGTTCTCATTACACGTTTAACTAGTTTCCACTAAACTAGTTTTAGTAAGGTAGTGAGAACGGTTTAGTAGACTTATTAATGATATCTTTTATAGTTTTGAGCCGTAACTGACTTGCTATGTAGTTATGAGCCGTAACTGTAATTTTGTGTAAAGAAATGTCATGATTTTCCCTTTGAATATATGGGTTGATCTCAAGAATTGAACATTTTCATTACAAAATCATGAAAATAAGTATTAAAATGAAATATTGTATGTACTGTGTTATTTGTAATAGAAACAGTTATTTAAAAAAAAATGATGATAAAGAAATATAGGAATTTTTACACCGGAATGACGGTTATGAAATTTGCATGCCGACCTTATAGACTCCATTCACTTGGTAGATGACTCAATATTCTTTCCTCTTATATTACAAATTACATGGTGAGGAGGCAATTTATTAAGCCTTCAATATTAAAAGTTTATGAATCAGGGTGGTAACAGGGTATTTTGAGAAAGGAAGGGAGCATGTGACCTTACAGTTAGTTGAAAGGTATCATGTAGTTATACAACAGATTCTCCTCTTTACAGTATTCTTTCTTCTTCTTTGCCATCTCTTATCTCTTTGAGAATTGTAGAAGGGGAGGTCACCCCCACCCCCTCCCCCTGTAGCACTGCCCCTCATATCTAGCTGTACATTTGCATTCAGTCATACTCAGCTGAGCTGTCCACAGGACAGGAGGAATTATGGACAATCTTCAAGATTATAGGAGAAGAAAGATTGACACTGCATCCTTGATGTGACATGGTGAACTGTCCATCACTTGGCATGGTTGTTGATGTCATCGCTGTCACTGTCGTTGGGGGTATTCAGCTACTCCATTAAAGAAGCGTTTGTTATTTACCAAATGCTTTATCCTTTTCTGTCCAATCATTTACCATTGTCTGCTGAGACAAATATAACATGGATAGATGTAGCTGTACTATCCATATCTCCTTTTTTCTCTAATTATTGTTGAGTGTCACAACTCATTGTCCTGTCTTGATATTCATTTTCCTAGATTCATTTGTTACATCTTCAATATTTCCACTTGTGCCAGATATACATACCATCCTTAACAATTCAGTAAGCACTCTTTATTTCTTGAAAATTTGATTTTCTTTTCCTGCTTAATAGATTTGAGCTGATATTAGGTTCCTCTTTCTATCTAGTTTTCTATACAGCAGCATTGTCAAGAAGTGATCTATAATCCTTCAAAATACAATCATCTTCAAAATTGATCTCCCTACATGCTTGACCTTGTTAATTATCATATTTTTTTTCTATCCCATTTTCTACAGGTCCATTACCGGTGTTGCAGACACAGGGAGATGATCATCAATTGATGGGGTCTCCAGGTCATCTTGATACTCTACAACAACATGACGATGAGGAGGAGGATGTTCACCATGATGCTGTCCAAGAAGAGGTCCAACAAGAAGAGGTCCAACAAGATGAGATCCAACAAGATGAGATCCAACAAGTTGAGGTCCAACAAGATGAGGTCCAACAAGATGAGGTCCAACAAGAAGAGGTCCAACAAGAAGAGGTCCAGAGAGATGAAGTAAAAAAAGCAGAGGTAATGGAAGAGGATGTTAAAGCACCAAAAGACAAGCAACCTAAAACCAGAACAAGGAGACAAAAAAGGGCAAGACATCGATAAGAGAAATCGTCTATATCTGCAAAGACTTGAACTTTCATGAAATTCAATATGATGGGTTTCTCTGTCTTGGTTCTATGTCCGATCGTCATCAAGTATCATCTCAGGTTCAACTGCAATACAGTAGCATCTGATTTACTTAAGGTCTGAGTATTCATTCAAGGTTCAGGGGAATAGGTAATGGACCACTGCACAATATTTCAAATATCTCACTGAGTTGTGAAGAAGTTGAGGGGTGGAATAATTCACAAGCAAGGTCATATCTTACTTCTAAGTGGTTTGTTGGTTGTAATGTTGTGAAGATCTTAAAATTTGACTGCACACTGATATCAAGATGCTTTTAATAAAAGCAGGAAAATGTTAATGAAAGTTTGATGAAAGTCCATCAAAACTAGCGGGCATATATAAATGACAATAATTTTTATTTTACTCTGTTACATGCAATCAGCTGCATTATAAAATTCCAAAAGTTTCATAATGACTAAATATATTTTTCTCATAGAATTTTGTATTACAATATCAATTGAACACAGAGAATTTTAGATCACATAAATCCATTCCGTGTTATGTTTTTCCAAGTTTGTTGATAATTCTGTATTTTTGTTTTTATTTCTTGATTTTTCAAAACACAATCAAGGTCAGTTTCACTATCCCCTTTAATATCTCACCAGCAATACACATGTAACAACATCAATTTCCATGGGCTAGTCAGTTTAGTGGGTTTTTTTTATATGTGCTAATATGCCTTGTCAGTTTTCCTAAATGCATTTAAGAAAAATGTGGATAATGCAAATGAAATAATTATCAGAAATGTTGAAGCATGAATAAAATAAATATAGTGATTCTGTAAATGGCACTGAACAAAGACACCCCCATTCCCTCTCTTCTTCATGTTGTACTTATCTAGAACAAATACAACATTATCAAAACTGAACAGGAGAATAATTCTAATAATAGTCTGTTCTTCTAAAGCTCATATTGCAGTATGGAAAAAGTCTGTAGGCACTTTCATAGGACTTTGAAGATGGTCACCCTGGCTCTTGCCTCAGCAGCCATAACACAGTACGCAATGCTTTAGAGGAATTAATCCTACTTGGCAACTATTATCTTCATCTGGTTCAAGAGCAACTCGATGTGGATGAATTTCTTTTTTTTTAATCACCTCCTTCGATCCAACCTGAGACACTTTGATTGAAATTTCAGAGTCAGAACCACAAAACCACTAGCGTTGATTTTCTTCGGCAAGATATTCATCCACATCTTGCTGCACTTGACCCAGGTGAGGTTAATGGGTACCTGCAGGAAGAAATTCCACAAAAAGCTGTGAGCAATAGAATCAGTAGAGCAGCATATCTGGGGTGATATAGGAGCGCCTTCAGCACCTAACAAGATGGATATGTGCACAAATTAATTACCCTATCTTGTTATTATAATGAATATTTATTCTAATTATTCATATATTTTCATAAACACACATAAAAACTAGAAAGATTTTAACTGGAAATGGAATGAATTGAATTGAATAGTTGGGAACACAGAGTGACCATTCTTTGCACTGTATCCATGGTTCATATGATTTCTGTATGAAGATTTTAATTAAATAATGTTATGCAGGCATTAGCAGGGTATGAAAAATGCACATTCAGTCCTTGGATCAATATAATGAAATATGATAACTACCATATGAAATAACTATGATCTGCAGTTCAGAATTTGGGAAATGGTTATTGGTGGAGATGATATAATTTATTCATACCTGCACCTTTTATTCAGAAGGCTGAAGAATCCATGATGATCCATACTGCAGTATTTTAGGGCAGGGTTGTAAAGTACATGTAACGTAATTAAAATGTGCTCATTAAAAAACATTTTATAATTGCATGTACCTAAATGATTATGAAACATGGAAGCTATTAAACTTAATAGAGCTTAATGTTTCATTTACCAGACAAAATATGTAGTTCAGACACCATTTCTTTTTTTTTATTTGGAGCAGATTATAACAATTTTATCAATATTCCTTTGCTTTGGTGATTCCTGATTTCATGACAAGTTCATGTACAATAGAAAAAAGTTGTAAAGTGAACATTTGGAGTTATTCGACATCTGATTATTTGTTGCAGATATATTGTAAAGACTTATCTGAACTTTTATAATGCTTTGAATTGTAAATTTATTTTTCAAGAGATCTTTTCTGGATATTTAAAAAAGAGAGAAAAAAATGAATAAACTAAAAAATATTCAAGGTCTTTTTAATGTTTCTATTTGATTTTGTACATTCTTCCTTTAATGTCAGCAGAGATACCATGGAACAATCCCTTTTGAATTTACATTTTGAATCTTTCCTCAGTTTGATATGAATAAAATAATCATTTGGAAATAAGTACGATCCCATATCCATCACGTTTTTAGCAGCAATACCTCCATTTAGATTACCAGATTGTCTTATAACCATTTGCTCTATAATATTACCATTTAGCCCTTTTAACATATTTTTTTTAATTTCGAGCAGACAATTCGATTCGAATTTTGTCTTATATCTACTTGTTCTAACAAAACTTTAATGGTCTATATGATTATATGACTTTTTTATTAACAAAATTTTCATTTAGAAAATAAGTAGGAGTGAAAATTAGACATTTATACTAAATGACAATTACAACAAGTGTAAAGTAGATCAAACAACAATAATACCAAATTGATAGAGTACTGAAAGGGTTTAGACCATTCTGGTGGTACTAGACTATCTGAGAAGTAGATTATCTGGTTGGACACCAAGTGAATATGAACCATATGATCTACCTGTTGAAGATTTGAACTTATACTATCAGAAGAAAGTAATAAATCATGAGGCTCTTTGCCACCCACCCCCTCTTTTTCTTGCCTCTCTGTTGCTGTTCTGTCCCCTTCATGTACCTGTTTTATCTTGCACACCATAATTAGAAAGGCTAGAAATGGGGACGCAAAGTAATTAGATACTTGCAGACTAGGGTGTTTTTCCCCTCCTATCTTGTTAAAAATTTTGACGAAATGCCAAAATCTAAAATAGTAAACTGTGTTCATGTGTTTGATTGATCATGCGTGGAGAGCACTGTGTAAGGAACATACCAGGAAGGTTTGTAATAAAGCTGTTCTTAAGTTAAGAGCGACTTAAAGAACGACTGGTGAACATTTCTTATGCGCTACATAATCACCAATGAACATTTAATGTTGAATGTCATTTTACCACAAGAAAGGATCACCAGTCGATCTTAAAGTCACTCTTAACTGACGAACAGCTTTATGAATGCCCCCCCCCCCCCCCCCGGTTCATAGATTGGAATTGATTGTAGTTTTCAAAGTCAGTAGGGAAAATTAGTGGGGGGGGGGGTCAGCCTTCAAATGAAGGGTGATCTATTAATGAAAAGTCCAGCAATAATATAAGTATCTCAACTTCAAAAGTTTACTTGTATATTAGAACTTTAATAGTAAATATTCCATTACAGCACCCATCATTTGTTGACTTTGTGAGTATCACTACAAATGGGTTGCTTAGCAAAATAAATGCAGTTGCAAGACCCCCCCCCCCCCTTTCCCGGCCTAGTAAGTTTTGGTGACTGGTCAACAACAAATTCAGAAGGGATTCTGCCCCCATACTTCTCGGTTTGTGTTCACAATATTACATGTGACAGAATTGTATAACATATGACGGACATGTTATGTTGTGCGTGATAATGTTGAGTGTTGAATAATACGTACCAGGATGAGATAGCATTCTCTTGGGATGGTTTTTTTCTTCATGTTGCGTGACAAATACTGAGGCCTTCCTACCCAATCAAGAATGAACAATAATTACAGACGCCACATCGACACAAAGAGGGTGAAATGTTTGTGAATCATTTGCCAACCTTCACCTTGCCATCATTACATAAATGTGTTTTTTGTTTTTGTTTGTCAGTCAGTTGACTTTGGATGTAAAGGAAGTTTTTGGTAACATGATTTCCTGAAGGGACATTAGATGCTTCCGGCGGTGGCAACATTTTTATCACTCATACAATTTTAAGAATTTTCTTGTGCAAATAATATCTTCGGTTTTGTTACTTTCGTCTTCAAAGACAGATTAAAATGTCTACCTCAGCAAAATGTCGAAGGGATGGGGATTAGTATTTTTCCTGAATAATGTCAAGGGCCCCGAAATATGTTTAGAATAAAACACACTATACACTTTAAGAAAAAAAATCAGGTTCATGTTGACACCCTAAATACAGAACTGGTATCACCTTTGGGGGCAATCTTCCATCCATAATGTTATGGGTGCAAAATACACCTTTGTCCTTGTTTGCACCTGAAATTGCAGTTTATACCCTGAAAGGTGCGATGCAACTTAACACCATATATGGTGTTAAGTTGCATATATTATTATGTATGAATTTGCACCATCTTTAAATGTAAATGTCATGATAATCACATGACAACCAAGTGTTATGTCATTGGCATATACAATGCAGGATCAGAGGGGAGTAAACGCCCTTCATTTTTAATGACCCTTTCCCCCTCTTTTTTTTTGGGGGGGGGGCTTGTCATAATTTTAAAAGTACCCCCTTTGAAAAATTCTAGATCCGCAACTGGAGTGTGCCCTCCCCCCAAAAAAGGAAGAGGATTGAAACTAGGATTTCCCTATCATTTTTCTACGGAGGCAAATGAATTACGGGAGTTCATAATCATGCTATGAATTTTAGTTTTCTTCGTTTCATAAGGGCTTAAAGCATCTCGCATGGATGGGCAAGGAGAGTTTGAAATTTCGGTGTCAAAATCAAGTTGGCAAAATGTCTGCAGGTCAAGGTTACCCCGCATTAGAAGGGATAGGCTCGTTAACAAATGTATTTTGAATAGGTACTTCTTTGAATAATTTCTTACTGAGAATGAATACAAATGCAGACCAGAATTCATGTGCCTCTCCACTCAGAATAAAGTTGGTATGTGCGTATAACGATTTTTCAAAGTAAAGAAGTGGCAATTATGTAATGGATAGAACTGGGCCCCGTTGCATAAAAATTACTATTATGGTGTTTTGCCAGCCAATTGTAGCTTTCATGGACTCCTTGATTTTGATTGGTTGATGAGCATTGTTCCTGTGGTAGTCACCATTGGATGGTAAAGTTACTACAATGGTAACGTTTATGCATAGGGGCCCAGATATGTAATACTTTTAAATAAATGTTTTGCATCATGTTTGCGTGAAAATCTACAATTCCTGAAGATCTTTATCCAAGATTATACAAAACTCTCTTATAAAAGCAGCAGAACTAACACAATGAAGCGATCCGAAAGGACATATCCCTTATATCACACATCATTATTACTTAAAATTGTTTTGATTCAAGTAACGTTTGCATATTTTTACCTAATAGATGAATTATTAGATAAAAGATCATTATTGTTGTTTGTATATGCACTGCATAAGAACGATTCTAAGGCTGACTCAAGAGTGATAAACGAAGCATATTTGGTGTCACAAGTAGCTAGAAACTTCATCACAAATATTTAATTTTTTGTAATGTGTATCACCATGTTAGCTGAGTCCTTGTAACTAGGTTGGTTTAAGTTTCTCTCTTTTTTGTTTAAAGAAACCAATGTATTTGGATTAAGAAGAAATATTTAATACCGGCATAGTTAAATTAATACATTGGAGCACGTGAAGAGCACGAGTGTTACGCATGATAGACTCCAATTTTGTTTCTTATTTCTTAATTTTAATGACGTGTATTTCATCATGGAATGATTTCGTTGCCCGTATAGATTTCAGTCTCCAATCATAAAACATCTCAGATCTATAAGTCCTATCATCTTTCATTGCTGTGAGATACATGGAGGGGGGGGGTGGTTCGAAGTTGCCTTGGGATTTAGCCAAGCATGGTGATACATATTTATTGGGGCCTTAACATGCCCCCCCCCCATGTATCAATTTTTAATGCCAGCTCAATTACCTTTCGTCAAAGTTCTGACAGTAGTTCTGTGAAATGTATATTCTGCAGGTAGATTATGTAATTTCAAAAGCTGCATACATCAATTGGTCAAGAATTCAATCTTTGACTATTCTATTCGAATCTTCCATCATTGAGGTATCCAAAGGATTATCCAAAAACGAGCATCTACATTTTATTGTAAGTATTGTGTTTTAATTACATCGTGTTGTTTTTCTACTTTTCATGTTGTTATGGGGAAGGGGATGTATATGAAGCGATATGTCAGACAACGCTCTTGAAATCACTTTCTGTTCATGAGAACGTTTAGGTTAGTGCACTTGACATTTTGCTTTATGAAAACTAAATTCGACAATTTTCAGCATTATTAAAAAAATATATAAAAAACATTAAATTCAGGTCTACATGACCATGTCTAAACTGCTAAACTGTTTGGTATGAGTTGGAAAAACATCAATTTTTATAAGCAAACATCAATGAGTTTATAAAAGAAGAATAAAATATGATTTAATATAGGTATGTTATTTGTAAAGATACAATATCGAGAGCCAGCAATGCTTGAAATTGATGTTTATTAGATATGACGGTAGAAATGTTACAAGTTTGCCAAATCAAAACAAGATAATTATTTGTGAAAAAATATTAAGGGCTTAATCACACGCACTATATAGGAAACGTCTCTTATGGAGAAAGAAACGAAAAATAAATGTTTAGTTTAAATGTATATTGAGTTAATAGCCTACATCTACTATAAAGTGAGTTATTGTTTATTTGACGTGATATAAAATTTGGATAGGTCTGTATATGCATGTATGTTTCTCTCTCTTTAAATGTTCGACGTAACATTGGTTCACATTCTTGTTGCGTGCATTAGCAGACATTGATGTGGAAGAGGTCACTGGGTCCTCTCAAAATTTTCAGTTTCCTATATAACCCTAAAGCTTTGGTCGTCTATTGGTCTTTCAGCTCATCTCGGATAACATTGACCCGGGATGGGTTACACTGAAGACGTCTTAAGTCCGTCTACCATATGCAGTATCAATCAAAATACTTTGATATAAACCTAGAGTTTGTCAAACCAACAAGGCTAGTATAGTATTGAGGTGTTACTTCCTATCCTACTAGTATTATTAGGATAAGGTTCACTGAATTAGAGAATAAGCGTACCCGGGGGAGGGGAGGGAGGGAGGGGAGGGCAGAGTGCCCCCCCAAAAAAAATACCTCTGCTAACGAAGTATGCCACATATACGCCACTGTAGAAGAGCCTTATCGATTTTATGTTTACACCCATCGCTCCCATTGCACGGTGAACGTAAAGTAATTATTATTTAACAATTTCTAATTAAAAATGTCTTTACCTCCTCCCCTTTACTCTCTTCGTCATGATGTGGAATGTGTGGTGTTGGATTAATTTTTATTGTCTTTATCTTGCTAATTCATTGACAATCATGATTACCTTTGGAGCTCGATGATGCTAATATTTGAAGTCCTATTAATAAAACAAAATGTACATCCCCCTTCACACCATTTTAGTAAAAAAAAACTTTATTGGGTCTAAAGGTTGTTTTTTCTTCTTTCTATGTAATCACTATAATCATGCTGGGGTGTTGGGTTGTTACTAAGCTATACCTTTATTTTGGTGTGGTTAGTGTGCACAAATATGGAATAAGTATAAGTGAAATGATAATTTGTATCCCTTCGGGAATAAGTAGAGTGTATAAATACTCTAATGTACTGATGCATACTATCCTGTTAAGAAATAAAATAATCAACCGGGCATTACTTTTCAGAATTTAAGTGAATTGAAAGATCATTAAAAAAATCTTTATTTTGTATAATCATTTCATATATGTTCAGAGTAACATATTCTTTCACAAACATCAAAAACGTGATAGCCCGATTATCGTTTTGAGAGACCTGTCATGAACAAAAACCCGAACAAATCTTTAGTAATAATGACTTCTTGACATGACGATTGAAACATGATTAATGATGTAGTGGGCAGACCATTGGTTACAATGTTTTGAGGATCCTATAACTATAAGATCACCCCCGTGAGTTTAACAAGCACATTCCATCATGCTTCAGATATCACTAAAGAAATCAAGATAACCCACGCCATCGTAAATGTCCAGAAAAAATTATCTTTCTTTTTCAATATCCAACTTTCAAACCAAAAATATTCAGAGTCCTTTATTCCACATGGAAAATCGTCATTAATAGCTGACTCGTTTGATTAGATGCAGATGAAAGGTAAAAAGGAATGAAAATGAGATTGTAATTGCTTCTTTTGAGAAATGAAATAGTTTTAATCCAATGAGAAGTGAAATCATTTCGTCAAATGATAATGCGCCAAAACAAATAGAGAGAAATAAGGCAGACGATAGATAGTGTGGGGAGAAATTTTAAGGTTAAATATGGAAAGAATAAATGGGGGAATAAGGAAAAGGAATACAGACGAAGTAAAAAAATGACTATTTAAAACATATAATAGGGTCAACTGGGTGCAACTGTTACTCTAGTCATATTTGACTATTATGTAGTCGTATTTTACCAGAACAGAGTTATTTCTAACTAGAATATGTCAGAAATGTGACTATCAGTGATTGTCATATTAGTTGCACCTACCTGACCACTGGTCTAGTCAATTTGACTGATTTGTTTTAAGAGTGTAGGAGTATGAGCCATCCACATTGAGCACGATTTCAATCTATTTCTTATGTCATTGAATGGTGGAGAATCTGTACTACCAAGTTATTTTGATCAGCACCTCTTATATAGATTCCAACTTTAACTAGGGCCCAATTCTTATAAAAAATGATTGAGAAATCCACTTGTAGGGCTGATAAACAAGTGTTTATAGAATTATGAAGAACTTTTCCGTGGGAGGGGCATCTCTCAAAATAGCATGTGTCCTTCGGATATTGCATATCGCATATTAAACAAATGTATTGTGTGGCAAATCAAGTCATTCCTTCTAATAATAATCATAAGGTGTATTGTCTTGAAAATATTGACGCGGTTTCCTTTTGATATAGAGCAATGTAAAGTGCATAAAGTTGACGTATTTTCTATTTTGCTTACATACCAGCATCAATTGTTACCTCGACTTCCTTGCACATTTATTTACTCAAAGTTCTTGAAAATAATATTAGGCCTACATGAAAATTGAATGCTGTGTACATTTCACGCAATTCTTTGAGAATAAAATACATTTTCCTGATATTTTACCTGACAAATGTACATGTTATCTTCGATCAATATCATGAATATTAGGTGAAACGGCGTCTTCATGGTAAAATTTTGACTCGATCCTTTCAAGAGTGCACTAAGCTACTATAGACCGAGCAGACGTGAAAGCTGTATTTGGGTATGCACCCGTTCAAAGCGAAAATGCTCAAAACCGAATGAGTAAAATACAAAAATGTGAAAATGCTGCTGGCGCTGTGCATAGGTCCGTGGTTTCGCGGCTAGGGGCTTGATCCCGTGCCGACCCGCACTTTGAGACTCCCGAGGCTTAAAATAGCCCCACTTAATCCATCGATTTTCAAATCCCATATCAAATCCCTCAAGCCCCCCTTCCTTTCCAGAATAAAGGTGACCCGGCACGTACTATGTACGTTGGTGTGCGGAGGAGTACCCTGAGGTATATAGTTAAAGATTGATATTTAAGCAAAAAAAAAAAAAATATGGGAGCAAAGATTAGGATTGATCCAATAAATGGTTATTGTAACTATGATACCAAATTTGAATTAAAAAGGGTAGCTAGGATTACTTGGTTTCTATTCAAAGGAAACAAAAAATGTAACTGCATTTTCCGTACATAGGGAAATTCGTATATCATTGTTTAATTGTAATTTGTGAATCTCAGTGGATTATCAAAACTTGTATTGGCATTTTATTTCGTTGTCATAAATAACATTTTTAGAGCTATACAACATGGAATAAAACATGACCCCCCAAAAAAATCAACGTAGTGATATATAGGCCTAGGGTGAGTTAAGGTCCGCTTTAACACATGACTTCAAAGTGGCAAGTCATAATAACCTCATGAATGCTCATGTTAAATTACTTTTTCAATATTTGTTGGGTTTTTTTCTTTCGTTTTTGCTTCATTGCCATGATTGCAAAAGGGAGCACTTTCTGATGCCAAAAACATATACTGTCCAATCAATGTTTTTGTTTGGATTATTCGTATACCTTGATTTTTTTTAAACTTATTTTTATTCGTGATCTCAATTAATCAATGATGAATGTAGAGAAAATGAACTTGAGGGTTTTTTTTGGTCAACGGAGACACGGTATGTTATTTATAACAAAATTAGTTCACGAAGTTTGTCAAGACGATATAGGTCGGGTGTATGTCACCTCATCGGTTGTGTTTCTGTTGCGTGGATTCGATGTCCTGTCTGAATATGGTTATGATAATAACTAAAGCCCCAAATACGCAAAGGTCCCGAAAGACCCTCAGCTCTACTATTAAACAGCCCGGGGCTTTATGACAGATGGAGAAATCATTAAAGATATATTCAACTTGGCCGTTCCCAGGCAAAATACTCCTGGCTATTTGGGTTGTGCATGTAATAAAACACAACGTGGGTCACAGAGAGGTGTCCTGCGATGCCAGAGAATACCTTTTTCAGTTAATGATATCTCTAACTGTCTAATGATTATAACTGGATATAATTAGTGGTGATGAATATCAGCATTCCATTCTCATCTATGTTTTGAAATATATCATTTTCAATCATTAACATGGACCAGACACATGGTTATTAATTCTTTTTCTTATATAGCACACTTTTCATTTTATGGTAACGAAATTCATTAAATTGTCTATAGTTGTGTCTCAGAAGTGCAGTTTTATATTCAAAATGTAAGTGAAAGCAAAGGAATGTAATACGGGTACTTCTGACTTCGGTCTATCTTCGTACGTCGGAAACATGAGACTATTATGCGAGTTATCCTGACTCTATCCCGTCAAGAATCTCATTGACTGAGAAACGATATGAACGCAGGAACTACGGTAGAAAGAGCGCATGCTCAGCACATACACGCTGATTGGCAAGCTGAGTAAACTTCAGTTCTGTAGTCACGCCCATGTCTCATGAAAGTTTCCCAAGTGCGGCGTACTGTGATGGGATTGGCTGATCATTTTCATCTATGTCTCGCCCCTAATTCCTCGCGTGTATGCCGAAAGCAGGGATCTAATTAATGAAGCTCCACCAATCGACCCATGTGGGGAGTCAATGTCAGGTTTCAACGAGTACATTTCGGTATTTCTTAGAGGTACATACTTTATCCACATCTTCCATTCAATAGTTAACTGGGTCATTCTATTTGTAACATTTAATACGGCACATCTTTTCGCCCGAGAATGAACAGTTACCGCACATCTGATTCGAAGGAGAACATACTTGATTGTGTAAACTGCAATTTCCTCGTTCTTGGAAGAATACAACCAAGGACCATATTTACTTGTTGAACATTTTGTTTTGCATTTTCAGCAGTCTCCGTGTGACATATCAAAAATCTGGAATACATCACCTGTAATCAACGCTAATTCATCTTGCCCATCAGCAGGGAAACCAGGGTGAATTTCTTTCTTTGGATCTGGATTTTTTTCTAAACCGGAGAGGCAATAATATCAGTAACGGATTTGTATCATTTTTTGGTGAGTATTTCCGATATTGTCTATTTAAAGCCTGCATAAGCTCCGGATAATGAATATCACCCCTCTACAGACGTAATCACAAGGATTTATTTCCGTCTTGACTTAAAACTGCAAGAGAATGAGACGTTGCCAGTTTAGAGGGGTATAGACTATCAGTTTCCTTTGTTGAATGGAGCCAAGTTAACTCGAACTTGCAGGATGTTCGCACTAAATTAGCGAGAACAAAGTGGTCTCTGGTAAAGTTTTGTCATTTATAGATATCTTATATTTCATCATTCTTTAAAAAATCAATCTCGCTCTTAAACAAGTGAATTTGGCTTTGTGTATAAAGACGATATAGTAAATTCAACTGATTAAAACATTGTCACCACAATTTGTCAGAGTATCATTTTGATACTATCGATCATAATATGTGGAGCGTTATGGCCCAATGGGTTAGTCTCTGGACTTTAGGCGGTGCTGCACCATCCCGAGTTTGCTCAATCTCGAGATTTTAGCCCGATCAGCCCTCTTCGCGATTAATCTCGAGATTCAAGAAACCCCGTCTGCACCATCGCACGAAGAGCGTTTCTTGCTCGAGCGAGGCAACAAGCCCGATATTCCGAGCATGCGCACTTTCGATCTTGGAGTTTCAACGGCCCGCGCTTTTGAATAACTTCCCGCGATATGCAATCAAGTGCGTGTACCCTTTCGCCGAATTCGACCGTTGTTATGCAACAATCCTCTCAGCTCAGCCGCGCTATAATTATAAGCGAGTGAAGTATTCTTCGTTTAATATGATGGCGGACTCCGAGGCAACGACAGAGGGGGGAGAGAGGGGAGGAAAGAAATGCTATTTGCTCACATTTTGCGAAGGAATAAGACGACAATGCTGTCAGTATTATCGTCGATAATGAGCGCCTCCCCCATCGGTCTGGTCTCTCCCAAAATCCATTCACGGGGGGCTTGACACCATCGTTGCTGATTGGGGAATTGATGAACGCTATGATAAAGTTGACTTTCGCATGCGTTCGGTATAATCGCTGTTTATGTTTTTACCAAGGCGGAAATGGAACGCGAATTGCATTATGGACTGAAGGTCATGAATAAATTAACCCGAGTCCAAACCCGAGTGCGTCTGCACCTACGAATTAGCGCGATAATTCGTAAATAGCGCGCTATTTTGCAAATAAACCCGAGTTGACTTGGGATTGCAATCTCGAGATTAATCCTACGAACTAGCGCGATAATTGCGTCTGCATTACAAACAATCTCGAGATTTTTCAGATCGGGATAATTTGCCGGATCAGAAATAGCGCGCTAATTTGAAAACTCGGGATGGTGCAGACGGCCCTTATGAAACAGAGGGTCGTGGGTTCGAATCCCAGCTAGATCTTGTGACAGCTAATCAGCAGGTGTATCATACCTCCCTTAAGTTTATATTAGTTGATATTCAAGAAATGCCAGTAATGTACCGGATCGTAATGCTGCCTATGTAACCATGGCTGTTTTTATGATGAGTAATGGAAACTGTTGCGTAATAAAGACTGAGTGATATCCAAAAGCGGAGATCGTGATTAAACAATCTTTCTCTTGAGTTCTTGTCTCCTCCAGAATTGCCTATAGATCCTGGCAAGCCAAGCCAAGAAAAGAGAGCGAAGCATAATGTAATATCTCTCAAGTATGAGGAGTGTTGTGGACTAGGCATAATGTCTTTTATTTGATGATAGTCACTGGCGTACAAATGGGGGGGGGCAAGAGCCCCCCCCCCAAAAAAAAAAAAGAAGAAAATGTTCACGACCAAGAAAAAAAAAGAATGAAAGGTAACGAAAAGGAAAGAGAGAAAGGTGAAATATGATATTACCTCCTGGATATCATGTTTAAATTTATCACAGAATTTGATTTTTGTGATAAAAATTTTTAAAAAATTTGCTCGCTCGCAACGATAAATTTTATACGATGAGCCATATCTAGTCCCCTCAAAATTCTGGGCTCATTACGCCACTGATTATAGTAGTATGGAATACAAAATATTGAACTAAAAAATCTGCTCATAGTTATTACGGTAAATAGTGATGAAAGACGTCTGAAATACTATCATGACAACTGGACTAGATTGTTGAGGAGAAGACGACGTATAATGGCTTTACGACGAATAAAAGGCGGGACCATAATAAATTGTCAAGCCATTACCTTATTTCTATTTGTTAGTTGTAGGAAGGATAACACCATTCGCTCCATTCATTGCGTCAACTGACTCTGGAAGCTTGACGTTTCTGAGCAGTTTGAGTAGTGAAAGAGTATTAACTTTCGACCTTCTGGCAAAACAAGGTAGTAGGAGAAAGAGAGTCAAAATGATTGAACATTTGGGTTAAAGACGTTGTGTTAATTGACAAGCCGGTTTCAGGCTGGTGACATCCCAGTGTTTAAGAGTATCGGCTTTACCACCTGCCATAAGTGGGTCAGGGATTGTCTGAAATGACGCCTTTTCTATAATTATATGTTGTGTGTATTCTTGTGACTAACTGCGAAATTTTCCGGTATTCATTATTACTATAAGTAATGAGGAAAAATCTCAGAATTTTATTGTTTAATCACAAATAATATCTCATAACGCTTAAAGATTAAAGCTAGCCTTTGTCTTTCAAAGGCGCCGCGGAAAATATGCCACATCAAACGTCAAGATGACTGACGAATGCACTAACTCTGTAATGTCGTTAATTTTAAAGTGAGTAATGGTGTATGTGTGGTTTCGAGTCCCGTTGGGTGACACGACATTTGCTCCTGCGACAGTTGCCCTGGGGAGCGTTTCATGAAAGGACTTGTCGGACGTTTTATCCGACAAGTACTGTTTTATCCGACAATTACTATGGTAGCAGTGACTCTCGGCCAATCATTATCAAGGAAAGTTGTCAGATCTGACAACTTGTCGGATGAAAATGTTGATGAAACGCTCCCCAGGGCTTAATTTCGTATAAGATGTAGGGTTAGGGTTATAGGGTTGAAGCCCGGGTTGAAGTTAGTCATTCGATTAGTGTGAAGAATTTAGAGCGGAGCAATTGTCGCCGGAGCAAATGTAATGGCATCGCCCCATTGTGAGACATACTTGTACATGATCTTTTTATTTCAGTTACAAAAGTAAACATCCCTCGCGTTTGTAGAATTTCAGTGCTTGGAAAGGTGCATTCGGAGTTCTCGTAAGGGATTGAAAGTGGAATGTAAAAAGAGTAATTTCATTAGAAATTGAAATATGTAGGGAGACTGTAGAAGGTTAAAAAAAGTAAAGAACTGGATCTCTACTTCAAGCTTACAACCAAGACATAAACTTAAGGGTATTGCACGTGGCATGTTTCTATCAATGACCCGATGCAAAACTCGAAACAAGGCCAGAATGATTTCCTGAACTACCGAGATGGTTTGATGAGATGCACATGTATCTCTCGCCAGAGACCAGGATTTCGAGACAAGAAATGATGACCAATCTGAGAGTAACCAATGTGATGATTTAATTAGCGTTCTTGTAGGCCAATACGAAATGAGGACAATCACTTTAAATTTCGAGTTCACTCAATCCATTCTTATATTTTAATTTCATGCGATCTCAATATTCCAAGAATTATCTCGAGCATTTCTCAACATAATCTCAATATCTCTCAACAAATTTATGTTCATTCACTCAATACCGAATTCTATTTGATGTCTCCAGTCTTTTGTCTTTCCCTTTCTGCTTGAAGAGAAAAAACACAAAACGGCACGGAGTCGAACGGACTAAATGTGTCCAAGTAGAATACACATATATATCAAATACATGTTCATTTAATGGTTACACAAGTTGTCAATGGGGATTAGATTCACATCGGACGTTCTTATCGACAAAAAAAATCATAAGGAAAGGTTTTGATAATGTATAAGAACTATAATTCCTGTATATAATAATTTGATTCATATTTTTATACAGCAGTCTTTTTATTATAAAGAGAAATTACAGGGATCAGACACGTTCGACGAAGTACATGTTTTCTTTACCCTTCAAAGTTTTCGTATGTAATCAATGAAAACCCATTCAACCTTTCACAAAATGAGATCATGTAAACCGGTTTTGCAAGGTTCAGGGTTTGTTATCAATTCATTAACTGTCTGGTTATGTTACGAATATGTCTGGTGTTAAGTCATACCTGTTCGGGAGATGATTAATCTTGCATTCCAAATAATGACGGTAGTCAGAAAATTGATTTAACTTTGATCAAACTTGTCTTCCTTTAAACCATGATGAGTTTGATGTTGAACTATTTTTGTGTTTTAATTGTCTCGAAATGTTCATCTATTTTAAGCGGGATTACATACTTTGGCAAGTTTCTTGCACAATTATGCAGATGGAAAGTGTCAGCCAAGATTTAACTTGAGCTCGAACAGACTCATCACCAATCACAAAGTTGAGATTTGATAATTGGAACAAGATTCTCTGAGAATAACGTGGATAATGTATTGACGTTTTAAAGATAATACTATGATAACAAATTAAAGTATCTTCGTACATGTTATTAATAGCACTTTCTTATTGTTTGAACATTACAATAAAACTACCTAAAATAGCGATGGGAGTCTGGTGATATCAAAGAGATCTTGAATGTTGTCAACGTTTCATGTTCATGAATGCTCGTGTCATCACTGAGTTAGCAATGAAAACCATATTTTCATCCTTGATACATGTTGGTATTGGTTGTCCTTTCTGTGCACTCTATTTCATGTGGTTTAATAACTTTGAAAACTCCGATCTTTCTGACACACCCCCAGTGGTATATTGTAGCCATGCCAACTTAACAGATAATCCAACCAGGGATATGCCACGAAGGGAGTAGGTTCTTTTGATGGCCCAAGGGGCGGAGGGGGGGGGGTGGTGGTGGGATGCGTGGGCAAAAGGAAAACAGGCGGATCAGACGGATATGGATAACTGTAGGAAACGTAGGAAATTCATGATTCTTTACATTCGGTTATTTTAGGTCGCTTGTATTAATCATGGATCTACAATGATGACTTCGTCAAGTTGGATATTAAAGGCCGTAATGGTATTACCTAGAAAATGTTGGACAACGTACTGTTCACACAGCAATTGGTTAAAATTTCATCAAATTCTGGGCAGTTTTAAACCAATAATGTTAGCTATGGTTGAAGACTACCCAGAGTTGGATAATTTTTTTTTAAATCAATTGTTTATTGTTGTGTAGAGAGTATGTTGCCCAACATTTTAAGAGTGTATACACTGATCGGTCAACATACGGTATATACTAAAAACGTGCTTATAATTTGCTAGATGTAAGTATTGAGTAGGCCTGTGTACATAATTATGGTTTACATTTCAGGTCCACGTTGATGCATGGCTAGAAAGGAAACACTGGATTAGCACTGTATTAAGGGGAATACGAAAAATATCCACTGCCGGTATAGGGGCTACCCCCTTGTAAAAAGGTCATGGAAATTTGTTAAACGGGAGAAAAACTAATTAAACGACATCTGAAATTGTCCGTTGAATAATTATGTCGAATAATAAAGAGGCTCTTTCATTTATTTAAGTTATTAATGTAACGCGGGATAGGGAATACTCTGTTCTTAAAACGAAAAAGAATTCTCCCAGACCGGGGGGGGGGGGAGGGGGGTCAAGACGTATAAAGATTTCGAAGATTTGACGAAAATCCACGAGAAAATAAGAAAATTGTGTATTTTATACAGTTTGATTTTGGGATGTATACGCGAGTAGCTGCCATACATCAAGGGTATATGATGACGTAAAATAATTTTTCTCAAAGAAACGAGTATGATATGATGTCTCTAATGATATATTGAATGCATACATTTGATTACATTTTTTTTCTCTAGAAACGGCATTTTTGTGTCGCCTGCAAAGCAGAGCGAGACTATCGGCGCCGCTTTTCCGACGGTGGCGTCGTTAACATTGAATGTTAATTTCTGAAAATGTCATCATAACTTTGAAAGTATATGGACCTAGTTCATGAAACGTAGATATAAGGGTAATCAAGTATTACTGAACAATCTTTCGGAGTTTCAGTTTATGGTCACATTATCAAAGTCAAAGGTCACTTAGGGTCAACGAATTTTGACCATGTTCGGGGTATTTATGGAATTGTCCCGAATTGTCCTCATAACTGAAAATTTATAGATCTACATGTAGTTCATGAAACTTAGACATGAGAGCAATTAAGTATCCCTGAACATCCTATGCAAATTTCAGGTCACATGACCAAGGTCAAAGTTCATTTAGGGTCAACGAACTTTCGCCGTGTTTGGGTATTTGTTGAATTGGCATCATAACTTAGAAAGTTTTTGGATCTACACATGTAGTTTATGAAACAGACATAAGGGTAATCAAGCATGTTTTGCACACGTATTACGTCACATGATCATGGTCAGAGGTCATGTTGGGTCTTTAGGACATAGTATTTTATTATCATATCAGTATTTTCTTTTGTGAATTATTATTTAATAGCTGTTTTCAAAGTAAGCACTGCTGCTAGAGGCGTTCCACTTGTTCCTTTATTTTTCAAACAGAAAACACTAAAAGTTGCCGGCTTTTATACTCTTCAAGTAGCTATCATTATGTTTACGTATATTAATAATCTTCTCCCGTCGTCTTTTGATGACATGTTTAAGTTCAATAGTTCTGTCCATACCTACCCAACTCGTACATCTGGAAACATTCATCTCACAAACTCCAGACTGTTAATTACCTCTAAATCAATTCGACATCATGGTCCAGACATTTCGAATAATCTTGCAGACAACATTAAATCTTGTTCCACTTTATACTCCTTAAAATCAACTCTTGAAAGAAATATTCAATCTTATTCATCCCATACTTCAAATTAATCCTTATTAAGCACTATAAATCAAATCAGAAATAATAATAAATTCTACTGCTATCTACAGCACCCGCACCTGCACCTGCATTGCACCCACTTGTTCAGTAATTACCAATCCTAGTCACGAACCCTTTTTATGAGGCCGCCATCAATTACAAGCTTAACCGCTCACGATGGCGGTCTCCTGCGCTCATTTGTTAATGTTACTTTTTATTATCATTAAAATGTGGAGTATATGCCCACACAATTTTTAAAATTTTGCATTATGTTTATATTTTGTACATTATGGATTATTTTGTATATTGCAAACAATGTAAATATTTTCGATAATGTATTGTGAACGCAGAAAAAAAAATTGTTATTGAAATTATTCACATGACATAAGAGATCGCATGTTACATCGAAAAATTAACACTTACATATCTAAATCATTTATAATTTTAGGAATTTTCTTTAAAGCTTCATCCACGTTTCTCTTCCGCCTGCTTTTCTTGAAACCAACTCTGCGTCAGGGTGAACTCCCCTTTTACACTAATCCATATACCGTCATTAGGTATTGTATGAGAAAATGAAAAGTACAAATGTTGGGTGTGTCATTGGAGCTAAATCGTCTGGTGTTATAAATCAGTCAGTTTCGCAGACCTGAAAAGAGCTTTGCGGTGCATGAATTTGGCTCCATTTCCTCAGTGGTTTATTCCCAGCACTCAGAAATGCAAAGTTTAAGTTGAGGTTCACGTGAGCAAAACTAGGTAAGGTAATTACATCTCAATGGGGTGTCAAATTATTAGCTACAGTAGCTTAAATCACATATGGCAACAAGTCGCCATCATATACCTATATTTTGTCAATTAACAGTCAACCGATTTCCATGCAAAAGGAAATAGAAACCGCATATAATGACCTCAATTATCGCCCCACCCCCACTCCTTTGAATTTTTCTTGATCATTATTAAAGGGCCCTAAATTATAGGTCTAAGCTTTATACGTGCCAGGTATAAAGGAAGTTTACTTCTTAGTTGAATTGATGAAGTGTTGTTAACGCAGTCCCATGTTTGTAGTGGGATAATGGTAAACTTACAGTTTAGGGGAAAAAATGCATGGTATTGTTATTTTTCATATAATAATTCTTATCGAAAATTACCTTAAATATCTGTCCACTTTCACAATTGTTTTGTCCACCAAATCTAAGTTAATAACATGTTAAAAATATCGAATTTTTTGCACGCTTCCTCCGCTTTCTCGCAATTAAACCGAAATGCTGTGGCGTACCCTACAACAATTTCTACATTTGTTTCATTACTCTAATTATGCGGCGGAGCTACTTTGTTATAAAAAGTAAGTTTATAGCACAAGTTTCAGATAAAAAGGACAACAAAAGGAGTATGAGCTCTGCATTGTATGGGTGTGTGTGTTTTTTTTTTTTTGGGGGGGGGATAATGAGAATAAATGAGGGGCTGGGTTCATACGAAATAAATATTTGAAGTTACCCAATGAATTGTTAATTCCACGTAACCTTACAGCTAAAAAATATATTTTGTGTTCAGGATTCAGCTTTAATCAGGATTCGGCACAATTACAGTTGATCTTGACCTTTTATGACCCCTTAAGGTGATAATTTAAGAGAAAGTTCAATTCATAATCTACCCAGACAAGTACCGTTATTAATGTCGCATGTAAAAATATGGAAAATTGATTTTAGGGTTCAGTTCCCACACATGAAACGTGATCGTGATTTTAGCAAAAATACTTTTTACAATAAAATGAAAATGATGAGGTCAGAACAGAATATTCAATATCAATTTAAAAGCGAGTTCTCAAAAAAATACAGGTTCTCTTGTAAAATATACAACAATTTTCAGGCCACGACTAGAAATTTGATTAACGTGTAGAAAAGATGATGATAATGCTAGGGTAAAATAAAAGTTTGGTTCATACCAGGGTCTATGTTTATCATCAGTTTGAGTGTTCTGTAAAATTAATTCGCTTTTTTTCTTCCTAGGCTAGCTGTTTGCTAAACGAATCAAGATTTCCCAAACTGATAAAATAGATGTGTACATCGATTAAAACCTTATGTTCTGTAATTATATGGTCATTATCATTTCTGTCAATCAGTCAAGGGTTTGGGTAATCAGATCAGCTAACTTCGTTCTTAACGGTGAATCATTGTTTTAGCCATGTAGTACAGTGAACCCTAGTATTGAAGATCAAGGATAGTGCATGCGGGGGGGGGTGGTGTTGTGGATTTGACTTAAAATGAATATGAAAGATAAATTGCCCCATGATGTGATCTATGCAAGGGAATAAAAGAGTGTCATCTCCGACGTTTTTATTTTTTCTTTTTTTTCCCTATTTTTCCTCGCGTCGCCATATGAAAACAAATGGGGGAGGGGACGCAGGAGGCCACAGAGGTGTTAAAAAGAAGAAAAAAAAATAATCTGAACAATCAATTTGGATGGCTAATGATTTTTTTTTCAAACCAAATTTAGATATGAAAATATTTAATTGTCGATTATTTTCTGGCTTCGCTATCTTGCAAATTCTCATAAAAATGTGTCATGTAAAAAAAAAACGAACAAGGCCCCTAAAATGCCTTCCTCATGATGCCAATGAACGAAATTTATGTGGGTGTGTGTCATGGCCCTGGGGTGCTGCATGTGTTATTTTCTATAGGCAGCACCCCCTGGAAATCTGGTAGGTATGATAAATGACAGAAATGTGATGAAAATGATGAATCTCCCTCCCACTTCACAATTTTCCTATACACAGTGCTTGAAATAATGCTTAAATTCACCCTCTTTCAGATCGGAATATCAAATATTTTCCGCTCCCGCTTCGCGCTCGCATTATTGATTTTCATAAGAAAAAATGTATTTAGAATGCCCAGATTCCAGGCCTAAATCTAAATACGCGCACTCATATTTATTCAGATACGCAGCTTAAATGTAATGTATTTAAAAAGTGCTTAAATGATAAATTATCAGATCAGAATATCAAAAATTTTCTGCTCGCGCTTCGCGCTCACAATATTAATGTAGGAACCTACACAATTACCAATCCTTTTCCGGATTTACAAATCATGAATAGAGTGTCCCGTTATTTTGGCTGAAATCTCAATTTTGGTTCCGCTCGCATCAATACATCAATACTTATCCTGTTCATGATTGAAAAAGTGCTTAGAATGTCCAGTTTTCAGGTCAGATTGTCAACATTTTCAGCTCGCGCTTTGCGCTCACATTACTTGATTGTTGAAATTTGACTTCATAGTTAATTGCAAACAATCTATATGACAGGTACCTTTTCGATCAGACCAGAACGCATATAAAAAATATCTGCTCGCGCTGTTACATACGCATCTTGTTCAGGATCACAAACATTGCTGAATATGTTCAATTTTCAGGACAAAATACGTGAAATTTCACAGTTTTTTAGCTTGCGCTTCGAACTCGCACTTTTTATTGATATATCTAAGAAGTTATTTCTGTTTGATATCTAATTGTATTCATATAATTCATTATAATTGCACGTGTGTGTAATATACTAGAACAATGGAAAAATGAATTGTGCCCCCCCCACCTTTGAGGAGAGATTTCAGCCCAGTACCCCCACTGAAATCAAAAAAAAAATCGTTTCCAGGGCCAGCGTGTGTGTAGGTGTGTGAGTGTGTGGGAGGGGTGGTGGTTCGGATTCTTGCCAATGATGCCGATTAATTATTGCTCACTGGTATATAAAGATGTCATGTAAATAAATCTAACGTCATATTAATCAATCTATCGTCCAGTCTTCAAGCCTAGTATATGTTTGTATTGCTGTAAACTGTTCCTCTACCCCACACTTCGCTGTCATGGTTCGCATCCCCTGAACTATCTTAAACAAGACATATCACAACATGTCAAAATAGGATGGGACCATGATACAGAGAATAACGAGAAAGGTTAAATACATGGCCTATATAGAGTAGAAAATATCCACTCTTTAAAAAGTGTAAAATGGAACACTTTTTTCCCTATCTGGAACACTGGAGAGAGAAGGTTCCTAAAAAGATTCTTTAAGTGCTCGAGAACTGATTTTTCTTACGAACCTAAAAGATTTCCAAAGTGGTTTTTAAGGTAATTTAGAATCATTTAGGGAACCTTTAATGTTCCTAAATACGGTACAAGCATGGAACCCTCTAAAAAACTCTCTTTTTTGCTAAGGGTATATTTAACACATCCTTAAGACCAAAACAAGAGCAAATCAAATGCAAAATATCATTAACATAGTGAAAATCCTTAACTCCCAACGATATAACGTTATTAAAGACAAAACAAAATCATTTATTACAAGATGTACACGTGATCGAAGGGGCACATTTACGTTTGTTGACCTTCGTATCAATATTACTTGATCCGAATACCCCGCCGAATACCCAGTTCGGTGATGTGATCATGTTGTAATAAACCTAACATGCATGCAGTGAAAACATGGTCATTATTATCTTTCTCTAACAGGGTACCCGGATTTATTTTCAATCGGTCATAAAATTGTTTATAGGCAAGACTATTGGTATTGTGATACATGCATTTCAAAGGAGCATACATTTTTTAAGAATCAAATTTGAGTTTCGTTTAAGTTTATTTGTTTAATCACATAATAGCTTGCTATCAGCTGTCAGCTGTGTTTTAGCGAGGCAATGAAAGGAAACAGCAAGAAAGACTACGTTACAATATCATAATCATTAAGAAGATAAAATAACAACAACTGTGTTCCCCTTAAAGATTTCCACTGGGAGACTGCTAAAATCCTTCTGAAATCATGGACCTATTACCGAATAGTATAATAATAAGAGTTCTGAGTTAGAAAGTCCATTGAATATTACATTAAATTTTTGTAAAAGATTCATTGGTCTCGCTTAGTTGATTTTAAAAGCACTGTTTTTTTTCAATCCATTGGAAGTTTTCAATGCCAGATTTTTTGCCTCTAACACGTAAAATATCTTGCAGTAATGCTATTCGTCTTCACCCATCATCTTTGAGAACTTTTACAGTAACATTAAATTCATAATTAATTGGGCTTTCAAAAAACATATATAGACCTAACTGTTAACTATCAATGCGATTTTGTTAATTATTCCATGGTATATTACAGTGAACTTTCATTTGGGACACGTTGTAGAGAGATTTATTTGATGTTGGAGCAATTTCATGAAATTGAATGACATTACTTTGGTCATACACTTGTACTTATAGGGCTACTCATTATTAGGCCTATGAAATATTTATTTCAACATAGTTACATGTTGGCTCCTGTACGAAAACACAACTGAGGGAGCTGGCGCAATCGTTACTAATCAGGCCAGTGTCTACCCCTTCAGAAAAATAATACAAACTTTCATCATTTCCAGGTAATTTCCCTTAACTCAAGAAACTAGCATCATCTTCAGACAGCAACCTATTTATCATCCATTATCACCCATCTGTCATTCGGCCATCATTTTCATCGCCGTGGTTTGTATAATAAATACATGCATGTACATGATGAAGTCACGGTCCGCCAGCTGCTTGTGTTTAGACAGATATGGGAAAAGGTCTGGTTATAAACACAAACGTCAACATGCCATAGATAGCCGATGATCCCGTATACTACTGCCAACCAGAGTATATACCCCTTCTCTAGGTTATGAAAATATTGCTGACTTGATAGTTTGGCCTAACCGGGTATTATACAATACGGTATGGGTTTTGCCTGTGCATGGGCTGCAAAAATATTTATTCGTAATATGATTTTAAAGATAAAATAACAAACCCATTTAGTATGCCCGGCAATTTTTTATCTTTGATTTGATTTTAATTCATATATGCCCAGAGGGGGTAATATCGTCGTTTGTGCCGTATATCAGCAAGGTTATGCCCTATGACGGTAAATGGTAGTTGTGGGAAAACAGTGATAAAAATGCCACTAATTACCAGCTATGAAGCTTAGATATCATTTCCTTGTCCTTATTCTTACATATTTGTTAATATTATCTCACATTAATACTAAAATTTCCTCTTTGTTATATTTCACCGAAAATGAGTCTACATCTTCAGTAGATTAATAAAGTAATATTGCGTGTATTTTTAATTTACGTATTATATCAATGTCAGCAAATAATGAATTTTAATAAGAATGATCACACTTAGAAGATCTGGATAGGATTGAAAACTAAAGTTCCATTTGGAAAATTCGAAAAATGTGAACAGAATCCACTAAATTACTGATATTCGAAATGATTCTTGTAAATGATATGTAGGCATGATGTCCCAGTGATTAGCAAGAATGATCATGGTGATACGTCAATAGACATTTCTGAGCTATCATTAATACACGCTTCCTTATGTGCTTTTCTGCGAATTTACGATTTTCTATTTTTGCTTTTTCTTTCTTAAAATATATTTTGATTAGTTCACAACGCTTGTCTTTCTTAAATTATGTCAGAACTAAACAGAAATAGATAAGCTGACAAATCACCGTGATCTTACAAAACCTATTCTTTCTGTGACTTCTCGAGTATGGCTTTATGAAAATGATATGCAGCCACGATTTAAACCCCTCATTCTGAAAACAAAATGATTCTTAAATGTAGCCATCTGTCTCCTATATACACTGTACACAGACACGAGATGATTATTGGGTCTGATGGCAACAACGATTCTAGCACATCTGGTTTGGTAAAATGATATTTGATATTATCATATCTGTCAGTTCCAAATGTTGCTAACGGCTAAGAAAATGGGGGGGGGGCTCTTTCCGACATTCTGATATCTTTTACGAGATAAGATGTCGAAGTGACCTCATTGTTAATAGTGAGAATAAACGAAGCATCAAATCATTTGAATGTCTCCTGTCAAAAAGAACTGTGAAGTAAAAGAGCCCACTCAATGTTAGATTTAAGAAGGATTAGCAAAGAGCAGGGACTTTTATGAAAATCTTTGAAAAGAAATTTTAACGGCGTGCGTCATTATAAATCATTAAGATATTTCACCTGTCTTTACAACAGACGAATTCGGAATCATCCAAATAAAGTGATAAAATATAATACTTACAATGATGACGACGGCGACAATTATTGTGATTATTGTAAAAATTATGTTTAAAGCGTTCATGTCTATCAGCACCACTGGTGCTCCATAAGAATAGTATGGTAAGAGATTTGCAATTTTAGCTCGTATAATCTCCTTTAAAAAATCTTTATTCATTTAATCAAGGACGCGCATCACTGCTTGTCAACTAAATTCAAATAGATAATAGTTTTTGAATTTCGTAACAGAGCTTTCATTACAACCTCAGTATATGAGACACCCTGAATTTCACCGACGTACCTCAGAATACCTGTCTTGACATTCATGCTCTGCAACTGTTACAATCACATATGATACCATCATGGCTTCACTTGTGTAGCGGATGTTTTCTTAAATCATCTTGCTTCCCCAAAGGCACGTCTATGACCTTGAAACTTCGAAAGTAAAGTGCACGGAGGTCTACTGTAAGGGGGGGTCATAAAACCACAGGAGGAAGCGATCACTTTGCATTTGGTCACCCCGGAGACCACGCGTGGCGGACGGTGAACTGCATGGGGATGTATATCAGGAATGCAGTCATATTCACCTGTGTACCGTGACATACACCAAATTGAATGCTAGATTCCCATGACAATTAATTTATTAGACGAGTATTTAGTTTACTTAAAACATGTACTCATCATATTGTTTTATATACTTGAAGTAAATGAATAGCAAATTTAAAATACTTTAACGGCCACTTTTTGAATAAAACACGATTGATTAAATGCTATAGGAAACTTCGAAAGATTCTTGATATGGGTGAATGTATTGCAGGCGAGTAGCCAGGAGGGGAGCAGAGGGGCGGCTGCTCCCAAAAACGTCTCAAAAAGAGAAAAAAAGACGGGGAAAGGGAGAAATGGTAAGAAGAAGGGAGAAAGCGGGAAAAGGTATTCATCTCAATGGAACAAAAATGTAAACGAGACGTTTTTCTCTTCATACAAAAAAAAATCATCTCCCTGCACACCCGTCTTCGAGTTAAAGATGATTAATATGGCTAAATTTCTTGCTATCGGGCACACGAGTGTAATTCATCTGCGCGCAATGCATGCCGGACAGGCGTAAGTAAAGATCACATGACTTTGTTGATTAAAATAATTCATTAAAAATAAATCAAATGTTTGTATATCAAAAGAAAAACGATAGACATAATGCTATGTTCATACTCTTTCATAATCAAGGCGTTTGGGAAGGCTAGACTGCATTTTTGTATTTCATTTTAATCATTATTACCCACAATGCAGTTCTGGTTTTTCTGGCGATGAACTGGCCGAAATTATGGTTAGTCTTATTTCAGGCCATTTAACTTTTGATTGAGCTGGTCAAGTACCTGATTAACATGTCAAGTCTTAATGCACTGTTAATTGTGACTAATGTCAGTGAATTAAAGCAAAATCTATCGAGGGATTGATTTTTAATGATTTTTTGATGAGCTATGATATAACACGTGGGTGAATGGGGGTCTGTATTACTCATGTGTGCCCTATCAAATATGATTTGACCAAGAAAGGCATTTGATATGATTCAAAGAATGTCCTTTTGTTTTCTTTTCTCATAGTTTGATAAAACATTTGAGCTTTCGCGCTTTCCGCGGAAAGAGGAATTATTTCAGATTCCTCAATCTTATCTTCCTTTGCGTGTTCATAATTTCACTCAAATATCACATTTCATAATGACAATAAGTCAATTGAATTCGAGCTGATAAATGTACGAGAGACGCGAGAGAGACATCTACGTTTGATTTGAACTTTATGAAAAATCGAAGACTTCGCGTTTCTCGCAGGGGGGGGGGGATTCCCCACTCCACGCACCCTCCCTCCAAGAAAGTGAAGATTTGGCACGCTTCGCGTACACGTACCGCCCCTGATGGTATATGTTTGTGGTTTTGTTGTCTTACCTAACTCGTGACGAGGTTCTTGTGTTGTATTTTTCTTTAGGTTGTGATGTCAAATTTGTTAAAATAAGAATCATTTACTTCCTGTTAGTCAGTTGTTATAGTCATTGGCTAATTTTTGTATTTTTTAATCACTTAGTACATTTAAAGAGTGGATATTCATCATGTTGCGTGCACAGTTGACGTCAAAGTAACTATAAGAATAGGGTTTTTCAACGAAATGGAAATTCTTGTATAATGTATGACTTCCTGCATGGAAGTCCCTTTGTCTTGGAATACTTTAGTTTCCTGCCAGACGATCTTGGGGAACTCATGTTTCTCAAAACTGTTTGTTTCTTGAACAATTTGTTTATTTAAATTTCTTTTATGAGGTTCTGAATTATTTGAATCAAATCAGCGAAAGAAAAGTGTGCGCAGATTAAACAGGATTTCTAAACTTTCTGTTAATTCTTATTAATACCTTTTGAAATACTAATTTTCGTGAAATGTCAGTTAATTAAAAAATTACTTATATCTAGTAGCTCCTACATAAAACCATTGTGTCATTATTCTTATTAAGTCATAAACATTATTTTGAGATCATATAAATGTGAAAAAAAAATTCTTAAAGTAGGGGTTTATAATTTCATGAGCATTATTATTCCATTTACGAAAAATACAATGATAGTTTTCCAAATCAACATTTATTTTGTAATAAATTGTTTATCACGAATAGGTCTAAAATATAACAATTCTGTTCGACTTGATTCTGTTCCTATTTTGGTAACGGTAAGCACTTTAACCGGAAGTAACTAAATATCAATGCATTATTCAACTCTGGGCTCTTTCAAGCAGGTCCAGACAAATGTTTACTTACATATACGTTTCCATGGTTACGGAACTACATTTTCTTGTAGCAATGTTAATTCCTGTGATGTATTCATGGTCATGTGTTGTGATCGGGTCATCGACCCCACTCCCTCACATAACACCACTAGAATTCGGTGACTATATAGAGGAAATAGCAGTCTGTCACGTTGAGTATACGTGCAATGGAGAAAATTATCATTATTTGAGTGTCGGTGAACCCAAACGTAATTTATGCAGTTTTTGCACGGATTATAATTTCCTGCTTAAAAAGAGAGACTTAAAATAGATTGTTTTTAGTAATAAAGTTGGTTCACATTGACAGACGAAAAATAGTGCATCGGGTTTATTCAATGTAATATACAGGGTTGAAAACGAACAAGGTATTTGTTGTAAACATGGTAAATGTGCGATAACATTGTAATGTATGCATAAAATGACGTCCAAATCGAGAAATACATTTAATATTACGTTCATGAATTGTGCGCAGTTAAATGTAGAAACCTGTTATTTAATGGTCAATTCAATTTTCTTAATGATGAATAGTTTCACTATGATGTAATCCATGATTCAATCCAATAATTGAAAATAAGCATTAGATAAAAAAAATGTCCTTATCTTTTCAGAAAGGTATATACTTTTCCAACCTGAAGCTCTTTATACTATACCTTGTGTTCAAACGTTACGTAGGTATATTCGGCTAGCCAGTGATGGTTATCATCATGTAACCATTCTCTTTTATGCAGTCGTATATCGAGTATATCGTATATCGTATATATATATATATATATATATATATATATAACCGCCCTTTCACACGGTAAAAAAATCGGAATTGAATGATGCTTCCAGTGAAAAATAAGGCTAATGATGAGTTTTTAGCACGTGTGAAACCAACCTAGAATCACGAATTCAAATTCTATTCCGGAGTTGAATTCCAGTTAAGTTTCACTCAAATTGCGGTACGAATTTTCCTTGTGAAAGGTCCAATGATTCTAAAGACGAATTGCAATCATCATTAATGATGATTCAAGATTTACGTGTGAAAAGGCCCTTAGTCACCTTGAAACAGAATAAAGGTCGGAAAACAAAAATATATAAGTGTGTTGTTGTAACATTTAATGTAATTCATATAAATTAAACTTATGAAATTGGGATATCTTACTAAACTAGAATTTATTCATACTATGAAAATGTATTTTTTCACTGTAATACTGGAACCGCTTGAAGGTTTGTTTGTTTCTTGAGGTTTTATTTTCAGTATCTAAGGTAACCACCGTGCATAGATGAGGTATCGTCAAACAGATTGCATCGTTTAGCAATTTACTCAATTTTCCTGTCTTATCTTACACTATTCCGTCTTCTATTGATTAATAATTCCAGTTCCAAACCTATATTCCATGGCCTTGCCCCCAATTTCACCCACTTAATTTCATCTTAAGACAAATTGAAGTCATTTGCAAAGACCCGGGGAATGCTTATAGATTATTGCCACCTGATTATCGTATATCGTTTAGATTAAAGTAAAAATGAAAACAGACAGTGAAGATGTCACTGTTAGGGTTAATCAATTCGATGTCTCTGTTTAGTAATATGTTAACATACTTTATGTTTTCTGTAATATTCAAGATTTCTGTGGTCAAGCTCTTACGGGCGAACCATTTGCACACTCCTGCATGTTATTAAGTCAAGTGTTCAGTGTGCCACGCGACTTCTCAATTGATAGTGATAGGAGCTTATATTGAACTTGAAGCTTAAATAATATTTATGATTATCTCCAATCTATGATTTTTTTCTTTAAACCATGAGTCGTCGGACAAAACAATAACTAAATCTGAGCAGAAACCATCAGGTGTTTTTATCATTTTTTTTTCTCACATCAGCTTTGCAGGATACTATGAATTATTGGTCCACTCAACACATCGGGGTAATCCTACACCTTCAAAGTAGGCCCTATAATCCCTAATTGTTGGATACCCTTTTCCGCATTTGTCAGAACAGTAGATGACAGTAGACTGCAAATTACCATAGGAAATTACTTAATAAAGTTCATTGCTTTTTGATAACAAGTCATCCGCCACGAGTCTGGACTGTCTTCTGCAGCGATGACCATGCATTCACGATTGGGTTGTGTTTGTGGTTGTGATTTTTTAAATATGTTAAGATAATCATCATGTATATGAAAGCAAGTAGGGCCCATAATGAATATTTTTGTTCCATAATATTGTTTCCCTTGAAGAAGACTCGATATACTAAATGATACATAAACATATGACTTTAAGACTACAATGCTCACTAAATTTTGTTAACTGTTCTTCATTGCCACCTTCAAAATTAATTTTTAAGTTGTTTCAAAACTAAAAACAACAGGCCTATTGTTAAGCTTTTTTAAACAGCAAAGTGATAATAGCCATCGAGTTGACAAAGATGAACTAAATAAGATCTTGATTTAATATTCTAAATATCCCTCGATACGCCTGTCTTATCTAGATCTTTCAGTTTCATCTGCGGAGTAAAGAAGAACAGAGTTTGACATCCAGCATCAACAGACAAGTCATGACTTCAGACTTCAAGAGATGATGACACGCCTATGCTCACGTCATTATAGAATAACTTTAATCTGTCGTCTTATAGCATCACGAGATCACGACCAATGAGCAGTGTCAGAACTCGTCAATAACAGTCATTAATCTCAATATTGTAGAAATCTGAGGTGTTTGATGAGAAGGAAACGATGATAATTGATGTGAATCTGTTTGTTTCGTTGTTACAGACGGCATTCCCAACATTACCCGATGACGGATGTGTGACTGATATGCGACCCGCCTCGCAAGAAAGGTAACTCTCGGTTTTATTTGAGATTTTGTTTTATAATGTGAGTAAATTTACGCGAAAAATTAGGAGGGACTTTATGCTATGAAAAGCAAAGGGAGATTTATGGAATTATTAAAATCGCACGATGTAATGTTGATATATAGAGATGGAAATTGCAACAGAACATCAACATAAAATTATACCTCAGTGCAAAATTTGTTTTGTGTCATTGTTATTGTAAATGCGATATCAGTTCTCAAAAGAATTAAAAAATTGAATAAACTTTTGACATCCTTCAGCGTTTATTTTCAATTGGTCTACTGCCAATCCGTCCAACTGCCAACTCGTCTACTATCGGTTCTTCAATTATCCACATAGTATAATTGCCATTTCTTCCATTCATCATTTCGTCTAATAACCAGTTAGTGCAATAGCCATCTCCTCCATATTTCATTCTGTCTAATTGGACTAAGTGTAAATAGGGCGAAATAAATAAAAATAAAATGGATATTAGATCAACTGATTATGAGACGAAATGGTCTTTTTGGCGAAGTGATGATTGGACCAAATGGTTGTTAGACGAAGTGTTGATTGATGGAATGACATTAGACTGAACGTAGACCATGTGCATGGAGAATGGACGAGTCGGAGTAGACGAATTGGCAATTTACCTCATTCAGGCCTATACATACGTATAAATATTTACACACAATGTTCCCTCACGCAGAAAACAAAAACAAATCATCGCTCAAATAATCATTACTTTCATGGATACTTTGATTATGATTAACTGCTACAATTGCAGCAATGACAAATTTGTACTTAAATGGTTTATCGAACAGAGATGGATAGGCCTATATTATAGCCCTGGACCAGTATGAACATAATATAATTCCCCTCCGCATGATATGATAATTCCGAGTTAATGTACAGTACGCAACATACTTTCCCTAACTATTGGAACCACTCTTATTTGTATACGTGTCAGGTTTGTACACCGTTGCACTTGACTCTTCTTTCCTTAACTTGTTGATATATGGTTTGACCACGTGGGCAATGCAAGTCAAGTGCAAAGGAATATAAACAACATTAATTGTAACGGGAGATATTAAATCCAGGTGTATTATCAAAACTTCAGCTATGTGGCTATTCTACTTGTACGGTTTATGGTTCGTGCGCCGTTAGTACACTATACCCTAATCAAATTATCAACATCATAACCCGAATAATGATTACAACCTTGAACTTTAGTTGAGGGCATATGGGCCTTTAAACTACATTCTAACGTAAAACGGTTCATCACCATAGTGAAAGAAGGTTATGCATCATCTTCTACTGGTTCTTTTTAAAGTTTTAGTTTGATTTTACTAAGTTTCACAATAATATTATTACACAATCATTAACAATTGTATTTAGCGAATTATTTATTCAGATTTACAGTGCTTTCAAAAGTGTTAAATGAAATTGTTGACAAGAGTGATGCAATTAAATAAATAACATAGCCTACAAAGGATATTTTAATTGCAGGAGAATTCAATTTTCAACTCGGAATTTTGACCTTAGAGGAATCCACCTGTAGTTCTTGTAAATACAAAGCTATAAAGACCATAAAATGTGTTTTTTCAATTTTACATCGGACACACTAAATTAAAATAGTGACATATCGAGCGTTGAAACGTTCCATAATATTTCAGCGAAATTTCGAGAGGTAGTTTCCATTCGAATAATTTGAGCCCGGCTTAATTCAATTTTCAACTCGGAATTTTGACCTTACAGGAATCCACCTGTAGTTCTTGTAAATACAAAGCTATAAAGACCATAAAATGTGTTTTTTCAATTTTACATCGGACACACTAAATTAAAATAGTGACATATCGAGCGTTGAAACGTTCCATAATATTTCAGCGAAATTTCGAGAGGTAGTTTCCATTCGAATAATTTGAGCCCGGCTTATAACATGCAAATAACCTAGCTACTCGTGACTACATAATTGTCCCTTATACATTATCTCTTTCATTTATTTGAGTTTATTTTTAATTTCGTGGAAAATTTTCAATAGACGAACAGAAAACTTATGAAAGGGCGGGACTCCGTTTTCATATTTCATGCACAAACTGCATGTGTTCATATAATGTGTTCTAATTTTTAGAAATTGGGCGTATATCAATTGAGACCTTCATCAATCAGAACATTTATTTTTTCTGCTATGTCATTTAGGCGTACCAAGACTACATATTTCTCACCGTGGAGGTAATCCCCATAAAAATGGCGCATCCACGACAAGCACCTATGCGATAGCTTTACAGAAATGAATCTAAAGTAAAGTCTTTGCTATAACGACGCATACCCCCAACAATTTTAAGGGATTTTCTTTCACATCGAGATGACGGACTTAATGGGTGGATATAATCAGCCTCCCACCCTAAGTTGAATACGCCTGTCTTAAAGGACAAGTCCATCCCAACAAAAACTTGATTTGAATAAAAAGAGAAAAATTCAACAAGCATAACACTGAAAATTTCATCAAAATCGGAAGTAAAATAGGAAAGTTATGACATTTTAAAGTTTCGCTTCATTTCACAAAACAGTTATGTGCACATCTCGGTCGGTATGCAAATGAGGGAACTGATGACATCACTCACTCACTATTTCTTTTGTATTTTATTATGTGAAATATGAAATATTTTGATTTTCTCGTCATTGTCATGTGAAATGAAATTTAATTCCTCCCTATAAACGCGTGGAATTCCATTATTTTAATATTTTGTGATTCAGGCAAGGAGGTCCTAATCATCAAATTCGTAAAAATTGAAATATTGTATAATTCAAACAATAAAAAACAAAAGAAATAGTGAGTGAGTGACATCATCGACCCTCTCATTTGGATGTAACTGGCTCGTTCTATAACTATTTTGTTAAGAATAAGCGAAACTTTGAAATATCATAACTTTCTTATTTTACATCCGATCTTGATGAAATTTTCAGCATTGTGCTTGTCTGATTTTTCTCTATTTATTCAAATCAACATTTTTCTGAGGTGGACTTGACCTTTAACTAAATCTTTCTTAGTCATATCTACCTATTTTGTTAACTGACCCTTTTTTATGCACGATCTATATATTTTGAGTTTGTTATTAACACAGAATGAAACAATTACATGTTTATTAGTTTTCACTGCTTCCGATAAAGAATTTTTCAATACATAACATGACCGGGTTCATTTCAGGTCCTTTCCTGGAAGAATTAAAGTTCGGAATGAAGGTACATGATTGTAATAAGCTTTAAGATATTAATGACAGGATTTTAGGAACTCCAAGGTCATTTTTGAATTGGGTGAGAATATTATTGATATTTCTGGTTTCTATCCCACTCACACTAACATAACTGCAGGACATATATTTTAATAATTTAAGGACCAGTTTATACAGGACACAATTCTGTATTACAGAAATTAATGGCAAATATAAAGAGGGCGCTTCAATTTTCCAAGGTCTGTGAGAAGGGGAATCATGGCCAAGCAATCGGGTGTCCAAGACCATGTCGTCGCTCTCCTTCGTTTGATCATGTAGTAGGTCCATGGTTTGATCAAAGCCAGCTTACTCGTAAATTTGCGCTGAGACAAGCTTTATTCTAGTTTAAGTCATTATTTCCATTTGCACGAGTGTGCAGATGAGTGGTATAGTATGTGCTGACAAATAACATTTCTAGGAAATTGGTGATACCTAGTACTGAACACATGAGCATCGGTAATCAGCCAGACTTGGGAATATTTAACACGGTTTTGATGCAGTTCGGATTCATGAAAATATTTTGAACCCTTGATCTGGTATACAGAGAATATGGGTTATGGTTTAATATAGATCAAAGTGATGTCTACATGAGGAAACGGTTCGTTAAACGAATTTGGGATAAAGGTTGAATCTTGAACCGGATCTGGGTCGATTTTCAGCACTTGGATTATCCCAGTATCCTCTTCAAATCAGTGATGGGAATATACTAGCCTCGCCCCTGGGCACATTTTGACTCCCCGTTCAATTTTCGTACCAACTTCGATCAAAAGTGCTCTCTCTCTACCTATCTATTATGTACAAATACAGTACTGTTGAGTCTTTCAAAAATGTTCCTAAAACCTTTCTTTTTACTTCTTGTGCGCCTTGAGCACTGTACAGCCTATACGCAGTGGATTTGGCGCTTTATAAGTCACAGGTTTTGTTACTATTATTATTGCTATTTTTATTATTATCAAATCAAGAGATACAGAGTGCAAGAATTACAATAAGGTAGAAATCAACAAACTACATCAGTTATTATGATTTTAAATTTGATGAATGTATGTTTTAATCACTCTATATGAAAACATGCGCATTTGATGAAGGAAATGCATATGATGGATAAAGTTGGGGGTGTGTGGGTGCATGGGTTTATTTCCAATTCGTCTACTACCATTTGGTCAATCATAGGTTCGTCTACTCACCACATGGTCTACTCTCATTTAGCCTAATGCCATTCAGTCTAATAATCAGTTGGTCCAATTGCCATTTAGTCCATATACCATTTGGTCTTTAATAAACTAAAGTATCAATAATATTGTGCAAAATGAATGAAAAGAAAATGAATATTAGACCAACTGGTTATTAGACGAAATGGGAATAGACGAATTGTTGATTAAACGAAGTGACGATTTGACCAAATGGTTATTGGACCAAGTGATTGTTAGACGAAACGTTGATGGACGGAATGGCATTAGACTAAATGAAGGTAGATCATGTGGTGAGTGGACGAGTTGGCAGTGGACGAATTGGCAATTTACCGCGTGGGTGTATGCGAGAAAGAAAGAGGAATAGAAAGGAACAGAAGAAGAGTGAGAGACAACGAGAGAAAATATGTAGGTCAATGGAGAGAAATTGAGAGAAGGGGAGAGATATGAAAAAAATATAAATAAAATCAGTGGACATGGAAGAACACGCTTGAAGAAAAATCTTTCCTAAATCTTTCCAAACGTACATACAGATGTGTTGGGGTACAAGTGGGTGACGAGAGGCTTGAGAAAATAAGGATTTTATGAAGTGCATGAATGGACCCATATTTGATATATTCTGTCGTGTCGAAGTGATTGTCAAACGGATAAAACTGTTGACAGAGCTTAGATTAATATTCGTAATAGAATTATAGGCGTGGGCTGATTGTGAGCTGACGACACTGAAAAGCGATAGGGAGTTTCATCTAGTTTAGATCAACTTAAACGCAACATCATCACTCGTACTATTTAGAGGTTCAGACATAGGTTATCTTTGAGATGAAACGATTTCAAGTGACAAGTCTAAGGTTGGAATAACCCTCGCCCCATAAAGTCTGTCGTCAAGTTTAAAAGCAAGAATAAATCTAAGGTCTAAATTGACGAAGTGTGTATTTACGGAAAAACTTCCGCACTAATAATAACAACGGAAACAAAGATAATGATAATCATGTGGATAAGGATATTGATAAAAATACTACCACTACTACTACTACTACTACTACTACTACTACTACTACTACTACTACTACTACTACTACTACTACTACTACTACTACTACTACTACTACTACTACTACTACTACTACTCCTCCTCCTCCTCCAAGTACTACTTCTGCTGCTGCTGCTACTTCTGCTATTATTACTACTCCTATGTACTACTGACAATAGAGCAATATTAATAGCGATAAAGAGGAAGAGGATGTTGATGTCGATGAAAAAATAATGGTAAGGGTTATGATAATAATAATGATACTATGTAACTATTGATAATGTAAAACATTATTATAATAAAGATACTATCATAACGAATCCTAAGCGATAAGCGAATAACAGGCCTTAATTACATATCCAATAATTTATCATTACCATGTTTTTAGAGAGATATTCTCAAGTTGAAATTAGTTTCAAAACTCATCAAAGACTGAATGCAGTGATTTGTCGGTATATATTATTGGAATTATGGAGATTGGTTTGGAAAGGATGTGGAATTGGCAACCCTTTGAAAAGTCTAATATTTTGAATAACATAGGAAAAAGGGAAATAAAAAAATCATAATTCCACCCAGATCCTTACATGTTTACATTTCTATACTCATACAATATTAATTTTAAAGCCGTCTTTGTACCTGCCACTTTCTCTATTACCTTCCTGCTATTAAAGGAAGAGTGAACTGCAGTGTGCGGTCTCTCATTGACTGTGTTTTATAAATACAAAATAATATACGTTTTCAGATATCAACTTATATTACAGAGAATAAATTGACCTATATTGTGTTCGTATAGAGAAACTCAAATGTTTTTGAGAGGAAAAGTAATTGTTTTGCTACGCGGAAACATGATTATTGCGGTATAAATGTATTGAGTAGTTAATTAAAATTATTATCATTCAAGTGGGTCTATACTACTAGACTACACTAGCATTATGGGTCAGGAAACTGGCCAGGTATGAGTAGTTGAGGACTCGAGATGGCGCTATTGGTTGGTATCTGCTTTAATGTCTTATATGTATGAATGGTAAAATTCCACCGAATTTTCACTTTCTTTGCTGATTTCACTTTGAACAATATTGTTTTCTCCAGGTGTCATGGATGCGGACCGGGTGGGGGCGCTCCTCTGTATTTTATTTTGCTGCCTATCCATTGTTAAAGCCTACGACCCATTCCACTATGATCGTAAGTATTACCATATACCCAAGATCCGTCAGTGATTTTTAAGTAATGGGTGTTTTTCTTTTATCCCGACTTTAAAAATCAAACCTTCTGTTTCAATTCCAGTCAAATGCAATATTAAATACATGGTATTTCACAGACAGTCATGCGTTATCACGTTTGTTTCTTACGCTTATACTACTTCATGATAAATAATTTAATGGATGACACTTTTATTCAAGAATAATCAAAATTATATACGTGATATATCATACTTGCGAATGTACAGCATCGTATTTGATTCTTGTTTTTTTTTTATTAGCTATACATGTTTTTACCGGTTTGTCACCAATCGTCATTTTAACGTTGGTTTAAAGGACCATTCAACATTTTTTCATGTTTAAACATTGCTTGTGCTTTTAATAAGAAATGGTTTCCCATGTCCATTGTTATTTTTACCAAACCCTCCATCATTCCAATTACTCTTTTCCATAACAGCAGCATTCCTAATACTTGGAACAACTGATATTTCACAAAGAAATTATGAGATGTGAAACAGAAATATAATTTGCTATTTCTACCCGCTTTTTTTTTCCTCTCTCTCTCTCTCCCTCTCTTGATCAGCGAATGATCCCTGTTTCAGAAGATGTACACGATACTACGCACCGGTCTGTGGTTCCGATGGGGAAACTTACTACAGCATATGTGTTTTGTTCTCCATAAAATGCCACAGAAAAGATCCTAACCTGACTATTGCTTACCAGGGAAGATGTAGAATACGACATCCCGTAGTACGTAAGTAAATGCATTCTCAACAGTCTTGTAGAATAAATATATATCATTATACAAATGGTTAATTACAAAATATGATGATGTTATTCACCATGAACAATGTCCCCCCTTTCCCCCTTTTTGTAATGATAATATCTCACCTATTAAGGGTAACCAGCTTTAATTATTAGCTGGCCGTACAACAGGTTCTAGATAAAATAAAAAATGTTACCTTAACCCTTTTCCCTACTAGCATGATAAGAAATAAGAAAGGGGTGGATTGTAAATTGCACGTAACATTCTTTCTTTCAATCTTTCATTCACTCTTGCAGTACCGGTAGAAGAATGCCCAAGAGAGTGTCCTGACATAGTATCCCCTGTCTGCGGCAGTGATGGAAGAAGTTATGACAACCCATGCTTACTGGAAGCTATGGCATGCGAATCAAGAAACCCGTCTTTAGTTAAAATTGATACTGGATACTGTGATGAAGAAGGTACTTTATTGTAGAAGATTAATCGCTTAAAAACCGTCTTCATTTGACTTTCATTTTTTGGGGGGTTTAACCAATCATGCCAATGACGAAATGAGAAAGCTCTTCCAAAGTACTAGAATAGCTGTAGGCCTATTTCATAGACCGCATTTTGAGGCAATGACACATGACGTGGAGAAATGAGGTTTGAACAAGAAAAATTCAAATTAACATTTTCCGTTTACCTAACAGGATAAAAACATTTCACATGATTGATAATTTTTTGAGGGGTCCACATTATACAAGCTTTGCTTTTCAGTGGACCCCTCCATTCTTCTTATGATATATAATTGCATTGATTCAATTATATCTAATGATATTGATTATATTGATTTAATTTGCCATGTATGTTAATTTATATTTATATTACCTTCAAATATGTATTTTTTTTCTTCCAATATTAAATTTTGTTCATGCTATTGTTTATTTAAATTGAATCAATCTATCTTGTACTTATTTGTATCATTTTGAAGAATGAAAATAAATTTGAATTGAATTGAATTGAATTGCATGAGCCAATTTTATTGATGATGTTTTTGCATGGAAAAAAAGTTTCTTTGAAATTTTGAAATTATTTTCGTCAAAATATAAAAGGTAAAAATATAACATTTTCCCTTTTTTTCTTTTTATATGGGTAGTTCAATTATTCTTTTTAGCTTTCCACATCCGTATTTGGCGACTGAAAGGTTTTATTTCAAACAATCACTGTAATTATCAGAGAACTGATATGAAATTGAATGCTATTCTGATTGTCTATGGTTTAGGTTTGGCGGGAAGATGTCCTCTGGATTACCAAGGAAAATACAGACCAGTATGTGGGCGAGATGGTAAAACGTATGTCAACCAAGGTATATTACAGATCACAGCCTGCATAGAAAACGATCCAAATCTTGCATCTCCGATACATAAAGGGGAATGTGAATTCAAAGGTGAGGTTTAAAGATTGGTCTTATTTTTACCTATACCATTTGTTCTGTATTACTTTTGCAACCACAACTTTGATTATCACAATGATTTATTCAATAAAGGCTTGGTTGACTGATCGTTACAATATTGATTAAGCAATAAGATTCATCATTGTAAATTAAGAACGGTCATACTGATATGATTTTGTTAGAAATGACAATATATTTAGAAGTTGCCGTTGAGTTTGAATTGTTAGAGCAATGCGACGACTTATGTGATCACAGTCACGTAATATTTCATTTGTGTTCTACATTAAATATCAAATAAAAGGCGAATCATTATTTCACATATTTTAGATCATACAAAGACATGCCATGTAATTAGCACCGTCTAAAAAAATTCACATCAACGTTTATAAACTTAAACTACGCATTAAAAAAAATCAAGCAACATTATTACAATTTCAGATCTTAGGATATATATCATATGTTTCTTTTGTTGAAAGGGAGGCGGAAGAGAAGGAAATGTCGGAAACATTCATGTGATCTGACTTACGATCCCGTGTGCGGGATGGACGGAAAGACATATTTCAACAAATGCTTCATGGACTACTTTGCTTGTATGAGAGACATTCGGAACATGAGGCTTCTTTACCCTGGTGTCTGCAGACAAGAAGGTACTAATAAAGCCCTAAGAATTATTTCTAAATAAAAGTTTGGGCATCGAATATGTTAAATCATACTGCAGTTTTGTTTATAAAGTATATACTTTTCGATAGGTTTCATTGCATTTCTTTGATAAACGTTGTTACCGTCCACCTTGATAATTATTTATTCAAGTAATGATTACCAAAGTGATTACTTCTATATTTGTCGTCATATGATGAATAAATAAAGTGAAATATGATATCAGTAAAACGAATTTGTTTATGATTTTATAATACAAAGTAATACTAATCTATGGTAAGTAATGTGGTCTCTCACAGACCTTATTTTATATTTTGGAGGTTTTATTCAAATAAATCATGATCTAGACAATAGAAAATACCGAAATCCGTGTAGGTGACAATTTTACTTTCAGTCAGAAATTTACATGATATACTATTTCAAATCCCTTTTTTTGGTTTCTTATACTTATTTTTCAACAGTCGTTGTATTGCGGACCAAACCAACACGAGACCCTATTCTAACAACACCCGATGGAAGTCGAGTAACAGATCCGATTCCAGATGGCAAGACTACACCAAGGATGATCGCAGCCACTAAGACTACTCCAAAATCTGAATTTACACAGACCATTCCATCAGAAGCACAAACTACCACGAGCACAGAAAGGAAAACAACCACTGCAGCAGAAATACAGAGGTCTACAACATTATCAGTAGAAACATCACAAACAACTGAAAGAGAAAAAATGACGACTTTGGTAACTTTCCCATCAACAAAACAACCGGCGTCTACACCAACAAGAATGGCTGACGATACAACAACAACATCAACGGAAGAAACCTCATCATCAGCATCTACACCATCACCTACACATTCCACACTAACAATATTGACTGAAGATATAACCACACCAACAGAAGCTGAAGAAACAGCAGCACCCACTCCATCAACTACACAGTCTACACCAAAAACATTGACTGAAGATGCCACAACCCCAACAAAACCGGAAGAAACTTCATTGCCGGCATCTACTCAATCAACTACACAGTCTACACCAAAAACATTGACTGAAGATGCCACAACACCAACAGAACCGAAAGAAACTTCACTGCCGGCATCTACTCCATCAACTACACAGTCTACACCAAAAACATTGACTGAAGATGTCACAACACAAACAGAACCGGAAGAAACTTCATCGCCGGCATCTACTCCATCAACTACACAGTCTACACCAAAAACATTGACTGAAGATGCCACAACCCCAACCGAACCGGAAGAAACTTCATCGCCGGCATCTGCTCTATCAACTACACAGTCTACACCAGAAACATTTACTGAAGATGTCACAACACCAACAGAAACGGAAGAAACTTCATCACCGGCACCTACTCTATCAACTACACAGTCTACACCAAAAACATTGACTGAAGATACAACCACACCAACAGAACCGAAAGAAACTTCATCGCCGGCATCTACTCCGTCAACTACACAATCTACACCAAAAACTATAACTAAAGATGCCACAACCCCATTAGAACCAGAAGAAACTTCATTGCCGGCATCTACTCTATCAACTACACAGTCTACATCAAAAACTATAACTAAGGATGCCACAACCCCAACCGAACCGGAAGAAACTTCATCGCCGGCATCTACTCCATCAACTACACGGTCTACACCAAAAACATTGACTGAAGATGTCACAACAACAACAGAACCGGAAGAAACTTCATCGCCGGCACCTACTCCATCAACTACACAGTCTACACCAAAAACATTGACGGAGGATGTCACAACCCCAACCGAACCGGAAGAAACTTCATCGCAGGCATCTGCTCTATCAACTACACAGTCTACACCAGAAACATTTACTGAAGATGTCACAACACCAACAGAACCGGAAGAGACTTCATCGCCGGCATCTACTCCATCAACTACACAGTCTACACCAAAAACATTGACTGAAGATATAACCACATCAACAGAATCTGAAGGAACACCAGCACCCACTCCATCAACTACACAGTCTACACAAAAAACATTGACTGAAGATGTCACAACACCAACAGAACCGAAAGAAACTTCATTGCCGGCATCTACTCCATCAACTACACAGTCTACACCAAAAACATTGGCTGAAGATGCCACAACACCAACAGAACCGAAAGAAACTTCACTGCCGGCATCCACTCCATCAACTACACAGTCTACACCAAGAACATTGACTGAAGATACCACAACACAAACAGAACTGGAAGAAACTTCATCGCCGGCATCTACTCCGTCAACTACACAGTCTACACCAAAAACTATAACTAAAGATGCCACAACCCCAACCGAACCGGAAGAAACTTCATCGCCGACTTCTACTCCATCAACTACACAGTCTACACCAAAAACATTGACTGAAGATGTCACAACACCAACAGAACCGGAAGAAGCTTCATCGCCGGCACCTACTCCATCAACTACACAGTCTACACCAAAAACATTTACTGAAGATGCCACAACCCCAACCGAACCGGAAGAAACTTCATCGCAGGCATCTACTCCATTAACTACACAGTCTACACCAAAAACATTGACTGAAGATGTCACAACACCAACAGAACCGGAAGAAACTTCATCGCCGGCACCTACTCCATCAACTACACAGTCTACACCAAAAACATTGACTGAAGATGCCACAACCCCAACCGAACCGGAAGAAACTTCATCGCCGGCATCTACTCTATCAACTACACAGTCTACACCAGAAACATTTACTGAAGATGTCACAACACCAACAGAACCGGAAGAAACTTCATCGCCGGCATCTACTCCATCAACTACACAGTCTACACCAAAAACATTGACTGAAGATATAACCACATCAGCAGAAGCTGAAGGAACACCAGCACCCACTCCATCAACTACACAGTCTACACCAAAAACTATAACTAAAGATGCCACAACCCCAACCGAACCGGAAGAAACTTCATCGCCGGCACCTACTCCATCAACTACACAGTATACACCCAAAACACTGACTGTAGATGCCACAACACCAACAGAACCGAAAGAAACTTCATTGCCGGCATCTACTCCATCAACTACACAGTCTACACCAACAACATTGACGGAGGATGTCACAACACCAACAGAAGCGAAAGAAACTTCATTGCCGGCATCGACTCCATCAGCTACACAGTCTACACCAACAACATTGACTGAAGATGCCACAACATCAACAGAACTGGAAGAAACTTCATTGCCAGCATCTACTCCATCAACTACACAGTCTACACCAAAAACTATAACTAAAGATGCCACAACCCCAATAGAACCAGAAGAAACTTCATCGCCGACATCTATGCCATCAACTACACAGTCTACACCAAAAACATTTACTGAAGGTACCACAACACCAACAGAACAAGAAGAAACTTCATCGCCGGCATCTACTCCGTCAACTACACAGTCTACACCAAAAAATATAACTAAAGATGCCACAACCCCATTAGAACCAGAAGAAACTTCATTGCCGGCATCTACTCCATCAGCTACACAGTCTACACCCAAAACATTGACGGAGGATGTCACAACACCAACAGAACCGGAAGAGACTTCATCACCGGCAACTGCGCCATCAACTCCACAGTCTACACCAAAAACATTGACTGAAGATGCCACAACACCAACAGAACCGAAAGAAACTTCATTGCCGGCATCTACTCCATCAACTACACAGTCTACACCAACAACATTGACGGAGGATGTCACAACACCAACAGAAGCGAAAGAAACTTCATTGCCGGCATCGACTCCATCAACACATTCTACACCAAGAACATTGACTGAAGATGCCACAACACCGACAGAACTGGAAGAAACTTCATCACCGGCATCTACTCCGTCAGCTACACAGTCTACACCAACAACATTGACTGAAGATGCCACAACATCAACAGAACTGGAAGAAACTTCATTGCCAGCATCTACTCCATCAACTACACAGTCTACACCAAAAACTATAACTAGAGATGCCACAACCCCAATAGAACCAGAAGAAACTTCATCGCCGACATCTATGCCATCAACTACACAGTCTACACCAAAAACTATAACTAAAGATGCCACAACCCCAATAGAACCGGAAGAAACTTCATCGCCGGCATCTACGCCATTAACTACACAGTCTACACCAAAAACATTTACTGAAGATGCCACAACACCAACAGAACAAGAAGAAACTTCATCGCCGGCATCTACTCCGTCAACTACACAGTCTACACCAAAAAATATAACTAAAGATGCCACAACCCCATTAGAACCAGAAGAAACTTCATTGCCGGCATCTACTCCATCAGCTACACAGTCTACACCCAAAGCATTGACGGAGGATGTCACAACACCAACAGAACCGGAAGAGACTTCAACACCGGCAACTGCGCCATCAACTCCACAGTCTACACCAAAAACATTGACTGAAGATGCCACAACACCAACAGAACCGAAAGAAACTTCACTGCCGGCATCTACTCCATCAACACAGTCTACACCAAGAACATTGACTGATAATGCCACAACACCAACAGAACAAGAAGAAACTTCATCGCCGCCATCTACTCCATCAACTACACAGTCTACACCAAAAACATTGACGGAGGATGTCACAACACCAACAGAACCGAAAGAAACTTCATTGCCGGCATCGACTCCATCAACACAGTCTACACCAAGAACATTGACTGAAGATACCACAACACCAACAGAACTGGAAGAAACTTCATCGCCGGCATCTACGCCATCAACTACACAGTCTACACCAAAAACATTGACTGAAGATGCCACAACACCAACAGAACCGGAAGAAACTTCATCGCCGGCATCTACGCCATCATCTCCACAGTCTACAACATTGGAAACTACATTTTTAACTGTGGAAGATTCAGCAACCACTACACTCAAGACGGGAGAAACATCATTGGTTTCAGACTTAACTACTAAAATGCCTCCAGAACAGATTCAACGGAATTATACAAGAACAACGACAGAAATGACAGGGACAGTTTATACTACGAAAATCGTATCACTATCAGGGACAGTAACCACATATGTTACTCCACCAGCATTAAGTACAGAAGGAAGCGGTGAAGTAACCGTAGACGGACAAACTCCTACTATCACAGTAGAACCTACAAGTGATAAAATATCAACGGGAACTGATATGAAAAAAGAAACGGGTGAACCCAGTTCATTGGCCACTACTTTGCATACTGTGCGGACAGGGATAAGTGTAAATGCAACAGAGCAGTCATTCATTCAAACGACGCTGGATACAGAGCCTACTAAATATACGGAGCAACCAACTGAAGGAGCAACGTTATTTGACGCAAGCACTGACGGCAGCGGCACAATTACTCCTTTCACAAGCACTGATCCGTCATACAAAGCGACTAGTATTGATTCTATAACTTCAAAACATACAACAGAAGAACCTGGCTTCTTGATTACTGATTTAGTTACAGAGATGGGAGATCAAGAAACAACAGCAGAAGGCAGTGCTACACCATCTCCATCAACAATTGAAATAATTTCAACAATATTACTAACTGTCCAAGATGAAGCAACGCAAGTTCCAACAGCTGAAATCACGTCGAGGAGAGAAACGGATCAAACAACGGATTATTCATCAACTACTGCACTAAGCGATGAAACGTCATTACAGACGGACATGACAACAGCAAAGTCACCGGGAATGCTTCAGGAAAATAAGACTTATGCAACTACAGAAGCCCCATTGACCATTTATTCTACAGAAGCCATCACAGTAACAGATGAACCAACAACAGAGAGTCGACCACCAGCTTTAACTTCTGAAGGAAGTGGAGAAATTACAACAATGGAAGGACTAACCTCCATCGTAACTGTAGAGTCAACAGGAGGCACATCAATATCTCAAACAGGTGATCATATGAAGGTTGAAACTGATGAACCGGGCTTTTTAAGCACTGTCTCTTCGACCTCTCTACAAACGGAATTAGGGAAAACTGAAACAGATCAATTTCTTCTTGAAACGACACCGGATGGAAGTGGTTTATCATCTTCCCCAACAGCTATTGATATTGTGTCTTCATCGCAATCTTTGTATACCTCAGACACCAAAACAAATGTAGTGTCAACTACAGCCGATAGATTGACAACATCACAAGAGTTGGATTTCACTAGTCGTAAATTGCCTGGTCCTATTGTTCTGCTCAATGAGACGAGCGTTACTCCAACTGTTGATCACACAGAGCGTACTGAATACACTGAGCAACCAAGTGAAGTAACGTTACCTGACGTGAGCACTGATGGAAGTGGCACAATTAGTCTCTTACTAAGTACTACCCCGTCATATCCAGCGACTGGTGTTGAGTCTACGTCTTCAAAAGTTACGACAGAGGAATCAAGCTTCTTGATAACTAGCTCAGTAACAGCAACCACCGCCCCAGAAACAACAGAAGGCAGTGCGACACCGTCTTTATCAACAATAGAAACAATACCTACAGTCCAAACAACGCAAGTTCCAACAGCTAAATCTACGTCGATGGGAAAAATAGATCAAACGACGAAATATTCATCAACTTTTATGCTTAATACGGAATTGTCATCACAGACGGACATGTCAACAACAATGTCACCACAAATGATTCAGCAAAATAAGACAGTTGCAACTACAGAAGCTCCACCGTTCAGTTATTCTACAGAAACCATCACAGTAACAGATGGACCAACAACAGAGAGTACACCACCAGCCTCAACTACTGAAGGAAGTGGAGAAATAACAACCTTGGAAGGACTAACCGTTATTGCTACTGTAGAATCTACTGGGGGCACATCAATATCTTCAACAGGAGGTGATATAAAAATGAAAACGGATGATTCGGGTTTCTTAAGCACAATCTCCTCTAGTACTTTGCAATCAGAATTGAGTAAAGCCCAAACAGATCAATTTCAAATTGAAACGACACCTGAAGGAAGTGGCTTAACCAAGTCTCTTACGACTGTTGAGATTCTTCCTTCAAAATCTACATTATCTACTATACAATCCGAAACGGATTTAGCATCAACAACAAACAATGGTTCTGGAACATCACCAGAGTTGGATGCCACTACTCGTGAATCACCGGAACTTACTGTACTGAATGAGACGAGAGTCACCGAAACTGTTGATCATACAGAGCTTACTAAATACACGGAGCAAACAACTGAAAGCACAACGTTATTTGACATGAGCACTGTCGGAAGTGGTACTGCCCCGTCATACACAGCGACTAGTGTTGAATCTATATCTTCAAAACTTACAACAGAAGAACCTGGCTTCTTGATTACTGATCCAGTTACAGAGACGGGAGATCAAGAAACAACAGCAGAAGGCAGTGCTGCACCATCTTCGTCAACAATTGAAATAATTTCTACAATGATACCAACATCAGTCCAAGTTCAAACAACCCGAGTTCCAACATCTGAAGTAACGTCGATGAGAAAAACAGATCAAACGACATATTATTCATCAACTACTGCGGTAAGCGAGGAAACGTCATTGGAGATGAACATGACAACAGCAATGTCACCAGAAACGATTCAGCAAAATGTAACCCGTGGAACTATGGAGACTCCATCGATTATTCTTTCTACAGAAACAATTACAGTAACAGGTAGACAGACAACAGAAAGTCCCCCACCGGCCCAAACCACCGAAGGAAGTGGGGAATTAACCTCATTGGAAGGACTAACATCGAATGTCTCTGTTGAATCAATAGGAAGCACATCAGTGTCTCTAACAAAGGGTGATATGAAATTAGATACCGATGAACCTGGTTTTTTAAGCACCGTCTCCTCGACTACTTTACAAACGGAATTGAGTATAGCCGAAACGGATCAATATCATATAGAAACGACACCGTATGGAAGTGGCTTGTCATCATCCCCAAGAACGGTTGAAATTGTGCCTTCCTCGACAGCATTATCTACCTTAGAGACCAAAATCGATTTACTCTCAACTGCAGCTGATGGATTGACAACATCCACTAAACGTAAATCCCCTGAACCCATTGTACAGAATGAGACAAGTGCAACACCCACAGTTCATCAATACACGGAGCAACCAAGTGAAGGAACAACGTTCTTTGACATGAGCACTGACGGAAGTGGCACTGCCCCGTCACACACAGCGACTAGTGTTGAATCTAAATCTTCAAAACTTACAACAGAAGAACCTGGCTTCTTGATTACTTATTCAGTTACAGAGACGGGAGATCAAGAAACAACAGCAGAAGGCAGTGCTGCACCATCTTCGTCAACAATTGAACTAATTTCTACAGTGATACCAACATCAGTCCAAGGTGTAACAACCCGAGTTCCAACATCTGAAGTAACGACGGTGAGAACAGATCAAACGACGGATTATTCATCAACTACTGCGCTAAGCGAGGAAACGTCATTGGAGATGAACATGACAACAGCAATGTCACCAGAAACGATTCAGCAAAATGTAACCCGTGGAACTATGGAGACTCCATCGATTATTCTTTCTACAGAAACAATTACAGTAACAGGTAGACAGACAACAGAAAGTCCCCCACCGGCCCAAACCACCGAAGGAAGTGGGGAATTAACCACATTGGAAGGACTAATATCAAATGTCTCTGTTGAATCAATAGGAAGCACATCAGTGTCTCCAACAAAGGGTGATATGCAAGTAGAAACCGATGAACCTGGCTTTTTAAGCACCGTCTCCTCGACTACTTTACAAACGGAATTGAGTATAGACGAAACGGATCAATATCATCTGGAAACGACACCGTATGGAAGTGGCTTATCATCATCCCCAAGAACGGTTGAAATTGTGCCTTCCTCGACAGCATTCTCTACCTTAAAGACCGAAATCGATTTAATCTCAACTGCAGCTGATGAATTGACAACATCCACTAAACGTAAATCACCTGAACCCATTGTACAGAATAGGACAAGTGCAACTCCCACAGTTCATCAATACACGGAGCAGCCAAGTGAAGGAACAACATTCCTCGACATGAGCACTGACGGAAGTGGCACTGCCCCGTCATACACATCGACTAGTGTTGAATCTAAATCTTCAAAACTTACAACAAAAGACCCTGGCTTCTTGATTACTGATTCGGTTACAGAGACGAGAGATCCAGAAACAACAGCAGAAGGCAGTGCTGCACCATCTTCGTCAACAATTGAAATAATTTCTACAGTGATACCAACATCAGTCCAAGGTGAAACAACCCGAGTTCCAACATCTGAAGTAACGTCGGTGAGAACAACAGATCAAACGACGGATTATTCATCAACTACTGCGCTAAGCGAGGAAACGTCATTGGAGATGAACATGACAACAGCAATGTCACCAGAAACGATTCAGCAAAATGTAACCCGTGGAACTATGGAGACTCCATCGATTATTCTTTCTACAGAAACAATTACAGTAACAGGTAGACAGACAACAGAAAGTCCCCCACCGGCCCAAACCACGGAAGGAAGTGGGGAATTAACCACATTGGAAGGACTAATATCAAATGTCTCTGTTGAATCAATAGGAAGCACATCAGTGTCTCCAACAAAGGGTGATATGCAAGTAGAAACCGATGAACCTGGCTTTTTAAGCACCGTCTCCTCGACTACTTTACAAACGGAATTGAGTATAGACGAAACGGATCAATATCATCTGGAAACGACACCGTATGGAAGTGGCTTATCATCATCCCCAAGAACGGTTGAAATTGTGCCTTCCTCGACAGCATTCTCTACCTTAAAGACCGAAATCGATTTAATCTCAACTGCAGCTGATGAATTGACAACATCCACTAAACGTAAATCACCTGAACCCATTGTACAGAATAGGACAAGTGCAACTCCCACAGTTCATCAATACACGGAGCAGCCAAGTGAAGGAACAACATTCCTCGACATGAGCACTGACGGAAGTGGCACTGCCCCGTCATACACATCGACTAGTGTTGAATCTAAATCTTCAAAACTTACAACAAAAGACCCTGGCTTCTTGATTACTGATTCGGTTACAGAGACGAGAGATCCAGAAACAACAGCAGAAGGCAGTGCTGCACCATCTTCGTCAACAATTGAAATAATTTCTACAGTGATACCAACATCAGTCCAAGGTGAAACAACCCAAGTTCCAACATCTGAAGTAACGTCGGTGAGAACAACAGATCAAACGACGGATTATTCATCAACTACTGCGCTAAGCGAGGAAACGTCATTGGAGATGAACATGACAACAGCAATGTCACCAGAAACGATTCAGCAAAATGTAACCCGTGGAACTATGGAGACTCCATCGATTATTCTTTCTACAGAAACAATTACAGTAACAGGTAGACAGACAACAGAAAGTCCCCCACCGGCCCAAACCACGGAAGGAAGTGGGGAATTAACCACATTGGAAGGACTAATATCAAATGTCTCTGTTGAATCAATAGGAAGCACATCAGTGTCTCCAACAAAGGGTGATATGCAAGTAGAAACCGATGAACCTGGCTTTTTAAGCACCGTCTCCTCGACTACTTTACAAACGGAATTGAGTATAGACGAAACGGATCAATATCATCTGGAAACGACACCGTATGGAAGTGGCTTATCATCATCCCCAAGAACGGTTGAAATTGTGCCTTCCTCGACAGCATTCTCTACCTTAAAGACCGAAATCGATTTAATCTCAACTGCAGCTGATGGATTGACAACATCTACTAAACGTAAATCACCTGAACCTATTGTACAGAATGGGACAAGTGCAACTCCCACAGTTCATCAATACACGGAGCAACCAAGTGAAGGAACAACGTTCTTTGACATGAGCACTGACGGAAGTGGCACTGCCCCGTCATACACATCGACTAGTGTTGAATCTATATCTTCAAAACTTACAACAGAAGAACCTGGCTTCTTGATAACTGATTCAGTTACAGAGACGGGAGATCAAGAAACAACAGCAGAAGGCAGTGCTGCACCATCTTCGTCAACAACTGAAATAATTTCTACAGTGATACCAACATCAGTCCAAGGTGAAACAACCCGAGTTCCAACATCTGAAGTAACGTCGGTTAGAACAACAGATCAAACGACGGAATATTCATCAACTACTGCGCTAAGTGAGGAAGTGTCATTTGAGATGAACATGACAACTGCAATGTCACCAGAAACGATTCAGCAAAATGTAACCCTTGAAACTATGGAGACTCCCTCGATTATTCTTTCTACAGAAACAATTACAGTAACAGGTAGACAAACAACAGAAAGTCCCCCACCGGCCCAAACCACAGAAGGAAGTGGAGAATTCACGACATTCGAAGGACTAACATCGAATGTCTCTGTTGAATCAATAGGAAGCACATCAGTGTCTCCAACAAAGGGTGATATGAAAGCAGAAACCGATGAACCGGGCTTTTTAAGCACTGTCTCCTCGACTACTTTACAAACGGAATTGAGTATAGACGAAACGGATCAATATCATCTGGAAACGACACCGTATGGAAGTGGCTTATCATCATCCCCAAGAACTATTGAAATTGTGCCTTCCTCGACAGCATTCTCTACCTTAGAGACCAAAATCGATTTACTCTCAACTGCAGCTGATGGTTTGACAACATCCACTAAACGTAAACCACCTGAACCCATTTTACAGAACGGGACAAGTGCACCTCCAACGGTTCATCATCTTACTAAATACACGGAACAACCAAGTGAAGGAACAACGTTACTTGATATGAGCACTGACGGAAGCGGCACAATTGCTCCTTTCAGTAGCACTACGCCATCGTATACAGCAGCTGGTATGGAATCTACAATTTCAAGTGTTACAAAAGACAACCCGAGCTTCTTGATAAATGGTTCAGTAACAGCAACTACCGACCGCGAAACAACGCAAGAAGGGAGTGCGGCTTCATCTTTATCAACAATTGAAATTGTTTCAACAGTATTACCAACATCAATCCAAGATGAAGCAACGCAAGTTCCGACATCAATGACAAAAACAGATCAAACGACGGAATATTCATCAAGTACTCTATTAAGTGAGGAAACGTCATTGGAGATGAACATGACAACATCAAAGTCACCGGAAATGTTTCAGCACAATGACACTGTTGTAACTTCCGAAACTCTATCGACCATACCTTCTACAGAAACCATCACATTACCAGATAAACCAACGACACAAAGTACACCGCTGGCCTTGACTACTGAAGGAAGTGGAGAAATAACAACAATGAAAGGACTAACCTCCGTTGTAGCTGTAGAATCAACGGGAGACACATCAATATCTCCAACAAGGGGTGATATGAAAGTGGAAACTGATAAACCGGTCCTCTTAAGCACGATCTCCTCTACTAATCTGCAAAAAGAATTGAATAAAACCGTAACAGAACAATTTTATGTTGAAACGACACTGGACGGTAGTGGCTTATCGTCTTCCCCTTCAACTGTTGGAATTCTTCCTTCAAAATCTAAATCATCTACTATAGAGACCGAAATGTATTCAGCATCAACGACAACTGATGGTCTGATAACATCACCGGAGTTGGACGGCACTACTCGTAAATCACCAGAACTTATTGTACTGAATGAGACGAGTGTTACTCCCTCTATTGTTAATACAGAGTTTACTAAATACACGGAGCAAACAACTGAAGAAACAACGTTACTTGACATTAGCACTGACGGAAGTGGCACAATTGCTCCTTCAATGGTAACAGCCCCGTCATACACAACGACTGGTGATGAATCTACATCTTCAAAATTTACGACAGAAAAACTTGGCTTCTTGAGTACTCACTTAGTTACAGAGACCGAAGACCCAGGAACAACATCAGAACGCAGTGCTGCACCGTCTTCGTCAACAATTGAAATAATTTCTACAGTGTTACCAACAACAGTTGGAGATGAAACCCGAGCTACATCAGCGAAAATAACGTCGATAAGAAAAACAGACCAAACGACGAAATATCCATCAACTACACTAAGTGAGAAAACGTCATTGGAGATGAACATGACAACAGCAAAGTCACCAGAAATGATTCAGGAAAATGTAACCAGAGCAGCTATGGAAACTCCATCGATCATTTATCCTACAGAAACAATTACAGTAGCAGGTACACAAACAACTGAAAGTGCACCACCGGCCCAAACTACCGAGGGAAGTGGAGAATTTACCACATTGCCAGGACTATCTACTGTTGTTACTGCAGAACCAAGAGGAGGCACATCAGTATCTCCAACAAAGGGTGTAATGAAAGTAGAAACTGATGAACCAGGATTTTTAAGCACTGTCTCCTCGACTACTTTATACACAGACACAGTTGCTGAATCTACATCTTCAAAAGTTACAACAGACCAACCAAGCTTTTTGGTAACTGGTTCAGTCACAGCGACCATCGACCCAGTTACTTCTATAGAAAAAATATTAACTGGAGATCGTGCGGATTTGACTAAATACACTGAACATCCAGCTGAAGAAACAACGTTCTTTGAAGTGATCACTGATGGAAGTGGCTCAACGCCTTCTTCTAGAATTACCACTCTGTCATACACAACCGCAGATATAGATGGTACACCTGAAGAAACAAAAACGACAGAAGGTAGTGCTGCATCCTCTTCTCCAATAATTGAAGAAGTATCCACATTGTTGTCAACATCAATCCAAGGTCAAACAACTAAAGTTTCAACAAAAGAAATCACGACGTTGAGAAAAATTAATCAAACGACAAAATATTCCTCAACTACTAAACCTAGTGAGGATACGCTGTTGGTGGTAAACATGACAACACCAAAGTCACTAGAAGTGATTCGACGAAATGAGACCAGTGGAACCCCAAGAACAACATCAACTATTTATTCTAAAGAGACCACCGGGGTGACAGGGACACCGAATATGAGTATTACTCAACAAGCTTTGATCTCTGAAGGGAGTGGCGAATCGAAAACCGTGGACGGACAAACCGTTGCAGCTGAATCTACAAGTGGAGGAACGTCAATATCACCAACAGCAGCAGATATGAAAGAAGAAACGGATGAACCTAACTTATTTACCACTGTAACTTTGCCTACCATTACAACAGAATCAAGTCCAAATGTATCAACACAATTTGGACTGACCACGGTGAAAAGTGGAACGATCACTCTTTCTGATACTACTGCTGCTACACTCACTAGCCAACCAACCGTAGAAGTAACATCACCTAAACTTACTACTGAAATGTTTTCAAAAGAATTAGATTTTAAACAAATAACAGAAGATTCTAGTTTTACAAGCAGTACTGCTTTATCCACTGAAGGTAGTGGAATACCATCATCCCTAAAGACTCAGCACCTTAGTACATTAGGATCCCTTAAGGAAACAGACTTGTGGTCAACAGCCGAGGAAACAACGCCGGTTGTTACTAGCTCTCCCATCGGAAACAGAAATATGACTGAAGGTTCAACACAATCGATGGCCAGGGCAAGTGACCAAATGTCAACTTCTAGTGTTATCAGTACTACGACCAGCCAGGAGATACGTACGGCTGTAACTCCTACGTCTGCAGAAAATATAGTCTCAACAACAACAGAAAGACCTTTTTCTATATTTACTAATATAATTGGTGATATGACAGGGATGGAACAGACAACAAAATACACTGAACTATTCGAAACAACTTTTGAAGGTAGTGGAATGTCACCCTCCCCAACGATTGAAATTTTATCGACAGCATTTTTGACTGACAAGGAAACAATGACTACAGATGTCTCAACATCAGCTGCTTCGACAGATCGAATAAAAATCGCAGATTCTGTGAAGGAAGTAGATTCTACAACATCAATAATTACCGAAGAAGGAACAACCTCTTCTTTAAAAACTTCACATAGCACAGATGCTTCAAAAACACCTGATGTGGATGTTGTTACTCGTAGACAGCCGGCACAAATTCAGCGTAACGAGACAACTACCGACCCCAAAACTGACTCTTCGGAGCTGCAAGTGATGTCGTCTACGTCTCCTATACAGACTGCCATTGCTGAAGTAACAGACTTAGATGAAAAGGTTACAGCAGAAATTTTATTTGAAACAACTGTTGAAGGAAGTGGAATGTCACCAACAATTGGATATCAGTCTACTGTATTGGTAACAGAAATGGATATAAAGTCTGAAGACGCAGCTTCTACTACAGATCGAAGAAAAGTCACTGAACCTGTGAAAGAAGTAGATTCGACAACATCAACAATTACCGAAGGAGAAACATTCTCTTCTTTAGCAACTTCACAAAGCACAGATACATCAAAAGCACCTGATGGGGATGTTGTTACTCGTAGACAGCCGGTACAAATTCAGCGTAACGAGACAACTACCGACCCCAAAACTGACTCTTCGGAGCTGCAAGTGATGTCGTCTACGTCTCCTATACAGACTGCCATTGCTGAAGTAACAGACTTAGATGAAAAGGTTACAGCAGAAATTTTATTTGAAACAACTGTTGAAGGAAGTGGAATGTCACCAACAATTGGATATCAGTCTACTGTATTGGTAACAGAAATGGATATAAAGTCTGAAGACGCAGCTTCTACTACAGATCGAAGAAAAGTCACTGAACCTGTGAAAGAAGTAGATTCGACAACATCAACAATTACCGAAGGAGAAACATTCTCTTCTTTAGCAACTTCACAAAGCACAGATACATCAAAAGCACCTGATGGGGATGTTGTTACTCGTAGACAGCCGGTACAAATTAAGCGTAACGAGACAACTACTGACCCCAAAACTGACTCTTCGGAGCTGAAAGTGATGTCGTCTACGTCTCCTACACTGTCTACCATTGCTGAAGTAACAGACCTAGGTGAAAAGGTTACAGCAGAAATTTTATTTGAAACAACTGTTGAAGGAAGTGGAATGTCACCAACAATTGGATATCAGTCTACTGTATTTGTAACAGAAATGGATATAAAGTCTGAAGACGCAGCTGTTACTACAGATCGAAGAAAAGTCACTGAACCTGTGAAAGAAGTAGATTCTACAACATCAACAATTACCGAAGGAGAAACATTCTCTTCTTTAGCAACTTCACAAAGTACAGATACTTCAAAAGCACCTGATGGGGATGTTGTTACTCGTAGACAGCCGGTACAAATTAAGCGTAACGAGACAACTACCGACCCCAAAACTGACTCTTCGGAGCTAAAAGTGATGTCTACGTCTCCTACACAGTCTGCCATTGCTGAAGTAACAGACTTAGATGAAAAGTTAACAGCAGAAATTTTATTTGAAACAACTGTTGAAGGAAGTGGAATGTCACCAACAATTGGATATCAGTCTACTGTACTTGTAACAGAAATGGATATAAAGTCTGAAGACGCAGCTGCTACTACAGATCGAATAAAAGTCACAGAATCTATGAAGGAAATAGAATCTACAACTTCAATAATTACCACAGAAGGAACAACTCCTCTAACAACTTCACATAGGACAGATTCTTCTAAAAAACCTGATGGGGATGTCGTTACTCGTAGACAGCCGGCACAAATTAAACGTAACGAGACAACTACCGACCCCAAAACTGACTCTTCGGAGCTGGAAGTGATGTCGTCTACGTCCCCTACACTGTCTACCATTGCTGAAGTAACAGACTTAGATGAAAAGGTTACAGCAGAAATTTTATTTGAAACAACTGTTGAAGGAAGTGGAATGTCCTCTTCCCCTTTAAATGAAATAATATCAACATCGAAATTAAGTCAAGGACCTACAGGCGAAATAGCTACATTAACTACTCTGCTTGTTACTGAGTCTATTCCTCCTGTCACCACACCTTTACCGTTGGTGTCAGATATAACTAAACGTAAACTCCCTGAACCACTTCAAAAGAATGAAACAAAAGTATCAGAGGATCCTACTACTCCGTCTACACAAACATCTACAATTCAGCAAAAGACAACTGATGAATGGCTTTTTGAAACAACCATAGAAGGTAGTGGCATGTCACCACAAATGGTTGATGGTGTATCTACAATATTCTCTGATATTAAAATGACTAAAATGCCATCACCGTCTGATGGAGCAGTACCGACGTCGGTTTCCACGAATAATGAAACTGTTTCTTCTGTAGAACTTTTGACCACTAAGAGAGGAATTGAATCAGAAGGGGCAACATTGAAGCCTTCATCTATGACGGTAACGCCTAGCTACACTGAAAAACGGGGCGTTCAAGAATTACAAGGAAGGCATACTGCAACACAGCCTTCCTCCGAAACTCCAAGCAGTGTACAATCTCCAACCTTGACAACTCCTGTATTGTCGATTTCAATCATCCCTTCGAACCAACCAAGAGAAATCACGAGTATACCTACAGGATCAGAAAAAGAACAACCGAGTTCTACGCTTAAAAGTACCTCAATACCGTCTACAGCAAGTACAAGCGACATTGCCACTAATCAACCCAATGAAGAAGTAGGATCTGGATTTACAAGTGAAAGTATGATTTCTACAACATCAGCAAGAACTGGTCCGACTGCAACAGACAAACGATCTAGTACATGGTTTACCATTGTAAAGGAACTTGATGCGCATACCACAGGCAGTACTGCTATGGCCAGTAAAAGCGAACTCCGTACAAGTGACTCGATATCATCAACAATGCATACAACATTGGAAATGTCTCCATCAGCTTCGGCAAAATTGTTAACATCTATGAAGGCTAATAGAGTATTAACGGATGATGAAGATTCAAAAGTGACTGAGCTGCAGGAACCAAGCACCAAGTCACCAGACCTGTCATCAGTTACATCTGGTGTTGGAAGCTCGACGATCCCCATGATTCAAGGGGGTGCTAGCACAATTTCTATTACAATTACGTCTCTCCAGCAAGAAGTAAAAAAAGAAAGTACGTTGTCAACATCATCGCCAAGAATTCATACCACGTTAAAAAAAATAATTAGAAATCTTACTTCCAGTGATATGAGTACTACATCATCAAAAACATCTCCAAGTATTTTGAAGATTATTACTTCAAGAATGCCAACCAGAATTGCACCAGAGGAAACAAATCAGAACGATAGCGTATCAACACCAACAAGTCAAGAAGCTATCACTCCGTCAAAACAAACTTCTACCCCAAGAACTGCAGTTACCGACATGATATCGGACGGAATAAACTATATAACAAATTTGACAATGACAACATTGGGAGGAATATTTTCAACTTCGCAGCCACCAGTAACTTCATCATCTACATCGAATCAAACGGAAGTATCACCTACATCAAAGACGAAGTCAACATTAAGCAGAATAATTGAGGCTAAATCTTCTCCACGAGGTCAAACAATGACTACAGCTGAGGTCTTTACAAGTTATGGGTCAGGAGACGAAAGCACAACCGTAGCAGATGGTGGCCAACAATCTCCAACTTTATTTACACTTTTGAGAACCAGCCTTGATGATCGACAAACGACGCAGTCAAAATTAACAACTAAACGGACTGGTGAGAACCTTTAGTATCATTTCATTGCCTCCAATTTTTCCGTGCACGTGACTGAAGTGTGCAGTAACTGATTTGAAAATGATAGAGATTAGGAGGGTATATACATTTATCTGTGTCATCTTGTAGTCTCAATGACAGACGAGTGTCGATCGCGAAAAAAAGTATTTAGAAATGATGATGAAGATAATTCCCATCATTACATGGCGCCGTGTTTGAGTTGAAAATATTCCAAAGCCTCGTAATTTGCTGTCACGTTACCATGCACACTCAAGAATTCACATATCGTTTCTCTTTCGTTGCAAATAAAACAAAATACACCTTGAAGGATTTCGAATAGTGTAGCATGAAGATGATATAGATTATATATTACATTCTATTTAGCGAGATAAAAAAAAAGAAAACGCACTTCATAACTTCCAATACTTTTTTATAATTAAGAAGAATTCGGGTTCATTCTACATCTCTGCCACGCCTTCTTTACTGAGATCACACTTCATCATTGTTTCACTATTTCATATCAACACCCCACTGTTCTCTAAGAATACCACTCACAACCTTATTTCAATATTTTGTTTTTCTTTTCATAGATGGTGTCAGGATACCATCGACTCCTCCACCTCCCCCACCCTACCCGCCAATGATGACCACTCTTCAACCTCCATCGGTAAACAGGTATACCTCAACGTCTTTACCATCATCACCAACGACACGAAGCCAATCAAGTGAATCAGTTACGATGTCTTTCACCAGTGCAAGTGAGCTACCCGTCGCGATAGTAGCCACAACAGATGCAGTACCAGAGAGAACGGAAGAGCCAGATGGATACAGTGGAAATATGGATGGAGATTCAATTGCAGTTCCAGCTTCCGTTCATCTCAATCAACCAGCTTTTATGGCCAGTATGTAGACATTTACTTGCTGTTTTAAAGATAGAAGAGTCGAGCTTTAAGGCATTACAAGTGACAAATTGAGAAGGAGTATTTATTAGTATCGATGCCAGTGGCATTATACCTTTTGTTCCTACCTAAGTCACACATTTTACTATATAAATTTTTTTCCTGCTGATTGGAAATTATTTCCCTTTTCCTTTTATTGCATACAATTGTCACATTTGTTTCAAAGGCGTGATCCAGAATGGTATGCATTCTACTCTATCTAATGAGTTCACATCTACCATTGATAGTGACAAACTCCTGGGACAATTGCTCTCCGCTGTAAACTCAACACACTTATGGAATGAACAACTTCAATTTTAGATACAACGCTAGACTGTATCCAAGACTTAACCCTTCACTTAACCTGTTCCTACCCTAAACCTATATCTTGATAGAAATAAAGCCGGAAGCAATTGTCGTGTAACTCCCTATTTTGAATACAAATTATCCCCTTGGTAAAATGATGTTGGGGGGGGGGTAGGTTGACCGAGAGGTAGGGTTATCTTACACTCTATTAGAAGACATGAATAACAAGATCCAATTATATTTTTCATACTCATTAATTCTTTTTTATCCTTTTCTTCTCTCTATAGTTTTGGTCGTTCCCCTTTCTGACAGCCTTGTGATATGTTCACATATTTTCTTTATTTCTGCTTTAGTACTTGGAACTGTAGAGTATACCTAAAATTTTCTCAACTCACTGTCTATAAATACCTCTATAATCTAACACCAAATACTATTATGAGCCATACGTATGTCTCGTTCATTGCAAATAATAATAACCAAACATATGAGAATCCAACGAAGATCAACAAGAATATAATTTGTTTAACAAATTTTCGGCATTACTCCTATTTGTTTAAGATCAGTATGCTCGATCTGTAATGAAAATCATAAGATCAGTATGCTCGATCTGTATGAAAATCATAAATCATAAGTCAGAAAAAATTGGAGGGTATTTGAATTCCAGTTCATCGTGGCTTAACCGTGAACCAGAATAGCCTGGTGGTTGAGTCGCTGCCCGGAAAGCAGTAGATGGCAGGTTCGAATCCCGCTGGTTCCAATTTTTTCTGACTTATGATTTATGATTTCCATACAGATCGAGCATACTGATCTTATGATTTTCATTACAGATCGAGCATACTGATCTTAAACAAGTAGGAGTAATGCCGAAAATTTGTTAAACAAATTATCTCCTCCTATAAAAGCCTCTTAATTTACTAAGAATATAATTGATTATAAAGCCTTTAATTCAACGCTGATATGTTAAATAAATAATAACGTTATCAATAACTATATATGTAGATATAAGATGATTGATTGAGCAAATTACAGGTATTGAATGATTACGCCATTTCTTCTATCCCTTTAGGAATACGAGAATGTGGCCAGTGTGGGAAGGAAATATGTCCTGTATGTGGTACCGATGGCTTTACGTATCAATCAGAATGTAAAATCAACCAGACAGCGTGCTTACGAAGAAATGCTGATCTTCGAGTAGCTTATCAAGGAGAGTGTATTAATGGATTCCTCGACTTAGGTAGGCCTTTTTAATTTTGATTTTAATGTCGTATTTTTTTCAGTTAATGTGCAGTCCAATGAATATTATCCTTGAATCAACACTAGTATGAAAAGGTTCATGTCATTAACAAAATCAATGAATGTGGAATACCATCCTCAAAGCAAGCTTATTTTGATATAATAAAGAAAATCAGTTTGTAGATCTGACGATGACGGAGCTTTTCATCGAATAATAATGTAAATTAAATTACAATTCCACATGAGCAGAGTGCCGTCAAACCATATCAAACGGAGGAAAAAGGAGAGATTTTAATCATTCATATTCATGATAGATAGTGTTTGATGTCATCGGTTCTTTTATTTGCATATTGCCGCTCTATACATCTTTCAATTCAACGTCTCGGACAAAGTTGATGTATAAAAAAAAATCTGACCAATTTTTTTCTCATTTCAGTGGGAAACTTATTTCGTTGAAGACTAATCAATGTATGATTTGATTTGATTTATTTATTTCCGTTTCACAATAGTATAATGAACATAGCAATAATATAATAAACATAACAAAACAAGGTCGAAAATACTACGAAATATAATATGTATACATAAATAATCATAAATTTAAAGAACACAATTGAGTAAATAAATTTATCTGCAATGACATTTGTATTTGAAAGTAAAACGGAGGGACTTGCCGAAAAAAAGCAAAGCTTGTACAGGCGGCAAGCCCCTAACTTAGTTTCAATATAAAACTACAACAAATAAATATTGGTTCGTAATAATAAATTTGTTTAAAAATAAATACAATTTTTGTGCACTTGAAAAAACGTAACTGATGGGTCATGTAAAGAAATATTTACGTTATACAATACTTTAAGAGAGGGGGAGGTGAGGGGGGGGGGGGGGCAGAAGGGACAGAGCAGTGCAATACACTAAGTAGAAAAGAAATATGGCAGGCAGCAGGAGCAGGTACTTGGCTAATTGCAGTTTTAAGAAGAAAAAATAATGTAAAACAAATAATATACATGACTATATGTATATAATATAAACTCATATACATAAAAGTTGAGTATAATTAAATCAGTTATTTTAGTTATTCAGCTTGACCTGTTTGCGACGAATATTTCAGAATTAACATTTTTTTCAGTTTGCGTTTAAAAATATTTACATTAGGGGATTCTTTGAAATCTTGAGGCAGAGAGTTCCAATAGGCAGGCCCGGAGAAGACAAACGAGTTTTTTGCAAATAAAGTTCTTGTTAAAGGAAGATGATAACATAGACGTTGCCTTGTTGGGTAGCTGTGTACGGAAGCATTTTTACGGAACATATTAAAGAAAATGGCGGGGAGATCGTCCCTGCTTAATTTAAACATAAATTGACTAAGTTCGAAAAGATATATGTCATTTACTTTAAGAATGTTATTTTCAAAAAATAAGATATCAGTATGTGATCTAAAGTGTGTTTGAAAAATTATTCTTAGAGCTTTTTTCTGGAGAAGTAATATTCTATTTATTTGTGTTTGTATTGCACATCCCCACGCAATAATTCCATAATTAATATATGGTAGAATAAGTGTGTAATATAATGTTAACAAAGTGCGGGAAGGGAGAAAATGTTTAAGTTTATTAATAATTCCAATGTTTCTTGAAATTGTTTTACATATACTATCGATATGAGGCTTCCAGGATAATTTGTCGTCAATAAGGACACCCAAGAATCTAGTAGTGGAAACATTATTAAGAACAAAATTATCAAAGAAAATCCTGTCAGTTAGAGTATTGACTTTATTACTGAAAAGCATGTAGTTTGTCTTCTGGTGATTAAGTGAAAGTTTGTTGGCCTTGATCCAATCTGTAACATTTGTTAGTTCAAAGTTTAAGGTTCTAACGAGTTGGTTAATATCATCATGGGAAAAGAAAATATTGGAATCGTCAGCAAAAAGTATAAATGAAAGTAAATTTGATGTATTTTTAATATCATTGATGTAAGTAATAAAAAGAAGTGGGCCTAGTAGGCTACCCTGGGGGACACCGCAAGTAATTGGAAGAGTAGTCGAATTGCAATTATTCACTGATACAAATTGGGTCCTATCAGTGAGGTAACTCCTGAACCACTCCAAGGCCTTCCCTCTAACTCCATAATGACATAGTTTATGAAGGAGAATTTCATGATTTATAGTGTCGAAGGCCTTGGAGAAGTCCAGGAAGATACCGACAGTATGACAACTATTATCGATGGAAGTGGTGACTTTATTTATAAATGACAAAATTGCATGGGAAGTACTGTGATTTTTACGAAATCCAAATTGGAAGTTTGAAAAAATGTCATGTACTTTGAATAAATCACTAGTTCTGGTATGGACCAGTTTTTCTAGAATTTTAGATAGTGAAGTTAGTAAGGATATTGGACGATAGTTAGAAACGAGTTGGCTATCACCTTTTTTGAACAGTGGGATGACTTTGGAGATTTTCATTTTATTGGGGACCCGTCCAGTGGTAAGAGAGATATTAAAAATATGTACCAATGGATCAACGATGGCTGCAATGATTTTTTTAGAAGAAAGTTTGGTATACCGTCATACCCCGGGCTTTTCTTATTCTGTAGATTGCTAACAATGTTTATGATTTCCATAGAATTAGTAGGGCTGAAAAACATAGAATTGGGGTTAGGGTCGTCAAGGAAATCAGAAAAGGATTTGTTAGTTCGAGGTATATTTTTAGCCAAGTTGTTGCCAACATTTGAAAAATATGAATTAAACTCTCCTGTGATTTTATTAGCGTCGTCTGTAATAGTATTATTTGACTTTATTTTTGTGATTGTAGAGCTTTTTTTCTTTTTGTTCAGTACATTATTAATAATCTTCCAAGTATTTTTCATATCATTTTTGTAAATGTTCAATTGGGAAGTGTAGTATTCCCTTTTGGCAATACGTAATAATGTGGTAAGGGTGTTTTTATAACAAGTGTACTTAGAACGAGAGTTTTCGTTAGGTTTAGAAATATATTTATAATAAAGATTATTTTTACGATTAATAGATCGTAAAATAGATTTAGTGATCCACGGATGTATTGGGATTTTTTTATAATTTGACTTTCGGTGGGTGATAAGAGGGACATTGGTGTCTAGACAAGATGTTAATTTGGTAATAAAAATGTCGTAAGCTACATCAACCTCTGTGGAGTCAAAAATGGTAGACCAGTCTGTATTGTCTAAATCATTAATTAAATGAGAAATGTTATCATCGGTTATTTTACGATAGGAAGTATTATATGATTCATTCTTAAAAAGTTTATTTTTAGACAGCTTCGCAAAAATTGAAAAGTGATCAGAAATATCACTAAGAACTATACCAGCTTGGGGGGTAGGAAAAGTTACATTACTAAAAATATCTATAATAGTTGCAGAAGTGTTAGTCACTCTCGTTGGTTTAGTGATTAGTGGTAAGAAAGAAAGTGGTAAGAAAGGTCAAAAACGTTTCGAGAAACTCTTGCGAGATATTGTTATTGTTGCAATTCATTAAATTGATGTTGAAATCCCCCATAAAAAAACAATCTTTGTTTTTCAGAAAAGGATTGAGTAAAAAGTCATTGAGGGTTTCCAGAAAATGTCGAGTATTTGAATTAGGGGGTCGGTATAAGACTCCCAGTATCAGATTTTTTCCTTTTGGATTGATGATTTCAACAAAGAGTGATTCTAAAGCGTCATTGGATAAAGTCATATTATTTATAAGATTATATTCGTATTGCTGGGGTATATAAAGTGCAACACCACCACCAGGTCTAAGAGTTCTGTTATTAACAACTAGATTAAAATCGGAGAGTGCAAAAAGAGAACAAGGATTTTCCGAAAACCACGTTTCAGTTAATCCAATGACTGAATGTTTCGGAAACTGATTTCTATCAAGAAATAATTTTAGCTTATCGAAATTTTTATTGGCACTACGAATATTCAGATGGAGAAGAAAAATATCTTCTTCAAGACTGCTAGAATTAATTAAAGATTTAAAATGTTGTTCTGTAAAATACTGTGAAGTAATAAGCTGCCCACATGGGTCATTTGGGTCAAAGTTTGAGTTAAGATCAGCAGTATTATCATTCAGGTAGTTTTTTATGTAAGTATCAAAATAGAGGTTTTCTGACGAAGCGCCGTGTTGTGATGAAAGGGACAACAGGTCATCGTTGCATAACGAGCTGAATGGGAAGTCAGACAAATCAGACGTCGGAGCCGGGAAGAATTACACTAGATACGCTAAAAGAGTAGACACGCCGCCATGCTCCTGTGCAAGAAGAGGGAAACGAAAATGAGAGTGTGCTGTGCAAGAGAAAAAGACAATACAAGTTTGAAGGAAGACAAGTAAAATGGGAAGAAAAGAGACAAAAAAAAACCGAACCAGACCTAATACGAGAACGATCATTACTAATGTACAATGTGAATGAAATGTGATTAAAACAATCTGCACAACAGTAAAGCGAATAGGCAACAGACGCTCCACAAAACTGTGGTCTATAAGTAAAGCAATCTATGTTTAATAGAATACTAACAATCATTATTACTTAATGTATATATACTTTATTCTTCTTCTCTACGCAGTTAACGGTGATATAACCTGTCAAGAATTCGAGTGTCCCATTGCTTACAATCCTGTATGTGGAAGCGACAATCGGACTTACACTAATAGCTGTGAACTTCAGAAAAGCACTATATGTTCAGAAGGTTCAGCTGGGGTTGAAAAAATATCAGATGGAGTGTGTAAGACAAACTCTTGAAGGAAACTCGTGTTTGAGATATTTATATGATAAATGAAAACTGATACGAGGTGATGGGATTAGTGTTTACTTCAGCTGTGAAGTGGTGGTGTAACATGCTTATGTGCAATGGATGTGACGTTATAAAGGTGATAAGTTATTTTCCAATGTCCTTTAAAGTCATATCAAAATGGATGTTCATCACTTTGACTGCAGACAAGGGCCAAGTTCTGCTGACATGTATATGGATTCATGGATGAGCAGAGGGCCACGAGGTGAAGGGGATTCTTCAAAGTGTTATCTTTTAATTGACGAATGAGGTGTACTAATTTGTCTATATTTTATGAAGGAGAAACAACTGGAATCTCTGACATGCTTAGTGAGAAAAAATACCAAAATTATGCTGTTGTTTTTTTATCTTTTCTATTGCATGCAAACACTTGCACGCATTAAAACAACAGCGAAGCGTATCAAAAATCCTGAGAAACAAATAGATTAACAAATAATTTGCAAAGATTGCAAAATAAGGGAATTTTTTTTTTCATATTTGGCCAATTTGTAAAATACCGATTTTAATATAAATATATATATATATATATATATAATCGTTAAGTCAAAGTAATATGATCTTTACCTTCATATTTATGACTTTTTGCATGTAAAAGCACAAGAAATCCTGGCAATTATAATCATGATCAACAAACATTTTTTTTCAGCTTGTAGATATGAAAGCTAAAGAAGTGTTCAATTTGTATCTACTGCCTTGAGGTGGGCAGAAGCTGCTATGTGTGTGTACGTCATAAAAGTATGCTGCATTTTCCTTGAAACTATTGCTTCTGTTGTACATATTCATTCATTGGTGCTTATGACATACAAAAATATAACTTATTATAGACAGGCAATTAGAAAAGCAAAATGTAAGAAATTGACCTGATGACGAATAACTGCAAAATCTTTTGACAATTCTGACGTGTTTTAACATTTGTAGGCTATTTGTTATTTAACTCCTTGCATAATAAAGAGGATTATCAAGAGTGGTTATCTTATTGGAGGCAAGGTAGAAGTAGAGAAAATAAAAGAGAGAGGGAGAGGAAGAGGGAGAGAGAGGGAGGGACAGCAAGGAAGAGAGAGCAAGAGAGTGTGAAGGGAGGGGGTGGGGTTACAAAGGGGAGGGGTGGATAAAGTGAGAAAGTTATTGTTACTATGCAATTGGTAACTAATTCTATTTTACCGATTCTTTAACATGAAAAATTTGTTGTCAATTTATATTTGATTGAAAAAGGAGAAACCATGATAAAAGGATTGCAACAAACAAAGATATTCATTGTGAGAGTAAGAAATCATATGATAGACTTAAATGTAGTTTTTTGAGCAGACCCATCAATGAATGGCAAAGGGCAAAGATGAGTTCTGTAGAGAACAATATGATGTTGTATTACTACAAAATCTACAAATTTTTATGTGCGTATAGACACCTTGATATTGTGATATGTGCCTTTTTGAACTTTCATAATGTCATTTAAAACTATGCATTCGATGTATGTAAGTGATACAAGTAGACCATGCAATACAAAATATAAAGAAACCGTAAACCTTTTTATATGACACTATTATGGATGACTTGTGGTAACATTAATTGTAATTTTTGAAATCTCCTGTCAAACGACTGTTAAACTAATGTTGTGCTACAGGGGGCAAATATTTTCTTTCATATTTATAACTTATGATATGAAATATATCTTCTTTCAAGCACTCATGACTGTACTAACAATATGAGAAGTGCAGAGAGAAAAAATGTTGAAATAGTATACATGTATACCAATAATTTGTTATTGAAGCTTTTGTAAATTATTTCATGAAGTATAAAGTAATAAAATGTTATTGCTGAAATAATTTTAGTATGGTTGCATGTTTTTCTTGTTGGAATTTAAAAAAATTAGAAATAGATGTATTCAAACCTTGAAAATATGCATATTAAAATCTATGATCATGAATGTACTTACTCAGAAAGAAACCCCTGATAAGAGTATCACTGTTCATTTGATACTTTGGTATGATTCCCCTTTTCAATCTCATTCATAGTTTTGTTATTTCAATGAAATAGGCTTTGCCATATCATTTCTTCAAACCGTTGCAGAATGGTGGATTTTGAGCAGTTTTTCTTCATTTTTTTAACATCATTAATTGAAGCATCTTCTACTCCAAAGATACCAAGAACATTGAATTAGGAGCAATATAATAAACTCCTGTCACTTTCAAATTTTGCATATGTTTGCAATAAAAAATTGAAATTGTATATCATGTATCCAATCCATATCACTAGTTCATCTTGGCATGCATTAATATGCTTCTAAAAATGTATGAATGGCCACTCCCAACAGTTTTTGTCTCACCTGCGAAGCAAAGTGAGACTATAGGCGCCGCTTTTCCGACGGCGACGGCGGCGGCGGCGGCGGCGTCAACATCAAATCTTAACCTGAGGTTAAGTTTTTGAAATGACATCATAACTTAGAAAGTATATGGACCTAGTTCATGAAACTTGGCCATAAGGTTAATCAAGTATTACTGAACATCCTATTAGAGTTTCATGTCACATGACCAAGGTCAAAGGTCATTTAGGGTCAATGAACTTAGACCATGTTGGAGGAATCAACATCGAAATCTTAACCTGTGGTTAAGTTTTTGAAATGTCATCATAACTTAGAAAATATATGGACCTAGTTCATGAAACTTGGACATAAGGTTAATCAAGTATCACTGAACATCCTGCATGAGTTTCACGTCACATGACCAAGGTCAAAGGTCATTTAGGGTCAATGAACTTTGGCCGAATTGGAGATATCTGTTGAATTCCCATCATAACTTTGAAAATTTATGGATCTGATTCATGAAACTTGGACATAATAGTAATCAAGCATCACTGAAAATTTTGTGCAAGTTTCAGGTCTCATGATTAAGGTCAAAGGTCATTAGGGTCAATGAACTTTGGCCGAATCGGGGGTAACTGTTGAATTACCATCATAACTTTGGAAGTTTATTGGGCTAGTTCATTAAACTTGGACATTAGAGTAATCAAGTATCACTGAACATCCTGTGCACATTTCAGGTCACATGACCAAGGTCAAAGGTCAATGAACTTTGGCCGAATTGGGTGTATCTGTTGAATTACCATCATAACTTTGAAAGTTTATGGATCTGATTCATGAAACTTGTACATAAGAGTAATCAAGTATCACTGAATATCCTGTTTGAGTTTCACGTCACATGATCATGGTCAAAGGTCATGTAAGGTCAATGAACTTTGGCCATGTTGGGGTTTTTTGGTGAATAACCATCATATCTCTGTAAGTTTATTGGTCTAGTTCATAAAAAGTGGACATAAGAGTAACCATGTATCACTGAACATCTTGTGCGAGTTAGAGTAGTATTCAAAGTCAGCACTGCTGCTATATTGAACCGCGTGATGCAGGTGAGACGGCCAGAGGCATTCCACTTGTTTTTATCATCCATTGCCCCCAAGTTTGCAAAATTTGAAAATGATGGAATTTACCAGAAATGGGCACATAATCAAAATTACTTAACCGAATTTCAATGTCCTTGATAATACTCTCTTTGGTAGAAGCTTGGTAGAAGATGCTTTAACCAACAATTCAAACATAGAATAAACAGTATAGAATTCACTGTTCTGCTTCTTGTGACACATTGTCTGCAAATAAATCTTGTCAGTAAAATTTGAGTTTCTGAAGGTGATAAAAATAGATTGAAAATGAAACCAGATTGATTTTTTCATATGCATCATATCAAGGCACTCACCAGTGAAGAAAAAAAAACAAAAGCATAACATAATACATCAAATAATCTCATTGCTTCGTACAACCAAACCAGCCAACATATCAATGAATTTGCCAAGTATCAATTAAAATAAATGGTTGAAATTTTTTTTATAAAATATGATTGAAAAGCCCCCCCCCCATTAATTCTGTGACATCGCTTGCATGCTGCTCCCTCAAGTGTTCCTATACACACATAAATGGAAAAATTACCATGTTTTAAATGTTTCTCAATAGGGGATGCCATTATTCAATGCACAGGTGGATATAAAACTCATCCAAATATTATTTCAAAAGTGGTGATTTATTCATAACCCAACATACAGGAGAGAAGCTTTCAGGTGACATCACAAAACTAAAAACTTGAACAAATAGAAAGCCCCAAAGTTGTTGGATTTCTGAATTTCAATTATTGATTTCAATCATTTACTGATGTTACAATTAACTTGACTTTAGGGTGGATTCCCCTTTGATTTCCCCTTTATTTTCTCTCTTATACCTTCTTTCACTTTTCGGCAAAATGTTTCCATGACATCTCACAAACTCGTATACATTTTTTTCAATGACAAAGTCTAAAAACTATCATAAACAATACAAATTGTCAAAAATACCCGAAAAAAAGCAATTCTTCACATACAGCAATTTCAGCTTTTAATAGACCTAAAATTGGCTTATATATGTGACATTGGATATTTACAAAAGATTTACGATTTTCTCTAAAAAATAGATTTCATAAAATGAATATGTATAATGTTTACAATATCTACATAAGAATGTATGAAATATATTAATGTTTAAGTTCAAATTGAACATAAAATGAGTGTAAAACAAAGTAAAGCATACAGAAATTTAGCAAAGTCCTGCATAAACACAACTGAAGGATGGTGCAAGAAAAAAAGATGAACATGAAAACACAATCATATTACATCTGAACCACTTACAATGAAGAATCTTATTTTTGAAAACATATATGTAATAAAACATACAAGAAAACATACTCATATTTCAAAGAAATCCATATACACCTATTGCTAATAATCTATAAAATAACTAGTGAAATGCAGTGATGACATTTAACTTCGAATTAATTTGTACTGCACATTCTGATCACAGTGTGATCATTGAGAATGCTTGAAAGGTAAATTTATAACCCTTGAATTTTCAAACCCCCTTCTACCCCTGGAGAAAATGGTACATATTTTTTACCATTAGCTCAAAACCCTCTGAAGAACTTTAATGGAGTGATGGTACTATTAAAAGCTACACAATATATGACAAGTTTTCTACAACATACATACAAGAGTGTAATATTAAATGGCAAATAAGGGATTAAGCATTGTTTCAGCAAATACTCATATAACCTTCACATTTCTTGTACCTTACACCATTACTTAATCAAATGAATTTGAATAAAATGTGAAATAAGCATAATAAAAACCTGGATGTGAATATTTCAAATGAAGAATGGTTTGAACCATAGCATTAACTGTTACTTAACCCTCATTCACCAGAAGCACAAATTCATTAATGGTCAGTTGTAATTGTCAAGTCCATCATACACAACATCTGACTAAGGGATATGGTTTACAATCATTAGTATAATGTTTTATCATATGGATACAAATATTGCACAACATAACAAACACTGATCCAAATATGGATCACAGTATTGGATGGTATTCCTATGGATTGTCTGGAATTTAATACCTTGATTTCAAACACTATCTTCTTATCCTGTCAGTACCAGTATATTTATACCGACCTTGCTTCCCTTACAATGTAAACCTTACCAATATTAATCAACTAAACAGCCATAGGGTAATGTTATGCAGCACCTACTATCGACAGGAGTTGAAGATACAAGTTCATACTTGGTATATATTTTCATGTATGTACAACTTCTAATTCAATTCTATTGTAACATAATATACTTTCATAATAATATATGTCTCGCATTATAATATGCAGTTGATCTAGTGAAACTATTTGGAGACACAGAGGGTTACAAAGAAGAGATAAAAGGAAATCTTGCAAAATAATTGTGTGTGGGTGCATACTGCATAAAAATCATAAGGGACATCAATAACTAGAATTGTGCAAGGGGTCATAATTTAATACTTGATAACAGTTTTTTGTCATCCAAATTAAAGAAAATCATGCACACAAGTTTAATAATAAAATCTGAAGTGAAATAAAAAGAAAATGGAGAATAAGTAAATATAAAGCAAATGAGAGATGAGGTTTATGTTAAAACGAATCAATAATCTGGTCATAAATAAAATCCAGTGAAGTAAAACTGAAATATAAGTAACCTTTTTTTTTCATCCCCCCCAAAAAAAAAAATTGAACCAAGGCTAAACTGTCACTATGAGTGGTTAAAATCAAATGACTCCTATCAAGATAATGAAATGTATGTTGTTAATATCTCATTTCTACAAATGAAACATTGACATGAATCTCCATATTGCATACTTGTATTAGAGTCTGAACAATGTACCATAGCTTTGTAAAAAAAAGGTGAATTGACAAAAATCTATTGTATTCTCTACTACATTGTCTCTCTGACTGGTGAAAGAGGATACTTTTATAGCTAAGTAAAATCCTTATTGCTCAATGAGACATGCAAGTTTTAAGGGGGAAATTCATCCAGATGTTAAGTTGATATCAATCAAAGCAGAAAAGAAGAAGTATACTAATACAGGTTTGGCAAAAAAATCCATCAAAGGAATACATTTGAAGAATAATGAACAAAGATCTCACTGCTATAGGTTTTTTAAATCTATGGTGATTTGAAATGAAAGATTTGGCCTCTATGCTCGAATCCAAAGTGTAACTGACATACATGAAGAGATATAGCATGCCATTATTGATTGTCAGAGCATGGTTCAAACTATTTGGATTTATCGATAACTGACACATTAAATCCACTTTAAAAAACCACATATTCATGTAATTTATACTGATAGAACCAACACATCTTCAAGCACTCCCATCAACCTATTCAAACTACTGCTGACCACTGTCACCAGTGCTTGGATTTCTTGACTTTGATCGACATTCAGCATGAAAAAAAAATCAAATGAATGAAAATTATCTCTTCTTTTACTATAAATGCATTTCAAAAGGTCATAAGACTCCTACAAATAATTGAAAAAGAAGTTGTTTTTAAAATCAAATCTATAGTATTTACCTGAATTAGAACCGACTATTTCACAGCAATTTTTCATACCAACTGAATAAAGAAAAAATAGACTGTTATCATACATGTAATTTATGTAAAAATGTGTGTTTTACAACGTACTTTAAATGAAGTAAATGTACTGGTAATATTCTGTTGGGGAAAAACTAAGGGTCTGTATAATCCCTATAAATTCAGGGATAAGTAAGAGTGGACCGAGCATAAAAGCAAAAAAAAAATGAAAGCTAAAGTAAAAGCAAAATATGCATTTAATTGTTTCATTCAAATAATCATATAATCAAAATAAAGATGTTGCACACTTCTGTGTTTTTTACACCCTGGTTTGATGGATTTGTCAACCTTAATGTCCCTGATAGTTCATCTCTCCTGGGTGTCAAGTGGCAAATGAAAATAAATGCCACTCTGAAGTATCCTCTTCACATCTTCCACACCTTGATTCAATTCATTTTGACATTGAATAACTTCAAAAAGCTTAAACTTATTTGTTGTTAAGAGCAGCATTTATGTCAGAATTCATGGTAACTAGAGTTTGCATAAGTTCAGGTATTCCATGGCTAAACAGAAGTAAAACTCCAAATTTCACGATACCTCATGGAAGTAGAGGTTGGCAGCAACACAGAGAGCGATCACGCAGAAGCTGTTGTAGTAAATCAACAATCTGAACTTGGGATCCACATCTCCTTGTCTATACCAGTAAATCTGAAGAAATTGTGACGAGAAAAGATAACATATCTTAGTAAAAAAAATACAGCATTTAGCCAGATCTTATTACTCTTGAGAACAAATGATGGATAATGGTACTTGACTAAATGTTAAATGCTACATCCATATCATTCACATTAAAGTCAAACACAGAGCTTTCGACAGGCTTTACTTAAAGCATTACTGCTTCAAAAAGAAATTTGAATTACAGCCTAATGCATGTACTTACCAGCAGTATATTTCCAATGCAAACGAAGATTATACAGATAGAGAAGAAAATGTTGACTGGCAACGGAGGCCATGAAGGGAAGACTAATGCACTTATGAAAGTAACCTATAAAGGAAAAAATTACAGAAAAATATTAACAAAATTTTGATTAATATGATTATTTGATCAAGTCTTTCTAGTAAAGGGTTTGTCTCAAGAGTGGTTTAAAGTACACTGTTTCACAGCAAGACCTTGCCTAACAAATCATTCATCATAAAAAGTAGAATTATCACACAATACTCACAAAGTCAAACAATAAACTTAAAATAACACATCATATAAAAACAAATATTTATGAACATTTTCTGATAAAAAAACCCCAAAAGCTTAAAATTAGTGAACGAATCATGGATCACCACTTCAGAGGTCCATCTGATGTGTTAAGATTTTTTATTTCCACAATCAAAAAGGTAACCATTTTGGGGGGTTAGATTTTCGCTTGCAAGGCTGCAAGCAACTACACTTTCTACAACTACTGTCTGATGAAGATTGCCACCTACATGTAGCAAGGGATAGCTTAACAAAACAAGTTTCATGATTTTCATGACTGTGAAAAAAGGAATATTTTTTTTTTACATCATGAATCTTGCTTTTAATGATATGATACTACTCATCAACTCGATTCACACAATACTCTTTTAGGATTGTTCAATACGTGCCTTTTCACTTTTGATTTATAATGCTAATTAAAAGGCTGTTTAATTGTACAAGCTTAAACCAAGAATCATGACCATGTGTATGGCATATCGTGTTCAATTCTACAATCCATAGAAATATGACAGGAAAATTGAAATAAGTTTTTCCAATCAATTTTGGTCTCATGGCAATTCTGATGAATTACTAGAATAGACAGAGATATAAAAGGGGTTACCTTGTATAATATAAACCTTCTTACCGTAACTATGACAACCAAGACAACACCAACTATAAGGTTCACCACCCGCTCCTGAAATAAAAAAAAATTGTGCACATATTGTAAATCAGATACTATCAGACTATTTCATTTAACACACAGCTTCAACATCTATTGATACAGTGGTCATCTGATCTACTCTGATTATGTCATATTGAATAATATTGTGAATTATATAATTTTGCCCCTCTCAAATGAACTATGATCCACAGCTCAATTCTCTGTAAGTACATTCTTGTTCAGGTTTTGATTTTTGACAACCTTCATAAAAGAAAAGACTACCAGTACAACATGCAATGCATGTTTATCTATCTAGTGAAATTTAAAAGAACATTAGCTTTGAATTCAACTCTCAGCCAATGAATGTAAGTACTAGTATGATGTTGCTTCTAGCATCCATGTTCAAATGAGAACACATATCCCTCAGGCGAGTAAACTAAGCAATAACATCAAGAGTAATTGATGGCCATCACATTAATGATAGCTTGAAACTGACTGACCTCATTCCCACTATCAGGCAGTCAGGTATTGTGGCTGGTGTTGGAGCTCCTGCAATAAATTAACTGCTAAAATCCAGTGGTCTACCCGTATGAAAAACTGAGCCATGAGTAAAATTGTACCCCTTCCAACCTTTGATACCTATATTATGGCTTGTTTAAATGCTCATGTGATTTCTAAATTTCAAATTTCTGTTCCTTTGGGGCTTTCATCTACCTTTCTTTGTCTTTTACTTAATTTTTCTCCTTTTTGTATCCCCTAAATATGGTGCTAGGGGCATATACCCATGCCCCTAGATAAGCCCCTGATTAAATCTATATTTTGTGATTAACAAGGTCGTAATCCTCTATCTGGAAGTCAATCTTACCCATGTCTGTGTTTCCCCAAAGAGAGGAGTTTGAATGTCTGTATTGTAAGCACTCATCTCGGCTATCCACAAATTCACTTGTCTCGATTCATAGCAGATTCAAGAGTACAACTTCTTGGTAGATGATATGAGATCTTCACATCAGACATGTAGATTCTGCACTGGATGAGATAAACAAATAATCTACAGTCAATTTATCTGCCATGGATTACAATCTAAATCCAAATCAAAATTTTATTGTTCTAATGAAATAGAACACTCCAAAGGTTCTTTTTGCCCTAGTGATCATAGGCCCGGCAGCCACTGTACAGCGCCATATCGATGTAGCTCTCTATCCCTGGGGTCAGACCAGAAATACAGAACAAATAGGCTTATTTTCATTTTGAAAATTTGTATTGATTTTAAGTTTGTAACTGATCTGCATTTCCTCTTCTTGATTCACGAAAAACAAACATTTTTTCTAAGTTCTGTGTACTTTGCCAAGAACGCCCACATTATTTTGTGGGATTTTACACCCCAAACCTGTTATACCCCTTTCATAAACCCAATTATGCGGCTAATAGCAGCATAATTTGGTCGTAAAATCGGAAAAGGACCAGAGTTATCTGCATTATTTTGATACTGCAATTTTCCGCATAATAGCAGCATCGGGACCAGATTTTGACTTTATGAACGCATTTCGAAAGTAATGCGGGTAATTGCCATGGAGCGGTCACAAGGTCACCCTTTTCAAACGCAACCGCATCGGAGGGGGTGTGTGCGGTTGCCATGACGATTATCCTCCTTTTTCAGGACGCGCGCTCGTAAAAATAGTGCGGATTATTTTCGGAGTTTATGAACGCAATTTTTATTGAATTATCCGTATAGGTTTATGAAAGGGGTATTAGTATTGAATCTGTCCGATCCCTCTTTTTCAATGTATCATCTTTAGTTTTCTATATTTTGTCTCCTTGTGACCGGCAATAACTTTGTTACAGTACAAAAGCCAGTATGTACGACGAATAGACCCTGACAAACTATGACCAAACTTTACACTGATTCATGCTTTAGAACGATAGTTGAGTGGGTCGCAAATGTTTGTTGCCGACACTGGATAGTAATCGCCTACATTTTCCAAAACAGTACATAGTTGAGTGCATCGCATACCACAAATCGTATCCAGGTTACGATTTTTCTAAAGCATGTTTTGCATTACGACAATATTGACAAGAATTGAAATGACATAAAATTTACTCTGCACTAATAATTTTGTTGCAGAATACCGCGCATTCTAAAAAATTACAGGGTCTTGTTTTGAAGACTATGTACACGAATGTAAGGGTACGGTTGGCTGCACTGTGAAGATACATGGCTCTAATATATTATTGTGTGTGTTTGCGTGGGATCGCAGCTGTGCTGTGATTGGTCACTTGATCGACGACAATGCCCTTTTTTGGAAAAGGACAGTTTCAATTGTGTGTGTATAAACCCTCTCGTATTTCAGAGGAAATAACTTGAATAGCAAAATAGTATTTCATTAAAAAGAGCATTATTTTTCCAATTTTTGTTTGTTCACTTACATCAATAGATACGTCATTTGAAAAGGTAAACATTGAACTTTCATTTTATCTTCTTAATTTCTTGGTATCTCTACAATTCCTTGGGTTATTTACTCTTTGAAATGTTCATGAAATCATAATTTTCTAGGTTTTACTTATTGAAAAAAAAGATGTAAAATATTTCATCTTTTCTCAATTTTTCCAAACACAAATTTGAAAGGTCATAACATGATGATGAAATCCATGAACCCTGCATCATTTCATGTGTAGAAGGTTTCATTATAAATTGTATGGGTAAAGAGTTATGACCGTTTTAAAATCAGTCTTTGCTAACGTTTCGGTCAATTTAGGATTCCTCGAATATCCCTGGTAGTAGAGGGGTATTGGGCCAGGCATAGTAAGAGTTAACAAGTTTTCCCGGCCGTTTGCCAGGCCCGTTGCTTACAATCGGGAAGAACCCAAACACTTTTCAGAAACAAGGAAGAAAGAGCCCCAGGGAAAAAACATATCTCTAACACATTTGGCTAGATCTACCTAGATTGACCCTGCGATTGACTTTTTAAAGACCAGTCTTTCAAAACCACTCTTTTAACCGTTTGAACCCTAATTATTTCAATATTTGCACATATCGACCACTTTCACAAACTCCCATGAATCGAGACCCAACAGCATCTTCCCCCATCTAGTACCCAGACTGAGCCAGCTGAAGTTGTTTACCTTCTCGTAGACCTAGTCTAAAAACAGAAACATCAACTTAAGTGTCTGTTTTGGGCTCAAAATCACTGTTTTCACCAAAGTCAGATATACCAATTGCTTCCCCATAGTAAGCATGTGACTCGCCGCGTATTACACTGTGTATTACCGCACATACCACATGAGCAACCACAAAAAAGTGGCATATTTGGGCCATTTTTTATGCTAAATCCTTCCGAAATCCTTGCCAACCTTGACTGAAATTATCGACCAAATATTCCTACGCATACTAGAAAGATGACATCATTTTTAAAAGATCACCTGACATTTAGAATCCATGTTTTGAAGTCACATGGCTGTAGGCTGGTAATCCGGCCATCGGGTATATGCGCGTTTACTGGTAGGCTGGTATTCCGGCCTATCGGGTTCAAAGGGTTAAAAAAATATTGGAGTTTTTGATACCCTGCACGGCCTATGGCTGCGTCCAAAACTGAAAAACACCCCTCAAGTTTATATAAACACATTTTTGGTCACACATGTGTATAACCCAGGGAGCTCCGCTTTGCATGGGCTGGAGCCCAGGACTCGACAATGTTATACCAGGCAGACATATATTCTCAAAAGGGGGAAAAATAAATTATGCAATTACCTCAATTATACAGATGAAGGTCTATCGGGACACAGAATCCTGACATCTAGGCACAAACTGGACCCTCAAAAAAGAGGTATTAGAGGTATTGATCAGCCATTTTGTTTTCAATTTCGACAGGAGAACGAACAAGACAGAACTTTTCCTTTTTTGAGGGTCCAGGTGTGCCTTGATTGATGTCAGGATTCTGTGTCACGAAAGACCTTCATCCATATAATCGAGGTAAGTGCATAATTTATTTTTCCCCTTTTATTTGGAGTGCTATCGCAACCCCATTCTACCCCAGTTTGGAGAGTATATGTCTGCCTAGTATTACATGGACGAATCCTGGGCTCCCTGGGTCCAGGGGGGGGGGCACTCAGTATATAATGCATAGTGGGAATATGCTGCAGAGGGGACCCCCATTTTTACACTCAAATTTCCGTTCCAAGGCATAGCATTTTTGTCTTATTGAGAGAAAGAACAAATAAAGCCGCTTCACGGCCACACGATAGACCTTCATTTCATCCATATAATCGATGGAAGTACATAATCTCTGTTTTTCACAATTTTCTTTCCAAGTTATTGTGACCACAATCTACCCTAGTCCCGTGAGTATGAGTAAGTGCACGGTGAGCTCCCTGGGTTAAATGCAAGTATGCCTATTCCATACTTCATATGAATAAGCACTCAGGCGCAGGCGACCTGTTCCAAGGACCCCCGTTTTCACAAACATTTGTAGTTCCGAAGGCGAAGCCTGTTCCGAGGACCCTCCTTTTTACAATAAGCCCCCGTTTTTTCATCTTTGTCTCGCCCGCGGCACAGACCTAGCTAGGCCTACTACTACTTTTTTTTGCCCCCCCCCCACGGACCGTACCTCCATGCCCATGGTTTAACAGAAATAATAATACAAGTACATGTGATGTATATATTATAGGCCACTGACTATGGCACTATACACAAACCGGTAATCCTCTGTTTTAGGGGTCCAAATTATTTTAGGCTAACTTCAGGCAAAAGTCACAAATGCACTTACAATGAGAATAAGTCTTCTGCAAGCTACAAGGCCGTGAACGTACGAGCGCGCTCGATCGCCTATCGGCCTGGCTGGTCAATTGACTGCTCTCCAGGGGAGTCAAGGCGAAAGGTGGGGGGGGGGGGCAATAGATACATATATATCACCTCCTCTGTTCATGCTGTTTGAGGGGATTTTATTAATTGTGGCATTGGGGGGTACATTTATTTTTAGGGCATAATGATGACATTGGTAGCAAGGAGAAGGGGTGGTGGCAAGAGGGGATGAACTGCTCCATTATTAAGGGGCGCAGGCACAAGTCAAGGGGGGGGGGTGCAATAGATACATATAGTAAATAGTGGTAGTAAAATACGAGCTGTGATTGGCTGGATTTGTACCACGTGACCTCCCTTCAAAAAGTTATATTGTACATATGTACAATATAACTTTCGATTTTTGGATGGCAAAATCCATGATGGGGGGCTTAGATTAAGGGATCTATTTACTATAATAAATAGTGAACGTTCTATCATACAATATTACTGGACTATATGAACTCCAAATATAAAATTATCCCTCGTGCAAGCCTATTTCACCTCGGCCTTCGGCCTCGGTGAAATAAACCTGCACTCGGGATAATTTTATATTTGTCGTACATATAATCCAGTATATTGTACAATAGATTGTACACAATTTATATAATATATTGCTATATAACACCTCCTCTGTTTGAGGGGATTTTAATTGTGGCACTGGGGGTACATTTTAGGGCATAATGATGACATTGGTAGCAAGGAGAAGGGGTGGTGGCAAGAGGGGATGAACTGCTCCATTATTAAGGGGCACAGGCACAAGGGGGGTTCCAATAGATACATATATATTGCTATATAACACCACCCTTGCTACCAATGTCCATTAACCCCTCCCGGGGAGCCCCAAGCAGATGGTACTCCCCGATTATAAATTGCATTATGCCCCCCCCCCCTACCGATCGCTTGCACTGGGACGAGGCTTCAGACAGGGCCAGGTAGAGGGACTCGAAGGATTGGTAATAACGTGGCCTTACAACACAGACACTCACGTAAGGCCCTCGGCAGTCGTGATGGTGTAGCACAGCTGGAGGCGTACCCTTCGGTTCGGCGGGTAGGCACTACATTGTCGGTGGCTTCGGTACCTGCCTGTAGGTGAAGCAGAGGGTACCTGCTGAGGTACCGGTACCGATATACAGTCACAGGCACATCACACTCACACAGTCACAGCGTAAGTACAGGCGGTCATCCCATGCAGTCATGTCACCACCACTTAAAATACATTAACATTATCGTTCGTGAAAATAAAAAAAACTAAAAAACATCTATGCTCCTGATACGACGTATGCATACCTTGCACCATACTTCATAGTCTGTTCTGTTGTGATTCTTGGTTTAGATGACGCAGTAAAATATACGGTGGCAATAGTGCCTTTATTATGGGGCAATATCAACAGTCCATCACGACGATGTCAGTCACATGATATCATGATATGACGCATACCTGTACCTGGGAATCCCAATTTAAATTCTGCTTTCCTCGATTCCTGTATTAGTATTATTACCCTAAAATGTTTATTATCTTGTCCTTCTTCATCTCTTCATTCAATTCTTCTTCTAATACTTCTTTTATGTAGCTCCTGTCCTTCCTCTTCTCCAACTCGCTTTCCTTTGATCTCTCTTTTCCCACCCTTCTTTTCTTACTCCGATCATTAATAAATATATTTTTTTTTTTTGGGGGGGGGGGGGGGGGGGGGGGTCAATGCGTGATATGCAGTAACAATATTGTGTAAAACTATCAAATGTAAAAAAAAACAAGCAAAAACAACAACAGTGTGGCAATGTGATCAAAATTTCAATTATTGAAATGAAATACGAATTTCGCATGAAACACTTGTGCTGAACCGAAATGCCACAGGAACCCAGGCAACCGCGTAGCCAGGATTTCATTTTGGAGGGGGCGGTAAATGCACGCGAAGCGTGCCAACACTTACAGAGCGCGCGAAGCGCGCTCCCTAGGGGGTGGGTGCAGGGAGGGGGAGTTTCCCCGTCCCGCGCGAAGCGCGAAGCTTTTAGTGTTTAATAAATTAAAATGAAAAGGAGCCGTTTCTCTTGTCTCTAGTACCTCCAATTCGGTTGACTATATTGCGATTTTGAACCTTGTTTTCAAAAGTGATTGTGAACGCACAAAAGAGGTATACAATGGAGGAAATCGAAATGATAATAACTCCGCGCGAAGCGCGGAAGCTAAAGCGTTTTCTCAATTTTTCTTGCCATAAAAAGGGGCCCGAGAAAAGGGTATTCTCAAAGATATATTGAATACTCTCTTTGGAAAGATCAGATTTGATTACAAACAATTTAGCAACATAGTGCATATTTTTAACTCGCAAAACAGAGAAGATTGGTAGAGGAAGATATTCCTCCCCGCGCAGAGCAATGAAACTCTGAAATTTCAAAGGGCGGACGATATCTCTAATACCCAATCGGCTCTAATTCAATTGATTTTCTAAGATTATTGAACTTCATTACAAGGAAATAGTGCGCAAAAAGTTGAAACTTCTGTGATTTATTGAAATTATCTATCTATATAAAAAAAGGATGCCTAATTTTTTTTTACTTATCCTGAAGCGCTTCATTTTGAATATAAAGAAACTTAAGTGTTTCAAACTGAGGGCGCAAAACAGGACAGGAGATGAGTGTATACAGGGACATGACATGAAGTTTAATACAATTTGATAAAAAATATTGTACTTTTTTTATTTAATACGACACGAATTTCATATATTTATTTCGGCCTAACCTTAGGCTCAAATTCATGCCCTAATGTATACAATTTTAACTTTAACTGGCAAAAAGCACATAGCTGAGGTGGAAAAACAGGGTTAGAGAAATGGTGGGGGAAACAATGGAGAACTTCAATATTGTCATTTAACCGCGCGCAGCGCGGAAGCAAAATTCATGTATAAATTTAGAGCAAGAAGAGTGAAGGAGTTTCTCTTTTGAGAAAAAAATAAAGAATAATAATAAAAAAAAAACACAAAGCTACCTTTCTGCCCTTTCCTCCTTTCCCTTTTCCTTTTCTCCTCTCTTTTTCCCTTCTTTTTTTTCTTTTTGGGGACGTTTTGGGGGGGGGGCGACCGCCCCCACCGCCCCCCTGGCTACGCGCCTGAACCCAGGGGGGGGGGGGCACTTCCATTCACGAATGGATACCATGCGCGACCAAGGGGGCTCGAAAAGCACCCTAGACACGTAATTTCAATATTCTGAAAATGCACCCCTTAACAAGTATTGGCGTGTGAAACCCTACCCTTAACAAATATTGGAAACAAAACGATAATCTTGGCAAATATTCCCTGAAATGAAACCCTAAACAAGTACAAGAATGTTTTGTTGTTACGGGTCCTTCGGTCGTCGGCTTTACCCTATTTGGTTTAGTACGACCCCAACTTCTACACCTCGCGCAAATCGGACCCTAAGTGTTGGGGCAAACAGGACATCCTTTATAAAACATTTTAATTTTGTTTTATCATCCCCGCAAATTCGACCCTAGACACGTAATTTTCCTAGCGAAATAGAGACCCTCTTTTCATTATTTTTGTGTTTTGACACCCTTATCACGTTACGTACGTCACGTGCCCTATCGTGAAAAGGACATCCTTTTTACGTGTTTTTTTGGTCGCGTATGGTATCCACTCGTCAATGTAAGTGCCCCCCCCCCCGGGCACAGGAATTACAGGATTAGACCGCAGTTCTTCTCTCTCTTAGCTAGCTTTTCTCCATCTGTCCTTTCGTCTACCCCCTTAAATTTGGAGCATTTATCGGGGCATTTATTTGACCCCCGCTGGCATCTAGGTGCATGCCTTTTGCCACTTAAAATGATTTTTTTCTCTTCAGACTTAATCCTGACATTTTGATATCGATTTTCAACTTTTAAATTAAGGAAACCAATTAGCCCAAGAAGAGAAGCAATCTTATTGGAAAGAATAAAGTGAGAAGAACAATTTAAAAAAAGTTTCATCAAGCAAATTAATTATGGACGTTTAAAACTTTCTATGGGGATATGGATCCTCAAATTAATTTGCAAACGTACTGCTTCAATATGGCTGATTTGGACACCTCTCCATTTGTTTTGTACCCAAATTTTCATAATTTCTTCGTTAATTTATTTTACATATTTCACACTAGCGTACGGGGGGGGGGTCAGACTGCCCCCTCGACGGACGTACGAGTCACAACTAATTCAGGGGATGTACCCCTGCCCCCGTGACGAGTCACAAATGATCCAGGGGACGTGCCCCAACCCCTTTTGAGAAGCAGAATTAAGTGTAAAAACGGAATGAAAAATTAAGACTCTTTTGAATTTGAAGACTTTTTTAGGATTTCGTACCAGAAAAAAAATTGACAATGATAGATAATTAGTAGTAGGGAACATAAAATTCTTCTGCGCGAACAGTGGCGTGGCAGACTGGCAGTAAGGGGGTCAAGCTGTTTCTCCTGGCGGATTCCACCTGGAAATAAAAAAGGGGAAGGAGAAAAGGGAGAAAGAGAGGAAGGAAAGGGAAAGAAAAAAGAAAAAGAGGAAAGGGAAAGGAGGGAAAGGGAAGAAGTAAAAAGAAAGTGAGAGAATTAAAGACAGGAATATGAACATCATTGTGATGAAATACAAAATATCCTGAAAAACTACCACATTATCACGCTTATCAAGAAAGGGATGTAAAATTAAAAAAAATATTATTCAATTACACGGCAAGAATTGCGGGAAAATCGGAGAAATTTAAGTGGCAAAAAGAAACGGAAAATAAGGTAGATAATCGGAATATCAGAATATGGACAAAAAATAAAAGAACTTCATAACACGACCGGGCTGCCGAGGATTGAAAAAAAGAATATAAAGAACGGGAGGTGGATGGCGTCTATTATGATCTTTATAAATTTTATGCAAATGGTCGCAATCAGGACAAAAAAAAATCCTTAGCCAAGGGTTAGCTAGGCAAGGGCTAATTATATCCCCCTTTATTATGTCCTAACCTATATAGGTAAATTTATTTCAAAATCATTTTTAAATGCCAAATTTTCTGGCTCGCTTCGTTCGCTAGCGAGTGCCTCATGGAAGTATTAAGAGAAACATATCAATTTGCTCTCAAAATGATTGAAATGACAACTTGATATTATGAAATGTTGAAATGATATCTGATAAAGCACCGGAAAGCACTACAGTGCGTATAAAAAAAAACGGGACAGATTTGAAAAGTCTATAATTTTTTTGTTTCAAATGATGATGTCTATATTTTGGTGCTAATAGGTGCTCTAATATCGTATCTTTGAAATGCAATTAAAAAAATGAATTTTGTTCATGCTTGAGCGAACACGGGACGTTTTTGTTGGGGGTTCAAAAAGAGGCTTGCGCCAGAATTGCAAAATATGAGTAATATGCTGATCAGACTTCTTGCTAATCAGGAGAGTTCCTCTGGACCTTTTCATTATTTGTGCCACAATTTTCGAATTATGCTGGCAAATTTTATTCATAAATTTATTTATTTACTTGAATAATTACTTAAATTATTATGTTTTTTTCATTTAAACTTCTCTTACCTTTTGATTTTCCTTCATAAGTAACTGAGAAAATAAGATTTTTTTGTCAATCCAAGCAAGAAGATTTGCATCATTAATTGGAAAAACTTGTGATTATTCAAATCCTTTAATTATATGAAACAAATCATGTTATGTACCTTTAAAAGACATGAATGTATTTTTCAATGGGTCATTGATTCTTTGACCAGTGGTACGTTAAATTGCTTGACAGGAAACACTGGAACAATGGTGTATTGAGTCAATTTTGAAGGAGCTAGATATGGCAGGTCGGGTAAAATGTATAAAAAAAAAAGTTGTGAGCGAGCGAAGTGAGCACGCAAATATTCCCACTTTTATTATATCAAATTTTGTGATACATTTTGACATAATATTCAGAAAAATCATATCATATTTTACTTTTTATCTTTCCTTTTATTTCCTGTCCTCTTTTTTTCTTGGTAATGATTTTTTTTTTGATTGAGGGGGGGGGGGCATCCCGAGCCCCCGCCCATCTGTGTGGCACTGTTCAAAAGGGACCATAACCTTTGTAGCACACAATGAAAGGATTTGAAAAAATATTCACGCTCTCCCATACTTCGGTTGAAAATTGTTTTAGCTTGAAGAAGGAATATTCAAAGCTTACATAGAGCATATTAAAAAAAGAAACAACAACAGAACAATTTAAATAAATCCATAGATCTGTAATGAATTTTGATCGCATGATTTGAAAATTATGGCAAAGATAATGAAAAGGACAAGAGAAAGTCTGCTAATTAGCAAGAAGTCCGATCATCATATTTATAATTTTATGCCATTTTGGCGCAAGCCTCCTTTTTAACCCCAAACAAAAACATTCCGTGTTCGCTCAAGCACGAACGAAACGAAATTTTTTAATAGCATTTGAAAGATAAGACCTTAGAGCACCTATCAACACCAAAATATAGACATCATAATTTGAAACAAAAATTTTATAGACTTCAAATCTGTCCCGTTTTTTTTATATTCACATGCAAAATGAAGTAATATTATAATTTGACGCGCAGAGTTCGCCTATATTGAATTTATATTTATTGAAAAGCTAAATTGGAAGATCAAAATATGAAGAAAGGGGGCAAGAAAAATGAAAAAAAAAAAGATATCACGACCGGGCTGCCGAGGATTGAAAAAAAAACCCACAAAGAACGGGAAGAAAGGTGGATGGCGTCTATTATGATTTTGCTAAATTCAGGATTTTCCAAGAAGGGGGGGGGGGATTTTTTGGACGAAAATTTTGACACGCAAAAAGAAATGCTTTCAACCACAAATTAAGGATATTTCGTACCCGAAAAAAATTTGACAAGCACAAAAACGTCTTCAATTTTAAAAGAGGGGGCACACCTCTCTTTTAATGGCATTTTTACATTACAAATGCCAATTTTGCTTCTCAAGTATTAAGAGAAACATATCAATTTGCTCCCAAAATGATTAAAGTGACAACTTGATATTATGAAATGTTGATTTTGCTTCCCGGGGGGGGGGGGCAATTTTCGGCTGTGTGCCTCCCACCCTTGATCCGCTAGTGTAAATTGTATGCCATAATGGTCAGGCGAAAAATATCATTAGCCAAAGGTGAGCCAAGGGCGGTTATATCCCCCTATATTATGTTTTGACTTAAATAAAGCTTTACGCTGTCTATAGATTTACCTTAAAAAGCCTCTTAATGTTTACTTTCGCTAAATTTCTAAAGCTACTATCACACTCTTAAAACAAGTCAGTCAAATTGACTAGACCAGTAGTCAGCTGGGAGCAACTAATATGGCAATCACTGATATTCACATTTCTGACATATATTCTAGTCAGAAATAACTCTTTTCAAGTAAAATATGACTAGAAAATAATCAAATATTACTAGAATAACAGCTGCACCCAGCTGACCCTATTAACTAGTCATTTTTGACTTATTTGTTTTTAGAGTGCACATAATTAGAATTTAATTCAAAATCATTTTAAAAGGTCAATTTTTTATGGCTCACTTCGCTCGCTGGCGACTTTTACAAAATTTTCCGATGTGCTATGTTGTGCTGCCTCAAAATATTTCGTTTATTATCCGCAACTGCGTTGACGTTAATTATATTACGCGATTTGATAAAAAAAATTGGCCATCTGCAATGTTTAAAAACATCACAAAATTCCGGGAACTCCGTCCTAGACCAGTTGCGGCACCAAGGGATAGGCCCCAGTGCAGAAACCCCCCCCCCAAAAAAAAAGACATATATAAAATATAAAAAAATTATAGTTACTGTTGAAAAAAGCATCCTGCTAAAGCTGCAAAATTTCTCCAAAACCGCTTTTTTGTTCTTAAAATTTTGATTTTTTTTTTCATCCATTCACTGTTTTTGCGCTCCCAACAATTTTGGTCACCAACATAGATCTTTCAGGTCATTATATAAAATTCAAAATGTCGCTCGCGCTACGCGCTCACAGTTGATAATAATTGAGACAAGTAAATTATCTGTTCACAAGATATGTTATTAGAGTTTTCATAATTAGCGAGATACACATCTTGCGTATTCATAATTTTCATAAATTAAATATTTTCACCGAATTAGCCATCTAGTTCATGATTACAAAAAGTGTATAGAACGTCCAGGTATCATCTCATGTTATCAAAAAATTTTCACCTCGCGCTACGCGCTCGCATTATTAATTTGGTGAGATATCATCTTCATGACCCAATGGAAACAGCTAGTACTTAACAAGTCCCTTTTCAAGTCAGTAGGGACTATATTTGAAATGAAATTAGCTCTCGCTTCTCGCGCGATATTTTAATAAAATAGGCAAAATAAGCCCCCCCCCTCGGTCCCAAAATTTTATTTGCCTCTTAGGTTAAAAGCCCTGTTGCCGCCATTGCCCCGGATCCGATCCGCATAGCACTGGCCCCGAAAAAATCTACAACCGAGAACAAAAAAGAAAAGATGAAAGTAAAGGAAAGGGATCGAGATGTAAGTCAATACTATGTCAAAATCAATCTTAAAGTTAAAGGTGATTTTTTCCTCGCTCGCTTCGCTCGCTCGGGATTTTTTTAATATTGAGCAAGTTTTCGTTGCACGCGCCATGTTGTGCCCCCCTCTTTCTTGTTCTTATCACGCATTGAGCTTCCCTATATCAAGGAGATATCACCTCTCCTTGGAAATATCAAATGCTCGGGAAACAATCATAAATATCCTGTTCATACAATGATATGACCGGGAAATTTTTGGCCCCCCCCCCCGGCCTGGCCACCGACTTCTGTTACACGGGGGGGGGGATCCATTGTTTCTCTCCCCACTTAAATATAGTATCCCATGATTTAGCCTATGCAGAGAGAATGTATTGAGATGGAGCGTCTTCTCTTAACAAAGGACATAATTCTATTTCTAGATAATGACAAATTTAAGACCTGGCTTAAGTTTACAGCATAAGTATTGGCAAAGGACAATGGGCGTAAGTTATCCGGGGGAGCGTTTCATGAAAGGACCTGTCGGACGTTTTATCCGACAATTCCCATTTTATCCGACAATTACCATAGTAACAGTACCTCTCAGCCAATCAACATCAGAGAAAGATGTCAGATCTCAACTTGTAGGATGAAAATGTTGTTGAAACACAGATTGGTATGTCAACGTAATCGGCGGGCCGGGAGGAAAGCCCCGCCCCCACACAATTGGCGTTCCATAATTCAGTAGCGCTGACGATTATCTCTTTCTTGTCATCTCGCTCGCTTGCCTGCTTGTGCTCTTTGCATGCCATTTATTTATTTACATCTAACGCAAGTTTATTGGCGGTTTTGATTGACTTAATTGTGCCGGTTTATTCACCAGTATGTCATCTTTAAAGTCAGTGAAGGTAAGTGTGCATGAAATACCTCGACTTGTTCTGGGTTCTGATTAGACTTTGGAGACCGCTGCGCCTGCTGAGCTAGCCGTGGCGCAGCGCGCAGGGACATCCGTACCCCTCTGGCTCCGGACCGTCCCGAGTTGGAGGACGTCAAGAACTGTTTTGAGGAGTTTTTGAACATTTTTATGTTTTAAATTTCTTCTGGTACCAGGGATGCCAGTTTTCAGGCAAAATCCTGAATTCAGGCTCTGGCAATTTATTTTCAGGCCATACCGGTACATAGTTTTAGTTCTTTTGTGTACAAAAATTTTGTCAAAATAATCTAGGGCTAGGCTAGGTGATTTTCAGGCCCTCTGACACTGACTGTCTCTGATCAATTCCAACTGGCATCCCTATCGTACACAGATGGCTCGCTATTGTACAGCCACCGGCCAATCGGCCATTATTTATTAGGCAGTGTATACAGCCACACGCGTGTGTCTTTACCATCCAGCCACACGCGTGTGGTTATATCCAGAACACCTATCTGTGGATACCGCCACACGCCGCCAGTAATAACAGTAAAACACGTATGTAGGTCTGACCGTCTATATCACGATCAAAATAACCTCATTTCTTCATTAAATTCTTACATTCTAAACCCCTTTGATATCCTTAGATCATTTCATTCTCACCGTCTTCTCTCCTTGCTTTTCTTGTCTTGTTACAAACGGTCGTCTGTTTAACAGCAAATTCTCTTTTTCTACTTGTGTCGATTCTGGCTTCCTTCGCGGTACGGTGGCAGACCCATACAGCGTTAGCGCAGCGCAGTAGACATACACAGTTTGGGTTACGTTTACGTTTGGTACGAATAATTTTCGTACCAAGCGTTAAGCATGCACGAATCTCGAGTTTCGTACGTACGCACGTACACGCACATAGCCTAGAGTCAGTAGAGAATCGACACAAGTTTTTTAACAGGCGCCCTTTTGTAACAAGACAAGAAAAGCAAGGAAAGAAGACGGTGAGAATGAAATTGAAACGATTTAAAGAAATCAGAGTGGTTTAGAATGTAAGAATTTAATGAAGAAATGAGGTTATTTTGATCGTGATATAGACGGTCAGACCTACATACGCGTTTTACTGTTATTACTGGCGGCGTGTGGCGGTATCCACAGATAGGTGTTCTGGATATAACCACACGCGTGTGGCTGGATGGTAAAGACACACGCGTGTGGCTGTATACACTGCCTATTTATTATTAGGGTTAAAAGTTAAAACAATGCAAAATCCCCCTGATGGGGCTCATCGATCTTTGTCTTTATGTCATAAAAATAAAAGTACTGGACCAAAATAAGATTCTTGTTCCGTTTTTGGCTTGAAACGCACCAAAACGGGGAAAAATAAAAAATAAAAGAGGAAAAAAACAGTGACTTATTGCGGCTGTCGTGCAACTTCACTTCCCTGTTTTAATCCGAACTTGTACATTATGACCATTGAGTCTACTCTTCATGGTCTTGAGGACTCCATGATGATGTTTTTTCACTCAATATTTTAACATATACTTCTTCATCATGGAGTCTTGAACCACTGGCCATGTAAGAGACACATGTATACAAAGATGGATTTCCCTAGGAAATCCATAGTTAAAGGGTGAAATCTGTTTGTAGGGTCAAATTTTATTTATCTATGAACCTTGATGTGCCTTATATGCGTATAAAGGGATAAAAATTATTTAACTATAAATTGTAAAATTAGATATTTCTTACCAGACCGATCTTCTGTATATCCCTCGATCCGTTTGTCAACAAAGCAAATATAATACAGCCTGACCCTTGAACCACTTCGTTATGACGTACATCCGATGAAAACATCAATTCAAACAGCTGATTTTATTTAATAATCTAACTTCTATGACTAAATAATTAGTATAATATAATATTTCTTGACTCAGAGATTCACCATCAATTAAAAAACATCACAATCGCAAGAATGCCTGGCCAGCGGCCACGGCAATGCTTGCGATTGCAAATGCAATGTTTTGAATTTGATGGTGAATTTATAACTGACAAAAAAGTACAGTTTTTAAAATATTAAATATATTGGAAGCCATAGCGTACATTCAAATTTTTAAAATTGTCCCTTGTTTCCACCAAAACATTCATATAAAAAGAATTCCTGGCCAGTGGCCACGGCAATGCTTGCGATTGCATATGCAATGTTTTAAATTTGATGGTGAATTTATAACTGACAAAAAAGTACAGTTTTTAAAATATTCTATTTTGAAACTGATAGAACATTGTCTGAGTATGACTTCGGACCAGTCATAGTTTTTGCACACTTTTCTCATTGAACTTTGCAGAAACTGGTTGGAAGCCATAGCTTGCATTCAAATTTTAAAAATTGTCCCTTGTTTCCACCAAAAATATGTACAAATACAAATTATATGATTTAAGAATGTAAAGAAGTAAACAATCTTTCTATTTTTTGGAAGGGTCTAGTTGGACTGGTTACAGGTGGTGCCTCTGGTCTTGGGAGGGCTACTGTAGAAAGATTCTTAAGAAATGGAGCCAGAGTAGTCATTGTAGATCTGCCAAACTCTCCCGGTGAAGACCTAGCTAAAAGTTTTGGAGATGACTGCAAATTTTCTCCTGGTGATGTAAGTAAAACTCTTTGGAGAATATCTTATATTTCCTAGTATTTTACCTTAGTTACTTCATTATTTTTCTAATTATTTTCAATGAAGGTTACTGTAGTAGAGACAATTGCAATAAAAGTCTGTAGTAGAGACAATTGATAGAAAAGTATTCAACTTCTTTGTTCAATGATGGAATTGATTTTTACTAAATTGTATGAATACATAGAAATAATTTTAGGAATGATTCATTTATATTGTAGCAAAGATTAATGGTAGAATTAAAGCTTACTAGTTTAATTCTGGATTTGAATGTGAATAATAGAGTGAACTGCCTCAAAATACATGTAATTGTGAAAGGGACTTAAAAAGTGTGTGTTATACACCCGAAGAACTACCAAAAATGTTAGCAAATTGACTCTAGCTTCTAAAGATCAAATCAACTGCACACAGATGAGCATGTAATATGTATCATGGATGGAACTACACCCGACTTTGGAAAAACATTTTATGCTGCTTTTTGTTTTATTTTGAATGTGAGAACATTTGAAGAACATCCTTTGCTGTGAAACATTAAAAAAAAATTTCCTAATCATTATGAAAAGATTTTTGTCTCACCTGCATAGCAGAGTTTGGATCTGATTCATGAAACTTATACCCTTTTCATAAACCTATCCTCCAATTAGCCGCCTAAGAGTAATGCGGATAATTCAATAAAAATTGCGTTCATAAACTCCGAAAATAAGCCGCATTATTTTTACGAGCGCCCGTCCTGAAAGAGGCGGATAATCGTCATGACAACTGGACACGCCCCCTCCGATGCGGTTGTGTTGGAAAAGGGTGACCTTGTGACCGCACCATGGCAATTATCCGCATTATTTGGAAATGCGTTCATAAACTCAAAATCTTGTCCCGATGCTGCTATTATGCGAATAGCAGCATCAAAATAATGCGGATAACTCTGGTCCTCCTCCAATTTTACGACCAAATTATGCTGCTATTAGCCGCATAATTGGGTTTATGAAAGGGGTATTAGACATAATAGTAATCAAGTATCACTGAACATTCTGTGCAAGTTTCAGGTCACATGATCAAGGTCAAAGGTCATTTAGGGTCAATGAACTTTGGCCGAATTGGGGGTATTTGTTGAATTATCATAACTTTGAAAGTATGTTGGTCTAGTTCATAAAACTTGGACATAAGAGTAATCAAGTATCACTGAACATCCTGTGCGCATTTTAGGTCACATGACCAAGGTCAAAGGTCAATGAACTTTGGGCATAATGGGGGTATCTGTTGAATTACCATCATAACTTTGCAAGTTTATTGATCTGACTTTTGAAACTTGGACATAAGAGTAATCAAGTATCACTGAATATCCTGTGCAAGTTTCAGGTCACATGATCAAGGTCAAAGGTCATGCGAGGTCAATGAACTTTGGCCACATTGGGGGTATTTGTTGAATTACCATCCTATCTCTGTAAGTGTATTGGTCTAGTTCATAAAACGTGGAAATAAGAGTAACTAAGTATCACTGAACATCTTGTGTGAGTTATAGTAGTTTTCAACGTCATGTAGTATATTTTCTGAAGTTTTGCAGTTTGTATTTGAATTTTCATCAGGTCACTTCAACAGATGATGTAACGAAAGCCATAGATACTGCTAAGGAATCGTTTGGACGTCTAGATGTAGCTGTAAGCTGTGCAGGCATAGGTGTAGCGGCCAAGACCTACAACTTTAATAAAGACCGACCCCACCCACTAGAAGAATTCCAGAGGGTCCTGATGGTCAACACGGCGGGTACCTTCAATGTAGCAAGACTGGCTGCGGGAGCCATGGGTAAAAATGAGCCCAATGCTGATGGAGAAAGGGGGGTAATTATCAACACAGCCAGTGTAGCGGCCTATGATGGACAGATGGGTCAGGCAGCATACTCGGCTTCTAAGGGTGCCATTGTTGGCATGACACTGCCGATTGCAAGGGATTTGGCTTCTCAAGGGATTAGAGTTTGCACCATTGCACCAGGTATGTGTGGAAGATATTTTTTGTACGGTTGAAACTTGAAAGAATACCATTAGAAAATTAATATCTGCATCTTTGCTTGGGGGAGGGGGTTGGAAGAAAATCCATCTAAATAACATATAACAACCTTGCCATAATATAGCTTACTCTGCCCATATTTACTTCATAAGGACCACAGTTTGTTTGACTTGGAAGTAATTTAATTTTGATGTGGTTAAAAACATTTTGCAGTCTTTTCTGAAAACTTTCTCCTACTTAAGTGGTAATGTCCTGCTCATTTTTATTCCCCCTGCACAGGTCTCTTTGATACTCCACTTTTGGCAGGGCTTCCAGAGAAGGTGCGTACCTTCTTGGCAAGGAGTATCCCCTTCCCCAACAGATTGGCCCATCCTGATGAATATGCCCACATGGTAGAATCCATTGTTGAAAATCCAATGTTGAATGGGGAGGTGATACGTGTGGATGGGGCTCTCAGGATGCAACCATAAAAACTCTCCAAGATAGGATAGGACAAATCTCACCAACTATGGTGAGACAAGTCATCATACTCTTGTTATGGCATGCAGTATTCTCTTCAAATTATGAAAGATGGACCGAGAATGAGTGAACAATATTGGAATAGAATGGTCATGTAATTTTGATATATGTCATTACCGATTTCAATATAAATTCAGTGCAAGGCATCTGAATGTTAAACCCAAATTATTGGGCTTGATTCCACCTGTGTTGTGTGTTAATATTCAGGTTATGTTTTATCAGAAAATGCTCTATTCCTCAGGTAAGATGTTCAATGGAGGCACTTTGTAAACAAGAGTCATCACCTTAGTATGTTAAGATTAGAACCAATTGCACTATTTGGATGGGGAACCCCGGTGTAGTGTTCCACCTGCACACATGTAAATTCCTGGATTCAGTTTGCTTTCCCCTTCCTGGCAAAGGTAAGGGAAAACAAAATGATAATGATATCAACAATATTTCCTAACAATATATTTTTAAAGATTATTGGAAATTCATTCAAACTGATAAAAATTGTGAAGGTTTGAGGTACCCGGTATTTGTAAGTTAATTGTAAAGTTTTATGAATGACAAGAAAGTAAAGTGCCAAAATGTGAGCCCAAAGGTTTTTGCACTAAGTCAAAGTGCAACATTTTATTTTCACGTCACTATGTCAATTACCTAACACTAATAATGTATGTTCATGGTTTAAACTTTGGCTAATGTGATAAAAATATGACCGCGGGACCAGTAGCTTGTCATATTCTGATATTTTACAAAGTCGTGCTTCACTGTACAAACAACTTAATTTAAAATTTTTAACCCTTTTAAGGACGTTCCACAGTTAAAGTGAAATCCATGTCATTTTCACCAAACTTTGCATATAGATATTGTAGAACTTTAATATTCGAAATATGCAAAAATTAACATAGGTCCATGTGCTTGATTTTTTTTGTATAGAGCTTCAAAGTTCACCCAAATTGATGTTTTTAAGAATTGCGCATTCAAAAGAATTTGGCATTTTTAGACCGCCCAAGATTACAACAATGAGTTTAAACGTCTATTACTCCGTCAAAATACATGAAAAAATCATCAAATTTCGCAAGAGAGTTCATAATTGTATCATTAAAATGGAGAATCTATTTATAGTGCTATTTGTTTGCAATTTTAAGTTTAACAACACTGTAAGTTCTTGGAAATGGCGTAAAAGATAACAAAATCCCAATAAAAAAATGTGAAATTTCAGTAACAAACTACAAAAGTACAATAAATGCTGCACTTTATTCAAAATCCATGTCATTTTCACAAAAATTCACTGTTGTAGAGGAAGGTATACCTAAGAGGTACAAACATTACAAAATAGGGGTTCATGTGCTTGTTTTTAAACTATTAGCATTTTTATTAGAGCAAACATGCTTTTAAAACACCAAAAATGCGCCGAAAGCTTTGTATTGATGTGAAAAAAAAAATCAAAACCACTCTACCATTTATTCAAACTCGGGGTAATATTCATGATTCTTGGCAGCACTGGTGAGTAAAGTATTTTGAAAATGTAGAGAATTTTTTTTTAATGGTCCATGGAATAATTCAATTTTTTAGCTTTATGAAATAACGCATCGGATCTGCTGTTAAAGTGAAGATGAGAAAAATAAGCTCATACCCGCAGCTAATTTATCACCTGTTCATCCATTGTGACGTCAGCGCGCAGAGTGTAAACTATGCACAGATCATAATGCACACAAACATAACTGTGGAACGTCCTTAACCATCACTTAATATTCCAGTTGTTTATAAAGTCATGCATAACATGAGAAAAACATCTTCATGAAACCAGAATCATTCATAGACTAATGAGAATCAACAGTTTATATTCACTAGGGTTACTTTTTATTGAAAATTGTCACCATAGCCCTATAGAAGTGACAATTGTTACATGTAATAAGTACTGATTGAAGCAATAATTGTATTCTTCTTATATCTGTCTTGTAAAATATACAAATATTATACAGATATTGCCTACCTAGAGTTTGAATATAACATTTCCTCTCCCCGACGGAGTTATATTTTTCCTAAGGGAATATATTTTGCCCGATTATTATCCCGAGGGAAAAAATATAGCTTCGGAGGGGAGTTGAAATGTTATTTATTAAAACGATAGACCAGGCAATATCTGTTATATTATATAGTATATGTGGATTCGCCATCAGAAATTGTATTCATTATCCGGCTCAAACCCGAAATTCTTGCTACTGCTCTGATCCATCTACGTCATAATAGTTTTTTTTTTAAATACATTAAGCGCGTTCTTCATGCAATCGACGCGTTAACACTAGCGCGTACATCAACTACCTTGTTGCGCAACTTGTATGCAGCGAGTGACGTCACCTTAGTGGATATAACGCCGCAATTGAAAATACAACGCGGTATATTCCCTGAGGTGACGTCAAAACCTAGAATATAACAAATGCGATCCTCGCAGCCATGGTCACGTGATGGCGTATTGACCTATCACTGATTCGAATCTACATGACCTATGTAATATATATATATATATGTGTGTGTTTTTGGTGTACATGTATTGTGGAAACAAAAACTAAGGCATAGAAAGAGGTTTGAAAACCTGAAATTAGATAAATTAGATCTTTTTTTTGGGGGGGGAATGAAATGAGGCAAGAAAAATTACGAACTTATTTGTATAAAAAGATAAATAAAAACTAAGAGATGTTTACATGTGCTGGTCTTCGGACATCTAAATTGAGGTGATTATGATTTCTGCAATGAAATATAGATGCATAAATATGTATTGAAATATATTTTTCTTGGAAGAAAACATGAATTATCTGAGAGTATTATTGAGTGAGCTTTTTGTTTGTTTTTTGGTACATGTCCATTGGAATAAGTAATCTAAATGTGTAATTCAACTTGGCCTTAACTGGAATTCATGCAAATTTTATCATCTCAAATTGTTGCTATACCAATTTGGCCCGTATTCTGAAGTCGGGTTTAACTTAGACCACAGTCTATCTCTTTGCTAAAATTATGGGGAGCCAAAAATTATGTTTATATTGCATATTTCTTATGTTAACTATTTTGTTTCATTTTGCTTTCATATTGAAGAAAACTATTTCAGTTATCATTCCAAGACAATTATCAACAATTTGGGTGTCATTTGAATTAATAAATTGAATGTTAACTGTTATCGATTCATGCTCCAATTGGCTCTCCATAATTTAACCACAGCTTTAAACCAGGGTTTAATTTAAACCCGAGTTCAGAATATGGGCTATTGTATTTAACAAAAACCATTTTGTTTGTAGATTCAGATGTGAAAGTTATATATTTTATTGTGGATTACTTTTTGGAGCTTATACATAAATATGGGAAGGGAGTTCAACTTTCTTAAGAGAAGATTGTCAGTCATTGAAATTTACACTGATAATTTTACCATATCTAGTCATTTGCCTTTACCAGGATTGAGCCCTGAAGAACAACTAAATGCGACTCCTGGACCGCACAATCATTACCAAAATCATGGATACCCCCAAACACATGTAACAATACAAGACACACAAACCGAGAAACAAACCAGTATTTACTTTAAAAATATATATTTGATGAGTGAGAGTTAGGCTTCAAAATCTAAAGCCAATATTATCTAGTTGGAGGCTGCAGTGGCATTTATTACCCATAAATGTATGCAATACGTCTGATACCACGAGACTAAAGTGAGTGTGAAGCAACCACCGCCTCTACCCTTTCTTGCTTTAGTAGTGGTTTTCTTTTTATCTACTGTACTTCAATATGGATCCGTGTAACCAGACATTCATCAATAAAAAAAATGACTAACTCAAGACGGGAATGGCAGTGTCTTCTTCACATCCTCTAGCCTATCGGCATCAAGTGTAGCACTTTCGTCTTGCAAAATACACTAGTTGCAACCTCCAGCTTGATTATAGGCTATAAAATGATTGAGTTAAGCAAATCTTGATTTTCGATGTGCATAATGCTGGTTAAAAAAGTGTTGTAAAGTGAGGCATACAGTAACTGTAAATCTTTACATAAAAAGTGCAATATAAAACACACACAATATGTACAAGTTGAGGTGTATATAAACATGATTGATAATACAAAAAGTAATCATGATTAAAAAAATGCAGGTCACACTGTATCATTAACCAACAAATCATCCTTCAGACTACAAGACGGACTGACAATTAGAGTACTTAAAAATTTTGATTTAAGAACATCAACGGGTCTCCTTCAAATTGGTGTAAAATCTCACTTCTATATTGATCTTTGGCTTCACTCCGCAATCCCTTCATAGCTTACGTAAAACATGAAGATGATTTCTCCAAGGAAAATTATACAAGAATCTAGTTAAATTATTTTACATTTTTATATAAAGTATCAAATAAACTCTGATACAAAATTGGGGTAAGAAATACTATAAGTGACTTAGAATTATGACACATTAAATAGTGTACTTCCCTAAGCAATAGTTCAAGTCATTCATATAATAAGATGAAAGAATATAAAAAATGTATGTAATGACTTCAGTGATTGGCAGAACACAACAAATACGTTACTCTTAATTCTTTTTGTGATGTTGCATAGATCAAAATACTATTTTCCTTATAAGGGAATGAATGTTTGATTATTAATCATTAAATGTACACAGGACTTTGAACACTTTGAGGGCAAAGATAATGACCAAATTGGGTTAATCAGTAACTTTCACATTTTACCCTTGACTACTTTTTTTGGGGACAGTGTATAATCAATTATCAATTATGAAGGTCATGTTCAGAGTAAACTTTGACCAAAAATAAATTGTTCATGGATTATAACCAGATGAGACCTTTGCCCCCCAAAACTTGGATAAGAGTTGATGGAATTATCTCACCATGCAAATGTTATCAGTTATCTCTGAGCTCAAAAGCCATTGAACATGTACAATTTAAACTGTCATACAACTTTAACTGAATATTATCAGAAAGTATGTCATATCATGTGGAGTATTGTGATTAACTGACATAAACTTTTTATCAATGATTATAACAACATTTGAACTTTACTAGATACATATAATGTATGGAAAAACAAAATTATGCACACTGAAGTACAGCACCATTATTTGGCACAATGAAAAGAAGTCTATGTACATAATTTAACATTAGAATTCAGACAATATAATATACAGTATTTAGCACCACCCTAGCACCAATCCTAAAGAATGCTTCTGATTGTTTTATACTACTTGTATACTAACCCATCTCTTATACAGGGCAAATGTAACACAGATTTGTGATCAATTGCAAATTTCAAAGTATAATTCTGATTGCTAGTGAGGATATTCAACAATATGCATATCAGTGATTTTGACTTGCAATTACAATTCTTTTATATATTGCGAAGCTTCTAAGTTACAGGCACTAGGTGTTTTTCCACTGCCCTTTTTATGACACGCTAACACAGCACAAAATCCTCTCACTACATAACAGCTCACATTGCATTCATGAATAGTAATATGATAAATACATTGAAAAATGCTCTATCCTTACAATATCAAATCATTCCAGTATGACAGAAGACTGCAGGTTAGAGGTCATTGCTTGAACAACCCTCCTCATGACTCATATTTTTCATTGTTATTACTACCTTATCATATATCTGTCCATATGTCTCAAGAATATCCAGTGGCATCCCATACATCATGATCTACTTGGGTTTTTGGATTTAGTAAGAATGCTCTCCTACATCTACGTGAATCATCAGGTAAGAGGTTGCTGTCACCTCTGTCCTTCGTGTGACTGGATTCCTCACTTCTGTGACAATCTCAAGGTGAAGAACGGTTTCATAGGGTCCAGAGATGGGTTTTTGGAGGGACACGTAACCTTGCATGCAAATAAACAATAAAACCAGGAATTACATCACTTGAATTCTTTATTCTAAATGTGACTGTCCACGTCAAACTTAGGAGTCGGCTAAAAATGTATTAAGTTCAGTTGGATAGGACCAAGGTACAAAATGCCTTTACAATTTTAGTAAATGTAGAATTTCAGGGGGAGAATCAAAAGAATAAATGGAACAAGTTTCTGAAAAAGAGTTTCACGCGAGCATAAGATATGCCTGGTGAGCAAGATTAGTTGAAACAGTTGATTGATCGTGATTTGACTTGCACTTTCGAGACTGCAACACACTGCAGAGTCTGCAGTAACAATGCATAATATACTAGCCTCCTTTGCTGAAGATAGACATCAGCATTTTGAATTCAGCCCCCTTCACATGTCGTCCTTATAAAGTGAAACACTTTCACCACACTGTGACTTGTTTCTATAAGTCTCTTCAAATTTAACTTTTGTGATGCCCTTGTACATGGACCCACAAATTTCTAGACTTGATTGGATTGGACTAGAACTTGCATAAAAGTTCAAGCTTAGCTTTATTACTCAAATAGAACGGATACCTGTTCTATGCAGGAGATTAAAGGAATTGTTTGTACTAACCTGTAGGTAAACCTCTTGGGAATAACCTTGTAATGACAAAGTAATTGTCTTCATTTCCACTGACTGATCTGAAGTATGTCTGTGAATGTCCTCCATAAGCACTTCTGTAGTTAGGAAGCTGTAAGTGAAAACACAGTGCATAAGCTTCTAAACAGCATGTCCCTGTTACAGAATGTTTAGAGATTGATCATAGGACTGATTTTTTTCTTCACTTAATTACATTGATCATTGTGTGCAATGAAGTAATAATACAAATCAACAGTACTATCAATCATGCTTTGTGATATAGGAACTAGCATCTATGCAAATTAGAAACATCAGGACAATAAGTCAAGAAAGCTCTTAGTACTAACTAGCTGACATTGTAAGATAGTTGTCATTATAAGAGACCAGTGATTTTTGGCTTATCAAAGAATTTTACTGAACATATCAGAGAAATTACAATTACTGATATGAGTTATGTTGATACATGTAAATCCCCTTAAACAGATAACACTTCTAAAATCACAATTTGAGGTTCAACAATATCTGTTAGAAATCAGCAGTTGATTTTAGGGGTAATAACTGGTTTGTTTTGTCTAAACAATAAACTCGTTTTTTTTAATCAATTCTAACTGGGACCCCTCTATTAAGCATTTCCAACTGTTTTTTTTTAAACTTAAAATTAAATTTGTCTTACTTCACATCTCTCTCTCTTGATGGAATTTCCTTTATGTTGATTACAAATACCAGTACCCTTGTGTACGTCTCATCTAGAGTATATCTAGATCAGACATTATATCATCAACATTTGTTTAACTACTAGTGTTACAACACTTGTAGTAAACATATTGTTGATAGGGGACAATGTATAACTAGCTGAAATTTCACAATCAAGCCATGTTACTATCAATACATTTGGGGAGTATAATGAAATGTAAAGATACAGCATTAGCAACAATGCACTTACCCCTATTGTAAGCAGTCTGATTGGCTGACGCAGGAATGGAATACTTGGAAGAGCAACAAATGTATGACTGATGGTACTGTTGAGGTTTCCACGAGGGCAGTTTGGTGCATTGGGTGGACAACGCTTCACACATTGGATGTCATTGCTAAACATCAAAGATGGAACAAAATAAATAAAAATAGTAACAATTAGTGCGTACCAAACCAAGATGCATTCACGAGTTATATACAGGTTGACACACATACATTTAATAGGACATCGTTCAGGTGATTTCAATTAGTGCAATGTATACTCCATTTCAATCTCAAAAGTTTCTCTCTAGCCCAACTATTACATTTTAGTGCTAATTGAGTGCAGCTGCAGTGTTGTGGCTTTGAGTAACCAATCCATTCGGTTGCATGCCTATTGCTACACAACTGCCACCAAATTAACAACCCATGAACATTGTTTTTTAGTTCATGACCTTTTCCTTATGTTTTTTTGCAATTTTTCAAATGTATACATACAAATATTGTTTAGTCCTAAAAACAAATGCAACCAAAACACTATATGACTATAGTGTCTGGTTTTAATCCCACTGCTGCCACCAAAATGACAGAGTGAGACTACAGCAACAAATCCTAAGGTAATTGCATAATGGATTAAATGACTTACACAGGCATTCTGTTAATACTACATTCACTTTATATCTCCTGGTGATATCATGATGATAAGGACATTAGGGAGTTAGTAAAACCAGGATTAATTAAGAGGATTATTGAATTTAATTGGTTGATTTTTTTTCATTCTCAAATTTTATCAGGAAGTTTACCATACTATTTCATTAAGTCTAATGTTTTAATCACTATTCAATGTATGTTCATTATACTTGGATGTCAACTGAAAATATCATCTGCTCTGGCCAGAGTTCATATCTTAATGCATCACTAAATGCATGATTTCTTTACATATGGTAATTACAAAGAGTTGTTTAACTAATTCCCCTAAGTAGACAGGAATGATATTTAGATAGTTAAATAACCTCTCAGTATTTCTCAGAAATGTTCATACTAATCAAACAGTATTACAATTTTTCAATATGATTTAGTCATAAGTCTAGTAAATTTAGTAACAATCGAATGATAAGATATCCATCACTTCCTTCCATAACATTCAAACAACACTCAAATGCGGTTTAGCATTCACAGTAATATAAACCTTTGAATGTGTTAGATTGATTAGACTGAGTGGAAAGGTTATATTTGCAAACTTTATTTGACAGCCTTTGAACATCATACATATTCTATTCAGCAAGATAGTACGGGAAAGTGTTTGGATGTTACTGTAAACTCAACAACAAGTATTAATGGACTGAATGCCAAAAAAATATTATGACTCCTATAATAAAACAATAACTTTTATTCTGCCGACATCTAATAAATATAAATTATTTGGAATACATATCATTTAATCTATTTCAGTTCTACATGAAGAACATTTTTAAATTAAATATTTACAGGGAGAATACTTAATAAAAATAAAATGGTTTTAAATGTGTTACTAAAGCTTTATTTTGAATACCTATCATGATAACCATTGTACTCAAAACGGATCAACAAAAGGGCTACTCAAATATATATAAATGTATATATATTTTTTAATGTAGTCTAATAAAAAAAAAATCACAAAACGAGAAACTTAATGCAATTTTTTTAAAACTTATTGGTGATCAAACATGTAGACAAAAACAAAGTTTTATTAAGTGTGTATAAGTTTATTATTAATGGAACAAAACATTGATATCAATTAACATGATAAAATGAAAAAGTTTTGATATTTTATATAAAAGAGTATGTACATAAAGAAATTCACAACTATAAACAAAGTCACAGTGAATAAATTCACAATTCATTCTCGATTAGATCATTTCATTAACTAAGTCATTTGTGTGAGACTTCTATAAGCATCATATCTATTAAAAAATAATGTAATGAATAAATTTCACAGAAAGAATATGCGACATGTAGATATTCAGGGATATGGTAGAGGCCGGTCTTGGCCTCGGGCCGAGGCACATTTACAAAGTATTTGGGAGAAGGATACTTCCAACGGCCTCATGAATCAAAAGTACCTGCCCCGACTGATTCCCTATAGATTGTAGATCTACTTTGATTATGCAATGAAGTTGTAACTAATTAGTTAATGACTCGAAAAATCAGCATTAAAGTTAATTCTAATAAATTCAAGTTCATTTACTTTTTATGAAAGCAAAAAAATGCACCTCTTACAATCATTTGCAAATATACAAATCATACCCTTGGATGTTTTTGATACATGTATATCAAAACAACTTTCAATATTGGCTACCACCATTATATTATCATAACTGACAAAATATGCAACGTCAAATAAAAGTATATGAACATTTATCCCATGCATATATGCCTTCTGTCTGCAAAAAAAGTATTTTTCAGATGTACTTTTTCCAGTGGCGAATATCAACAGGGATTAGTGAATCTATTAGCATTTGGCTTCCTCCTTTTTAATGTTTTTTGTAATAGGATAGGAGATAAAATATCAGAATACTAGGCCTACTGTAAAATGGTTGTAAGAAAAGTCATTACCATCTATTCATAGAATTGATGACAAATACTTAAGTCACTTGGAGCTACTGATGATTAATCTATTGCAATCAAAAAGCTCTTGCCCAATTTCAAGATGCTCCATTGCAATTAAATACCCTGTTACTTTAGAAAGACAAATAAATTAGATTTCTCAAAAAGCTTGTGAAATTACTATTGTATGGAAATTAAATACAAAAAATATAATTCTGAAGAATAAGTTTTAAAAATATACTTATTCCAAGTAATCGATAAGAAATTATTGTTGATGTTGATTGTTGACGCATACTAAAATTGGAACGATACAGAAAACTATTATTTATGCAGTCTTGTGTCATCTGTAAACAATTACCTAACCCCCATATGTAGCAGAAATTACAAATTTAATGTTAGGAAAATTTGAAGTTAAAAGAACAATGTAATCAATGAGTGCAAATATAATATGCATAACACTTTCTTGATAGATACATAGTCCTCTCCAGATAAATAGGAATGTAACACAGAATTAAAATCAAAAGTATTTCATCCATTTTACATAATATAACTTAACTACATGAAACATTACTTGCGATGTTTTTTGTGAATATTCTATACATGATAATTGTTACAAATGATAAAAATGGATTTTACCACAGCTCTGGTAAAAACAATCACTTCACTGTGAGACTGTAAAGCGATAGATACATCAAACTATATATCTAAAACAAGCTTTGGAAATCAGTTCCATGACACTCTAGTACAATTAGTTGTGTAATAAGTCTCCATGATACTTATCTAGACAGTCTTCAACCAAGTTCTTTACTATGCAATAAGTTTTCTCATGAATTCATCCATCATTCACTTTACAATCCTCTCTCTGTTGACAGTCTCATCTATACAAATGGATGATCATGAGGTGATATGTTGACATAAAGTTTGGTTAGGTATTCTCCGATCAACCTTGATGTATCCTTCAGGTAAATCTCCATGTAGATGTAGAGCATATAATCCAGAGGTCCCACCAGGGAGCGAGCCATCTTGATACTGGCCTTTGGGCCCTTCTGGACCAGCCTGAACTCCTGCCCTCGATTCCCTCTGGGCATGCGGTAGTAATAGTCATACTTGGGGTTTTCCTCTGTTTGAATCTTATAGATGATTCGATTCCTGTCAAAGTTTGCAGGGAGGGCAATAAATCGGTGTCTGATGGACACTGGTTGTTGGAAACAGTAAGAGTTGCCTGGCTCACACGGGACACGGATGCACATGTCAACACTGGATAAAAAAGGAATGAAATCAAACTGATTATTTCGGATGCAAAAACTTCAATTTAGAATGACATTTTTTCAAAAAACCGAATCTCTCCTGAAATGAATTAAATTATAAATATTTTGTCATCAAAATAAACAATATAATCATAAAGATATGAAAAGAACATATTGTGATTGTGTGCAATTTCTTGACAATTGAAAAATTGACCCAATTTCATATAAAGCACATCATCAATGACTTCTTTTGTACCTACTATATAAAAGGCTTTACATAAATAAATTTTACTCATATATAATCATATATTTCATGATTAACAATATAATTCAACAGTTATGGAAATCAGAAATAATTACAATCAATCAGAACGAAATATATCAGTTCAAAATTTCAACTGCATCAAAACATTATTGGTATAAGTCATGCATGTATACAATTTTAGTATTTAAGTGGTTAGACAACGTAACATTATTTTGTTTGACATTATTCTACATATCAGGTCAAGAAGTCAAATTTCCTTCCATAACAATGTCATAAATTATTCTTAATTGCACACATATATGAGTATATATAAATCACAATATATATGCTGTGCAGAAAGCTCACTAATAAGTTTTGCACTATGAACAGATATATAGCCTGGAAAATATTAACAGCACAGTTAATTGCAAATCGATTTGATTTAAACTTACCATAAACTGAGGCTCCACATGCTAAGCTGGTTATGCTGATCACGTTTATTTGCTCTGAAAAGCCGAGTCACTGAGCATAAAGCACTGCATTGGTAATGCTCTTAATTTAGCATTACAACAAACAACTAACAGAGATCATTTGAGCACATCTATGGTAACATTGAGGATTGAATATATATACACATATATATATATATATATATACACACACATTTACATGTATATCCAGATGTTTATAATTTTCTTTATCTTTGCTGGCTTGGTTAATCATAAACATTAAACAATATTAACAAATACAACAATTTATATTTTTTATTTTATTTATGTAATGTAATATAGCATACAGTATTTCACCATGTGATTTTATAACTCTCGTTTTTTTTAAATTGTTTAATGAAAATAAAAAGGATATAAATAAAATTTATAAGAGTATTCATGAACAGTAATTAGCTTGCACTAATTTATTTCCTTCCAGAAACACTTTGTGATTTCTTCATTCAATCTATGAAAGCAAGCTGATATTCCCCCACCATAAGAAAATCTTCTTTTCCTTTGTTAAGCAAATAAACAGCATAGAATAACATTGGTTTATTAAGAGCAATAAGAAAATATCAATTTGCACAACGTAGTACAGTGCTTGCTGTAATATATCATTGCTAAATCTCTAGTTCAGCAGATTAAAAGGTTGTTTATCATGGTTATTACCTTGCTCTTAGTTCATAGTATTCTGGGCAGTTAATGCTCTGGCACTTGTATCCCCCGCGTGTGTTGAAACAAACCTCATCTCCAATACAAGTATGAGATCCATCTGTGCACTCATCAAGGTCTAAATCCACATGATATGAAGACAGCAAAAAAAAGTAGGAGTTAGAAATATTACATGCTACACATCTAGTATCAATATTGGGAATTATCTTTAATTTTAACTCTAAAAGGACAACTCCCTTGCAAGGACATTTGCCTTGGATATGATTCCCACGTAGGTCCTTCTGAAGAGATGGTAGGTCTTCATAGGTGATACTTAAATTTGAAAATGTTAAGCAGAACAAGCAAGACAATCAGAAGACGTTTTTTTCAAGGACTTAAGCAGTACACGTTTTTCTGCTAGTTTTCCTCATTTCAGATTTCCTCTAAACACGCATTGCACACTTAGACTACTTGAAATTGACTTTGATGCAGACAATGTTCTTACCTTTGCAGGTGACTTTATTTTCCATGAGAGCATATCCAGTTGGGCAGGTGCAGAGGTATGAGCCTGGTAGATTCTCACACGTTCCTCTACATAATCCAAGACTACATTCATCAATATCTGAACAAAGAACAAATAATCCCATTTTGATAATACAAAATATTTACATACATTGCAAATGTATATAACTCATGACCAGACTTTAGGAAGTTTTAATATTATTGTAAAGAACAACAACAGAAAAGGTAAATGAAATGATTGCTACTGATTCAACAATCAATAATATGTATCATAAAAACAAACTTCACATCTTCAAAAGATATATCCGTGGTCAAAATCTGACTTTGTTCTGCTAGTATGAACTTGACAAGAAATGAAACATGCAACGATGAAACACATGCATTTCATGCTATTGGTATCTTACAGATCATTCTAGAATAATTTCAAAGAATCGTATTCTATTATCTAACTAGTGGATAGAATAATATAGGCGAGATATGACCTATAAACCTCTTGATCAAAAACTTTATTTGAACTTGTCAATACATTGCAACTCTCCTTGATTCCTTTATGATTTCTTCATTTATAAAATAAATCTTAATAGTTACCTTCACAAGTAGCTTGATTTCTATTCGCTTGGTGTCCTGGAGGACATTGACACACATAGCCACCTTCTTGATTGATACACCGTTGGTTGTTCTGACAAATATCAAGCCCCTCAGCACATTCATCAATATCTGAAATACAATAAAAATTTTCAGTACAAAGTGATGTCTCGCATGATCGTACAATACAATGAATGGAAATTTCTTTTGCATTGCATTGCGAAATAGTACGGAAAATAATGAGAAAATGAAGAATATTACAAAATTAAATAGTTAGGGTTGCGAATCACTAAAAATTGAAATAAAGTTTAGATAACTGTTGACCAAATGAATACTAGAAAGCTGATTTTATCTGTCTTAAAACATATTCGGACTATTATACTCACAGCGGGCGACATACATCTAAATCCCAAATGTTGTAAAGATATTTACCTTCACAGAAGTTGTTCAAATTGTTGAACCTGAAACCATTTCTACACATGTTGCGACACTGGTACTGTCCTTGAAGGTTGTAACACCTCTGGTTTGGTTCACATTCACTCAATCCTTCTCGACACTCGTCAATATCTGCAAACAAGGGAAATGGGGATGATCGATCAAGATATTTTTTTAAAGTACAGAACATCATAATGTACAAGTACATTCATATCTGCTCAAATGAAAGTGACAGAAGAATTAGAAGAGCTGTATGCCTCGAGGTCGGATATTTTGTTCTATGCTCCGTCTTCAAAAGCTTATATCGGGGTGTCTTTGCTTTAAAAAGCCTGAGAGAGTCAGTGACAAATGCCATCATTTTTACTCCTGAAAACGAGTCGAATTTGTGTTTCATTTGAGTGATTTTTAAATTATCAATTTATTAATTTCCTGTCTCACTTCTGTCGTTATTGAATAAAATGTTACATAGATTTGATTTTTTTAACATCAAAATGCAATTTTAGGTCAACTGGAAATAATCTAGTTCTCCCAATATCCCTCCACCTCACTCACAAACGTAGCACTGGCAATATAGCTGGCCTTGACCTCGAATTATGTCTTCTTCTAGGACCCTTTCTCAAAGACCTATGTCTAGGTTTTGGCTGAAACATTTGAAACTTGTGCCACATATATCCTATCTTAAAAGTCTTACTTTGCGCTAAATTATACATACCAACACAACGCCCATATGAGCCTAGTCTAAATCCTCGTCTACAACCACAGGAAAAGCTTCCATTTGTGTTTTGACAGATTTCATAGGGTGCACAATTGGCAATCCCTCTCCGACATTCATCCACATCTATATATTCAAAGATAATAAGGAAGGTGAAATCATACCATTCAAAAGAGATACAGTTGTAACTAGCTCAATAAAAATTGTCAATAACTTGAGATACAAATCACAAATGAAAAAAAAATTATTTAAGACACACTTAGTACGTGTATATCAGCATATGTATCCTGTGAAAAATACAAAATTTTACAAATTTCGTTAAAAGACCACTTGTTATTGAAATGACTGAATAATACATCAAGTGATGTCATATACAAATCTATGTCACATTACAGTTTCAAGAGGAGGTCTTTCCACAAAATACAGTTTTACAGCAGCAATGTTTTTTTCATTCTCCTGATTTTTACGCTTGTTATAGATACCAAGTTTCATCACCTCTGAAATGAGATTACTTGTACTTTCACCAATCTTTATTTGCCCTAAGCTTATTTACAAAAAGCTGGCAAATCACTTACTTTGTGTTGAGGCTATACTGACAATGTGAACTATCATTATGTATGCTTTAAATAAATGTGATATAATTGAGCTCTGAAAATCCTGTATGCTAACAATAAACAAAGAACAGAAAATGTTGCTTTCTGATAATGACAACTCACCCAGACAAGCACGGCGAATTCTACTGTACTCAAAGCCATTTAAACACACAGAAATACATGTGTAGCTCCCAACATTATTTTGGCATCGTGTACCATCGTTGCATTCAAATGTTCCTTCCTCACATTCATTGATATCTAAGAAAAAATTAATAGTAGTAAATAATCATCAAAACAATTCAAATCAAGAAAAATTGGAGTGGAATGTACGAATAGGGCATGGTTGCATTTAAGATTTGCATTCAAACATTACTGAAGAAATCAGATGCAAGTCCTGCATGTACAATTCTGACTGGTTGATAATCAAATTGCATCTGATAAATGGAATTGCAATTAATAGTGACCCTTTCTGTAAAGAGCTTTACAAGTTTCATGAAGTTGGAATCATTTCTTTACCTTGTGTACACCTGTTCACATTGCCATCAGTCCTGAAACCTCGTGGACATGGCACACATTCATAGCTTCCCCTGATATTTCTACAAAATTCTGTCCTCTGACAGGTGTGGCTGTCCTGACTACATTCATCAATATCTATGTGAGAAGAGAGGGTAACACAGTGAACATATAACTAAAAATGTTCCAGTAAAAAAGTAAAGATGAAATATATGGTGAGCTTTATATAGATACTAAAAAGCCTGCAGCTGGAAACAAAATTAAATGAAATGAATTATAGAAAAATAAATTTGTTGACTTTATGTATTCTCAGCAAGAGAGATTGTAAACAGTCATTACAGGTACTTCTCATTGTATTTCATTACATAGATTTAATATTCTCAAATTTTGGCTCAGCTTTTCATTAGTGAAGAAATTAATCAGTTGAAAGAGTGTCTACATATTTTCTATTTTCAAATTACTTTATCTTCTCTCCATATATGTGTATTCAATTTGCATTTTTTGTGCATGATTCTTTTTTCTCCTCTTTATAGAAGTGCCACATATAATTGTATATTATTTGGCAAATTAAGATGATATATATATATATATATATATATATATACATTATTTGAAAATAATGCCCATAGATAATTTGAAACATCTTTTCTTTAAACTAAAAACTATTGTTTATACAATCTAACAAGAAAATATGGATTCAGCTGTTAGAAGAACCAACTTTTATAAAAGACAGATAACGTTTTCAAATATTGGTAAGCTTGGACAGGTTTGGATGAGTTAAAATGGAAAAGGGAATGACAATAAGAAAGGAAAGAGAGAGCGAGAGAGATAGAGATTGACAGACAAAGAGAAAGATAAAAATTTCACTGATTTTCCTGCTGGTCTTACCAACACATTGTTGCGTATTTGCATTGATGGTATATCCTGTACCACAAGGCACTATCCTAGTACAATGAAAGCTTCCAGGAAGGTTGTCACATCGAGCTCCATCAAGGCATTCATGAGTTCCCCTAGCACATTCATCAATATCTAAGGAAAAATGATGATCAGGATAATGTTTCTCAGTATCAAACTCATGAAAATGTAAAAACAAATGAAACAAACAAATGGAACTCCTCTGGCAGTCTTGCCTGCACTATGCATTTCATTATAGCAGCAGCGCTGACTTTGAAAAAAAGTAAGATGAATGATTATTCACAAAACACCATTTATAAAATAAAATCTGGATTCATCAAATCTTAATGACCTTTAACCTTAATCATGTGACCTTGGTTAAGATTTCAATCATCATGATATCGCATCTGTCAGAAAAGCAGTGTCTGTAATCTTGTTCTGCTATGCAGGTGAGGCAAAAATCACTATAATTAAATAAAACTCGCAGTGGCACCTCATATTTGCAATCATTATCATAAATCATGACATAACAAGCTGGTTCTTCCCATATAAAGTGGATTTTTATTAAAAACACAATAATGGCAATGGTTGATTTTATTTAATAAATAGAACATCATTAACTTGACATTTTATCCAAAGTTTGGCTCAGTACCTACAAAAAGAAACCACTCCACCATGTAAAAAGGAAAACTATCCCAAAGGATACAGTGTTATGGCAACCATGTCTTTCTTTATCTCCTGGATATTCAACTTTTTTTAATACAAGATTTTGTGTCATCCCAGCAGCAATAAAGTTTCAATACACAAAAACGTTTTGTTAGGAAATATATCAATTATTATTATTATCATTGCAATCGATAAAAAAACATTCATTACCTTTGCATTGCGATGAAGTTCTATCATAGTAGTAACCTGCAGGACAGCTAGCATGACGACATGTATAGCTGGCATACCTGTTTTCACAAATGCTTAGTTCATCGCAGGTATCTGTACGCTCTGCGCACTCATCAATATCTGTCACAAAATCACAAGATATTAAAAGAGTCTAGCTTGTAAATAAATACAAATAAAAAAGGTCCATCTAACATGGAGAAAGTATTAAACTATCAGTTATTACTTCAATTATTTTCAGTAATGAGTTAAGATATATATATCATACATGTATTCATTACGGGAGTAAACTTACATTCATTTAGTTCAGTCACAGTCAAAATAGGAGCTTACATACCTGCAAAACTTTAAGGCTAATCAAATTAACCATTCTACTACCACAAATGTTTTGCGCTTAGGATATTATCTTCACCAAAAATTTCTGCAGAAAGTATTACTATATTGAAAAATATATACAAATCACCATTCTGGTGGCAGCGGTGGGATACACACCCCTAGATACCAATACCAAAAGTTTAAAGCTAATTTAAAATTACAATTTTACTACCATGAATGTTTTGTGCTAAGGACATATCTTCAAGAATTGTTCTTCTACAGGAAGTATTGCCATTTTGAAAAATATTTTAAAATCACCATTCTGGTGGCAGCAATGGGATACATCACCCCTAGATACCAATTCACTGAGCCCTTTAACACAAATCTAAAATTTATTGTAGGGCAGATTTTAGGGATTAATTATGCACTGATGATTATGTGGAATCAGTTGTACAAATGCTCATTCATTGTCAGACTGACGATCATACACGTTTGTGTTAAAATTCCCTGCTTAGAATTAGAATCATTAAATATTTTGTAGGTCTACTTTTATTTATCATCATCATCAAAAAAAGAAGTTCATGGTTTCTTTTCTAGAGCAATTTCAAGTGGGGATTAAATGATGCAGCACAAAACGTAATAAGAAAATAAACAAAGATGGAAAATGAAATTGAATAAAAATCAAATCAAGGCTCTTACCGACACAATACTGATTTGTAGGGTCGTATCTGAGCCCACTCCTGCACACAACATCACTGATGCAGTTAAAGGATCCAATTGTATTAATACATCTTTCTGCATAGTTGCATGCCAGCTGATCAGTCACAGCACATTCATCAATATCTTGAAAAATCATTCATAAGAAATCATAAAGTTCACATGACACAACAAAAGCAAAGTAAAATTATACTTTTAATGATAATATCAAAATTGGAGTGATTTTTGTTGAGACAAGAGTGCAATCACTTGGTGTTTTCATATATTCCTGGATTCATGAAAGCTGTATCTTGAAACTTTTATGTAGGGTAAAGAATAAATTCTTTCTAAGAACAATTATATTCAAATTAGAATATTTTCAATAGGAATCATTTTCCATGTGGTCATGATTCACATTAAGATTCAACTTAAATGTTTGACATCAAAATGATGCAAATATTGTTTTCAAGTTGTGTACATTGTTGTTGATCTGTGCAAAAGACTGTACAAATTAAATCATACAGGACAAGGTAACTAAAATGATATCATAGGATCAATCACAGTTTGAAAGTAGGACACTGCAGAAGCTACAAAATCGGCTAAAATCTTACATTTTGGATTATTGCTAGGTAACATAACTATTTCATAACTTAGGAAAGGTGATTCTGCCAAACAAATGAAAATTGCTAGCATTGGTTACTCTCTAGAATACCAAACACTATAATAGGCTACTGTTTGAGTTCATCTGAAATGAGAATCATAACCAAGTACCCCTTTAATAAACCCACATATACATCATTATCTCTTATCTGTCGACACTAGCCTGTTTGTCAGATTTGAGGTCCCAATAAACAACCCCTAATTACATAATAAGAAAACAGTGAAAACAAATAGGATCACAACAAAATGTTTCAACAAAATCTTTTTTGTAAATATCAAGGGATAATTTACACAATTGAAGTTATGAATTCTTTAATTATCTTTTTTAGGGCAAACCTCTTAGACTTTTTAAGTCGAAATCTGTTCTTTTTAACTGGGAAAATATGAAAAACATCCATGCTCCATGATTACCTACCTTCACAAGTATGTCCATCTGACATGAGTCGATATCCTGTTCGGCAGTAGCACTCATATTCTCTGCCAACTTGCCGACATTCATGCTGGCAAGGTGCCTGACTACACATCAAGACCACAGGAGGGGGTCGTGTGTCACCATCTGCAAGTAAACAGATAATTGGCCTTCTAAAATGTACACAAGTTTCTTTGAAAAGTGTACTGAAGCCATTGTACATATACGCAGCCACTTTGAACAACAGGGCATGAAAAAAAATTGCTCATTTGGTCACATATAGGCAGTTGGCAGAAACTTGTAAATATTACTTTATGCTCATATATACAACATCGGAATATATTTTTCACTTGATAAGAATTATTGGTAGATTTATTATTTGTGAAAACAATACAATGTGCATTGTTATGTGGAATAAGGATCAGCTCACTTTACTTCACCACATTCAATGCAACTTATGAATGACAATGGACCAGTATTCTGATAGACATGCAGAACCAAACATTATTAAAGAGTGCAGGTCTGTTTGCACTTTGGTGACCTGTATTGGAACTTTTATTATCTTACCTGACACACATGTTATGTTGTCCTCTAGTAAATGATTGCCTGGATGACACTCACAAACATAGCTGCCAATCAGATTAATGCATCGTTCTGTACACAATCTATGGCTTGTGGTCAGGGAACATTCATTTTCTGCAATGAGATAATCAATCGGATATTTCACACTGACTTAAAGCTCGAGTCCAATATTGATACATCATTGTATATTTAAACAAGTCATAAAATATTAAAGCAAGACAAATTTAGGCATGTATCATATATGATGCTGTGATTCTCCCATCAAGGTAACCCCAAAAGAAAGAAAACAGGAACATGGTCAACGATACTTGTCCTTCTAATGAAAGTTCTATATTCACACACCTGTAAGCCAACATACAAAAAGTACAGTGTGATTTCTTATGTCGAAACACAGTGTGAAACCCGGGTAGGAAACACAGATCACATGCAGACAAAGGTCGGGGTCAATTATCCAAGTGATGGTCAAGACTGAGATGTGACCATTAGGCCTACATTATGGCACTCATTTCAGAAATACACTTAAATAATTTGGATATCAGGCATGGAATTTGAGAAGATTTTGCACATATTCAAGATGGCAAATTTGACACTAATAGCCTACACTTCCTCAGTTTTTGATTAATATCACTTTTGCAGAGTTCTGTTCAATAGATGATCTTTAGTAGCCATACAATTGAGTATTAAACTAGTGAGAATTCATCTCTATTGTTAGTACCATCAGTTTATCACCAGATTTAGGTAATAAAGGGTAATAAACTGTGATTAGCATTATCAAACAAGTGTACTTTAAAGGAGTCAAGCTGACTGGTACAAACTATGGATTGGGTAGCTTTCAAAGTATCATTCAAAGTATCATAAAATGTTCATAAACAAAGCAGAATCTTACTCAGAGGAACAAGGGACATTAAGCTGTCTTCAGGGTTGATTTTTAAAACTGTTATTAATGTCACATCTTCATTATCTTGATCATCATCATCATTGCAGATATCATTTAGTATTATCATTAGTATTATCATTATTATTATTATTATCATTACTATAATCATTATCATTATTATCATTACCATCATTATCATCATTATTATCATTATTAATATTATCATTATTATTATAATCATCATCATAATCATAAATCATGAGAATTATTATCACCAGCATTGCTATTATCAGCATCATATTCATCTTCATGCTAAACAAACTTCTTATGATTAATCACCAACTTAAACATATTATCGTGCATCATAAATAAAGAATCTACAAAAAGGGCAAAAGTGCTGAAAAAGAGAGAGAGAGAGCAGAAAAGTGTTTAGGTGTATTAAGTGTGTTTCATTTCCATTTCAGATGTCTCTATCCAGATGTATATACTTATTATGTTAGTCCACATTCAAATCAAATTATTTTCACTCTCAAAAGACGTGAACAAATTTCATCTTACCATCATAGCTGGAGGCAGCTGCATTACAGCAGTAGGTGAAGGCACGGTCACATGATGTACCTGTGCTCATGGATTCACACTCGATACCATCATGATATGCATTAATACCAAGCTCACAACAATCACAGCATTCCTGCCAAAAAGGATAGATCATCCCAACAAAACTTTCATATACATTAGAAAATCAATAAAAAGATCATTTAGTTGTCACCATTAATACAATTTCAATGTCACTCGGTTCAATTTAGCAAAGACACTTACTACCTGGAATATCTATAATTTTTTCAATCTTTACTGTAAGTGTTTCAAAGTTGAAGATTATGCCATCCAAGGCTAGAGAAAATACAAGTGAAGTTCCTATACAGAAATAGAAGATCTGCCCATCACAATGGGAAGAGATAATGCAATATCTCTCATAGATGATTCCCTATTAAGATTTATTAATTATTGGGTTTAAATATGATTGTATCAAACAACATGACTCCATGTAGCTAATGCTTACATGCAGGATAATATTCCATTGTCTGTAGTGAAACCATTGCACAATAATGTTTCAAAATACTATGTTTAAGATATAAACAATCCATCCAGGGGGTCTCAGAAGCACAGTTTAATGGGTTGCTTTTCAAAACAAATAATATTCTCTCAAAACACTTCCCAAAATATGGACCTACTCAACACATCATTCAACAGGTTAGATTTATAATGGACAAAAATAGCATTATGAACCCCCTGTGCTGCATCTAATTTCACAAGAAAGAAACTGTTGAAATATGGGAATTAAAATATTCAAATTTATTTTGCTTTGAGCTACTCTCAGTAAATAGGCAGGAATTCATTTCAAGTGCTGAAGCTATATGCTGACCTTCAACTTGATGGTGACAAATTTTTCTCCTTCCTGTGTCACCTTTTTACATTATGTGCAATATTTCACATTTAATAGTTCTACAATATAATCATGTTCATATGATAAAGTTAAACACTAAAAATACATCATAGTTCTGTACTTCTTTTCTAGAAGACAAATATAAAAAAAAGACTGAAATCAATATACCATGTAACAGTTTTTTATTAATTTGAAATTGACATCTTTGTTGGCTATCATGATCATCTTGAACTTTCCTTGAATGAATTTCAAAGATCTTGTCAAGATAAATCTTGTGACAAGACTGAAGGTCAAGCACAAGTAGTGTTTCCTGTGATCAAACAGAATGAATTATTTAAACAATGGTCCAGAGGAGGTTGAAAAGAATTGGATACAGTACACACAAAATTTGAAAAAAGAAGATAGTTATGCCCAACACAGTGATATGAATATCAGTCACTTCTTCAGTTGAATTGTATGAACTATGAATTACAAAATATTTCATTGTTTGCAGATTTGACAAAAAGACTCCTACGTGTACTGTAATGAAATCCCTATATAGGTTACAACAATAACAGTTCCATGGAGAAATCAGTCACACTATGAGAGAAAATTAGAATATTTCATATGTTACAGTGATAAAATACAAAATAAATAGTGAGTTGGTGATAAATCTGGTTCCCCAATTAGCATAACTACCAGAAATTACGGCATATTACTGTTATGAAATCAAGCGAAACTTTTAAACATTTTAACTCTTATTTTTCATCTGATTTTTGGTGAATTTTGAGTGAACATCTCATTTTATTTTTTTTTTCCAAAATCAACTTTCTGTTGGAGATAAACTTCCCTTTAAAACCATAGTCTTAAATATATATCTCTGTTAAAATCAGATAAAGCTGAACGTGTCAAAAGTAAAATTTTGTTGACATCCTCTTTGTCCAGTGTTCACTGGACTATTTGCTTCAGTTTAAATTATTAAGGTAAAAAATAAAATCATCATTCCTAGAGAGTTATGAGTAAGTGTCAAAGATAATCATACCAAATATGCTTACAAAATGGATCTCTTAAATTGGAAATATACTGCTTGTCACATATGGCTACCCACAGTCAAACCACTAGCTTAGACCACAGGTTAAGTCAAAACAAATTTCAGACTAGGGACTCTCTTTTCAATTAAAAAAAGTAAACCAATACTAAATAACTTAATCATGAAAGTAGATTCAATATTTCACGGAGTCACATAATTTGAAGTTAAGGGTGCAGTAATTCAAATTCTAGCTTTTAAGTTCTCAGAAAATATAACAACAAAAACACCCAGGGAAGAGGCATTAAAACTATTGAATACATGCAGTCTAACCCAACGAAAGTAACGATAAAGAATTATTTTGCTGAAAACCATATTATTAGAAATTTTTATATACTTTACTGAATAGAATATAAGAGTATGAATACTCTCACCTGGAATTATTCTATATCTTACAAATTAAGCATTCTTTATAAAGTGATTTACATTCCGATGAACATCTGAAATGTTTTATGTTTCATGTAAGCATACCTGAACAATTTCTTTTGTCTCCAAATGGGTTAACATATGTCAAAATATCATTTCCAGCATATTTTCTTAATATAAAAACAAAAATAATATCAGCTTACCTTGCCAGCTGAGTAACATGTGCTGTTGTTTAAAGAGTGACAACTGCCTACGGACATTCTGTGATTAATGGCCCTTTCACACAAGACGGGTCCTAGACTGTGAGCACAGCAGGACTTCATTATAACCATACAGGTCTCCTGATCTTCAGGTGCTATGTCAGGAATAGTCTCAAGGTCATCACAAGTGCGACCCAAACTGGCAAAGGAGGCTCCCCTTCCACAACAGTCTGGCATCACATCTATCAGGTTTGCTATCATAAAGGAAGAGAATCAAATGTTTTTGGTGATGTGATGAAAAATTGACCCATAAATTTGCAGAATATTTTGAGCAACTACATGTAAATGAACAGCCAATGGATTTCTGTTCTATCAACCACAGTGCTTAATTAAGCTTATTTTGTCTAGCTTATAAATGTTATATTTCGTAAACTTATGCCATACCTTTCATTCCACAATATTTAATTACTTTTCATCAGTTACTTACAACTGATAAATCACACCAATCAATCAATCATTCATATTCCCATCTACTGGCACTTTTCTTCCACCTTTAAAACACATCAGAGTTACTGCATCAGACACATGGTATCATACATCAATGTAAATTTGAAATTGATAAACACTGACAATTTAACTTCCAAGTTACACATTCAAATGATGGACTTGCAAGGTAATGAATTAAATGTGGCTTGGAATACTGATCACAGTATTTTCTTCATGTAGGCAGGACCTATGTCAACCTTCCAAGGCACAAACAACTTCTTTGAACTTTTGAACTTATTTTTTTTAACATAATATTTCGGCACATGTCTGGTTTCAAACCTTTGTCAATAGAAAACAAGATATCTCCCCTCACTTCCAGTAAAGAAAGCATGGTTCTCCATAATCACTTCCTTTGGTTGACAAATTAGGTTAACCACTTTACAGGATAGATAGGCCTACAATATACCTATATGTAGGCTATGTACCCAGATGTAACAAGTTCCCCCCCCCCTGGGGCTGGGGGAGGGGGGTGTTAATGGCTGGACAACTGTAGCCTGAGTGAGATGAAACAAATACAACACTTTCTTATATGTTTAAATCAAGTGCTTCAAATGGATGTCAATGGGAAAGTGATTTCCTGGCTTATACATGTGCATGTCCTCCCTCCTGTTGTTAATTAAATTCGAAAAAATGAAATACTAAGCCATGTTGGGAGTATCTCGCATACGCCATATTTACAAATTTCATCTGCAGACCAGTCACTCGGGCCACCAAAAGGACAAACCCACATTTGTCTCCCTTCCCCTATCTCTTTTTTTTTGGTCATATAGTTTATTTGAGGAGCCTATACCTCCTTCCCCATGATTAAAAGCTCACAAACTGCATAGAACCCTGTTCCTGACAAGCAAGTTTACAATGGCCACAAATTATTCACCATTTTAACCACCTCATTTATTATTGTTCAGCGCCATTTCCCCGTCAAAACTACAAATACAACATGAAATTATTTTCATTTTGACACATATATTACCATGCCATGGTGCATATATCTGCAATGTGAATGATAGAGGAGACTAGTAATCATAGTAATTAAAGATTACGGGTTAAAAATGCACTTCAACACATAATTTGAATTAAAAAAACATAAAAATTCAACATGAGATCCCAGTTTATGGCTCCCCATGGCATATGTGATATGTCTACTAGATAATCACATATGCCACGGGGAGCCATGTACTGTCGTATTAATTAGCCTTAAAACTTGGATCTCACAAAATATGTAAATGTATGCCATACATTATTTCTAAATTAATAATCTCCATGCTAACAGATGGCTTTTACACTTCAATTTCTGTAGTGTTATACTCTCATTTTTAACAAATGCCCCATGTTATCCAATTTATTAGCATTCTAATAATTTGTTAAAATATAAAATTGATCATAATAAATAGTGTAGTAGATTTCAGGGTACACCATGTATCTTTCTTGGGCAAATGTTGGTCCTGAAAAGGACTTTGGGTAGTCCTTTTCAACATTTGCCCAACAAAGATACATGGTGTACCATGAAACCTACTACACTATTTTTCTTCGCCATGGAAACCTTCAGAAGTTAGATCATAATAAACTTCACAATATGCTCTAGACTTGGTCACTTACCATAACAAAAGCTCCAAGAAGTGACAAGCGTTATCCAAAAGATGTGGAGATTCATGATTAGCGTCTGTAACGATAACTTAACTTAAGTAGACAAGTTTATTAATGATATCCAAGTCTGTGATCAGTTGGTGTAGTGTAGTATTATTCCCGGATACGTTCACAACTCTAATCAATATACAAAAACATTTGGCCCTCAACTTCACCCCTTCACCGCGTCGCAAGTACAATAATCCACTGGGTAGCTCCCTATTGTGTAGAGCACCACCAAACAAATACAATCCTCTTTGTAGATTCACAATGAATGAATGGTCCCAACTTGCAACTGATTGGCCGAGAGTTTGATTGCGAACAAGGATCTTTATCGAAGAAAAGATATCTCTGCGCTGTCCAAGTGCATCTTCATCTGTTCATGCTCGTGTGATGTACCCTCTGCACGTGTTGCTCTCGCCCCCGCCAGCTTTGTTATGCCTCAAAATGATGCATGCAGAAATAAAGGAGACTGGTCCTTGTTGCTTGCAGCCAACGTTATGTGAACCCCATTGATTTATGACTTCAGATTCGCGCGGGCCGGATAACACTCGGAAACTTTTTGGAGCACTGTGCTGATTGACTGATACGCACCGGTATTTCCTAGATTAGACTTCATAACGACATCTCCGTTGTTTGCTTGTTTTACAACACATTATTTCCTGTGACATTTACATCAGAGCATTGTAATTTCCCTTTTATATCTACAGTTATCGGACTTAAAGAATAGGGCATATGCAGAACGGTGTAGATTTCATATCCTGATCAGGTTTTCTCAATAAGTTAACAAGTTTAGCATCAATAGTAGGCCTAGTCTTTCCTTACTCTTTCATCCTTCTTCAGGGGCCGCTGAAGCGGGGGGGGGGGGGGGGGGGGATTTTGGAATTTCGTTATGCAGCATCGAACATTATTTTGTCATTTTGTGGCGTTGAATAGCACATTGGCGTGGCCACTGGGCGTAGTCGATCTTAGACAATGACTGCTTCCCTAAACAATCAACCCCACCCTTTATATCTTTTGGGGAAGCTACATCGTAACACCTACCTCTCGTTGGATCACAATTACCATAGTTCCATGATGCTCAATAGTAGGCCTAATACAATGTTGCAATTTCACTATAATCCAAACCATATTTCATAGTCGTTTCCGATAGAGATATAGGCCCAGTGTTTTCTTGCTTTACAAACAAACAAAAACAACAAATTTTTTCCGTATTCCCCGTAAAGTACTACAGGGTAAAAAAAAAATCACATTCATTTCCATCCGGTTTTTCTTTTCCGGGGGCCCTGAATTCCGTTGGGTTTCAAAAGAATGATTATAAATGCATCATTACCGCGGAAATTCGACTTAATTTCAGACATTTCTCGCGGAACTCAGACAGACGTATATCTGATTATCATTTCAAACTTAATTGACAAACCTTGCTGATGCATGGTCTGACCAAAATTGTTAAACATCTATACGCAGGCATGCATGTCTATACGTATATCATGTATATATACACCATTAGTGCAATGATTAAACTGTAGGCCCAATAAAGACTTCAAACTTCCAAATTTCCCCCCTTTTTAAATGAAAAGAAGAAGGAAGAAGAAATGAGCAGAAACTTAATGCAATCTTGTTCCTTCTTGAGGAAATACCCTCTCGTCAGGCGTCTTCCATCTTTAAGTTCATATACCTTGAAAATGATATTGTAATGATATTCATAAATAGGACCTATATGCAACTTTACAGGAAAGCGTAATTTCTATTTGGTCACAGCTTGCTGATCTTTACATATGGGTTTGATATTGTTATATTAAATGAAATATTCAGTTATTATGACAGTGGCGTAATGAGCCAAAACTTTGGACGGGGCAGGATTTTGCATATCAGGCAACAATAATTTTTTTTTGAGTTGAGAGCGAAGAATTTTTTTGACCCGTTATTACAAAAAGTCAGATTTTGTGATTGATTTTGGTTTGGTTTGGTTTTAATTCATGACTGAAAAAAAATCATAAATACAAACAAAATAAACATTACATGATCAAATAATTATATATAATATAACAATAATTAAACTTAACAATGCATGTAATATAAAATATATCACTGAGAAAGACCAATTTCAGATTGGCCATAAAAAGCCAACCTGTTCTTCCCGGGGTACCTAAAATTTTGACATAATATTCAGAAAATAATGTCATATTTCACCCTTCTCTCTTTCCTATTCTTTCCGTTCCTCTTTATTTCTCTTAGTCATGAAAAATTTTGGGGGACAAGCGTACCCAAGCCCCCCCCCTTCATCTGTACGACACTTAATTATGACATGCACAAACGGTATTTATGAATTCTGTTTCGATGTCCGATGGTGGTTTAGCAACTTTCAATGACTATATTAAATACGTAATGGTAATGACATGTAAAGAATGTGCACTGAAAATTGACAAGTAAAATAACATGAATGTCTAAGTCTAAGTCCACCATAAGTTAAAAAAAGTAAAAAAATCAAAATACATAATGCTTTCTCAAATTAAATGTTATCAACATATGGAAATAACAAAGTTGTGAGGTTAAATGGGACGCAAGTAAAGCCCATGATGTCGCATCCTCACTATTTGATTGTATTTCTTTATTCTATTTTTACAGCTGTGACAATATGGACAATAGAAGATCTTGATTGAACCATAATACATATCAACACAGGCGATTCCAATCAATGTTGAAGTCTAATGATGTTTAAATGAGGAAAAAATAATATGAAAAATGTAAATACGTGACATCATCACTTCATCACTCCCCTCCTTTTATATTTCATCTGGGTTATGCACAGTACATGACTGTTGCAGTGCCATTGCTTTATTTTATTTTTTTACTTTTCTTTTTTGTTTGTTTTACAACCGATTGTATAAAGTTTCCAGGTTTGTTTTTCTGTTTATTCAAATCAACGTGTTGGGGTGGACTTGACATTTAACAAGATTTCACGAAAGAGATGGTACATAAATCACGCCCAGAAGGAGCAGAGTGATTGGGGGCACATTGGGCAAGGGGAAGGGGCTTATGTCACAATTACCCTTGGAATACACACAACGACTTTTCTTCATAAGCCAATTCGAAGTATATGTAGTAATCGTTATATTTATTATGCAAACTAAACAAGAACTACAAATAAGATTGTATAACGTGTTTAATATCAATTTAATTGATTAGTTTCAAATTTAGAGTTAAATTGTACAAATATTCTTCTATCATGTCATGATAAATTTGAGTAAAATGTTTTTATTTTTGCTTGTCATAAAAATGAGATTCTTGAATGTGAGATTAAACATCCGTACACTATCCTCCTAAGTTACTTCTTGAGCTAGGGTAATGTTCATGACGGTAGGACCTCCACGTGTGATGGGAAACATCTCGGACAGGTTTCAAACAAGATCTGATCTCATACCACCAAGAGCCCTGTCGAGAAAAATTAGGCGGAAACATATTTTAGAAATCGCTGTCAAAATATTTGGAGCAGAGTTCAGATCACTTCATCGTAAAATAACAAGAAGGCCGAATCGCAGGTGTACAAGAAGGGACAAGAATACACTGAATGTGCGGTGTCAAATGAAAAATGTTTTTTCAGTATCTGATTCTGATGAAATATTTGCTGATATGGAAGATATGAAGTTTTTTTTTATAATTGTATTTTGAAAATAAAAAGATGAATGATATCTTTTGAATGTCACTGTTGTATTTTTTTTAATTGGGCCTTCTCAAAAGTTTAATTTAAGAATTTGAATTCATTTTTCACCGTTGATGAGTTGATGTCAATACTGGAGCGTGTCCATCGATTTTAAAAGAAAAAAAAATGGTCCCTCAGCTATATTATATTCGGAGTACATGGGGAGAAAAAAAAGATATAGAAAGGAAGCATATATGGTTTTGGGGAAAACGTCCAAGTATACAAGCAAAAACTATGGTTTTTGCTTGTATAACACCACAGTTTTTACAGTGTACTCTTCTACATATACTTCTAATCGATGGCACTGATGAGCTTGATGAAGTCAGTTGTCTCTTGCTTCCTCCGCCACAAGATAAGTGAAGCTTATTTATTGTTGTTTTGTATTTGTTATACAATACAAATAACTTGAACTTTTTAATTTTTAGATTTCCTTTGTCCCTTTCCTTCAAACAGAATATCAACATTTATATTTAACTTATTACGTTGTGCAAGTACATAAACGGTTCATCTTCAATAAAATAGGAACATGTTTTCATGCGTGAAGTATGTTTTCATGCGTGAAGTAATTACATTCAAAGAGCATTTTTGATACATGGATTATTTTCGTGTCTTTCTACGTTTTTCTAAATCCAATGGCTTAAACTGCACCCGAGAGATATTCGGGAACGTGATGGTTGGTATCCATCAATCATCAAGTTTGAGCATGCCATGAAGGGGGGGGGGGGCTGGTGTTAAATCAACATTTTTTTGTTAGGTTCTACTCACTGCTGTCCATATTGATTGTGGTAAATTAAAATGTGCTTTTTGGATTAAGTTCGAGTTTTATTGAAATTCGAGAAGTATATCCGACCAATTTACCAGTCTAACCGTTTTTCAGTGATGGAGAGTCAATTATAAATGAGTCAGCCGGCAGTTATAACGGTGAATTTGTTGGAGCCTGGTATTTGATGTTGAGGATTCGCGGTGGTATGATAAGCCAAGAATTTAGAGGGGGATAACATGGTGTCTGAATATGACAAGATTTCTTAAATGTTCGGAGCGAGTTAAATTTCAAAATGAAAAAGTGGTTTTGTGATAGATTTTGACATATTCTTAAGAAAGCATTATCTCTTCTAACCCTTTTTCCTTTCCTTTTATTAGATATATATATATTTACCATTTATCTTTCTTAGCAGGGGCCGCGGAAGCGGGGGGCTTCAGCCCCCCACTTTTCCACTTTTTTTCCAAAACCATGTACAAAAACGTAAAAATTACCATAGGTTTGTGATTATTTGCATGGTCAGCCCCCCCCCCCACTTTGAAAACCGTTCCGCGGCCCCCGCTTAGTCGGGGGAGGGGAATGACCCCAGGCCACCCCAAACTGTACACCAGTGATGGTTCATATAGTCTTGAGACCCTGAAGAAACTCAAGTTCATACCAAATCGAATAAACCAAGGATCTTTAATAAATCAGTAATTTTCAAAACAAGCCATGCAATGGGCGAAAGCCATCGGATCTCTAGTCTAGCTGGTGATTAAAGTAACTAAAGATTTTTTCTTCTGTTGTGGGGCAGCCATGTGAATCATCTCTGATCAAATTATTAACCATTAATCGCCGTTTTACACTTTCAAGAAAGTTTCAACGCCGGGTAACTCCCCTTTCTGGTAATGGAATCCCTGATGAATATTAGACTGTCTGTTCTCCGTCATGTGTGCATCCGGGTATGCACACCCATCATTTTACCCAGTCTTCACCGTCATGCAACTCTTCTTGAAAAAAAATTGCTTTGAATAGATTTGGAATCTCATGGATGTTAATTCTAACTGTCTGTTATCTGTCACGTCAGCTTCAACCCCAATCTTTTCCTTGATTTCTTCAAAGATTTTGAGATGAAATGAATACTGTTAGAGTAAACGTGATCCTAGCATGGTTGTACCTCTAAAGTAACCTCTCACACCGGGATGTATACCAGTGTAGACCAAGGCTGAGTCGATAACTCCCCAAAACACCCATAAACATGACATTGATCAGTAGTTTGTAAACAACTTATTACCTCTCATTTTAGACATGGATCGTTTAAGGTGGGCGATATCTTGCTTACTGCTGCGTAACTATGCAGCATGTAAACACCCTTGTTGTTTTTGCCCTGATGGAAGCTTTACTCAACTTTTTAAGTCTGATAAATAAATCAAATGTATAGGGCAGTAAAAGTGCAATTCAAGTATGTTATATTTGTTTTATGCTAAATTCAAGGGTTAATTCAATGCATAATCATCTGGCTGAGACCATGATCGGATTGGACAAGAACTAAAATGCAATATTTGCCAATTTACTGCTCTTTTAATGAGAGGAACCATATATTTGGGAGACTGGAATTGATATAAGAAAGCTCTACTGTGAATTACTCATTCCCCAATAAATGTTAATCATTGGCATCATCAATTTACATCCTCCTCCTCCTTATCATCATCGTCTCCCTCTCTCGGCCTTCTAATCATCCTCAAAACAATCATCACCATAAACAAACGTCTGGAAAATGTACCCCAATCAAAGTTTTTAGAAATGGTGGAAACGTAAAAGGAGAAAACGTAAAGAGGAGTAATTTAAGATTGACGAGAAGCAAAGAAAAACAGAAAAGAAAATATAATGCTCATAGAAATCTCTGAAACTATGAATCATGATGTTAACTTTTAAGCAAACACGGTACACGGAGCTGGCATGATTAGTTTAAATCAGCCCATAATTACCCAAAACGTAAATAGACCTAGGAATATAAGGGGGAAATCATGATCATGCTCAAGATCTAGATGAGCATCACAAACGAACAAGCTCAACAACTTTGTAAACACCTATGGAAATAAAATAAAGAAGTCGCCCCCATTAAAACATGTCTCCACATCCTCTGCATTATTAATGGAGGAAAAGAGAAAATAATTTTCTCCACCACATGGTATGAACAAAGTTTTAGATTTTTCATATCAAGTCGAATTGTTTCAAGGCTGTTATTAAGGAGGTACTGGCGTCGGAGCGATAAGTGGTCGATTATTGGCATAGTAGGTGATCGGGTTTGGTCATGCAGAGATGAATGCCCTACCCATAATAGGACAAACCCCATACAGCTATTATGGTGTCAACAACCGCCCTACAGTGAAAATAGATATTCACAATCATGATGTATTGAGTTATTCCCATTTGGTTAGGCGATGTTAACGCAAGGTTTTGCACATTTTTTTGTTTTTTACAGGGGAGGTGATAGTACTTGACGAGTGTATCCTATCGATCTATTTCATCTTGTTTTTCGAAAAGGAGAGTACATCTCTATTGTATTTTTTGTGCGTGCGCCATTTGGGAGTGGCGCCCAAGTTTAGTTATTTGGGGCGGGGCAAAATGATGTAAAGGTGACATTTTAGTACAATTGAAAAAAGTGATGTTAAAGAGTTATATTACTCAAACCCCTCTCTTTGGTGGAATTTTTCTTCTTTATTATTGTTCTATTTCCCTATTTTCGCTTCTAAAAAGATAATTTGAAGTGATTGCCCTCTGAAGCACCACCACTGGATACTCCATTCAATTCTATGCCATCTGCTCTGGCAAAAACTGCTTTTGTAGATTATCAAGAGAATCTGGGGGTGTACATGTTCAATTTACTCTACATTCATTAAACAGGTACAAAGATACAACATTATATATATAAACAATAAAAAGATCAATCAATGCTCTTCAAGTCAAACACAACATCTTACCCCAAACCTAACCTCATCACTACTCTAATCTAGGGCCCACATAGAAGAAATGAAGACAAGAATAATTGTTGAAAGAGCAAATGGTAAGTCACCAATCAATTTAACTGCGTAGTAGCTAAATGAACAAGTGGAATGCCTCTGGCCGTCTCACCTGCATCACGCGGTTCAATATAGCAGCAGTGCTGACTTTGAATACTACTCTAACTGGCACAAGATGTTCAGTGATACATGGTTACTCTTATGTCCACTTTTTATGAACTAGACCAATAAACTTACAGAGATATGATGGTTATTCAACAAACAACCCCAACATGGCCAAAGTTCATTGACCTTACATGACCTTTGACCTTGATCATGTGACCTGAAACTCGAACAGGATGTTCAGTGATACTTGATTACTCTAATGTCCAAGTTTAATGAACTAGACCAATAAACTTTCAAAGTTATGATGGTAATTCAACAGATACCCCCGATTCGGCCAAAGTTCATTGACCCTAAATGACCTTTGACCTTAATCATGAGACCTGAAACTTGCACAAAATGTTCAGTGATGCTTGATTACTATTATGTCCAAGTTTCATGAATCAGATCCATAAACTTTCAAAGTTATGATGGGAATTCAACAGATATCCCCAATTCGGCCAAAGTTCATTGACCCTAAATGACCTTTGACCTTGGTCATGTGACGTGAAACTCATGCAGGATGTTCAGTGTTACTTGATTAACCTTATGTCCAAGTTTCATGAACTAGGTCCATATATTTTCTAAGTTATGATGACATTTCAAAAACTTAACCTCAGGTTAAGATTTTGATGTTGATTCCTCCAACATGGTCTAAGTTCATTGACCCTAAATGACCTTTGACCTTGGTCATGTGACATGAAACTCTAATAGGATGTTCAGTAATACTTGATTAACCTTATGGCCAAGTTTTATTAACTAGGTCCATATACTTTATAAGTTATGACGTCAAAAAAAGAGCACTACGTGCAATTACAAACTCTCATCCGAGAACTCCATCTGGACCTCTTTTTAGAAAATTTAATATGCTAACTATATTTCAAATACATGAACTGCAAGTTGGATCATTTATGTACATGTATAATAAAAACTTGCTTCCCCATATTTTTTATGATATGTTTAAAATGACAAAGGACGTCCATACACTTAATACAAGACATGCTAATAACATGTATATTCCTCTGTTGAAATATCAAACTTCACGTAAATCTGTAAAATATTCTGGAGTAATTACTTGGAATGCAATACCTGATAATATAAAAATGTCCCCATCTATTGCCTCATTTAAACGAAAGTATAAAATGCATCTCATGAAGGAATCTTAAGTAATATATAATTTACCCATCACAATTCAGACATAAATGTACCCCCCTTTCTCTCTCTATATTATGTATATTTCAATATGGCTTTGGAGCCCAGCCTTTGAAAGGCCAATGGCCTCTGCTGGCTCCCCCATATTCTTGGTATTGATATTCATATGTTTTCTTTTTGTAAATATTTGATTGTATTTGAATGTTTTTTTACCAGAAATGGAAATAAATAAATGAATGAAATGAATGAATTTCAAAAACTTAACCTCAGGTTAAGATTTGATGTTGACGCCGCCACCGCCGTCGGAAAAGCGGCGCCTATAGTCTCACTTTGCTTCGCAGGTGAGACAAAAATTGAGTTGTAAATCATTGGTTAATTTGTTATCAATATGAGATGTATGAAAAACAAAACACAAACTTGGCTTTTTCTTATAAGATATCTACATTTTTACGAGTCACACATAAAAGGAGACACACTCAGGCCATAATATTTACATACAAATTGGATTATTTATTGTCATACTACCACAATCAAGAAGTCATCTTGCATTCTCATCTGAATAATAAACGTTTTTGAATTCATTATCCCTTTGCACAGATAAAACAAGTCAACACCGACATCAAATTCTAACAGATACATAGATCAATGAGCTGTACAAGTTTCAAGTAAACTTTTTTCATCATCAAAAATACCTAACAAAGACTACTCTTGGATGAAATATAGGAAAAGGAGTTTGTAAATAACAGGGAAAAAAAGATAAATTTTGATAAATACAATGATTAGGAGAGAATTCCAATACAATCCCTCAATTTTTAAAAATTTCTGATACCTGACTTGCAAAGTGATGACAATGTAAGAAGAAATAACAAAGAAAGTCATACAAAAACTCACTGGCATTTTTTAAGTGTATACCTGTGACCAAAAACAACTATATCAAACCTTCATTAAACATTAATGGCACCTTTATTAGGAGTGACAAGTTTAAAGCTGACATTGAGACCTATATTAGCAGACCATACCCTTGACCTTGGATGGACACAAAGTCTATGAAAGAAACTGTTAACATGCAATATAATAACTCCAGACCTCTGACCCACCACTAACTATTAGCTAACAGATTAGAAAGGAATGAATGAGAAAAAAATGTATTTACAATTTCAAAACTTGCATTAGATTTATAAATGCAGGAGATAATAAGGGAAGTTGAAAATGTAAACTACTGGAATGCACTATGTACATACATGTAACGAGATTTAAACAGTGTCTAATGTGATTGTCCCCAATAATTACTGAGATCAATGGTGCAAATACATGTACAATTTATTTATTTACAGTACAAAGGTAACAACACAACCCCCTCCTCTTACACACCACAGATAGACCAATTCTAATTCGAATATAAAGACCGACAGTCCATTATCTCTACATCTGTATTGTAAAACCCCAGTACCAAGAATTCACTGATGATCCTTTAAGGGCCCCCTTTTAAGATAAATATTTTAACAACTTCAAAAGGTGCAAGGAAAAATCAGTTGATGATAAACCCAGGTACAACCAATGTTTTCTATCATTTTGAAATTATATTTAATATGACTGCAGGACCCTCTGTAATGATTATTATCATTACTGAAAAAGAGAACTTGAGCTGAGGAAATGGATTGCCCTCTCACCTATGACACTAACCTTTGAACCAAGCACCAAAATGACATACTGTGCTACATTACATATCAATTTGTGAACCACTTTTGATCTAGTTCAGCCTAGAGCATTCCTTAAATCTGATCAAACAAACAAGAACACATGGGCTGACAATGGCATTGACCTAGTTAGGTTCACAATCTCACGGCAAGTGTGTGTGTAAGTAGCAGAGTAAAGGAAGGTTCACACGAGACGCCCTTGTTCAAGTTGAGGTAGTGAGGATAAACCCTAACAAATTTACTTGCCGTGGTAGATTGTACAGGACCTGAGGTTATGGCTTACATGAATTTTAACTTGAATTAAACCAAAAACAATCCACAGCTATCACCACAAGGGCTCCTTACTCAAATGAATGTAGCCTATGATGAAACACAATTAATTAAAAGTGGTGCAGGCGTGTGGTTACAAAGAATGTTAAATCACATTATCAATTAACACTTGAAAAATTTTGTTTTTTGTTTTGCATAAACATTCATCTTCAGTGACTTTGTTAACATGTATTAGGATTTGAATTCTACACAATGTTAATCTTGTGTGAACACAACGCTGGTTAACTTGAGTGAGGCTCCCTATGATGGTCTAGGATCAACCTGTCACACATAAGGCATCTGCCCTTTTGGATGAAAGTAGGTACTGAGATGTCACTATACGGTACTGATTGAGACTCAGTCTCAAGTCATAACCCACGATGACAGTCAAGTTGCAAAGGAAGTACCAAGGAAGCATTCAGTCAATACATTGCTCAGAGCAATTTTGTAAGAAAAATATTGTAAACAATGACAGTACGGATAAGGTAGGCTAGGACATTATGAAGAAATCATATACATTTAGGAATACAGATGTATGATAATGGTTAACTCAAAACTAATCAATCATAACATTGATGTTTCAAGTTGTGCTTTGATAGTTTCCAAGTGTTCAATGATTTTTTTTTCATGTGATTCGAAAAGAAAACAAAGTTGGGATACAAAATTTACATATTTTGTAAACAAAGATTTACCTATACCTTCTATACAACTCTTGAATAAAAACAAAGTTTTATGAAAACAGAGGAGACGTATGATGATATTGTGTGATCCAACCATTCCCTGACGACTGCAGCAGATTGAGTGTGTTGGTGTGGGGTGAAGAGGGTTGGGAGGATAGATTTAGCGGATACCAGTGATGGGGTTGGGGACTTGAGGGGCTTCTGGGTATTCTGTAAGGTCAAGGGTTAACACCCTGCTGATGATGCACTCCCCTTGCTGTAAAGAGGTTGAGATAAAAGGCATGATCAATGCACTGAAAAAATATATATATTGCAGTTGAATACTAAGGGGTGTTTCACTGATCGATGAAACTGATCTTAAAAAGAAGTTCCATGAGTCATGTCATAGGAATCAATTCTATACTAAAAAAGATATAGCATTAGAATTTATTTCACAAATACTGTAAATCTACACACCCCTCCTTGTAAAATATCTTTGTAAAATTATATACAAACCCCTTACTTTTATTCTAAAAGCTCTAATATAATAATAATAATCAATATATAAAAACAAAACAGAAAATCTGGTCACCAAAATCAGTCCATTAGAAGTGTGCACGAGAGTTTTGTGCATTGTGTTATAGTCTCTGATGTTTACAATTATATTTAATCAGTTGAACAAAATTAGAATTTTCTTTTAATGGCTTATGGCTGTTCAAGCAGAGAAGCAATATATATATATGCTGCTAAGTTTATGATAGGTAGTAAGTATACATTAATTTTTTTTTTATCTGTAATTGTTTACCTCTGGGTAGATTCCAATGAGGGCATCAGCATGGTTGTAGAACTCTTCTTTGAGTGAAATAACAAGACACTGGAACTGGTTTTCAGACTGTTCCTTGATGTATTCAGCTACCTTGCTGATATTGGTGTTATCAAGAGCAGCATCGATCTCGTCCAAAACAAAGAATGGTGCAGGCTGATAACTGTACAATGAATCACATTAAACTTTAATGCATAACAATCATACTACTACAAACATCTTTAATCCCATGATACCTCACTCAAAAATCAATCTATGTAGGCTTTTGAGTAACTGATATCGTAGAATACGTTGTGGGCAATAGGCGTATTAGTTTTTTGGTGGATATGTCGACAACAGGGGTCTTAAAGGCTGAATCTCTCCACCACCTAGTTTTAAAATGGGACATTCATAATGAAAAAGGCCCTTGATGCAAAGTGATCTCTGTATACCCAGACTTTCACTCCACTAAAATCTACTTACATAAAGTTTTGAGATACAAGCATTTTTAATACTTAAAAAATATACTGCCCAAGTATTTCCATATTTCTTATTTTTTAATTTTATATCAGCATCGAAGCTACTCATTAGAAGCCATTTTTTCAAAATTGTATTCTCCTTATTTTTCTAATACCTGAGGGAATAAAAAGGAAATACATTTGAAAATAAGTACTCAATATTCTATTTCACCTGCAATTTTACATCAAAGAGTACATGATACAACACAAAAACTGTGAAATCCTTACCTGTGGATGGCAAAGAGAAGGGCAAGAGCAGCAACTGTCTTCTCTCCTCCAGATAAGTTGTCCATTGGCCTGAAGCGTTTTCCTGGGGCTACACAGTTGTAGTTAATGCCATCAAGATAGGGTTCCTCAGGGTTCTCTGGTCCCAGGAAGGCTTGGGCACTGTGGTTACGTGACAAAGCCTACAGAGGTGAAGAACAATGTGGGGAAAAAATATGATAGTGATAATTTCATTGACAGCAATAATCAGTACAAAGGCAGAATGCAATGTAACTAGTCAGTTTGACAATAAAATGTAAAGATTCAACTTAGATTTGTAAGTTTTATAGCTAATAAAACAAACAAGTGTTCAAAGATTGAACATCAAAAAATACTTTGAGGAAGGTAATTCTCTAACTTTGGTACCAGTCATTTTTTTTCGAAAGCTTGAAGATTTGTATGTTACACTTATTTGTTAGAGTAGATTTGATGAAATTTAGAAGCTTGTCACACCATCTTCACATTTACTTATGACACTTTAAGAAAATTATTTTTAACAACTCTTGACAGATTTGACATAAATCATCATAAATATGAAAATAACACTTTACTCTGTGGAATTTCATAACATGGTGGGCAACATGTGTGTCCACCACAGGGTAAAAAAAAATCATCTTTAATTGTTAATGACCATGAAGAATGTCTTCATTTTGTTGTGAAACATGCACTTCGAAAACACAGAGAAAGCAATTGTTATTTATGTTCACACATCAGCACATTGCATGTTAAATTACTTGTGAAATAGCATTTGGTTTGAGCTCTTTTAGGTTGATTACATGTGACAGGTCTTGGAAATAGTTGTTCCAGTGGGACTCCTCCCCCTCTGCCAAGAAAGCCCACCACTTGGCACAATCAATAACTACTTTAGTACAAGAGGCACAGTGACAGAACAGAAGGATTATTGTGAAATCTCTTTCAAAGTTCCATAAATCTCTCTTCATTTAACTTTTAACAAAAACATATTTTTGCTACATGTACAATCATTTCAGCAAACCAAAAGGTAAAATGAGTTATTCAAATATGCAATAGTCTTATGCAATGGTCACGTTTTTCCAGACAGAAATAGTAAGCCACTCAATAGTATTCACAAAGTTTAAAATGATTTTTTATTTTAATAAATTACCATAATCTGATTCTTTTTTTAAAGATATCTTCATTGTATAGAAAAAATAAAATGCAGAGAGATTTTGTATTCAAAAGTACAATTCTTGTTACATGTTTGTTTAAATTGATTACACACTGTAGTCCACTATCATCACAGATCTCTACTCAACAAAGAAGTTCAATGAACTCAATGTTCCATATTTCCTTCTGGGGCCCGTTGCAGAAAGAGTTGCGTTTAAACGCAAGTAAAAAAATCAATCGCAAGTCAAAAATGCGCGCTGTTGATTGGTTGAAAATTGCGCATGATTTTTAGAGTTGCGATTGATTGCAATTCTTTCTGCAACGGGCCCCTGGTCTTACACTGTAATGAAATATACTTTCTACATTCCATTACAATTATATCTTCAGTTCCCAATACACATCACAACATAGCTCAATAAAGATATATTTGATCAATACATCACAGTGTAAAATGAAATTACAATGTACAGACACTCTAAATTAGGTGAGAGACAAGTTTCTTTTTGATATTCCTTATTCTAAAAATATTTTATGTTAGTCATTGTATGATTTGCTTGGAGCCAGCTCATTTAAGAATAATTGAAAGAAAGTCTAGCTGAGATGGAATGCATTGTATAGTGTATAAATTTCATAATGAACGATTATAAAATTGGGTAAAATTAATAAACACAACCCACAATGAACGATTATGAGCCTAACTGTGTATACATGTATAGGCCTAAAGCCATGAAACAGAAAACATGTTAAAGCTACATGTACACTATGTTTACAATTCAATAAGGAGTTCAAAGGTCACCCCATGTTCTGAAAAAAGTGGAGTATTTATTTTTACAGAAGACCATCAAATTTATTTTACCCCATTGTGAGAATGAAAACTAGCTATCATCCTAAGAAAACTTCTACCCAGAATAGGTGAGAAAGCAATTTTTGTTGTTATTTTCAAATTCAAATGGCAACATACATGTATAGAATTTAATTTCTATATACATGAACAGTTCCATTAAAACAAGAAATTGAATAACACCTGCTTGGAACTAACTTGTTCAAGCTTTCATAAACTTCTTCATAGTTTCCATTTGTTTTGGTCATATTTGCATATTGTAAGATTTTTTATGCTTCAGAAGAAAAAAAAACAAGAATGAGCTGAAATACTCTCAAGATTAGTCAAAACTATCAAAAAAAGTAAATCGAAAAAATTAGCAATACATACAATTATTGTGATATACAAGTATCACATGGTTTAAATTTCAAATTCTGGACAATGAACAATTTGGATTGATAAAAACAGTCATTAACTCACATCATAAAGGCATGGAATCTTGTTGAAATTGAGTAAAAGTATTGTTATGCATGCAATTCTTGGTTTATAGTTTAAATTAGTGATTTTATTTTTCATTCAAGAAGGGCATCCCATTTATATCTTGAGCATAAAGAACACTAAACCAAGGAGTAGTGTTTAAATGGTTGGTTAACAGTTTATTTACCTTTCATTGCATGTAATTCCAACATCCCAGACCTATTTCCTTCTAATCAAATATGACATGTGTGATTAAATGGGAGTACACTGGTACTAAACATGAAGAGGTTGTTTAAAACTTTAAACGGAGTTCCAGAAGTAACAAGAACAATCTAACAAATTACAATCCTATAAGTTACACAATCATTTACTCTTTTTATCACCCTTATAGCGATTTTAAACCCTGGTGACCATTGGATGCTATCTATACAAGATTTACAGAATGATAACAAATAGCCTACATCCTACGAAAGTACATGTGGAAAATAATCACCAGAAATTGACAATGAGACTAGAATACAAAAAGGTTAAAATTCAAAAGATTAATATTTGGTGATAAAACAAATCCATTTCCTAATAGTATGTGAATGATCACAGAGATCAGGTGGTCTGTGGCTAATAAAAGGTCATGTAATAGTTCAATAAACTGCATGGGGGAAACCTGGCAGACTTCAGGTGTGACCACAGATCAAGTAATACAGTCTACAGTACAGTCTAAGTCTAATGTAGGCTAATTGTTTTCTACTTGATCTGAGCTACATGTACCACTTAATGAAACTCGGAGGAAGTTTAGTATTTGGGACAGAAGGCACTTTGGTAATTTAGAACTACAGTCAAATTTGTCTAGGCAGCCATACATGCATCTTAAGTTGCTACCAAAATTGTCTTCCATTTGAAAGGAATAGAACCTGTCTAGGGCTACCTGTCTACATTGACCACCTTCTGTATTTCCCTTGGGAGGCCTTAATAGATAGGTTTGACTGTATTCTGTTAGCTGGAATGATATTGAGTTAATAATATAATATGATCTTGAATTACTAAATCAGAATATTTCCTTGTAATTGAGCAAATTTGGTTCAGGAATAACAGAAACAGCAAATGAAAATCATGCTGCCTCACTCAGCATTGTGCATTCAAGTTAAAGTACCAGCAGACAAGTAAATACAATAGGCAATCCATTTGCCCACATATGTGTACATACAGTATGGGGAGCACTGTGTCACTTAGCTTGTATGTATGCAGGCATCTGAGCCTTTCAAAGAGTTTGATCTTAAAGACCCAGACCGGACCCAAAAATGAAATTGACAAATTATATACCAATCGAAAGCTTAGAAGCTACTAAATACAGCATTGTGAGCTTTATTCATTTTCACCCTTCCCAGCTGAGTATTTTGCTTAAGAATATTCCAATTATCGGGCTTCGAACCCGGCTTAGAAAATAGGCTTTATTGTGCTTTTCAAATGCCTCGAGACCGTGACGTCACGTTGTGTAAGAAGCGTCGCGATTCCATAGGTTTGTACACAGAAAAACTGGGTTATTTTTTTGCTTTCCAGATTACGCATTTCATTTTCTTCACTTCCATCACAGAGTGATATCACATATATTTTTTCCTATATGCTTAAATTATGAAATCTACAGTTTTGAACTAGTTTTTGCCATATTTTATTTCCTGCTTATTTGGCGTGGATTTCAAATCTATCTGCATTCAGATTATGTATCACAACTTTTCCTGACATAGCAATTTAGGCCCAATAAGAGCCAAACAAAGAAGTCACAAAAAAGGCAGTTAATAGTTGTAGGTTTCCATCAATTTCAACAGTGAATAATTGTGAGTGCCATTTTCATCTGAAAACGGAAAAAAAATTGGATTCATAATATAGAAATGGAAGAAAATACCCAATGCTTTTGTACACAAACCTATGGAATCGCAACCCTCCAGACACAACATGACGTCATCCTTTCCAGGCGACGTGGGGTGCTCAATCGAAGCGTACTTTGGAGGAGCAGTTTCTCTTATTTTTATCTAATATTTCTAAAAAATGGAAGGAGATGTATAGAATATTTTTGGTATATTTGTATTGTATAAATCATTGCCTTTCTTTTAATATATGATTGTTTTTACACCGGTCAGGGTCTTTAATAGTGTATTCTCAGACAAAATCACTGAATTCTCTAGAGTCTAGAATTCATTGAGGAATGTCACACAATTTCTTAAAGATACCTTTTTATGAACATGATACTAATTTCAGCAGGATTGATTTGCTTTGACCATTTCTATCCCTTTAAATGATCAATCCAAATGATGAATAGTAAAAGTACATAACAGTCATGATAGTGAAAAATAAACCTGAACATAGAGCATATATACATGTACCCCCAACAGTATTAACAATAAAAAAAAATCAACATGCACTATCTATACATCTCTTGCTTAAACCCAAAACAGATGATAGATTACCGAGTTAAAAAAGCAACTGTTGTGCTTTTTTTAGTTGAATAATGCATTACACATTTTACTTCCATTGCTAAACAAAATATTTAGGAACTGTACAACCATCAGTAGATTCAGCACAATAATCATCACTTCAACACCATTATAAACAATGTTGCATAGATTAATTAAATAACCAGGGGGGCGTTTCATGAAAGTACTTGTCGGACATTTTATCCGACAAGTCCCATTTCATCCGACAGTTACCATAGGAACAGTGCCTTACAGCCAATCAAAATCATGGAAAGATGTCAGATCTGATAACTTGTCGGATGAAAATATTGATGAAACGCTCTCCAGGCATGTCTTTCTCACATGGTACTTGTAGCATAATGGAGTTCCTTCAGTACATACATTGGGAAGTATGGACCTGCTTGTTCAATGCACATATTTTCTACTAACTTTACCGCATATCACTCATACAGAGGTGAATGACAGAATGTGACTAAGGCTCAAATAGCAAGGATTCAAATGATTTATTTTAACTAATGTTCAATTTTATATTCCATAAGAATGGAGGGGGGGGGGGGGCATCGTGGTCTAGCAGTTACGAATCTCTTCATTCAATCTGAGGGACATGAGTTTGAATCCCAGCCATGGCGTGTTTTCCTTCAGCAAGAAATATACCCACATTGTGCTGCACTCAACCCAGGTGAGGTGAATGGGTACCTGGTAGGATTAATTCCTTGAATGCACCAAGCGCCTTTAGCAGCAGGAGCTACAGTCGGGGTAATATATAGTGCACCATTCATTGAATAGGCAACTAGATAATCGGCACCTCATAAATGCTATATATTATTATTAGCCAAACTTTATAGTGCCAGTACCTGCCAGATAATGGCACTCATGGTGCTCGTCTATACCAATGTATTATTCAATCTGTATATATCTTACTGTGAAGTTAATACATGTGTTAAGGTGTACAAAGAGACAAAATTGAGAACATCAGAACAACTACATCACACACATCCCAGAAGACATCCCCCCATATTTCATCAAAACAATCTATTACATATGAAATAACAATGGTTTAAAGTAGTTACCACTTTAAAACAAATTCAATTAAACATACAATTTCTTATTAATGCACACCAACAGCTTCAAGAAACCAAACTCTAGGTACTGTAAAAATTGTCATTTTCCGCCACGCACAAGTAGATACCCGCCACAATCACACATTTGTTTGTGCAGTTAGGATAGCTGTATGCAAGATAAACATATGGTAACTTTTCATGCAGTTTTCTTTTTGTGATAATGCTGAGCTGTGAAAACTGTACAGACTTGTCCATACCATGAAATATTCCATATCTACAATAATAGTAAAATGAATGAATCTTACCTTATAGATGTCATCAATCCTATTTGAAATATGTTCGAAGCAGGTATTGAACCTCTCATACCGTTCCTTGCGTATGATCTCAAACTGTTGTTTGGCTTTTTTGGCCCTCTTTCTGGCTGCTTCAAAGTCTTCTGTGGTGGACTGGAATCTCTCCTTTACTCCATCAAGTCTAAAGACATAAAAAGAACCATAACAAAATTAATTATGAACAAAAATTTCCTTTAGAAACAAAAATGAAATAAAATTGTTCATTGATATTTATAGTGAATATCATTCTATTTTGAGCATCAGCATTATTAAACTTGCATGGCATTAAAATATCATCATCTCATTATACAGCTTCTAAAACACTACTAATGGAAGCAGTTTGTAAACATAACAGTTTAATTAATAATCTATTAATGTTTGAAATTTTTCTCAATAGTCAATATTCCATTGTTTTGTTCAATTAAAGCTTGAATACTGAAGCATTTTTTTTTCCATATCTTATAACAAAACCTACAGTGAGGAAAAAAGCAAATGCAGCTTGCTTGCCAGAGAGGGCGCTCTGCAATGTACATGTGTATCCTAGATTAAATAATAAATCATCAAACTGTTCATATTTTTATATTTGTTTTTCCAAGATTGCTTTGTTGTAAATAAACATGTATAAACTATATTGCAACATATTCTTACATCTTGCTAGTTGTTCTATTTTGCCACAATCACTTCCTTGCTATGTGATTTGCAGCCTCTATATCTTCTTTCATTTTCCTTCATGTCTCTGCTTTTATCCCCTATATTCTTATTGTTCCACTCTAAAAGTCATTCTAAATTTAAGGACAATGGTGTACCTAAAACAAGCTAATTCATCCTTTGGGGTTTATTCCTTCTTATTTTATGTAAATATTTTTTTTTCTGCTTTCAAATTCAATTTGTACACAATTATGTAACCACTCAATATTGAATTTAAATTACATAAAAATAAAGTTAATTCATTTGTTCTATTACCATACACTATCACATACTGAGATGATCATGTGAGACCAGTTGATTCTGTCAGATTTAACAGTGCATTTTTTCCATTGAGACTTACTTTTCCATGGCCTTCATGTTTGGGGCAGCTATCCTCTGTAGTGTGGCTTCCATGCTTGAAATCCCTGATAATAATTTGTCTGCTTCTTCTTTGATCTCACTTCCATCAAGCTATAGAAATAAAATCAATCTAATTATGAGGGTACAGTATCATTATAGAGATAAATAACTTTTTTTATTCAATGCAAATATATCCCTCTATAGAAATCTCCCTTGAGGCAATAATGTGTTACAGAATGCTTTAAGATGCAATTTGAGATATATTCAAGCAAAAGGGATTTGATATGCAACAATAGTGTTAAATATGCACGTATTGTCGTAATTGTATGCAGTACACTCCATGTGTGAGGACGTAAAGAAACTAATCAGGATGTGAAGTTGATGATAATATGCTGTAGATCTGAGAGGAAGATGGATTGGCCAGGAATCATAAGAAATATAAAAGTGGACGTGAGTCACTGGGAACAGTCTTTACATGCATCTCAAATATAAAACTGCCTTATGTGACACAGACGGTATGAGAGTAAATTGAATCTGGGTGGAAATCAGAACTTACCTCTCTGAGACTATGACTAAGTCTGCGGTAGTTGATGATGATATTAGCTTCTCTAGCATAAATTGATTTGGCTCCCTGGCTACTCATACTATCAGCTCCAGTCATACTCTCCATGTCATCAGCATCACGCTGGCTCCCACCATGCTAGTAAACACAAGATAGAATAAAGAGATGATTATTCACACATTTGAGAAGAAATACAATTTAAAAAAGATATGAAATAGATTGAAAGAAAATAGAAGGAAAAAAAAGGTGCTTGAATTTGAATTCATAAGGATTTAATAAACTTTATTGGTTAGAAAAAAAACTTGTCACAAAGGATTATTGTACTGATCTTCCTCCTTTAGTTCTTGTTCGAGGGCAAAACTTTTCACATAGAAATGCAACAAAACCACTTTCGTCTTTTGAAGAATCACTGATTTAATCAAACATCCAGAAATGCTTTTATTTGTTCATATTCCAGACAGCAATTCATGTATCTAAGGTAACTTCAGTATTACATAATACTATGACTTACATATCTGATATATATTTTAAATGCAGCATAAAACTAACATTCAAACTACCAAGAGTCCTGTTTCATACAATTTGCAATCATTAACAGCTTCAAAAATCTTTCTGAAAAAGAGTATTTAGATTTACTTAACCAGTTAATAACAATTTAGCATTGAAGAAAAAATTGCAAATTAGGCAAAATAAATTCCTGATCATGTTTGTACTCTCAACCAATTAATTGATCTTACAAGAAATGACTTCAAACCTTAACTAAAAATATCATTGAAGGTGATTAACATCTCTACCTATGGCTTTATGAGAGAAAATTGCATTATCACAATATGACACTACCACAGCAACACAGTTTCTAATACATTCAAATAATGGATGGATCATCCCACAATACTGATAATTGATTCCTATATACCCTATCAAAATGAAACAGGACAATGATTTGTTATACCTCTGCTTCTTCTGAGATGTCATCCATGTTTCCTCTCTTCATTGGTAGCTTGATATCTTCCATCTTACACGCTTTGAGATGACTGTGACGATCAGCTTTCTTCTGCTCAAGCTTTGTCTCAGTCGCTGTGATCTGCTTCTGGACACCTGGGGATGAGAGAGAATATGATGATCATAATTTTATCTCAATGATTCATATTTGCAACTAGGGTATTTCACCACATGACAACATCTATTACAGTTAGATGTCTGAATCATTTTTCAATCCACGGGAGAAATCAAACAGGAAACTCATTGTGTTATCTATTGAACAAAGACAAAAATCAACACTTAAGCACACTTAGGGCAAAACTATTCAATAGTTTTTCTCCTGGCTGTCAACACCTTAAGTAAAGAGTGAATAATGCAAAAGCTTTTAAGTTCTCAATGAATGTGTATGCTTTAATTTCTTTCTCTAATCCCTACAAGACCAAATGAATGAAGTATACAGCTCACTAAACTGCTAATGATGGTTGATTTTCATGTGTCATGCATTTTGTCAAATTTATGCAATGCATGGGAATTAGTGTTAATAATCAGGGAGGTGGGTAATGTTTTCAGAGCTTGGAAATAATCAGGAAGTACAACACTTGCAAAGGCAGACAAATTTTTGCAAAAGTAAATCATTACCCCACAAGTGTGATGTACCCCACAATTGTGATGAAAACATGTACAACACACCCTCAAAGAACAAAATTTAATCGATATCAAAAGCAACTGCTAAAACTACCTTTGAAACTCCATACACACCTGTTATTTCTTTGTTGCATGATATCAGCTGCTTACGGATCTCTTCAACTTCTGAATTCTTGTCATCAATTTGAGATTTCTTGGTTGTCTTCGAGAATTTCAGCTTTGTCATTGCTTCTGTCTCATCATCAATAATCTGGAACAGTTACAATTCACTAATGTTATTTCATCAAAATAATTTGGGGATAGCTTTGATTTTCTAGAATTTGTATTATGCTTTGAAAAAAGAACATCTTTTCTATTGATTTCATGAAAAGAAAACAATTCATAATGTGCCCATGAATAATATTGGGAAGAAAGTGAATAGTTTTTATTGAACAAGTTACTAATTAACTGATAAAAGATTTAAGGCCTGTATAGTGTCAAAGCTTTTATGATAAATCTAAATTCTAAAACTTGTATGGTAATTCATAGAAAGTTTATATGCATTTGTTTATCATAATAATAATAGATTTTGTCTTTTATATCACCTTTTTTCAATTCAATTTACTTTGTTCACATCAATAAGTCGGTACCGATCTTTTCGCAAAATTCAAGACCAGTTTGAGCAATTTTTCAGAATATTAGTTTGTCTACATCCAGATAACTATTATTTGTTCTGCAGGGTAGTTTCATATACTAAATATAATGATGAATATCAAGCATTAGACTTCACTTTGTAATTACCTTCATCTGTTTTGCTTCCTCTTTTTTGAGTTTTTCTAAATCTTTCTCATCTTTGGCAACATCTTTTTTCCACTTGGTTACATTAGCTGAAGGAGGAAAAAAGCGAAAAATAGGAAAACGTTAACATAGAACAAATTATTACTTGCTATATCCGATCTTCAGTAGTTTTCACTACACACACAATGAAGAAAGGCATGCAAATTATTTTGAAATCTTAGAAACACTCCATTTTCCATTCCAGGTTTGCTTCCTAAACGATCACCAACATCAACACCAATGTATACATATCCTAGAGTTTTGTGACAAATTTCAAATTTCAATGATAAATTCAAATTAATGCTAAAGTCTGAATTATATTTTCACAGTATTTTTGATGATACACCTCTGCAAAACAGTCACTACATCCAAACCAAATTCTCAATATCCTACAGTTTGAACTGATAATCCCAATACCAAGAGGTAGATTCAATTGACTACCATCTCCAGAGTTATACTTTCACATGTCTCTGTGATACCAGGATATTGTCATCTCCAATATATCAGCACAAACATCTAAACCAACCTTCTGTATCCCTTGATCTCTCATACTCAAGCTGGTTCATGAGACGTGACTTCTGATTCTCAAACTCTAGCCTCTTCTTAGCTCTCTCCTGCTGGGCCCTAAGTTCCTTCTCTTCGTACTGCCTGATGTTGGCTACACCGATCTGGTCACAGAAGTTTGCAAAGACCTCATCCTCAACACGGTTCATTGAGGTGGTCTTAGCTTTGATCAGCTCAGCTCTCTGGGAGATCTGCTCCTCGATGGCACTCATACGAGGCTACAATAACATGGGGATTGATGGAGAATATAATTAGTATTCAAAGGGATCACAGAACTTAAAAACAACTCAATATTGTAAATTAATAAAAAATTTATTTGCAATAAGCAAAGAAATAATTATGACTTCGAAAGTTTTAATCTGTGAACAATATTCTATAGGTTTTTAATCCATGAACGATATTTATAATGACTTTAAGCAAATACATGATGAGAAGGCATCAATGTTTCAGGTCACTACTCTTATGTTCATAAATTATTTTTCTCAATGACATTAGGTAAAATTGTTATGAGGTGCCATTTTGAAGTTTTAAATACTTCATACTCTTATCTATTAAATAGTAAAATACTACATAAATCTCAGTTTTCCCTTTTTAATTCATAAATCATATTCAAATATCATTATAGGCAAAGAATCTGTAATAAAGACAGGACAGATTTATACATATCTATACATACACTTAAACAAAGATATGAAATTAACTTACATCAAATCCTTCAAGGTCCTGCATGAGCTTCTGAATAGCTTTGTCATTGTTGGCAAGGATTTTCTTTTGCTGTTAAGAAAAAAAACAACAAACAAACATATGATAAATTTTTGCACTATATTATATATCTAACCTCATATATAAAAATAACAGCTCGGAGTGATATATTGTTACCTAAATGTAAAATCAGATGGATTTATAATGGTGTAAGGTGAGAAAGGTATGATAGGGAGTAAGGTGAAATTGACTATCAAAATCATGTTGATAATAACAGTAATCATCATATATCAAGTCTTGTAGAAACTGACAGTTTAACAAGGACACCTCCCATGCTTCATTTCTTCTTTCCTTTCTTTCACTCTCTTTCTTGTTTTGTTCTTGTTTTTTTTATTCTTTTTTTCTTCCTTTTTCTTTTATTCTATTTTTGTCTGTTTCTTCATTGCTGCCACTCTCTTCCTAAGTCGAAGCATACAAGTGTAGGCAATAAAATTGATCTAAACATGTTTGCAAGGGGTCAAATTTGCACTGAAAAAAATTAAAACTAGGCTAATTTAACCCCAAATAGCTCATAGATGTACAATAAAAAAAATTCTGAAAATGTTAATGCCAGCAGGCAACTACTCACAGTATTATCTCTATCATTGATGGAGTATTTCAGTCTGGTCTCCTGCCCGTTGATCTGAGATTTGATGTTGTTCAGTTCAGACTCCTTACGTTTGGTCTTCTGTAGCTCCTTGAGGCTATCGTTCAGTTCTGATTTACGTTGCTTCAGATTATTCAAAGACTTCTCATCCCAACGCCTCGCTTTCGCTTTCAAATCACTGTGAAAATTTTGTTTAAATTTAATCAAAAGTATTTTAATGAAACATAGGAAATTGTCTATTCTCAAAACAAACCACTCCTGCCCCCCATTTCTTTTTTCATGAAGGGTAAAAAATAAAACAGCCTGTCAGGGATAAACATTGTAGAAACAAGTGTACGTCCCCTTTCCACACTAGGAAAATTTAGCAACTAATACATGATTTCATACAAGCATTGCACTTTTTGTCACAAAATGAAAGCACAATTGTTGCACAGATTGAATCCATTAGTCTAATTGGTGATGAATTAAGATTTTTTTTTTACAAAGCATATGATGCCAATTTAACCACATGATTTTTCAAACAATTCTGTCCTCATAAATACAATTTTTATACAAAGCCGTCCTGGGAATAGAAATCATTATGAATCAAAATGGCAACAAAGCTGAGGTAAAAGCATTCCTCTTAACATTAATCTAAACCATTTTCAAGAAATATTTGTTAATTACATTTCTTACCTAGCACCTCCTGAAATGATTCCAGACTTTTGGAACATGGTCCCATCTAGGGCCACTGCCTTATGTCTCTCATGACGTCCAAAGGCAATGGTCCGGGCATCTTCTACTGTCTCGCACACTAAAGCATTACCACAGGCATACATCAGTGCTTTCTTCACATTCGGTGGATCATATCGGATGACATCGATTACAAGCCTTACTCCACGAGGATCCCGAATCTCCCTGATAATTAAACAAATTTTGATGAAAAAAATGCTTTATTCAATCCCTAAATTTTGTAAAGCTTATAAATTCTGGATTACCGATTCACAATCAATGACAACATCAAGCATCATCAATCAAATAAACAAGGGAATGAATAGGAATTAAATAAACAAAACATGGTCAAAATCTGTCATTCCCTGATAGTAATAATGATCTATAGCTATTTATATTCCAATTATAATCTTATAAACACGGGAAAAGTATCGGTAAGCCCTATTTTAGAAATATCTATTTCTAAATTGGATCTTGTAATCAGATTGAGGCTATAAGAATCAATGATTTTTTTTATGAATTACAGATTAGAATCTTTAAGTGACGAAGCTCAGAATGACACTAACCTGAGTTTTTCATTGATGGGCTTGACTTCAATGAAATCTAATGGAAGGAAAGTCTCTGGGTCTGACCGTTGTTCTTTCATGTACTGGATACAGTCTCTGGCAGTCTTCTCAGAGTCTACGATGATAGCATCCATGTTCTTACCTAGCACCTTGGTCACAGCTATCTGGTATTTCTTCTGACTTGGTTCACAGAGGTCGATTAAACGCCCATACTGAGAGGAAAAAAGAAGATGTCCATATTAAAGTAGGGAGACATTGCAAGACACTTAAAATAATTTGTATGCACATTCAGATCCCAAACAGTATTCACATATCTTGTAATCAACTGCAGATTTGAAAATGTGTTCTCGAGGGTGTTTCATAAAGCTGTTTGTAAGAGCAACTTTAAGAATGACTGGTGAACCTTTCTTATGCTCTAAATAATCACCAATTAACATTTAATGTTGAATATTATTTACCACAAGAAAGGATCACCAGGCGTTCTTTAAGTCGCTCTTAACTTACGAACAGCTGGTCTGCTTCTTGCAAAAGGAAGTACAATTGACTTACTATAGACATAATTGATCAACAAATTGCAAATTTGCATGCAATATTTTTTTCTTGCAGCACGCCCTAAGTAACCTTTAAGTAATAAAACCCATGCATCAAAAAACTTCTGTACATCATATCACTACACTTATCACATCACTTCACTTTTTCTCTTTTAAGTTTCTAAATGTTTTAGTATCCAAATCATCAACAATAGGGTATGATCTGTGAAGTCTTTGGGATCCCTTTCAAATTTATCATTGAATTCTGACACAAAACAGTTTGGAAAACTATTCAATCTTTTAATAAGAAGCAATAATCAAGTAAAAGAAACCATTTATAAATATCTGGGACTAATCAATTAAAAAATTGTACACAAAGCACTAAGAATATAAACAAGTGGAATGCCTCTGGCCGTCTCACCTGCATCACACGGTTCAATATAGCAGCAGTGCTCACTTTGAATACTACTCTAACTCGCACAAGATGTTCAGTGATACATGGTTACTCTTATTTCCCTTTTTTATGAACTAGACCAATAAACTTACAGAGATATGATGGTTATTCAACGAAAAACCCCAACATGGCCAAAGTTCATTGACCTTACATGACCTTTGACCTTGATCATGTGACCTGAAACGCGCACAGGATGTTCAGTGATACTTGATTACTCTAATGTCCAAGTTTAATGAACTAGACCAATAAACTTTCAAAGTTATGATGGTAATTCAACAGATACCCCCGATTCGGCCAAAGTTCATTGACCCTAAATGACCTTTGACCTTAATCATGAGACCTGAAACTTGCACAAAATTTTCAGTGATGCTTGATTACTATTATGTCCAAGTTTCATGAATCAGATCCATAAACTTTCAAAGTTATGATGGGAATTCAACAGATATCCCCAATTCGGCCAAAGTTCATTGACCCTAAATGACCTTTGACCTTGGTCATGTGACGTGAAACTCATGCAGGATGTTCAGTGATACTTGATTAACCTTATGTCCAAGTTTCATGAACTAGGTCCATATATTTTCTAAGTTATGATGACATTTCAAAAACTTAACCTCAGGTTAAGATTTCGATGTTGATTCCTCCAACATGGTCTAAGTTCATTGACCCTAAATGACCTTTGACCTTGGTCATGTGACATGAAACTCTAATAGGATGTTCAGTAATACTTGATTAACCTTATGGCCAAGTTTTATTAACTAGGTCCATATACTTTCTAAGTTATGACATCATTTCAAAAACTTAACCTCAGGTTAAGATTTGATGTTGACGCCGCCGCCGCCGTCGGAAAAGCGGCGCCTATAGTCTCACTTTGCTTCGCAGGTGAGACAAAAATCTTGTATGTTCTATACAAAAATTTGCATGTTCCTATTTTTGCCATAATCTCAAACACAAATACCTTAGGAGTTTGAACAGAATTCAAAAGAATGACCAACTAAGTGTTTGAACATGAAAAAATAAATAAGTACCAAATGATTTTGTTGGAAATGTGTAATAACTGAAAAATTTACAAAAGGATGGCATTCAAGCCAAGTGGAGGATCTTTACCCAAGCAATTATAATACAATGTCCAAAAGGTGCTTATCTGTAGATTATCTTTCAGCTTAGCTTTCATCATTGAAAAACAAGGGATCATGTAAATCTACAAGATTTAGATTTAGATCTATATGGTTGACTTTGCAGCAGCTTCATGAGAATAGCTTTAAGGTATATTTCCAGTCTTGCAAATTTTAATGTTCCTCTAAGATACATAAATAAATGGATATTACAAATCAGGTCAGCCTATGCATCTTATTACCCCTTTCATAAACCCCATTAAAATGAATTAGGCGGCTAATAGCAGCATAATTTGGTCGTAAAATTGGAGGAGGACAAGAGTTATCCGCATTACTCTGATGCTGCTATTATCCGCATAATAGCAGCATCGGGACAAGATTTTGAGTTTATGAACGCATTTCCAAATAATGCGGATAATTGCCATGGTGCGGTCACAAGGTCACCCTTTTCCAACACAACCGCATCGGAGGGGGCGTGTCCAGTTGTCATGGCGATTATCCGCCTTTTTCAGGACGGGCGCTCGTAAAAATTTTCTTATTTTCAGAGTTTATGAATGCAATTTTTATTGAATTATCCGCATTACTCTTAGGCGGCTAATTGGAGGATAGGTTTATGAAAAGGGTATTACACATCTCTTGCAGGCTCCTTTACTTACCACACCGTTGAAAAGCCTCTTGAGATTATCAATGAGTTCAGCCTTCTTGTGATGACGAGCGCTTTCATGTTTATCAACCTTGGCTTCTCCTAGCTGCTCGACAATGGATGCCATCTCTGTCTGAATCTCCTGCATTCGACTTGATGCCCCGTTCACCTCCTCTTCTAGACTCTCACGAAGGCGGGTCTGCTCTGCTATGTTTGATTCACTTGCCCTAATAAAAAAAATAGACCGGGATGGCGTTTCCTAAAGCTTTTCGCAAGTTACTAGGGACTTTATGAATGACTAGTGAACTTTTCTTGTGGTACTAACAAATTTTTATCGAAGTTGCACCTAAGGAAGGATCACCAGTTGTTCTTAAAGTTGCTTGTAACTACCTGGAGTTTTCATAAGAGTTGTGATTTTTTTTCACGACAATCAATAATATCTATACAGCAATCTTAATCGAAATACAATTTGATGACATAGAAAGTCAATATAAAATAAGAAGTAAAAACACAGATATGGAACATAACAAAAAAAAGGGTTCTAATTAAACTTATAGCAAAAGACAGGTATAAAAGCTTGAGCAAATACATCAAAACTTACCTAATGTAATCATTCAGCTTCTCAAGACGTCTCTGATTCTCCTCCCTGGAAAGATAAACAAAACCCATATTTTTTTCATAAAGATTCACATGGGACCCTTGAAATATATAAGATGGGACATTAAAAAAAAATTGTTTTTTTTTTAACAAGTTATTAATTTTATCATATGTCAAAGAGTGGCCCATTCAATGACCCAAGCTTCATTTTTTTTCAGGGGGCTAGGTTTATAAATATAACATAATATGATATACTTGAAAATAAAAAATGTGGACAATTATAACATTTAAAGGTAAAAGACAGTAGTTGCAGCAAACAATTATTTCATGAGAAAGTCTTTAAAATCAAGGTTAATTGCCACAATATTATCATAGATCTAGATCTGGTACATTGAAATAAACTGATCTTTGTGAAATCACGAAATTTTAGCTAAAAACCGATAATCCTGATGATCACTGACACAAAAAGGCATATGTGGGACAGTGTACTAATATAACTTGGAAAAATACCCAACATTATATGGAATTCTGAGCTTATTTTGCTCATTTCTCAGCAATTACACATTTTTTCCAAGAGTCATTTGGCATTAATATTTTCTATTTATACATAAAACACTTGGGTGGCCATATTGGATTCTGGTTGGACTCATTTCGAGATCATTGCCAACAGCAACAACATTCTTCACCAAATCTTGTAGCATGTGGCTTAAATTTTGGGAAAAAATGCAAATAAATGGAAAATAGCAGCGTCTACCTTTCATGTTCTTTCTGTTTAATCTTGGCCTGTATTTCTGATTTTCGTGTCCGCTCACTTTCCAGTCTATCCTGGTCAGACTTCTGATCTCGGTTGAGTTTCTCAAGCTCCTGCAGGAGTTGAGCTGCTCTCATACCGGCTTCTTTCTTCAAAGAATGGTATTCCTCAACCTGTAGATTTAGATAGACAAAAAGTGGTAACAAGGATTGAAAAATAAGTCACAGGACAAGAATTTTAAAAGGAAAGGGATTACAATCACTGATATTCAATATTCTGCAAGACGTTAAACTACACTTGCCCTCACTACGCAAGGTCATGCAACATTTAAGATACAATTAATTATATAAGGATAACTATCAGTCTACAACAAACTATAAAAATTGATTTCATATCTCCATTTTACACCTATAAGTGAATGGATACCAAGCAGAAGATACTTAGTTGGCATGTGAAATTACTAGATTTCTTAAAGTCAGTGAAGTAAAATCCAATCATTTGAAAAAATATAGATATAAAAAATTTATTGTTAAAATATACAAGCAACTGACAGCATGGAACCCTAAGGATTTATTTTAAATGGTGCTCTCACCTGTGATGTTTCTAGGGTCATGTCTTTGCCTTGACTCTGACTCTCTTCTTCTAATCTCTCTTCATAATCTTGTCTCTTCCTCTCCACAGTATCCAATTCATCTTCTAGCTCTTTGATATCAGCCATGTGTTTATCATGAGCCTTCTTTGCAGACTTCAAGGATTTCCTGGTAAAACACAACACATTGGAGAATGATGTGACATGCTAGTAGATAACCCGGGGTAAGAAACCCCACCAAAATAGGCACCTCTTTTCTCTTGTAGAAATTTATAAAAAGCTTACTTTACAAATAATTGATTATAAACCTGTCATCCAAGAATTAGAGATCTATGATATGGTGCTGCATCTCCAAGCAAATATTGGTGATCAAATTGAGAGCATCAGATAAAAGATGCACCAACTTCTTCATGTGAAAAACCAACAGGCAATATTGAAGTATTAGATAAGGCATCCATCTTCCCCATTCATTTATCTATTTTTCAATATCAACTCATATCAACTTTATGTTTCCTCAACAAAAAGAATAATTTTGAAAAGAGAAATTACTCACAACACCAACTCAATAAGAAAATGTCATGCTCAGAGCACTGTCTGAAAAGTAAGGATTATACCCAGTAATGCTATAGTTTACGTTGATTTGTCTTGAAATGAAAAAATATGCAGAATTATAACCTGAATAATTTCACCAAAAAATTATTTCAACGTTGATTATGTACAAACTCACTTGGCATTTTCCAGCTTCTTGTTCATATGACTTGTATTCTCTTTAGCCTTGATAAATTGTGGTTTCTTCTTATTCAACTCTACTTCCTGAAAATAACAAAAAATAGTGAGAAAGACTTATTTGTAGTAAAAAAAGGTATGTAAATGTAACTATTGACTTTAAGCCATATATAAAAACTTTCAGGGCAACAACAAGACTGTACATATGTCTTTATATTTACATCCTTTTCTGGCCCAAAAATCTTCAATGAAATCTGAATGTTTTGTTCTATTATTTTAACTAAAACATATTTTACATAGTTATGGTTAAAATCCATTCTATATTTTCAAATTCTGCAATGGCACCAACAACATATTTTCAAATCAAAATCCATGAACAATTAAAATTTAAAGTTACAATAATAGCTTCAAGATATATTTGACTTATTTCCATTCTGTGCAACCTTTTATTTATATAAGCATTTTTTTTTTTAAATCCACAGCATCAAAAACACATGTTATAAAATTTCCCTTTCATATATCACTATTCACTATAAAGTTTGGACCCCCACCTTTTCTCTAGTGTCCTTCTCAATAGCAGCCAACTCTCTGGTCAGCTGTCCAAGTTCCTTCTTCTTTCCTCGAATACGTTCCTCTACCCCTTCCCTCTTCTCAACAGACTTCTTCAGCTCCTCGTTCCTGCCTCCCAATTCATCTGAAAGCCTTTTGATATCATTCTCATTGTGGTATAGTTTGAAGAGTTGAAACTCCAGTTGCTTGTCAGCCTAGTGTACCAGAAAAAAGGAAAATAAAGATGAAGTCACACTGGAGAAGAGCTCTTCACGTTCAACCATAAATATTGTGTGAAAGCATAATGCATTATGCAATAATTGCACTAGAAACTGCTGAATAACATTCTATTCACTGGCAAGTCCCTTGCTAGTATAGCTTCTTAACTCTTCATGCGTTCACCTGTAAACCCCCTGTGTATTGCATTATTTTAGCAGTGATCCCCTCTACGCAGTATAATACACTCTCTTATTTAGAGTGCCATAACTTTTTATCTGATCATTTTGAAAAAAATGTTGTGTAGCAAACTTGTATGGTTGTTTCCTGGGCTTTCTTATCGTATATAAATTTATTGGATAAATTATGGAAAAATGTATAGTAAATTACATTTTCTAAATGCTTTCTCCTAATACTTCCAACAAAATTTAGCCCCCCTTTTACTTTGGTTCTTGTGTTAGTGGCATGATTTTTATTCATCCACTTAGACTGTTCATTACATAAGCTTTGTATTGATACCAAAATCATGATAATCTGATAAAAATAGCCCATACATAGTGAAAAATAAAAGAGAGTAAATTTTTGCCTGGTCAAGGTAATGTACTCCATTGAAAGGGTCTCATTCACATTCGTGCCATGAGTCATAGACTCCTAACAATAAACCTGGCCATGGTATTGTTTGTGAGGAGGGTTTTATTGATTTTCTCCTCTCCTTTTTCAATGAACTTCCTGGCTGTGATCAGGATGTATTGATTTTTAATAAAATAAACACGATATAAGTACTAATTTTCAAGGAAAAAAATCAATGATTCTGTAATTTGTAAACTGCGATAATCCGTTGAACGCTAAACTAATGTCGCACGCGCGATCGATCAATCGGTACACATGTACAGTATAAACAAACGCCAGGCTTTACATTGTAGCTAGGCATGCTCCGGGGCATGCAATTGTTCGAAAACCAATGGGACAGAGGACGTCTATGGGAAATGTGTGGTTGTGCAAAGATGCGAACGAAACACACCTACGGATGTGCAATAATGCGAACGTAACGCATGAAGAGTTAATCCCCACTTGCTTTTTACTGACAAATACAAGAGAAATGCTAAACTCATGGTGTGTTACTGTGCTAAAATGTCTGTATGTGCCAGAGGGTAAATATATTTTTTTTTTTATACAGGAACTGTTTTTCTGCTTCTGCTCATTACAAATTATGACACTAATTGTAATTTTAGGGGGCTATCCTGCAACGTGCATGAGGGATATTTCGAACACTAAGGGATCTTATTTGCCCTCAGGCTCCATTTGTTGCTGGTAAGCGCCAAGTCCATTCTTGATTTGTTTACATCAAAGTAGGCATAACTGAAAAGCCTTAAATAAAACCTACCAATTCTTCTTTGAGTTTCTGGTATCTCTCTGCTTCTTCTTTCTCAAGTTTAGCTTCCTTGCGTTCAGCAGCGATACCCTTCTTTTTATGGTAGTTGAACTGAGTGTCTTCCTCTGCTTTGATCATATTAGCCTTACGTTGCTCGTACTCTTCCCTTAGTTCACCAGAGCGACTGATTTCTTCAAAGAGGGCAGTTCGCTCCTTGGGATTCTTCATGGCAATAGACTCGACAGCTCCCTATGACAATTAATGATAATAGTAAAAAATAATACACATCGGAAGGAACATAAGTAATAAATATCCACATAAGGTAACTATAGAATAGTTCTGACAAGCCCCAAAGATTTTACGCATGACATTCCCTTTTGCCCTCAACATGGACAGATTAAAGAATAGTGTTAAATCATATTTAACTACAGATGCTCGGCGGATCACTCAGCCGAGCACATGTATCCCCCGAACCCACAGCGTCATCCGTCATTGCGATATACAGAGCTCACACAGAAATTAGACAAATAAATACAACTATCATGGCGACAATGACCCTAGCATGCAGGTCCCCCAAGGCCATCTACCATCCAAGTGTGGTTGAAAAGTGACTTCTGGTTGCGGAGAAAGAGTCTTGCATGTAAACTTCAACGTTGACCTGAAATGACCTTTGACCTTACCATGTGACCTCTGACTGCAGCATAACATGCAGGTTCCCCAAGTCCATCTACCATCCAAGTTTGGTTGAAAAGTGACTTATGGTTGCGGAATTAGGTGTCATAAGAGAGTCTTGCATGTAAACTTTAATGTTGACCTGAAAATGACCTTTGACCTCACCATGTGACCTGTGACTGCAGCATTACATGCAGGCCCCCAAGTCCATCTACCATCCAAGTTAGGTTGAAAAGTGACTTACGGTTGCGGAGTTAGGTGTCATAAGAGAGTCTTGCATGTAAACTTTAAAGTTGACCTGAAAATGACCGTTGACCTTACCATGTGACCTCCGACTGCAGCATAACATGCAGGTACCCCAAATCCATCTACCATCCAAGTTTGGTTCAAAAGTGACTCATGGTTGCAGAGTTAGGTGTCATAAGAGAGTCTTGCATGTAAACTTTAACACAGAAATTAGACAAATAAATACAACTATCATGGCGACAATGACCCTAGCATGCAGGTCCCCCAAGGCCATCTACCATCCAAGTGTGGTTGAAAAGTAACTTCTGGTTGCGGAGAAAGAGTCTTGCATGTAAACTTTAATGTTGACCTGAAAATGACATTTGACTTTACCATGTGACCTCCGACTGCAGCATAACATGCAGGTACCCCAAATCCATCTACCATCCAAGTTTGTTTGAAAAGTGACTTACGGTTGCGGAATTAGGTGTCATGAAAGAGTCTTGCATGTAAACTTTTAATGTTGACTTGAAAATGACCTTTGACCTTACCATGTGACCTCCGCCCACACCAAAATCAATAGGCGGCTTCGCCAAATTTGAAGATGATCAGAGAAGAAATGCAGCTAATAGAGCGCTCACAAGGAAATCTCTGCGGCGGCAGCGGACGCGGCGCGACGAGGCCAAATCCATAGTATCCTCCGAACTCTGTTCGGCGATACAATTAGCTTGATGTACAACCATGTACTATTATATTAATTCAATGTTTTTTACGTGGCAGTCATAGGCCACTTTTCATTTTCCCTTACCTGGAATACTAGAAAGTTCCTAGCTTTGACAAGGATACCAATCTTCTCCAAGGCTTCTGCATACTGTGCTGCACTAACCACTTTATTATCAATCCTGTATTCTGAAGAAGCTCCCATGATTCTGAATGGCAGTCAAATGAAATTGCAACACAAAAAACTTCATGAATCAACCAAACATGACACATTTTCTGAATGCTTCTAATGTATATGAATTGCATCAAAGCTTGTAACAATACTTGAAGCAAAATAAAACAAGCAATTTGACATCAAATCAAGGAAATCCGCAGAACTACCATTTCTGACAAAGAATGTACAGTGGCAATTCTATCTCTCTACCTGTAATGCAACTATTGATTAAATTACTTGACTCAAAATCGATCAACACAAGTTCTGCAATTACTTAAAATTTTGGAACTGAATGCTGGTTCACTGATGTAAAAAAAAAAAGAACTGATTTTGCTATACCGCTATCACCCACAAAGATTGATAAATTTACAAGCTATATTTTCCATGTTACTCCTCCCCCCACTTAACCTCTATCACTATGCTACTACTATTTGCCTAAAACTGTAATGTGATTTTCACTTTTTCCAACTTGCAAACATCAGAATATTTGTTTTGCTGTGGAATATGGACATAAACTACAATAAATTTCACATTGAAAACTGCAAACAAGTTTTTCCTGCAAGATGCAAGATCCTCTTTGGCTAGGGATCATGAAGGGCACCATTAATGTTTTTATCCCTTAACTGTTGTAAACAAACAGAATGAAAATTGATTTACATGCGGGTAAACTGTGTCTCGCTACCATCTTCTTCAGCATAGATTGCCGAGACTGTAGCCCGATTAGATGCTGGTTTACCAATAGGAGCTCCATGAATCAGCTCAGAAAGTCGTTTAACACGAAGATTGGATGTTTTCTCTCCCAGTACAAAACTGATGGCATCCATCAAGTTGGACTTTCCTGCAAATTTAAAATAAACATTCAAGAATGCAAGTTTAGTACAAATTATCTAGAATTTGAAAGCATAGGAGAAATATTCAATATTCAAGGGATCTTTATTTACTACCGGGCAGACCTGCCAACCTATGGGAATGAAAAATTGTATTCTGTGATAAAAAAGTGTATTTTTCCCTCAAAAAGTGTATTTCATAATAAAATGCATGGCGCACTCGAACATTGCGGCGCTCAAGCTGCATGCAAGCTAAAATGTGCACTGCTCTTTTTAACATGTGTATATCTCACCCTGGTTTTAACAAAATGATTGAAAAAAAAAAGTTACCTGAAATTACATTGATCTAATAACCATATTTTTTTTTTATAACAAAAACATATTTTCTAAAGAAAAAAAGTACTGCCGTATTTTGGTTGCAAAAACGTACTAAATACGCCAAAAACATACTGGTTGGCAGGTCTGACCGGGTATATGAAATTTGAACTTGCAATCATGAAGATTATCTTCAAGATACAAGTAAATGCACAGGGGTGGCATTCTTTGATGCATTTTATCTCAAGATAATATATTTTGTTTATCTAGATTGTTGAAATCAGTGAAATACAAAGTATCCTTAAATTCTCTCCAAATTTGTAATGAGAACAATTTTTTTCACTTTATATCTTAATAAAGGCACACATATTTAAGATGCAATTTCAAATGAGAAAGGCTTTTTTTTTATAGCACTCTCACCAATTCATTAAACAATGAAAATCCTTTCTACCAGCTACCACTACCAGAAGGGACAAAGGAGGGACATTCATGGCATTGATGATGTGAACAGAGATCTATTCTTCACATCAGCTACCACTCAAGCAATGCGTTGCCATCTATACAAGGGCTATTCCACAGTTACTCACGTTACATTTGGAGACACCTTGACTCATACTTGGACCTGTAACTCCATTATTATTGATAGGAACTAAACATCTTCTTATCACAACAAAGTACACAGTCTGACTATCCTTTGTATAAAAACAAAACTTGGGAAATTTTATTATGCTCCTGGCAAATCTTTGGAATGTGTCGGTTACTCACGTTACATGATTTGGACATGCATTAAATGAAAAGTCGACATAAGTGAAAAGTCTCCTCATGCAAGGCTTTTATGAAAGTTGATTATATCCATTTCAAAGAAGTATATTAGGGAGACAAACTTTGTATATAATTAAAAAAATAAAGAACACATGGTTTTTACTTGGGGTGCAGATAATGTGGTTACTCACGTTACGGTTACTCACGTTACATTTTGGCCATGTATGGTTAACAACACACATGTCATTAAAAATGCAATGTGTGTAAAATTCATTGCTAGGAACATCAAAAAGATATTTTATACCAAAAATTGGAACAATTGGAGCTTTATTAGGGTGTAGGAGGGAAAGTATGATTTCGCTTACTAATTATGCATAAATTAGCATAATCGCTTAGTACCAATTTGCATGAAATAAATTACTGTATAGTATTGTAGATTATGTCCAAGACAACCTGCACGCAAATTTTCGGCGTGATCGTGCGGCCAATGGCCGAGATCTCAAGAAGGGCCTGGGAGGCCCCCACCCCCCCCCGGGCCATATCAACTCCCAAAATACCCCGGTCTAGATAGGGTTACAGGTATAAAGGGCATTCAATGTGTTGTTCGAACACTCTTCGAACACTCGGAAGTTTGGTTAATCAAAACCAAGCCTTACTAATGCACTCTCGCATTGTGAATACTTCTACTAATATTCATTTTTTTGTGTGATTGTATGACTACTGATATTTTGATGAACAAAGAGTCACATCAAAGAGGTGTACCCTCATTTTGCTTTTAATTAATCAAAAATAACTTCACAACTCACCATGAGACTTAAAACTTGACATCCCACAGAAAATGTTACCTGATTAATTTTTACTAGTTACTCACATTACATGATGGTTACTCACGTTACAAAGTTACTCACGTTACAGTTTTTCTTCATCATTTTTATAAAAAAATTGTACTTTTTAATGATTTTGATAGTCATCACTGTGTCAAAGATTGTTTGAAGGAAGAGAATTTAAAATCCCACCAATTAACTGTGAAGAATTTTTCTCTCAGAAAACAAAGTCAGTTTTTTCGGTTACTCACGTTACATCACCTCAACAGGTTGCAATATTCAGTTTTGAATGAGTACTACAAATTTACTTGAAAAGCTGTTGTGTATTTTAAGTAATTTGACCCTTCTAAACTTCAGAAATATATAAAGTGGTATGTTGTTGCAATAACAAAATGGTAATAAGGCATATTTCATTTTTCACTATTTTTCTTGTATTTTGGTACAAAATGGAAGACACAACTTTTGACCATTTTTTTCCAAAGTATACATATGAAAATAAACTTTTTATTTCTTGTTCCTGAAACTATCATGTATGAAGGACTTAAAGTATTAAAAAATTCAAGAAAATATTGAATTTGAATTTTTAAGCTCATGTCCACCAACCTGTGGAATTGCCCACAAGCTGTTTATGGAAAGGAACACTTTCAGTGTCAGAGGGGTCAATAACTGGAATCCTTTGCCATCTGAAGTAGTTACAGCATCAACGGTCAATAGCTTCAAGACTCTGTGATCTCACACTCATCAATAAAGTTGGTGGAGTACAGCAAGTCTGCATATGCCGACTTAACCCAAGACAAGGTTTGGTCTTTGTTGCATTGTGTCCACCCATAGGAACAGTGACCTATTTCACTGCATGTTACAGCACACAGGCACAGACACAAAAGTGAGAAATTCAATACCCTAGATACATGTAGGAAGACAACATACAAGATGGGTGGATGGATTGCTTGTTAAAAACAGTTTCACAACTTTTATTGCGGTGACAAATGACACCTCAAATATTATCAAACAATCCGGGTTTATTTTCCGGGTTCAAGGGATTCAAAGTGAAACCCGACCCGTAAAGCTCCGAGCCGGTCAATGCCAACTTGGCAGGATTCAGCCCGGTAAACAATCCGAGCTACAGCACTACCAATAAGCAGTCTCCGAATCGCAGTGCAGAGACTGTCTATCCGTTGTACACAGTCTATGGACAATTTGCCACTGTGTATTTTGAAGATCAATTTATAGATAAAAATTATCATTTAATTTCAACAAATAATAAAATTTAAAACTTGATTATAAATAATTATTACAATAATATTTAGATCTATTTATAATCAAGTTTCAAATTTTATTAGGGTCTACTCTAGATCTATTGGTTAAACAATAATTTTTATCTATAAATTGATCTTCGAAATGGCAGTTTGTAACATTGCTTATCGAAGCTACGTCATCAGTCATGTCAGTAGAGGCGCTGGTCCAAAAATTATTGGGATTGTCCTAGAAAACAGATATCCTCATAAACCAAGACAAATAATGTCTTGATAAATTGAGATTGTCCTTGATATGGGGACAGTTTTTTTCATTCACTTAACCCTGCGGGACATAAATTACAGGGATTGAGAGTGCTATTTATAGTATTAAAATTATTTATGGTAGATGCAGTATTATTTACAATTTTAAATTTACGATTGCTTTAATGTTTGATGCTTATCATTCTAATGCTTGTAGATACATAATGATGTGATTGGGGAGGTATTGTGGGGGTTGACTTGAGGTGACAAAGTCACATGAATGACCATTGTATTTTGCCGATTCTAAATATCTTCATCTTATTTTTATTTTCACCATTACTGTTATGACCTGGATGGGGTTGGGAGGTTTGGGGAGGAAGACCTGTGGGTTATGGCTATTAAGTTAGCCTTTTCCATACCCAGGCAGCCTCTCCAACTCTCATCCAGGTCTTATTTTCTCTATCATGTACAAGTTTGATTGATCTTGTCTTTGATCTGTTTGTATTCTTTGTCTTTTGAATGCCAAATAAAATAATAATAATAATAAAAATAGATTCAGTGACCTCAATTCCCCCAATTTACCGTCTATTTTTCACAACTTGCCATATTCCAATAATCTTGTTATGAAACCGGATATGTTTACATTGACTAGCTGGGTAGCCCGTTTAATTGGTGTTGGCACTTGACAGGAGAATGAACTTTCCTAGATTTCTTGTGTGGAGAAATCTTTGAAAACTGACAGTCCCTGTAAACCAGGACGATCCCAATTTTCTGACTAGCGCCTCTAGTACTGGTCATATTCATAACCAAGCAGTTCAAAGGTAGGGTCATGGCTAGACCAAAAGCTTCAGTCTCTGTATTTTGGTTGTTCCGCTGAACTATGTTGGCTCCACTCACCAATACATAGACTGAAGAGCTTGGAGGCTCGTACGTACAGCCAACGTATAAGTGAACTAACGTTTTATAGGTCGACAATCTCAATTGGAATGGGAGCCATCTGGTTAGCTCAGCGGCTGACAATTCAGAAGCGCTCAGTAACCAATACAAGTCCGTCTTCACAAACGAAAATACTCATCCTTCACCAAACATACCAATTTCTTAAGTCGACAAACTCCCGGAGAGCGGTGTTGGCTCAGTCGGTAACGCGTCTGCCCGTCGAACCAAAGATCGTGGGTTCGAGTCCACCCCGGGCGGATGACTGAAGTCAGTGCGTTGTGTGTAAACGTCTCTCCCATGTTTCATAGATTGCAGGCTATGTTACAATGGAAAACACTCCGTCCCTCGGATAGGACGTTAAATGGAGGCCCCGTGTAGAGGAGAGTCACCCCCTTTGCACGTTAAGAACCCACTGCACTATTCGTATAAGAGTAGGGGGAACCCCGGTGTAGTGGTCCACCTGCATTCCCCCCAATCAGTTATATCGGGAGGAGAGACCTGCGGGTCATAGTGATTCAGTTCGCTTTTCGCCTCCCAGGCACAGGTGACGCCAAAACAAATAATAATAATAACATCGCTCCGCTGGTTGTGGACGAGGCTGGAGTTCTTAAGCTTCTCCACAAGCTCTCACCATCCAAGGCACCCGGCCCAGATGGCATACACCCTTTCATGCTACGTAACTTTGCTGCTGAAATTGCACCAATCCTGACCAAGATATGTAACCTGAGCATACAGTCTGGCAGATTGCCGGTAGCCTGGACTTGTGCCAACGTTACCGTAATATACAAAAAAGGTAGCCGGACTGATCCAGCCAATTACAGACCGGTATCGCTGACCTCGGTTTGCTGCAAAATAGTTGAACATGTTATTTACAGTCATATTATCAATCACTCTGTTAGAGAAGTTCAATGCCCTAGATGACTCGCAACATGGATTTCAAGCCAAGAGATCCTGTGAAACACAACTCCTCACTACAGTTCATCATATCTGGGAGACGAATGAACACAACAAGCAAGTCGATGCAGTCATACTCGACTTTGCAAAGGCATTCGACACCGTACCTCACCTCTCTACAGTGCGTATCAAAAAAAAGTTTACACTTTGAAAAAGCCCTGGGAAAATAAAATCCTGGGTTTGGGTCTCATCTATCCAATGAAAGTAAAAGTTTTGACAGAATGTTACACTTGAGTGAGCACTGTCCATTTTTGTAAAGCTCGCAGAAATCTGTTTGCGCAGAAATGCCCGTTTGTACGCTGTATCCAGGGGAAAGGGTGAAATCAAACTTACCCTGCGAAACATTTCTCATACATTTCCCTTGCACTTTTAGTCAATTAAAATAAAACGGATACATTCAAGCATTTTCTAACAATTTGCCACCCAAATTGAAATTTATCACTTAGTATACACAACTTTTACCCTTTCTGTACCTGCTGGATCTGAGGACATAACTAAATCTGAACCAAAGTTTATATCAGACATCTCTAGCACTTTTTCACTAAGTTTTTATCATTTAAAGTGGGTTTACATTTCATTTTTTTTATTTTATACTTGTTTCTCCACACTTTTTCCAAGCTTGACAATGATTAACAAAATGAAAATCAAGCCTAAGCCATTTCATGTAAATCACATCCCAGTGTAAAGCAAATATCGTCCCGATGGCCTCGGTGTGTGGGGGAGTGGGGTGTGGCGCAATGCACTCCTCAAAGTGGTTTGGGCAAAGAAACAGGTTAAATAGGTAAAAGATATCTTCAAATCAATTTTACTAGCTAAATTCCACGTGTTATTCATGATTAAGGTCTACTTTTATTCGCATAACTATTTCAAAATTCTGCGCAAATCATTTTTCACTAACTTTTCAAAAGTATGTGGTGCTCACTCAAGCGGAAATATTTTTCGACAGTTTTATCGTCATTTGCTTAAATGGACCTGTACCAATGTTAAAATGTGGAAAAATCTTCAGGACATTACAAATGTATAATTTTACAGGATTTTTTCTAAGTGTAAACTTTTTTTTGATACGCACTGTATAACTGGATAACATCATTCCTTACTTGCAGACAACAGTCAGTAGTTCTCCAAGGGAAAAGTTCCAAGCCAGTCAGAGTGAGGTCAGGCGTGCCCCAGCTCCATGTGGGATCCCCACACTAAAAGTAACATCCTCAAGGTGGAGGCAGTCCAGAGACGTGCTGCACGGTTTGTTACCAACAACTACAGCCAGGAGAGTTCTGTTACAGCCACGCTCAAAGCGATGGAATTACCCACCCTCAACATAGAAGGCAGGTGAGCAGACTGACCATGATGCATATGATAATCCGTAATAATGTCAGCCTACCGCTTCAAGAGCATCTGAGCTTCAACAGAAGGGATCCAAACGCATCATGTACAAGGAAATTCAACCCCCTGACCCTCGAAATCCCATTCTCAAGAACTAATTACTATAAGAAATTCTTCTTCTCCAAAACGGCAAGGGATTGGAATACCCTCCCATATGACTTAATTTCTATAACCAGCTCACAAACATTTAATAACAAATTGAAAAGTCTCCAGCTTGACTAGGATAGTCTTCTCTAGCCGACCTCTATTTCCTCCAAGTTGAGTGATGTTCCAGCTGGAGGCACATACCAACCGTGAAACCGCGACTTAAACTGTTTTTTGAACGAAATTTGCAGTTTCATGGTTTCCATTATCAGGGAAATATAAGCAATTGCGTACCTTGGACCTGAGTTATTGATAAAAATCCTCTGGATGATCAAGAAATCTTTCATCTAAGACATTTTCACCTGAGCTGACGTTTTTTCTTGCAAGTTGCCATCTTGAATGATGTCATTATCGTTATCAACTTTTTAATGTCTCGATATATCGAATGTCGTCTGCTACCTGTGATCGTAGCCGTTTAGCTCGCATGTTGAGCATATCGCATAATAATCAATATCGATATCACATTCGTAAATTGTCAATGCATTCTCCGTTCGTTTGTAATTTTTGCTGCTATTTTGGGAGTGATTCTGGTGTCCAACTCGCAAGAAAACATCGGTAAAGTCCCATTTTCATATATTTTGATATATTTCTTTGACATTTATTCATTGATTATAAATTATAAATTGATATCTTATAGTTGATAAATCCTTAGAGTGTAAATTCGATGTAAACAAGCACATCGCAGTCTGGACAGTTAATCGACAAAAGGGAGGATGTGATAACACATGCGAGTTCACACTAACACACTACCGTCAGTGAATGGGGAAAGTAAAATGTCAGAAATTGTTGAATAAATCCCCAGAAACGACGGTTATTCCTGTCTAGGTCATGGCATGCCTATTTGTCATGTTTGTATTTGCGCTGGTGTTTACGAATGGATTGAGGGATCTACACAAGATCGGCCTGGCCCTAGTACGAAACCTCTCGTTTTTCATATTTATACTAACGCATTAATTTAGCCTAGGCATACTATGACTGAGGTAGTGCTGCAAGTCAGGTGGCATGTTCGGCATTTTTTCCGAACTTTGGTTGGGTTCGGGGTTCGGCAATAAATGCCAAATTAAATTTAACATATGAAAAATAAAGATCGCCGACCCACAAACTAATAATCTCTAGGAAGATCTGTCATATATTTATAATAAATTTTGTTTCTAAAAAGAATAGTTATGAAAATTGTTGAACTTTCTTTTGTTTTAATCTTTAAACAAAAAATAAGTCATTTCTACTTTCATTTTTAAAATGAAAATTTAAAAAATCAAAAGAAAAAAATATTGATAACGAGAGAATCAGGACAGAAACAGAATTACAAAGATCAGAATATTTTTTTTCATGATTATTTCATGTAGCTATGATCATGATCGATTACGATGTCATTGCCAACGCAGCTTCTCAAATTGGAAAGTGTTGATCGGGAAAAGACGGGAATGTCGAAACAGACAAACAACCTCCACTCAACTGTTATTATACCGGTAAAATTCACATTCCAAAGAATATGAGTGTTTTAGAAAGTCCCTATTTTCTGAAAAGTGGTAAAATCTGGTCAATGAATTACTTTAAAAAGATAAAAATATCAGTCCATTCTTGGTCCAGAAAGATCGACGCTACGTGACTTCAAACATATTTCCAACACGAACATGAGTACATAGGACTGTACTGAGTATTTTAGAAAATTGTGAAATCACTCAGCGTTGATCGTCAGAACTAAGACGGAACTGATAATCTATCATTTCATTTTCAGTAACTGACCAGATTAAACCACTCTTAAGAAAATATTGACAACGGAAAAACGTTTCAAGTTCGGAATACGAATTTTACCTGAATTATAGCAACGGAGAGCAGGTTGTTTGGACTTCCTGTTTCAACTTTCCTTACCAACCATTTCCGGAACATCGATCAGGGAACATGCGTTGATTTGGTTTGATTTTTATCTTTTCTGTTTTTTCACCCTCATTCCTTCATGTCTTATTTATTTATCTTTTATATTAATATGGAAATTTCAGAAAGTGGAATATATATAATTTTTATATTCTTTTTACCATTACTTTGTCAGTCACAAGGAATTAATTTATGTCTTGTCTTTTTCTTTTTTGAATACAAAACAATTAAATGTACGTCCGATTACAGCAATACATAATTCAACTACCCTTTTTAACTGAGTTAAGCTGAAAATGTCCCCACATTTTATAAGGAAAAAATATATTCATGTTTATAAAAAAAAATTGAAAATGATAAAAATTTAATCAAACACGAGACCGAAACTGTCATACTTTGTCATTTACGAGGAATGAATTCTTTTTCTTTATTAAATACAAAATGATTAGGTCCGATTACGATCACGATCGATTACGGCAATACGTAATTACACCACACTTTTATACCGAGTTTAGCTTCAAAATGTCCCCTCATTTTATCAAGAAAAATTATATTTATAATAATAAAATATTCTTATGTTGATAACAGTTCAATAAAAAAGACGAGATGGGAGCTATCATAGTGGATTTTAAAAATATACTGACTGGAATTCTTTGTGCACAATCAGTAATCACTAACCAATATTTTTTTTTGAATTGTATACTTAAATCTATCATTCTATGTAGTCATCGCACTTACATGACTTACGCATTGCATATTTACTTTTTTTTTTACCGAACTTCCGAACGCGAACCAGGCCTTTGCGTTCGGTTCGGAAGTGCCGAGTTCGGCTAACTTCCGTTCGGTTCGGCTGCAGGAGTTAGGTTCGATAAAATTAAATTAAACTAAGTAAAGACTAAAAAGTTAGCCTAAACTTTTTACTTTTCTAGAGAAACAAACCGATTTCATTTTCACCCTTGGCCTCGCGAATCTCTAATCTAAATATGGATTTCCTAGGGAAAAACTATCTTCATGGTCTTTGTTTTTAAGTCCCGCTTAGGCAAGTATGGGGAGGGTTTCAAGGCTCCGTGATGAAAAAGTATAGGCCTATGAAAAATATAAATATCTTCACGGAGTCCTACGACTCAAGGCCCCGACTGACCATAGCCGCACATCAGTTCGCGCCGGAGAGTTCCCGTACATACCTGCCCCATTTGGACCGATGATCGCGGCAAATGGTTTGAACGGTCCAATCGTCTGTTTGCCTTGGTAGGACTTGAAGTTATCCAGCATTAGCAATTTAAGGAATCCCATGGTGCTAGGTGGTAGAAAAAAGTTCAGTGTTTAATAGAGATCTATTTCAGCATTCACTCATATCCACTTCCCTGATTATTACACCCAAGAATTGATATTTTGCTCGATATTCATCTCGCGGGAAAATATTCCCGATCATACACAACGCATTTGCGCAAGCGCGGACGTCGACCTACCTAGCGCGCGCCTGAGCTGAGTTACCTCATACTAAATTCGCCTCCTAATTTCGAGCAGGTGCCGGTGCAGACCAACATCTCTATATGGTGCAGACGTATATAGACAAAATAGGAAGTTATCGAAAAGTATGTTTTGATAACAGCAGAAAAATAACAAAAAAATTATAGTAAAGTTTTCATGAAAATCCATCAAAGAATAAGAGAATTATGATTTCTGTATTTTTTTTATTTGTAACATTATTATGCAAGCAGTTTAATGCACTTTATTCCAATAAGAAAAAAAATCAAATTACATAGAAGAGGAATTTATCCACCTCATATAGAACCACTTTCAAATTTTTCGGGGAAAAAATGGGGGTGGGGGGGGGGGGTAATTTATATCACACGGCATAATTATAGAGGCGAAGCTCATCTGTGACATCAAAAAGTCAGACCTTTAAAAATTCATAACCTCCATTGAAGGGTCTCTTCTCTTTATAAAAACCATATATTTCCAGGGTAATGAGGGTGAACTTCGCCCTAAATAAGAGCAAAAATTTGAGAAAATGTTGGTGAACGTTTGAAGAAAATCTTTCAAAGAATAAAGTTTCAATTTTGTGACGTACGTTAAAGACGAGCTGACTCCTCCAAGGTGATAAAACTTCAAGTCCACTGACATGCCATTTGGATGATGGCCTGACATAGCAATACTGATTCCCTTAATATTGGGGCCAGTGGCGTACCGTGGGTCACGGCATTGGGGGGGCACCAGCAAACATTTCGGGTCACTTAGGGAGCGCGCGAAGCGCGCTGAGTTGTCAGGTGAACTGACCTAATAGAGATATTTTAAGGACATGCAGTGCCATCAAACGAATATGTATCTCACTGATTAAATAATGCGAGCGCGAAGCGCGAGCTGAAAATTTTTTATATTAAGGACTAAAAATTGCATTATAAGCAAATTGTTTTGTAATCATACTGTACTGTCTCACTAAACAAACAATGCGAGCGCGTAGCGCGAGCTAAAATTTTTGTATATACTGACCCTAAACAAGGAAATTTTAAGGATTATATTTTAGAATCCATTAAGAGTATAAATATCTCACCATAGTCATCTAATGCTATTGCCACCCTTTGCTGATTTTGTTAGAATTACATCTAAACACAGTCATGAAGCACCTTTTATAGTCATGTAATCATGATGATCATACGCATCTTACTAATCAAATACTGCAAGCGCAAAAGCGCGAGCTGAAAATTTAGAAAATATAGACCTGAAGAAGGGCATTCTAAGGGTTGTTTGTAGGAATACTCTAAGACCCTACGTATTTGACTAACCAAATGATGCGAGCGCGAAGCGCGAGCTGAAATTTTTGTATATATTGACCACAAACATGGATATTTTAAGGACTATAGTTACGAATCCATTAAGTCAGAGTATACATATAGTCATCTAATGCGAGTGCCAAGTGCTTACTGATTTTGTTAGAATTACATTTAAACACATGGAGCACTTTTTGAAGTCATTGTTATAATGATTATTATATGCATCTCACTAATGAAATACTGCGAGCGCGAGCTGAAAATATAGGAAATTCAGACATGAAGAGGGGCATTCCAAGGCTTGTTTGTAGGAATTCACTAAGACCCCATGTATTTCACTAACCAAATGATGCGAGCGGGAAGCGCGAGCTAAATTTTTTTTATATTCAGATCAGAAAAATTGACATTTTAAGGACTGATTTTAGGAGTTCATGAAGAGCAGAAATCTCACCAATCCACTTATGCGAACGTTAGCACGGACAGGCAGGAAATGTTTTATATTAAGACCTTAAAATAGGGCAATAACTTTCAGTTGTCATGAAAAAGAAGAATATATCACTTCTTATAACAATAATAACTCTAATTGCGAGGAAATATATTATTTTGTGGTATATTGATTTGAAAACGGGAGGCTTTAGTACAGCAGGTATCTCGTTAAAAAGTCTATGCGAGCGCCAGGAACAATGAAGACACAATTAAGCAAATAATGTTTCATAAAGTTGTGAAAAAATGCTTATATAACATAATATAATATAACAATATGATCAACAACAATTTCTTTTTTCCCCTACTACGTTTCTCTTTCTTTTTTCCCTCTTTTTCTCCTTTTCCCCGTTTTTTTTTTTTTGGCCAGCCGATTGGGGGGGCACGTGCCCCCCCCATGCCCCCCCGTAGTTACGCCACTGATTGGGGCCATATTTCAGGTCAGTGTGTCTCGATCTATATCAAGGGTTTCCGAGCTTTGCGCTCGCATTTTTTTTTTACATATAGGAAATTATCTAACATTTAATTGAACAGGCCTAATTTGGTCTTGATACATTTCAGCTCGCTCTAGTCGCAGCCTCCTTTTTTTCGGGGGGGGGGGGGGAGCTTGAGCCCGATCTATATATGTCTATATGAGATAAGTGGTTCAAACTGAAGCCATACATAAACACTTCCTGACCATCAGTAAAAAATGACCACGGTGGAAACCTTTCTTTAAAGCAACACAAAAAAAACACGGTTGAAGTTGAAACTTGAATCTTTGTTATAAAAAACATACCAAGATAATTTCATTGGTGTGCAATCATTATATTATCTTAAAACGGGACCACAAAAATATCAATAACTGCAAAATCTTGAGATACAGAAGGCCTACTGGTTGCCTCGAATCACCCCGGACTTCTCCAATAATTTCAGAGTAGTTGTGGATAAAAGTGATATCAGAATTTATTTGGGACATGGCTTAGCCATTGGGCTATTAAAAGGATGGACTCTGCCTATATTTTGGAGCGTCACAGGGAATCACATGCAGGATACGCCTATAGCGTTTCTCTCCATTTTAACATAATTATTCATTCGGCTTATTCGGTTATGGTAGTCATTTTTGTTTCCAAATTGCGCATTTTCCAGTGGACAATCCAAGTTTAAGCTACCTCAATACACAATTTGACATTTTGACTGTACAGGGCACAAAAAGCGTCTAGATTATTACCATGCAAGAACTCATGCACTAGATTATCTTGAGGATGATAAGGCCTATAAAGTTTCCGCCTAACACCGGGGCCTAACATTAGGCCCAAGCAATGCGTATGCTTTTGGTTCGACTATAAACAGAGATAATACCAAAATGGTATAGCAATGTTGGATTTGAGTAGGTCGTTTATTTCTAGTTTATTTCCAGTTTCGAAAATCAAATTAAACCATCACGAGTCACGGTGACCACAAAGAACAATAAAATGTCACAAATGGGGAATTTGTGGGACGAAACAATATGGCACGAATTCTACTCGGGTCGAGTTTAGTTTTATAGCAAGCATGAAGATTAGTCTATTATTCCAGTCCACTTCAACATAGTTCGGGGGGGGGGGGATTACGATGTTTGACTCAAAGCATTATTATAGATGGGGGGGGGGGGAGCCATGGCTCTCCATTGGTTTCTCGACCAAGGAAAAAAAAGTAAGAAAAGGGAAGGAATAGGTGAAGGAAAAGGTGCAATGTGATATATTCTTCGCCTACGCGTGCATATGCCATTAGATCTGGCCCACTCAAAATTGTTGGCTCATTATGTCAGATCGAGCGCTAAATGGATGCAAAGTTGGGGGCTGCAACTGGACCTGAATTCATAATAGCCTGGCATAGTCGGATCCAGGGGGGACGAGGGACCCGGGCCAACATTGGCGGAGCTAAATAAAAAGGGGAAGAAAGAAAAGAAAGGGAAAAGCGAGGAGAAAAAAGGAAGGGAAAAATTAGATCGAAGGAAGACGAGTGAAAAAAATAAGATGAGGGAAAAACCTGGAAAAAAAACATTTTCTTGTCACTAATTTTCGCTCGTGCTCGCATTGCCTTGATTATCTCGCTCAATATGGAGCTTAAAATATCAAAATTTAAAGTAAATATACAACTATAAAGAAAGTTTCAGCTCAGAAATCGATATTTCATCATTTTGTTTACAAATTGAAGCAGAAATATTGTTTCGAAATACCTCTTTGTTTTGCTGAATACCAGGCATGGCTGTAATCGGATAATGAACCATTATAATGCATAGGCCTATAGGCAGTGGCGGACCGTGACCCGGAGGAGACAAAGCATGGCCGGGGCCGGGGGCACAGCATTGTTCACAGACAATGCAGTCCCTCCTCCGGTTCACGGTCCGCTACTGCCTATAGGCCTATATATCCTGCTTGGTAATGAAGTGCAGGGCCTATTTCAAGGCTCTGAAGCAATCCCGAAGATTTGAAATGAAAACTTTTTCTTTGCCTGTCAAACTTAATCAGCACCCTCCTCTTCTCAACTAGCCCCTGATCGACTATGCCCATTTCTTTGGTGTCCGGGAGCATGTCCCCCCCCCCCCTCGATTTTTTCCTTGGGGAAGGGGAAGTGATCTTCTCGACTTTCGAAGCTTTTAATTTTTGGATCTGTTTATTTTTTTTTTCAAAATTCTTTAATGTTAACAAGTTCAGGGTAATTACACATTTTCGGCCTTTTTTTTATTAACAAAGGCATTTATTTATGACGCATACCCGTCAAGGTCCGTGGAACGAAGTTATGCGCAGAAGGAAAATTCACACTGTTTCCCTGCCCCCTCTCGTTACATGAAGGCCGGGCATGAATAATAATGCGCGTTTATGTCCGGGTTTATGATCATGATGTTTATGATATTTTGGATTCCTTTTTGAAAAGAGGTCTGAAATCCATTCTAAAATTCTTAATGGCACCGAGCATGCGCAAATCTGACATTTCTCTTCTCTACAAATCTGTACTCATAACAACCGTGAAACTAAGGAAGCGAAAATTCAGAATCTTGAATTGACTGGTGATGAAAGATGATTAGCTCCAATTTTTGACAGCATCAATATGAATCGAGGGTAAATACGATATAATTAAGTATGAAAAATTAGCAAAAATTACTTAAATTACGCGTTATCGTCGTGGTGTAACTCAGTTCGTGAGAAGCGAGGCACTAACGCAGCGACTCGGTGCAAGGTTGGCTACCGTACGGTACCGATGGCGATGCTAGCGCTAGCGATGCGCTCTACGAATGCGGGAGGTGCGGCAGCCTGCAGCGAGAACGATAGTCGACGTATCAACATGCGACACTGCCATGCTACATCATATCGTGCCTGTGGCGGTGCCTGCTTGCGCCTAGCCAGGCGGCTTCTAGAGAGTAAAAATCATTTACTAGGAATACTAGTAGGATCATAGGACTAATTCCGCAAGACAGATGGGGGGGGGGGGGGTCGGGTGTCCGGACACTTTATCTTTTTGAAGCCTTCTTTTTTGTCTGTGGATTACATTAAAATATGAATTCATACTTGTAATCATTTTCTATTTTGTTCTTTAATCCTTTATATTTCCTTAAATTTTGTACTAAAAATTGATGAAACTTTGCTTTTAAATTTTTCCAAATGACATTCTAAAATTGATCGTCCGGACACACAACCCGTCCGGATACACAACAACTGGGTACAACGTTAGTCTTGAGGACGCAATGATGATGATTTTTTTTTAGATATGTCATATACTTCTTCATCATTGACGTCTTGACACTCTCCATACTGTCTTAAGCGAAGGACCAAAACAAAGATGGATTTCCCTAAGAAATCCATCTGTTTAAACCAAAATCACGAGAATTCTATTAATTTTATTTATTCTTACACCTTCCCGCGCCTAATGCGTAGGAAGGTTTTAAATATTATTATATAAAAATATAAAAAAATTAAGATTTCTTACCTAACTGATGCCGCGTAGACCCCTCGTTCATGTAAACAAAGGAAATACAATAGCGTCGACCCTTGAACCGCTTATGTATAACGTACTTCTGGAAAGCAATGCCGTCTTAACGAACAATTTATAGATAAAAATTCTTATTTAACAATCTTATTTAACAAATAGTAAAATTTATTTTTTGATTATAAATAATTCATATCAATATATATAAATTATTTATGATCACGAAATAAATTTTAATTTGGGGTGGGGAAGGCCACCCACCGCCTCCTTGCGACGCACTTGTTATAGAAAAAATGGAAAAGGTGCATGATAAAGGCCTAACTTTTATTGGGATGTTATGACAAAATCTATCACAAAATTTGATTTCTGCATAATTCTCCGATGGTACAGTATATAGATAAGCTGATATAGTGTCACCATTATTATTCATTAATTCTTAAGCAAAAACAATTAAGATAAAGAATGGGATGTCTTTAGAAAAAAAACGCCTCTTAGACACAAGGAAAACAATAAGACAAGCAAGATTCCCGGCGACTTTATGCGTCCTATTATGATAATGAGCAATTCTATTTGTAATTATAGAGACCTATACTTATCCCACAGAGATTTGTATACTCAATGATTGAAGCTTAAAGAATGCCAACAAGATGAAAGATAACATAGTAATCTTTAAACAGACATATGAATTTTAATCATATTTCATGATTCCATACTCTATCTTATAATCTCCATTCAAACATATTACAAATGAATATTGATATGGGCATCAAATTATTGTATGAAAATGGTTGTTAGATGATGATGAGATTTGCATATATTTTCATTTCATTTATTTTAAATTCTCATTAAAACAAAACATACAATTTGAATTGAAAGAAGGATGCATGCACAGTATACATAATAACAAAATGGAAAACATAACAAGAGAGAAAGAAAAAAAGATATGTGGGAGCCAGCATTGGACTCCGTGATGATGTCTTTAAAATCATTTTACATCATGCAGTCCCCTAGATTCTAGGCTAAGTCAACAAAGGCCTTTCAGAGGCTGGTTTCCATGCAGAAAATAGGCATCAATATCTTAAAGAGATGATTTGCTGATCACTCAACAATTTTGATCAACGAATACATTCACTAGCGTACCTGGGGGGGGGGGGGCAGACTGCCCCCTCCTGACGAATCACAACTGATCACGACGAGCCACAAGTGGCCCCCTCTTGAACTTGAAGACATTTTTTTTTTCTTTGTCGATTTTTTTTCTGGTACGAAATCCTTTATTTGTGGTTGATGACCATTTTTTTTTTTGCTTGTCAATTTTTTTGGCGGACGAAATTGCCCCCCCCCCCTTGGAAAATCCTGGGTACGCCACTGAATATATTCCTTTAATATATGAGTATTCATTTATTTCTTCGCTTGTTCATTTACCTATATCTGTAGTTTCCAATAATAAAAATAATTTAAAAAAAACTTGTAGTATGACACGATGTGTATAATTTTCTCGAAAACAGAAAAAACAAAGAAGAAAAAGAGAGATTAGAGACAAAAAAAGAAAAGAAAAATGACGAAGAATTAAAAAAAAAAGAAACAAGAAAAAGCCTAAAGGCAAAAGAATAAAAAAGGGAAGAAAGAAAAAGAAAACCAACCAAAAAAGTGAAAAGAACGTAGGGGAACAAAAATAAGAATAAAATAGAGGGGATAAGGAAAATAAACTAGAACAGAAAAAAAGGAAAGAATGAAGGAGAAAGAAAGGAAAATAATTGAAATGAAAATATGTTATTTCTTTCAAAGAAATAAACCAAAGCCGTATCTTGACTGGCTTACAAGAAAGGAGAAGCAAGAGTTTACGGAACTAGACTCCTGAATATTCATAGCAATCTTTCTCCGACGCATCGAATGATAGCCTTTTGTCGGAGCCTTTTGTTGTATTTTCTATATTGACTTTAGTGGTATTGGCAGAATCTGATGAAAATACGAACTTACTAAAATCACATATTATTTTATTTTTAAAGTGTTTTTTCTCTTTTATCGATTGTTTTTGTTGTTTCGCCCGTTTGGTGATAAAAATCAATTTATCTCGTTGCCTCGTCAAAAGGCTATATCGATCCTCCATTGCTTCCTGTACAAACGACTTTTAATGCACACCGGAAAAAAATTCCTCCGTTTTTGCCTAGTTTTGGGGCATTATTTCTTCGTTTTGAGGATCATGTATATTGCAGCTTGTATGTATTGATTTCCTTCATTACAATTTTGTCCAATCTTATTCCTTTTCCTGTGATTTCCGATACTCATCTGATTTCATCTGGTGAGTCGGGGTGAATCACAACGCAGCCCGAACACAGTACGTGTTCGGCTGCCGCAGTAAGGCCTACCCTTAATCATGTACATGGGATTAAAATTCATTTCTGACATTTCTACGCTCTTGTTATTTTTGAACAAGAATTCATCAAAAAAAAATGAGAAAAATATTGTGAATAGACGAAAGAGACTTGCCCGATGTTTACGCCGCCATCTTGTTTCCTATTGTTCTTCACCAACGTTAGGCGACGCATGCGTCTGTATTTAGGATCCAGGATCCATTTAGGATCCAGATTTAAGTGTTTGGACGTGCTTGGGTAGCACAATATGTGATGAGTGATTCCTGAAGTGGTTGGTGGATAAAGATATGACTAATTTGTCCAGCTGTTTCACTCCTTGTCCATTGCTTCTTTCTGTCTTAAAATCTATGATTTAGACCTCTTACCTATATCTTTACACATGATAAATTTGTAGCTGATTAAAAAAAATCATTGCTTCTGCAATTGCAAGTAATGCTGCAGCCGCTGGCCATGCATTCTTGCGATGGCGATGTTTTCGAGTAAGCAGTGAATATATAATGTACGAAAATATAGGTACAGGATTTAAATCACCTTTTAAGAAGACTCTGAAAAACGATAATATTCTTGCTAAATCCTGTGACTTGACTACAATCTTTATTAATAAATTTGGATGAAAAGTTAGTATAGAGATACTATGGTAGAGATGCAGTGTTCTGATGCACATATTCATGTTCGGCTCCAGAGTCGGAACCAAACACAAATCATTTAATTAAAGGTACTATGTTTCTTTATATTCATAGCATATTGACTTTTTTCAATTTCATTTCAGGGAGGGCTTGAGGATAGCTGCCAAAGCTAAGTCTGGAAACTCGATTGGTCATATGTTCAAAGGTATTTATATTCCATTTCTAGTGTGTAGCTTGCCTTCATTAGTTAAATGTGCATTATGCCGCGTGATTGCTATTTTAATTTCTAAGACGCATACATTAAATAGTGTAAATGAGAATCGACTAACCGACACCCTATGTGTTCATAGTGGCTCATGAATTGCCATATTTTAGGTCATGGCTACTTATCTTTCTATAAGGCAGGGCATGTTGTTACATAACAGAGAACAAAAATGAAAAAGATTAACAAATGGCACCAGACACTGAGGCCAGTCAATATGGCATTTTAAAGCCATGACCTTGGATTAAGTCAATCCCTGTCATATGTAAATGTTAAAGTATAAAGATATAAAAATATCTCTTTTAATAGCTTTTAAGCATTAAAAACAAATGAGTTGCATAATTAAACAGTTATAGGGGAATTCATATGAGGACAATTTAATGTGATATGTCATTGTTGTGTTTGTTATTTGACTTTCTATTCTTCTTTATAGATACAAAGACTAAACCAAAGAAGGTAAGCACCCATATTCTTTGAGAAGGGGAAGGGTGAGTTGTCAGGGTTTGATGTTTGAAGAGTAGTAATACTATTAACCATGATTTTGTGATTGGTGGTTGGATGGAGTACATAGATTTTAAAGAATAGAATAAAATCCTGTCAATATTTTATTAATCCAACATCATCATCAATAATTCTTGAAATATTTATAAATAAACTGTGAAATCAAAGTCCTTTTCTAAACATGATTATATACATATATATATCTTTCTGCAGTTAAGGCAAATTTTTTTGTCTTCTTTCAATTTTCGTAATGCGCCTTTACGCCCTCTACCTTCGACTTAACGTCTAAATGTGTATTATAATGGAATAAACCCATTCATAGACTTCGCCCTTACGTAGGATGTATATCTTATGTTAAGTCACATATTATCAAGATAGTGGCAGGGTAATAGATTAGTTTGATGAGTTGTAAAAGTATGTAGAAGGTAACCATTCAGTTTGAGTTTGATGGTCTTGTTTTCTTTTGACATGTTTTGCAGTTTGGGTACAAATCCAAGACTCAGTCCTATCCTGTCAGGAAGAACGTCCATGGCATCTCTGATGAAGGAAATCAGCAACTCAGCAAAACAATTGGTAGAAAACCAGCTGAACAACAAAAATCAACAAACAAACAAAATGGTAGTTTGAAAAGAGAAGTTTTGAATCAGAGAAATGCTAGTCATACTACCAAAGCCCAGGATCAGAAGGAGAAAACAAAAAATAATTTCGTTGATAAAAACAAGAAAGCTCTGAGTAAGAAAGAAAAGATTTTGAAACAAGCAGACACAGTGACTCTTACTCAGGATCAACTTAATGCAATTCTCAAGACTATTGGAACAGCCGGTGAGTCAGCTGGAGCTCCAAGATTCTCAATTGGTGAGATTCATAGATATTTTTTTGTCTTTTCTCTTCCCATTCTTCCAATTTCAGCTTTGACGAAGCCACAGAGCATTTAGAAAAGTCTTTTCCCTGAAGGTTGCCAAGTGAATTGTATACTTATTTTTGGAGGGTAGTGCATGCATTCCCCAAGGTTTTTAAGGGTCTTAAATGTAAAATATTTCCCATTGAAGATATGAAGATCATAATAGTGGCACTTAATCATTCCTTTTGATTTCATGCGATTTAAGTTTAATATGCAAAGTGAAAGCAAATCAGTGCCATACAAATTCCTATTTGATATACCACATTTAAGGTTAATAAGGGGCATTTTATCCTTTCAATGGCTACCAGGATAAAATCCTGTTCTGCTTTAATTTGATTGGATGATGTTTAGACATATTTTACTTATTATATTATTTACATATTTCAGGCTCCATATTTTGCATATTTCCAGATTGAATTTGTCAAAGAAAATTAAATTGTTCAACTTTTGTTCCTTTAGCTGCAAATCTGTCTGATCTTTACATTGAGTACATTAACAAATCTTTTTCTTTAATATTAGATGCTGGTGAACTGAAGGTGAATTTGAGTAGCATCAATGAGCAAACTGCAGAAACTGAAAATGAGAAGGAAAACGTTGCTTCAACAGACGTTGAAGAGCCAGTAATCTCTCTCAATCAAGACAGTAATAATAATAATAATGATCAGGCAACTCAGGAGGATGCCTCTCATGAGGAGAGGACAAAGGAGTCTCCAAGAACAACTGACCCTGTCCAAAAGCAGTCTCCTAGGATGGGACAGTCAGATATTATCAACACCATAGGCATGACTGAACAGAATGACAAGTCTTTGATGGAGAAGAAAAAGCAGCAATGGAAGAGGGAGCTTGGTAAGTAATATTTGGCAGTCACCACTCGTATCTGCCAATACTCTGTCACCCATCTCTTAATACTTATTTTCTTTTCTTTGTCATTGCCAGTTTTCCCTTTCTCTTTTTTGTCAATATTTACAAATATTACAAACAATTAATCTTTCTTTACCGATAAGTCATGTACGACTTTATAATTATTGTTTTTACACGTACATGATATGTGAGGTATATTTCAATTTTAAATGTCTGAGGAACATGATTTGTGTGCTAAATGACAGGGTTGGCGGATTTAAATCACGTTGATTTAAATCGTGATTTAAATCGCGATTTAAATCACCATGATTTTTGTCTCACCTGCGAAGCAAAGTGAGACTATAGGCGCCGCTTTTCCGACGGCGGCGGCGGCGTCAACATCAAATCTTAACCTGAGGTTAAGTTTTTGAAATGACATCATAACTTAGAAAGTATATGGACCTAGTTCATGAAACTTGGCCATAAGGTTAATCAAGTATTACTGAACATCCTATTAGAGTTTCATGTCACATGACCAAGGTCAAAGGTCATTTAGGGTCAATGAACTTAGACCATGTTGGAGGAATCAACATCGAAATCTTAACCTGTGGTTAAGTTTTTGAAATGTCATCATAACTTAGAAAATATATGGACCTAGTTCATGAAACTTGGACATAAGGTTAATCAAGTATCACTGAACATCCTGCATGAGTTTCACGTCACATGACCAAGGTCAAAGATCATTTAGGGTCAATGAACTTTGGCCGAATTGGGGATATCTGTTGAATTCCCATCATAACTTTGAAAGTTTATGGATCTGATTCATGAAACTTGGACATAATAGTAATCAAGCATCACTGAAAATTTTGTGCAAGTTTCAGGTCTCATGATTAAGGTCAAAGGTCATTAGGGTCAATGAACTTTGGCCGAATCGGGGGTATCTGTTGAATTACCATCATAACTTTGGAAGTTTATTGGGCTAGTTCATTAAACTTGGACATTAGAGTAATCAAGTATCACTGAACATCCTGTGCGCGTTTCAGGTCACATGACCAAGGTCAAAGGTCAATGAACTTTGGCCGAATTGGGTGTATCTGTTGAATTACCATCATAACTTTGAAAGTTTATGGATCTGATTCATGAAACTTGTACATAAGAGTAATCAAGTATCACTGAATATCCTGTTTGAGTTTCAGGTCACATGATCATGGTCAAAGGTCATGTAAGGTCAATGAACTTTGGCCATGTTGGGGTTTTTTGGTGAATAACCATCATATCTCTGTAAGTTTATTGGTCTAGTTCATAAAAAGTGGACATAAGAGTAACCATGTATCACTGAACATCTTGTGCGAGTTAGAGTAGTATTCAAAGTCAGCACTGCTGCTATATTGAACCGCATGATGCAGGTGAGACGGCCAGAGGCATTCCACTTGTTTTAAAAAAATCATTGATTTAAATCACTTCCATTGAAAAATGTACAAATCATTGACAAAGTATTTGTTCAATGCAGTTTTAATTCTTCAAGTCAACTGAAAAACTTTGAATTAACTTTATATCAATAAAAGATCAACAAAGTCTTCATATCTACTTAAAACAAATTAAAATCAAATTAATAAAATCAGGTAATTCCTTAAAAACTACAGATGTATGTTGTCAATAGGTACTCATTTTTTGTAAATTATGTCGAGTTTTTTTCTGAAATTTTACATTCTTTGTCAGTTATTATTAGTCAATTTCTTTCTTAACGTAAAGTTTTCACATAATCCAAAGACTTTTCAGAGAGCAGTTTGTAAAAAAAAATAATATATAAAAGTCAATGAGAAAAGGTTTGTTGGCAGTTTTCCAGTTTTGATCCTTCGCCTACACATAACTACTTCTGTCATGTAAAATAAAAAAATGATACCTGCATGTAATCAACATATTTAACATGCCTCTTATTTCGTATTGTTACATTTATCATACATTTGATGTTTTGAATAACATAATTATAAAAATCACATTAACATAATGTACATGTAGTACAGTCATAATTTGACTGTTGAGAAAAGCTTTCTCTTATAAACCTTATAAGTCACTGCAGCCCATTTTATGTTCAGTGCTACAAATAATGGAAGTTTTGTATCTGCATGTAATAATGGAAAGAGCTCTATAACAACAATTTGCAAAACTCAGAATAAACATTTAACACTGCATTTTAATGTTAAGATGCAGGTACTTCAGTTACAATCATTGGCAGTTGTAAGCTGTGTCTTATTTAAAATAAAATACTTCTTTTTGTAATACATATGTTGTAATTTAAGCAGTTTTGCAGTTTTTATCCTTTAAGTTAAAAGTAAGTAGATTTTTTTTCATACTTCATGGATCAAACAGATTTTTTTGTAGAGAATATGGGAATAAAAATGGTAGATTAATGTGAAAAAATCACAGTAACAGAATGTAGTATAGTCACCCTTTGACTAAGCTATCTCCTATATTGTTCTCCAATCTATCTGTAGCAAGAGAAGAGCTTTTTATCAAAAAGATCCTAAACATATACAGTTGTACTGTAGTCTCTCTTTGACTATTGTAAAGCTGTGACTAATTGAAAAAAAATCATTGATTTGAATTATTTCTCTTACAATATACATGAATACTAGTAATTGGCAAAGGGTTTGTTGGCAGTTTTGATAAGGGATTTTTTCTCTTGGATTTTTTAAATATTTGAATGAAAAATCCCAGAGGGGAATTTTCTCTACTCACTGGGAATTCCCTATGGAATATTCCTTCATAGGCCTATGTATGATAGAATTAAGTTCAGATACATGATTCCTCAAATTTATTTTTAATTGTCCATTTTTACTGGATTTTAATTACAAAATATGTGGTTAAGAACAATATTAGGGGTGAAATGTATAACATCAATATTGATGTCATTGTAAGAGTAAGGGGGGGGGGGATAATTACCCTTTTTTTCGAAGGAACTTTAAAAAAATAAAAAAAATCAAAAAAATCTGATTTAAATAAAAAAAATCTGATTTAAATCAAATAAATCCGATTTTTTTGATTTTTAAAAAAAAATCAAAAAAATCGCCAACCCTGCTAAATGAGCTGATATATATCTGAATTCCGAATATGACTTAAAGGAATCAATTAGATTTGAGAAGTAAAGTATGGAACGATTTTATTTCCTTATTTTTTATAATGTAAAGCAAGTTTACTTCTGAACACTGAACAATGTGCTGTAAAAGGCAACTCCACCAGGAGAGAAATTTATTTTTTTTTCAAACTGAGATACAAGCTGCCGTCATGTTAGTAGTGTATGTGAATAGGGAAACATTGGCTTGGGTTCAATTTTGAAAGTGAAAAAAAATCATGTTTATTTCCCTCAGATGCACAGCTTGCTGCAAAAAAAGCTGCTCAGGAGAAAGATGGAAGGGGCCGGAGGGGTCGCAGCCAGAATGAAGAGAACTCTGGATGGAATCCTTGGGGGCAGCCTGGGGGTGGGGCCCCACTCCGGAGTAGTGTGGATGTTTTGTCTCCTAGAGATAATCCCGCAGTAAGTTGGGCTAAGTATCTTGAAGCCGAAGTAGATTAGTCCCAGTGAAAAACAATTTTTATAGGCAGGTTTTTTTTTTATATCAATGTGAATTGATATAATATAATCATAGTTATAGATATAGAAAGTTTGTTGTCTATTTTTAGCAAATTATGGTATGTGGAATAATAAAAACTAATCTTTCCTAACTCTTAACATGCCACACACACTACTAACCCAATGCCACAGTGCTCTTCCGATGCTAATCCCCTGTGCCAGCCACAAAACCCCCCTGTGCCACATTGATTTGGGGATCACGAGTCGTATTCACTCCTTTCAATAGTCATGATTACAATTGCTTGTAACTCTCTAACGATTAGTTTATCCACAAAATATTGTGTAGTAAAGTTGTAGGAAATTTCATACTCCTTATAATGGTGTCCTCATTATATGGATTGGTTATTATCTTTACTGCTAAAATATGAGTTGTATCAAGTATTTCCATTTTGTGGAGTGTTTTGTATGGATCAAAAAACCTAGGTCTCTTCCCTCTCAGAGGCGGAGCCATATCTTGTAAAAAAATGTAGAAATACTCGAAAAAGTCGAATGTAAACCGCGTAAGTTGATCTGTCAGAAAGCAGAGTTCGCACTGCACACAATAGTGCTAATTACGGCGTGCATGCGATGCGCAATACAATGCAAAACGGCGTAACAATGATTGTAATTCCGAATGTGCGCAGTCATGCACGAAGCAGGCGAGGGTAGGAAACAATGCAAGCACAAAGCAATCAATAGTAGGCGTGCGAGCACGAGTGTGGCATGTAATAGTAGGATACGTAGCGTGCACGAAGCACTCAATGAGTTAAGTTCACTGATAATCACCATCACAGATTAAATCACACCATCATTTGGCACATGAAATATATTTGAAACCATGAACATGTGATGTTGAGATTGCTAGGAATCCACCTTGCGATTTTCACGACAACTTCAGTTTATCTTTTTACAGATAAAAAATGACATTATGACATTGTAACGATATGCATTATCATGTATGTATTCATGTAGCTCCAAGTATCTGATCTGCCCAATGTCTGCACTTCATGTAACACCAAAATTTTTGTAATATTTGTTTATTGTGTGTGAAAGGAATAAAACATCTCCTTATCTCCTCTCCATTGAACAGTATTGACAAGACCCATTTTCACCAGATTAATGTGGTAGAAATGTTTTCTATTACTGTTATCATCTGGCCAAAGATATTTCAGTTACTCTACCAGTTTGGGTGGACAGTTATATCAGATACTTGGCGCTGACAGCTAATATAGATACAACAATTATTCGACAGATTGAGAAATGTCAAGTCAAAACCTGCCATGAATTTATATTCGACATTAATCCCTTTCTTTTTTAAAATGTGTTTTGGAAGATGAGTCATGGTCACCCAAGTCCAGGTCGAAGTAGCAGAGGTCAAGAGTCAAACGATATGTTGAGTCAGTCAATTTCTGGTGTTACTCACATAGAGAGACAGAGGAATGTACCAGCAGCAATGAGAAGCTCTTTTGTCATTGGGGTATGTTGGATATTGATTCATTAAATCTTGTAGCTGTTTGATACCTTGCTTTTTAAAGTCATGCTTGATTTTCATTCATTTTGCCTTGTATAGCTGATTATGCATTTTTTTTTGCAATTGAGGCAGTCCCAACCATTTGCATTCTTGCCTTTAGTACAGATGGATAACATTTTCTAAAGTCACATTCACTCTGGCTCATAATACCTTGTTTCCCAGAAAAAATGAAATGTTTAGATATCGAGTACTTTGTATTCAATTAACAAAATTTTATTTGCATTGTTGATTTTAGCATGTTCTAAGGAAGAAGAAGTTATTCAGATCATTGAATTTGATGAAGTAATGTGAAAAAAATATTGTACCTTGATAAAGGGAAAATATATAAAATCCACTGTTTCAATTGTTATAGAACACTGGGTTATATATTAGCTTGAGAAATCTGTAAAGATTCTGTGCATTCATTAAAAAGTGACTTCTGTTGCTTACTGCTAGCTGACATTTAGTGTAATGACCAAGAATCTCCAACAAATACAACAAAATATTTCTCTTTTATAAATGTATGGGATAGAATTCCTTGTTATTATTATAAGGTAAAGTTAGAATAAAATAATACTTCACTACACCATCTCCTCCAATGCAATGCTCTCACAGTCCAAGGCAAAATTTCTACAGTAGGTCACATATATTTATTGTTTTATTTTACAGGGAATAGCTAATGAACGAAATGACGAATTGAAAAGGAAGGAAAAACAACAATGGCTTCAAGATTTAGGTAAGTATTTATGTAGCTAGCTAGTGTGATGATTGTGGAAAAGTATAGTTCCCTTTTGTTTGGGTTTATGATGTTCTAATGGATTCATTGTAGTTCTTTTGTTCAAAATAAAGAATTTTAGAAATAAATTCATAGTAAGATTTTAGTGGAAACCGATAATCTGATATGAAATTGCATATGAAAAAAAGTAGTAAACCCCTATTGCAATTTTATTATTTATAGTCTTTCACATAGTTGTGTTATTCAGTATTACCAATACTCACACGTTCCAACATATTCTTTTTTTTTTAATAATAAACAATTGACAGCTAATTCCACTCGCAATAATTTAATTTTAAGAAATAGAGACAAAAATTAAGCATGTATTTAGAATTTTATAAGAATCGGATGTAAATTAAGGAAGTTAACATAGGTGTTATGCAAGTTGTATTTTCTTTCTTCATAAGAAATTATGTAATGTTGGTAGGTATGATAATTCAGATGTTATGTATTGAATAATGAAAATATATAAAAAAAAATAATGGCAAATCAACATTTTCAAAATGGGTTCATAAATGTGAATATAACTGTTTTGTGAAATCAAGCATTCTAGATTTTATAAGTTTCATAGATTGAATTAGATTTTGATAAAGTTTTCAATGTTGTAATTGTTTGGTTTTCCTCTATAAATGAGCTTTTTTTGAGGTGGACTTGTCCTTTAAAAACTCGCCCGTCTACAGCTCTTACCTGTCTGTTCAGTATTCACAATAAGTTTTCATTCTACAAGGGAGAAGTGTCTTGGTTTTCAGAGTGCGATATTAGAATAGAATGGTAATGTTTGTATGGTAATTGTATTTCTCCATGATACAGAGAAACAGAAAAGAGAAACTAGAGAGAAGAAAGAGCAGGAAAAGGCCAGCAAGCGTGCCTTAGAATCGGCTGTAGCACAGCATTGGGCAGAGCCTATTGAGCATCCACCATCCAGGATGATATCTAGAATGGATAACAAGGTTAACCAGGTAAGAAACAGAATTTATTCATTGGTCGTTACAGTGACATTATGGGATTATGCGATTTGCGTTGAAATTTTTAAGTTTTGTATAAAAAAAAAAAAATCAACATATGAATGTGGACATGCCTGTTTGTACAATGCCTTACTACATAGAGTAATGCCATTATATTTTGGAGGCTTTATTTATCCATATATATATATATGAAAAATGTTAATATTGAATTTTCACTTACTAACACAAGAGCCAGTTGATTTTTCAAGTTAAGTATTGTAAATTCGACTTGATGACTGAAGTTTGAACATCTTACAGGTAGGCATTCTGTTTTTGGTTGGATTCCTGCATGTCTATCTTCATTTTCAATCATTTCTTACCTTCCTACAATAAGCAAAAAAAAAAACTTGTGAATGTATCAACTTCAAATGTTGTAGGTGTAAATACGGAGTACTGAAAATTATGTCATATTACTGCACTTTTTCTGGTATGTAAAATGAAAATATGATAATGTAAAATTTATGCAACTCACCCTTGACATGTTATTGATTTATCATTGCTGTGTTTTTGTCTCACCTGCATAGCAGAGTGAGACTATAGGCGCCGCTTTTCCGACGGCGGCAGCGGCGGCGTCAAACTCAAATCTTAACCTAAGGTTAAGTTTTTTAAATGACATCATAACTTAGAAAGTAAATGGACCTAGTTCATGAAACTTGGCCATAAGGTTAATCAAGTATTACTGAACATCCTGCGTGAGTTTCATGTCACATGACCAAGGTCAAAGGTCATTTAGGGTAAATGAACTTAGACCATGTTGGAATCAACATCAAAATCTTAACCTAAGGTTTAAGTTTTTGAAATTTCATCATAACTTAGAAAATATATGGACCTAGTTCATGAAACTTGGACATAAGGTTAATTAAGTATTACTGAACATCCTACCTGAGTTTCATGTCACATGACCAAGGTCAAAGGTCATTTAGGGTTAATGAACTTTGGCCGAATTGGGGGATTCTGTTGAATTATCATCATAACTTTGAAAGTTTATGGATTTGATTCATGAAACTTAAAAATAATAATAATCAAGTATCACTGAACATCCTGTGCAAGTTTCAGGTCACATGATCAAGGTCAAAAGTCATTTAGGGTCAATGAACTTTGGCCAAATTGGGGGTATTTGTTGAATTACCATCATAACTTTGAAAGTATGTTGGTCTAGTTCATAAAACTTGGACATAAAAGTAATCAAGTATCACTGAACATCCTGTGGGCATTTTATGTCACATGACCAAGGTCAAAGGTCAATGAACTTTGGCGATAATTGGCGTATCTGTTGAATTACCATTATAACTTTGAAAGGTAATGGATCTGACTCATGAAACTTGGACATGAGAGTAATCAAGTATCACTGAACATCCTGTGCGAGTTTCAGGTCATAAGATCAAGGTCAAAGGTCATGTAAGGTCAACGAACTTTGGCCACGTTGGGGGTATTTGTTGAATAACCATCATATCTCTGTAAGTGTATTGGTTTAGTTCATAAAACGTGGAAATAAGAGTATCCAAGTATCACTGAACTTCTTGTGCGAGTTATAGTAGTTTTCAAAGTCAGCACTGCTGCTATATTGAATCGCGTGATGCAGGTGAGACCGCCAGAGGCATTCCACTTGTTTGCATAACAATTCCCTTAAATTTGTGTTTCAATACAGGTAACTTATTCATATAATCTTTTGAGTAAAATTTGAATGTGTTAAATACCCACCTACAATTAACATTACGTCATTTAATGAAATAACAGTATATAGTCAAGTATGTAACATTAGCTTCCCATGATATTTTAGCACAAACTTGGACTATAGCCTCACGTATGCATTTTTGTCTCACCTGCGAAGCAAAGTGAGACTATAGGCGCCGCTTTTCCGACGGCGACGGCGGCGTCAACATCAAATCTTAACCTGAGGTTAAGTTTTTGAAATGACATCATAACTTAGAAAGTATATGGACCTAGTTAATAAAACTTGGCCATAAGGTTAATCAAGTATTACTGAACATCCTATTAGAGTTTCATGTCACATGACCAAGGTCAAAGGTCATTTAGGGTCAATGAACTTAGACCATGTTGGAGGAATCAACATCGAAATCTTAACCTGAGGTTAAGTTTTTGAAATGTCATCATAACTTAGAAAATATAAGGACCTAGTTCATGAAACTTGGACATAAGGTTAATCAAGTATCACTGAACATCCTGCATGAGTTTCACGTCACATGACCAAGGTCAAAGGTCATTTAGGGTCAATGAACTTTGGCCGAATTGGGGATATCTGTTGAATTCCCATCATAACTTTGAAAGTTTATGGATCTGATTCATGAAACTTGGACATAATAGTAATCAAGCATCACTGAAAATTTTGTGCAAGTTTCAGGTCTCATGATTAAGGTCAAAGGTCATTTAGGGTCAATGAACTTTGGCCGAATCAGGGGTATCTGTTGAATTACCATCATAACTTTGAAAGTTTATTGGTCTAGTTCATTAAACTTGGACATTAGAGTAATCAAGTATCACTGAACATCCTGTGCGCGTTTCAGGTCACATGACCAAGGTCAAAGGTCAATGAACTTTGGCCGAATTGGGTGTATCTGTTGAATTACCATCATAACTTTGAAAGTTTATGGATCTGATTCATGAAACTTGTACATAAGAGTAATCAAGTATCACTGAATATCCTGTTCGAGTTTCAGGTCACATGATCAAGGTCAAAGGTCATGTAAGGTCAATGAACTTTGGCCATGTTGGGGTTTTTTGTTGAATAACCATCATATCTCTGTAAGTTTATTGGTCTAGTTCATAAAAAGTGGACATAAGAGTAACCATGTATCACTGAACATCTTGTGCGAGTTAGAGTAGTATTCAAAGTCAGCACTGCTGCTATATTGAACTGCGTGATGCAGGTGAGACGGCCAGAGGCATTCCACTTGTTTCTTTTGGGATTATGTTAATTTAAGGTACAAGATGACTCTCGAGTGATGAGTAGGATGGCAGCTGAGAAGAAAGAACGGGCTAAGGAAACTGATCAACCAAAAAGTGCTCCCTTGAACTCTTCCCGTTCTCCTCACACCATCGATGAGGTTTCTCCCAGGTTAGTTCTAGCTCAAGTCTACCTAAACAAAAAGTTTATCTGAATAAATGAAGAATAATTAAACAAGCATGAAGCTGAAAATTTCATCAAACTTGGATGTGAAAAAATAAAGTGTTGACTTCTAAAGTTTTTTTCACAGAACTGTTTTTCAGCAGAGGAAACCAATTACGTCACACACACCATTTTTGTTGTATTTTATTATCTGAAATATGGAATATTTCAATTCTTAGCTGTTATAATGGGTCCACCTTAAATATGTTGTACTACATTTACTTTCTTATTTTATATCCAATTCTAGTGAAATTTTCAGTGTTATGCTTTAGTGATTTTTCTCTATAAATTACGAAAATGAACTTGTCCAGTTGTCTTGACCTTTAATTTTAATTTAAATTGAAATTAGATTCTACATGTATTGGATTTGTAGGTCACTATGTACATCAACCATATGCACATTATAAATTTCTTTACAAAGGTTTTAGGAAAATGCTCATTTTGGAATGACATACTGGTGAATGTTGTCATACTGTAAGAATGAAAACTTATTTTTTTCTTGTTTTTTGCAATTTCAAGTCTTGTGTTATGTTTTTTCCCCATTAGACCACATATAAGACCTTCCAATACTTTGATTGATCCAGCTGAAATGGAGAGAAGAGAGGCCCAGAAAAAGAAGCATATGGAACACATGGTTAGTCATTTTGTATCAGTGTTTGAAAATTGCCTTTTATGGAATATAATTAGTTCGTTTTAATAATAATAATAATATGATCCATTTATATAGTGCAGCTACTATAATTGCATATACTCTACTGCGCATGATACTTGGTATCATATTATTACCCTGGCTGTAGCTGAGCCGCCTTATAGGCAGTTAAGCATTCAAGGAATAAATCCTACTGGGTACCTATTCACCTCACCTGGATGGAGTGCAGCACAATGTGGGTAAATTTCTTGCTGAAGGAAAACACGCCATAGCTGGGATTCGAACCCACGTCCATCTGATTGAAAGACGTGAGTAGTAACCACCAAACCATGACGCCCCCACAGACCACGACGCCCCAACGTTTTTATTCCATTTTGGAAGTTGTTTTTCTTTTTGTTTATGTTTCTTAAAATTTACTGCTTTTATGAAAATCCACTTGGCATTTGGTGAATTGCCCATGAAGCAGATAATTACCATTTATTATGTTGAGGCAAACTGTCATTTCCTAGTTAATTTTATACATAGCTATTGTTTGAAGTGATTCTGAGGAAAGATAGTGTATATAATCATATTGCTGAGGACAAGTTGTATGTCTCATCTCCGGAAAGGACAGCAACATTCTTGTTGCGGAATTGTGTATTGCGTAATGCATATTTTTCAAAGGAACCTCCCCCAACTCACCACACATTCTGACCTTTCCCACAGGCTTTTGTTCAGGCCCAGGTGGAGGAGAAACGGAGAAAGAAGCAAGAGGCTTTGGCTCTAAGACGCCAGGAAGAGGCCGAACAGGAGAGGAAGTTGGCTGAGGAGAGAGATCGTCTTGCAAGAGACTTTGAGCATGAGCAGGAGAAGGTGAGGAAGAAAGAAGAGGCTGCTGCTGCTAAGCAAAGAGTCCTTGAAGAGAGTATGCAGAATGCACATGAAGCAGCCATGAGGGAAAAACATGCAGAAAGGATGAGGAAGCTTCAAAGGCAGGGACACGATGTCACCAACCTTAGGAAAAGCTGGGAAGGTATGACAAATATGCTGCCCCCTCCATATATACTTCAGTGCATGATTTATTTGCTCACTTTTGTTTGGTAAAGATTCAACAATGTAAATTTTATAGGACTATCATTTTACCATTTAAACATGTATAAGAGTAGTGACTAATAAATGTTATTATACTACCATCAATCAAAATTAGGAGGGTATATAGGATTCTCTCTTTTGTTGGGCTTTAGTTGGTCGGTCAGGTTCATTCATATTGTCACTGTCACAAAAGTACATAGTTATGCATTTACATGTAGCTGATTGTTTCATTTAGTTTGAGAGAAAAATCAAACGATAACTACAACATCACCTTATACAGGGGCCGCGGGCGGGGGGGGGGGGGGGGGGCGTGGGGGTTCAGCCCCCCACTTTTTTCCAAAACCGTGTACAAAAACATAAAAATGACCATATGATTGTGATTTTTTGCATGGTCAGCCCCCCCACTTTGAAAACCATTCCGCGGCCCCTGTTATATTCCTTTTAATTTCATGCTCTCTTATTCCTCCCTCTAGAAAAACGGCAAAGTCCTGAGGTATCCCCTAGACTTCCTGTCCAGGTTACTGTATCTCATCCTCAGCCTGATTTAAAACCAGCTACCTCAATCAATTTCTCACCAAGACGAGAGAAAGGTCCCTCTGCAGACCTTCAAGGGATTCCTCAAACTGCAGCCTCTCACATCCAAGATGCTGCAACTTCCCCCATCAATGAAGTATCAACACAAACTGGTAAGCATGATGTTCTGACCAAATCATGCTCTTTCAAATGGTGCTTTTAGCCTCTGACCATGTGGTATAATTAAAGTGAATCAAACTCCCTGTTTTTTAACTTCTTTGTCTAAATCCAGTTCATACACTTACCGTTTGGTCTAATTTCATCTAGGTCTGCACATCAGTTCATCCAATATCCAGTAAAGTTTAATACAAAACTTCATTTAGTCTAAAGTCATTTGCCCTTCTGGTACCGTAATTAAGCCAAGTGCCAGTTAGACAAAATGATACATGGACCAAGAGTACATATGAAAATTATCATATTGATGCCATTACTGATTTATCAACAAAGCAATTATGATGAAACAAAGCTTTAGTGTACCTTCATCTCTCTTTCTGTTGTTACTGCACTGTATTCTTTGATGATATTTATTCATGGCCAAAGTCACTTCAGGATGTTGGATTTTAAATGTTTAGTTACAATAAAACATTCTTTCAGGTAATTTTGCGTGAAGCTATTCCTTAAATGAGGAAATGGTGTGTTGTTTTCATCCCATACGATTACAAAAGTCAGCCAGAAATTTACTTTTTATTTTTTAGTGTGGAAGAGCAAATCAAAGCTTTAAAATGATATATAGGTTATCAAAGTAGTCATACAACTTCCAAGCTGCCATTAACAATTTATCATAAAGGCGTTTGTATTTAAAAAAGTTCTACCTTCTTTCCTCTATATGCAATTAGATGTTCTGGATGAAAACTACATATCTCCCAGACTGATTGAAGCCATACGACGGGCAAGTGAAGGAGCAGAGTACAAACCTAAGAGCAAGAAACGTTCTGATCAGGAAAAGAGCAAGCATCCTGCGGAAGGAGGTAGAAGGAAGGACAAAGGAGTGAAGGTGGTTTCTATCAAAGAGGAAGTGTCAGAACAGAAAGCTAGCAAGGGTAGAAAAAACACTGATGCTGCCAAACCAAAATGGGGACAAAATGCACAAAGCAAGAAGGGGATTAAGAATTCTGATAAGGATATGTCAATGAGCAAACGTAAAAGGGAAGAGAGACTGAGGAAGAGACAGGAGGAGTTGATTAGTTTACAGGAGAAGAGTGCTCCCAGGAGGTCTCAGACCAAGCAAACTCATGTAGAGAATGAGGGTCAAGGAAGAAAATCAAGAGCTGATACAAAGCTGTCACATCACTCGGATGAAAAAGAAAGTAAAGCTACCAAAGTGCAGCGTGAGAGAGCAGGTTCAAGACGAGAGGAGGCCATGTTAGCACAAGAAAGAGTGATGTCACAGCAACAGAGCAGAAAGGAGTTCAGACCGTCTTCCAGTGACGACAGCTACAGTACGCAAACACCAACACTTGGGAACAATGACTTTGTACCATTCATGAGAACTGAGGATGATGAGTTACTTGAAGGTAACATATCTATTAGCCCTGCTCCTGCTCCACCAAGACCGGCCCCAAAGACAAATGATGCATCACCGAGCAGAACATCCAGGCATTCTAGGCAATCACATAGAGAAATGGTCAGTTCAATTTGTATTTTCTAACAGAAAAATGTAAATAGTTTCTTAGCATGTAAAAAAATCTTTTGTAACCTCTCATTGGAAGGTGATTCTTGATGCCCAACATCCAACAATCTTCCATGGATTTTGCTTTTTTTTAGTCTGTTTCTAAACATTAAATCTTATATATTTTGAAATCAAAACGCAAAGGAGTAAATATGCATTATTCACTGCAAAATTGAAACCCCAAAAATACATCTATCACATCCCGAAATATGATTGATTTGTATCAACTCGACCCAAGTTTGGTCTGAATTACTAACTGTACTTACCTACTGGTGAAGCAGTGTGACTTTTGTGTGAAAATACAAAAGTGTGATTTTGTTTTTCTTAAATGTGATACAAACTTTTATTTTCTTTGATATGTATGTTGGACAATTTAGCAAAATCAAGGGAGAACTGCTGCAAAGCATAGAAACTTTTTGTGATATAAAATTGCATTGAAAATACCTTCTGTAAAGTGAAAAAGAATATATATTCATATTTTTCCATTTATGGTTCCAAACTTCAGAGTAAAAATATATAAAAAAAGGTGCTGCATGAGGATGGTCAATTAATTATTAAAGCATTTTTTTTTAAAGTGTTGATTGAAAATTACTCTTCCAAAGTTTGGCAGCTCTGTGCATGAGATGAATTTCAAGTTGTGATTGATTTTATTCTATTACAAAGCTTTATAAGAGATAAATCAGGTGATAGGTTCCCTCAAAACTATATTCTCTATTTACAGGATCCATTGTTGAATCCAGACAGACTGAAAGATAAAGAACATAGACAAGAAGAAATTCTTATGCAGCTCTCAACGTTAAGACAGGTTAGTAGAGATATAAATAGATCATAGTTACTTTATTGGGGACATGTTCCTTGAACGTCATGTTAGATGAAATGTGTATCATGGCACAATGCATTTTAAAGCCTACTCACTGCATGCCATTTTGTGAAACTTTTATCCCTTCCTTCCTCCAATCAGGAATGAATGAAATAAATTTATATGAGTGCTGATGTAAACAAGGTAAAGGTCAAATAATGATTGAAAATCAAATCTACTTGAATCCACTAACAACATTTAACAGGAAGACAGTTTTCCATCTGATACAAGTCTGAAGAATTCCCAGTAACAGGAAAATTTAGTTGTTAGAATGTGAGTGTTATTGTCCTTAAAAGGGAAGTTCACTAGGTAAAAGGTGTATTGTAAAAATAGCACTTGGTCTCATTCTGGCATGAATGCTTGCTTGTCTTGAAAGGAATTAAATTATGATATATTTCTATGTAAATTTTCTTTATCTAAACAACATTCAGACGTTCATTACTAGGTATTGATCAAGTGATCGTCTCACCATCTGCTGATCTTAGAGTTTTACTTGATAATTTTTTTTTCATTTGATTTACAGGGTCTTCTGATGAAGCAGAGAGAGCTGGAGATAGGTTTATCACCTTCATCACCTGTGATTATATAGAGTGACTGATCGCAAATTATATCCTTCGTGTTCTTCATCTTATTATACTGAAAAGTATTCAATTGATTATTGCTATGAAATACATACAGTATAATTCACAAAATTCCATTAACATTATGTCGACAGTGATTGATTGTGAAAAATAAATGCAAGCTTATATTTACTACAGTTGATAGTATAATTTTTCATACACATTTCTCCCAAAAATAGTTTTCTTGCCATCGAGAACATCTTGCATGAAAAATTATTAAAATGTTCTATTTCATTCATAGGTTGGACTGGTGTGGTAACAATAGCTGTGTATGGGTTGCTTCATATTCAGATATCAAAACAATTACTATTACAATCCTAGAGGAAACCTGATACCCATTCTTTAAAGGTTAAGTCCACCCCAGAAAAATGTTGATTTGAAAAATTAGAGAAAAATCAAACTAGCATAAAGCTGAAAATTTCATCAAAATCGGATGTAAAATAAGAAAGTTATGACAATTTAAAGTTTTGCTTATTTTTCCACAAAATGTCGATATGCACAACTCAGTGGCGTGCAATTGAGACAGATGATGATGTCCTTCACTCCCTATATCTTTTTGTTTTTTATTGTTTGAATTAAACAATATTTCATTTTTTACAGATTTGACAATAAGGACCAACTTTGCTGGACCAAATAGTATTAATCAATGATAATTACACATGTTCAGGGAGGAATCAATCAATGTTTCTTCTTGGCAATGAGGAGAAACTTAAAATATTTCATGAAATAAAATACAAAAGAAATAGTGAGTGGATGATGTCATCAGTCTCCTCATTTACATACCGACCAGGATGTGAATATAACTGTTTTGTGAAATTAAGTGAACTTTAAAATATCAGAACTTTCTTATTTTACATCCGATTTTGATGAAATTTTCAGTGTTGTGATTTTTGGATTTTTCTCTTTTTATTCAGATTGACTTTTTTTGGGGGTGGATTTGGCCATTATAAACCTGATTTTAACCAACACAAGTCTTTTATGGTAAAAAGAATAGGGCAAAAAGTTCACACAAGCCATTGTACTATTATCATCTGCTTCCACTATACATTGAGTGAAATCCTCTGTTACTCAGTAAAAGGTATTTGCCATTTAAAATGTATGTATTCTTGATAAATTGAATTAAGTTAATTAAACAAATATTGTGCAATATGTTGATATTATTCTTTGTCTGCACATTTCCTCTTTATATTTTAATTCATTATTCTTTCATCTGTATGAATTTCCAAGTACCGTACATATGGAGATATAAAAATAACATAATGATTATCATCCTTGTCAGTTTTCAAGTTTTTGAAAGGCTGTGAACACATATTTCTTTCTTCATGGCTACTATGCCGCACCCTCTTTAAGAAGCAGAATCTGAAGTAAACAAAAATCATGCAGTTCTCTAGATGCTTAGCTTGGATTAAAAATACAAAGCGTATTTACATTATGAAACCAAGTATTTTAGATACATGGTACTTTGATTAAAAAAGTTATTAGTATAGTATAGCTCATTTGTAAAATCTGTAATTCTTCATAATTTGTCAACTGTTTAAGATGTTGATCATGAAGAAAGGATATTAGTTGTCATGAAAAGTATACATTTAAACCTATATACAGTTAAAATATATTCATTTCATTTCAAATACTGAAAGTATAAATAATTTCTATCATAGAAAAAAAAAGATTGCCCTTTATTTAAAAGTATATGTAAATTTGATTTGGAACTGGTAAATTAATAGAAAAGAAAATCCCAGCTCTTGACAACATATTCTTTGTACCTGTTTTAGTGGAACACTTGTGCCTAGTGACTTATAATCGTATTGGAAAGCAGAATGGGGGCAGATAGAATGTTGGTGCTAAAATGATCGAGGATAAAGTACAAGCATTTACCTGGAAAATGCTAATACAATGGGTGATTTCAATTATGGTGTTGACCTTAGTTTTCAGCTCATCCGGCCCGAAGATGAGCTTGTGGCATGGCGTCCGTTGTCTGTCCACAATTTCAAAATGATATTTATTCGCCATGTCAAGTCCGATTTCAATTCTGTTTGCATTATATGATAGCACTAGGTGGGGGATTCAAAACTTCTACACAGAATTTTGAAATTCATTAAATATGCTCATGTATGCACATTTTTCAAAATTCACAAAAAAAGCTTCTTTATTTGTTGACCGATTTTGAATTTTTTGCTTCCATCTGGTAGAGCTTCATGAGGTCCACCAAACTTCTACACAAAATTATGAAATTTTCAGTAGAAAAACTATTGATGCTAATTTATGCAAAATTTATTCATAAATCACAGAAAATGCCTGTTTATTTGTTGACCGATTTTGATTTTTTTTCTTCCATCTGGTAGAGCTGCATGAGGTTCTCCAAACTTGTACACAAAATTTTGAAATTTTGTCTGGAAAATTATTTATGCTAATTTATGCAAAATTTATAAATCTCAAAAGATGTTTTTTCTTCTTCATTTGTTGATCAATTTCAATTTTGTTTGCTTAATATGATAGCTGGAGGTGGTGATACAAAATTTCAACACAGAATTTTGAAATTCATTAATTATAATTTATTCATATATTTTCAAAACTCCCAAATAATTACCTATTTATTTGTTAATTGATATTGATTATTTTTGTTCCATGTGAGAGCTACATGAGGTTCACCAAGGTTCTACACAGAGTTAAGAAATTTTGACTAGAAAGTTATTTATGCTTAATTTATATGATATTTATTCATAGATCACAAAAATGCTTTTATGTCATTTCCTCATCAATTTCAATTCTATTTCCTCAATTTAAGTCACCAGTATAATTCACTACATTGTCAACTGGGCTGAAGTTAAAATTGTGTTAAATTTCATTGCGAGATGCCGGATGAGCTCCACATCATTGATGTGCTAGTTTTTTTTTATATTGTGTCACCTTAACACCACACTTGAAATAAAGAAGGTCCTAGGACAAATCTCTCTAGGTGTTCAGCAATCAATTATGTGTTTAGGATAATTCTTATAAACCTACATTTTGTTTTTAAATCTATTGAAGGCAATCTAAAATTTGACTCCACCCCAACATCTAACTTGAAATCATCCAATGTTTATGGTCTGAATTCATATAGCATTACCATGTTTATATGAAGACTTGTCTTTTAGCACAGAAGTGATAATAAAATATTTGTTAAATAATTGCTATTTATTTTTAATGTTTCAAATATTATTTACTATAGGATGCACTCTTCTTTATGAGGTACTTATAGTGACACTTATGTACTGAAATTTGTTTATATTGCTTTATTTTTGGATTAAGAAATCAAGAATACATGTTGAGATATGACTTTTAATGTTTTGAAATCCTTGAATATTTCTTGCTTTTATTTATTAACAGAAAATATAATCTATGAATATTACATATGCTTCATTATTTTGGAAATATATGTTTTTGCTGTTGTCTTTGTTGTGGATAATAAACTTTAAATCATTATTGGAAAATCATTTTCTATGTACAGGTATTTTCAATGTAAATGTGCATATTACATTTTTGTGGTTTTGTATTTTCTCAAACTTTTGCTTTTTAAATGCAGTCTCTCACAAGTGATGTATTTATAGATGTCACATCGTCCCTTTGATCAAATCAGAAGCATTAAGAGTTTTTGGGATAGGATAAAAAGATATTTGTGCTTTAAGCGAAGCACACATTATGCAATGCAATTGCATTAAGACCCGATTGCAACAAAATTGCAAAGTGTACGCCAACTTGCAATGTGCATCTGCAATCTGATTTGCTGCAGAAGATCGCAGATCAAAAGTCAGATATTGTATGCTAAATCTTCGTGCAATTTTGATAATTTGAGCAAAATGGAATCAGATTGTCCTAGATGATGTCGCGACCAATTTGCTACGCCACTGCAGTGCATTCCATGTAGATGCAGCGTGTTGGTGTTGCAGAGCTGTTGCAATGGGAGCGCTGGCCTCTGATGTGATTGGCAATCAGATCTTCGTGCAATCACATCGCATAGTGGACTTCACCCAGACAACCAAGTAAAATGGTTTTGTACAATATGTACATAAATATCCAATTTGTTATATTTACAGCACAAAATGCAGGAAATAAACTCATCAATAAATGTGAGAATCCATTAAAAGCTGGCAGAATTATGTAATTTCAGTTTTTATTATGTGGCTAAACTTGTGAGCTTCTCATTTCCAGTGTATCGTGAATTTTATGAACTGACTTTTTTTTCCAATATTTAATCCATAGAATATTTTTTTAATGGAATTTATGCTCCTCATGTTCCTGATTTTATTACTTGTAGAACTAACTTGACTTCATAGTGCAGGACTTTTTTATGCATACATTGCATCTGAGAAGTAAGCAAACCAGAAATCTCAATTGTTATTTGTCAAACTTAGGCAAATGACTTCTATTTTATTCATAGTATACTATCATAAAGTTTCAGCTTTATTTATTATACCAAGATGATAATGAAATATTCATAGAATTCAGTAAATCATAAAATAAAAAGTGAAAATGACTGGGATATAAATGATTGCTTTATCATTAATTATATCTGAGTTTAAAGATTTTAACACACTACCAGATGAGATGAAATGTTTTGTACACTATATCCATAATTGATATAGCATCAACAGCACTTTACTGAACACTAAGAATATCCTTGTCAAAAAGTCAGTTGCATGAGTTATTCATTAGTAATAGGGCCTATTCTGTAAATGGCCACAATTATTGAAATAATAAATATATCTGGCTATCACCATGGTAGTCACTTGTCAAGGGGGCGGGGACTGAATTTTAAAAAAATCACGTGTTTTCACAGATTCCTTGCCGGAGCTATCATATGGTTAACAAAAGACATGAACCTGAACAATACGTAGTGCTAAAAAGCTGAAGCCTCTTCATTTTTGTCTCGCACACCAGAGGTGAAGGCGAGACTTAGGGATCCAAATGTTGTCCGTCCGTCACAAACCTGTAATGACACATAACTCCACAACCGTAAGTCGCTTTTCAACCAAACTTGGATGGTAGATGGACTGGGGTGGGGGACCTGCATGTTCTGCTGCAGTCTGAGTTCACATGTTAAGGTCAAAGGTCAATTTCAGGTCAACGTTAAAGTTTACATGCAAGACTCTCTTATGACACCCAACTCCACATCCGTAAGTCGCTTTTCAACCAAACTTGAATGGAAGATGGACTTGGGGGACCTGCATGTTATGCTGCAGTCTGAGGTCATATGGTAAGGTCAAAGGTCATTTTCAGGTCAATGTTAAAGTTTACACGCAAGACTCTCTTATGACACCTAACTCTGCAACCGTATGTTGCTTTTCAACCAAACTTGGATGGTAGATGGACTATTTGTTTTTTACTCACTCATGCATGAATGAAGAATCTTCTAAGATTTACAAGGTGAAAGAGGAGAATCTAACAGGGTGTTGCAAGAAAATATGTGCAATCTATTGCAAATATTTTGTTGCAATTTTGCAATTGATAAATCAGTCTTAACTGGTCATTTTGCCTCCGAAGAAGATTCTGCTAGGATCGAAAGCTTAGGCCACTTTTGACTCTCTTAACTGTAGCAAGTCAGATTACACTGCTTGTTTCAAGAAGCAGATTACAAATAAATTACAATTTAATTTTTTAATTTCAAAACTTACAATCAATTTAGGGACTGCAAGTAGACTTGCAATTGATCGCAAAAGTTTCTTGAAACCCCCCATAAGCCTTACAATGATAACTAATTTATCATATTCCAAAACAAGGGTACAGTTATTTTTGAGGCAATAAAAGAAAAATAATTTCTTGTACTTCATCCATGTACAATAATTCTTAAATTACTAGGTAATATAGGCCCATTCTTGATTCTATTCCATTCCATAGGACAAATCAGTTAAATAACAAAAGCACCATCTTTCCCAGTACTAGGCTTCCTGTTTAGTTACTGCGGCAGCCCGAACACATACTGTCTGAAGACGTGTCGAGGTTCCCGGGGCAACCTGTTTAGGGGCATACAAGAGTTAATATGTTCGTTAGCATACGTGGAATGAGTTCTCTCACCATATCAACATTATTGCTGAGCATTGTCTCATATCTGAATGCTCAATAATGCTCAAGTACAAAAAAGAATACAGCTACAATCATGTGAGGTTTTCATTGCCTATACATTCCCTACAAGAAAAAGATACAACTTGTTTACATAAACGTGGTATAGCTTATTGTCGTAAGATGATTGGTACATTGTACAATAGCTTTAATGATGACATTTTTTCTCTCTCTAATCAAATTGTCTCGGAGTTGCATACAGACTTTGCATCATTTTTTGTTTTAGCTCAAACTTAACACAGCACCTTGGAATGATTACAGGGAACAATGAAGCTTGTATCATTTGAGAGGAGAAAAAGTTCATACTTGTTAAATCAACTAAAAACAAATCAATATTGGCAGGATCTAATTGATGAAATCAAATTGCAAAACAACAAACAATTAACAGCATACTAGCCTAAACATACACAAAGAGGTTGTAAAACCTTTTCTTTTTCTTTTTACTGAATCACAAAAAATAACTTAACTAGATACTCATTCTATCTAATTGACTAATCTGTACAGGAATGCTGGATTTTTATGAGACTGAAATTCTGCCACTTATTTTGGAAGTAAGAATATACCATAGAATTTCATATTCCTTTAAAAAAAATCATCTTTAACTATTACAAAGTGAGACTAATTTTTTTTCCTTCCCAAATACAAAGTATAATTTGAGAAACCGATTCATGAGCTCAAGTTTGCAGCTCACTGATATAGATGTATTCAGAATTAATTCATATTTCTAAACAGATAATTTAACAACATCTCATGTATTTTTTCTGCTTGCGATTATCAATAGCACTTCTTGGTCACTACAATAGCTACAGACTATCGTGAATTTGGAAAAAAAAACAATAACATTTTTGTCATTCATCTGTTTAAACATGGACATTTGCATAAGCTACTATATGTAAGACACAAATCTACAAGTAATTGACATTTATAGATAAATTAATCAAATATATGAATACTATATTCTTCACAATAAATACCCACAATAAATACTATACATAAAAGTACCACATATGTTCTTCAGTTAAAATTTGTTTTCCATCTCTGGCAAGTTTGGCATATTACAGTAATCCACTATCCCTTTAGATTGAGTGCAAGAACAGACTCAACATACTGCTCCATTTCTACAAAGTCTGCGATGACAATATTAATACCCTTCGGTCCAATAGCTTTATCCTTCAAAAAGAACTTTGTATTCCTGATTGCTGCAGTCGCAAGTACATCTTTCAAGTTACTACCAATATGCTGTAGAATGGTAGTACCCGTTGGGGTCAAGACACCCTGTGATACATAAAACTTGTCCTGAGGCCTTCCTCTGGTGTGATGAGCATTTAGTATATTCACCATCTTGGGTGCTTCAGTTGTGTTGGGCCATACGCTGTGGATACTGCGACCTTGCCAGATGTTAGGATGTTTTACCGACGTTTCATCATGGTAGATTGTAATCACCTGCCAACCCTCATCACACAGGACATTAAGGGTGACTGCTTCCAGATCCATCTCAGGGCAAAGCTTGGAGGAAAATGCACCCTCTATGCAGGATATGAGCTGATCATGCTTCTCCTGCATGCAGTACAGATGGTTGAAATCAATGATTACAACTTCTCTTGGATGCTCATTTAACCAGTCATTGATTTCTCGCAAGCCGTTGCTAACTTGTAAGCCATGCAGACCATGCACGAAATAGAAGCCTTCCTTGCCTGGACAGCGTGATATTCTGAAGTCAAAGTAGCGAATTCCTAGGTCCAGCTGCTGTTTGAAGTTGAGTGACTGTGTGACTGACCAATTGTGGACAATCTTTTTGGCTGCATCACCAAAGACTGCGACAAGGTTCCGTACTGTGTCTGGTGAGCCCGATGAAACTGGTGATTGGCAGTCGAGGAAGAAACTGAAAGAGTCGTGAGATCCTTCAAAGAAACAAGAAAGGATAATACAAGGTCTTACAATATTGAATAATTTAATTTGCGATTGGACATCAAAGATGAGAAAAATACTAACATAATCAGGACAATGACAATAAATACTGAAATTTGAATATCAATTGTAAACAAATATTATTGTTACAATAATTATTTACAATCAATAATAGCTCATCGAAGCGGTTCAAGCCTAATGTATTTGCAGTGTTTATGAATGGATACACAATATTGGTCTGGTAAGAAACCTCTGATTTTTCATATTTTTGGGGGGGATATTGTTGTACCTTTATACGCATATTTAGGGTTTATTAGACTAGGTGTATAAAAAAAAGGTATGCAATTTAATAAAATTTTTGTCTAAAATAGGGTCGCTAGTTCTATTATTATGTTGAATATGAAGGGAATTCCCGTCTTCAGTTCTTGTGTATTATCTTCTCCAGGCACAGTCCCATATACATGTCTAGGCTCCGTGATGAAATGACAATATCAAAATAAAAAAAAATATGTCATGCACACGGAGTCCTCTAGCCCACTCATTCAATGAACAAGGTTATAATATAACCTTGTTCTCAGTTATATCTCCATGTGTGACAAAATAAGGGTGGCAATGTTTGGCTTATTTTCTCTTTTTCTTTGGGGCAAATGCTTGATTTTTTTACACTGACAGTTTCCATTAGACCTGTTAATTCATACTGCTTGGCTCTTATTTAAATTTGATTCTTTATATCATTTTTTCTTAATTAAAAATAGAGATCAAAAAATGAAAATTTTCTTGCCATATTACTTTCCACCAATAGAGGTCGTACACAAAAATATGCCCAAAATTCAAGTTTTTGAGCGCTCTGGTGAATACAAAAATTATTCCCACATTACTAACGATAAATAAATTAAAACTGTATGGAAATTAGTAATTTTGGTCACAAAAGTGATATTTTAATGATTTTTTAAGGTGTGTGCTCTATACAGCATTGGCATACCATAGTCCTACCTGTAGATTCTCCACAGGCCAGATGGTAGCAGTGAACAAGTGCTCTAGCCTAGGCTAAGTCCACATCACTTCCAACACATTGTCATTGTGTAGCTACGCACTCGCGCAAAAAAAAATTAACCAACATCAAAATGGATGAATGGGACAATGATTTGTTGATCACTTACCTGGAATAGCTATATTTTTCAGTGATTCACTTCGTAATCTATCAGGCAACTCTCCCATCCAGTTTGAAAATTCATTATGTGTAGCACTGCCATTTTCCATAACCGATCCGTTCTCTTGCCTCGCCATACTACATTCAAAGCACTCAAGAAATCAAATCGCCTAACCAGCCCAACAACACATCGAGGGCAAATATCGAATTAGCTTTACAAATCGCCCAGTACAAATATCGCTGTGTACCGTAATTGTCGTGACGTGTTCTTATAGCTTAGACTGTTGAATATCTAATAAATGATTTGAATGAACTTATGCCCCAAATATGTGTTAAGAATTTTCGAAAAAAAATACGAAAATGAGATGACCGAAAGTGAACAACTCACTCCGTACAGCCGATTTGGTTGTGGGTAGGGTGTTTCGGATCGGCTCCGCGAGGAGCTAACAGCTGTTTCTTGGCGACAAAAAGTGGGCGTGTCACCATGCTTTTAACAACCGTATACTGTTTGTCGATGAATTTATGCATTCATGACTTTGGTTAACGATCAATTGTTTTACTGAAACACTATATTTCATTATAAACAGTTCGCTTTTCGGAGAATAATAGATTCAAGTTCGTATTTTGGGAAGGTAATTCTAAACTATGTTTATAAGAACAATGTCCTTGGATATCAGCTCTTCACATGTGATTTCAACCGAGAAGCATCTAGGTGGATGACCTGCACAAACACCCCCACATTTCAAGAAAGAAATTAAGGGATTTTTATCATTAAATAACCAGGATTAGCTGTTTTTGCATGCATTCATCCTTGGATGCTGTTAAAATGCAAAATTGGCAAGTTTAAGCATTCTAAAGGACAAGTCCACCCCAACAAAAACTTGATTTGAATAAAAAGAGAAAAATTCAACAAGCATAACACTGAAAATTTCATCAAAATCGGACGTAAAATAAGAAAGTTATTGACATTTTAAAGTTTTGCTTATATAGTTATATGAACGAGCCAGTTACATCCAAATGAGAGAGTCGATGATGTCAGTCACTCACGATTTCTTTTGTTTTTTATTGTTTGAAATATGAAATATTTTGACTTTCACGTCATTGTCATGTGAAATGAAGTTTCATTCCTCCCTGAACACGTAGAATTCCATTATTTTAACATTTTGTGTTTCAGGCATGGAGGTCCTAATCAGGTAAAAATTGAAATATTGTATAATTCAAACAATAAATAACAAAAGAAATAGTGAGTGAGTGACATCATCGACTCTCTCAATTGGATGTAACTGGCTCGTTCATATAACTATTTTGTTGAAAATAAGCGAAACTTTGAAATGTCATAACTTTTTTATTTTACATCTGATTTGGATGAAATCTTCAACATTGTTCTTGTCTGATTTTTCTCCATTGATTCAAATCAACATTTTTTCTGAGGTGGACTTGACCTTTAACAGCATTCATGGATGAATTCACGCAAAAACAGCTACGCTGCGCATGCGGTTGTACCCGCACATATCGAGAGTATGGTTATAAATGATTTACTTAAGAATTCAATAATTTCAATATAAAATGGACTATGGAAATGGACAAAGGGGACAAAACATTACTTGTATAAAGTTGATTATGCTCAAGGAATGCTCCTAAAAATTTCAGGCGGTGTGTGTGTGTGGGTAAATTGCCAATTCGTCTATTGCCAACTCGTCCACTCACCAAATGGTCTACTTCCATTTAGACTATTCCGTCCATCAACATTTCGTCTTACAACCATTTGGTCCAATCTTCACATCGTCTAATCACCATTTCGTCTCATAACCAGTTGGTCCAATATCCATTTTATTTTCATTCATCTTGTACAATTAACACTTACTCCAATTAGACCAAATGGACTAAATGGCTATTGGACGAAAAGTAGGCGAGTTGGCAATTGGACGAATTGGCATTACGCCATTTGGAAATAAACCTGTGTGTGGAGGGGGGGGGGGGGGTTGGGGTAAATAAGATTAGCACTTTCAATAAAAAAGAACAAGAATTATAAAAGAATAAGAGTGACCTTGTATTCGTCGCGCACGGATGGCTATGTGCCTACCCGGGCGCCTACTAGAATTATGACAGTACACATTCCATGGAAATATTACATAATCATTTCCATATATGATTAATTGCCTTGAAATGTTTATCTTAATTTACAGCTGTCCGTATGAAGATACTAGTAAAACGTGTATGCCAAAAATCAGAATCAGGTAGTTTGAAAAGGAAAATACGTATACTGCTAAGGTTAAAAGAAATTTAAGAGAGTAGCCTATATTGGTGACCCTTTTGCGTATCAAATTAATAGGTGTTCAAATGGCACAATTATTGATCGATTTCGAATTTGTAGGGGGAATTAGGCACACCTCCATTGGAGGATACCCATATTTTGACCAAAAATATGTAGGTTAAACAAAACGCTAGAATAGAAAAGTAAGATTGTGAGATTTTTTTTATATTATAGACAATTGATTTTATTATACAATATAAAAAGATTTTATCATACATAATCATAGAAAACAACACTGTACATATATCTTTATTGGCATAAGGAAAAGGCATGTATTGTTTTAGACTTATTAATAGTCAAACAAAAGTTAAAAAAGAAAAGCCCTTTAAGACCATTGAAAAGCACGAACGTCTTAGAATCACATTCAACATCAAATTACTTAAAACAATCCTGGAGAACGCCAATAAATATGGAAGAAAATGAAATCATTGTTACTTAATCATGTAAAAATGCAATTGTGGGGATTTAAAACGATCCATCATTCATCTTCATAAAGCTGTTTGAATATCATATTCGAAAGAAGACAAGATCTGTCATTTATTATTCATGTTATCAAGGTAAAGACATGAACGACGATTTAACGAGAAGACTTTTGCAAATTATATGATTGTCTCTTTTCCTATATTTCCTACCCGATGGACAATCCTGACAATGGCCTTTACTCAGCTAAGAATAGAGAATACTTATACTCAAGAATTCAATAAATAAATAGATAAATATTCTTAAGTTGGTGATATTTATTGATTGTAAATCCACAAAATTCAACGTAGCTGAATAATTGCATGAAAACAGCAATTAGATGAGCTTGCAAATGAGAGTAAGGCCACAGCCCATAATTAATAGGCAGGTAGTCATAGATATTAGTGATATCCATACGACATAAAGATCAATTCAACAATATACTTACAAAAATATATATATTGTAATTGTGAGAAATAATAACTGGGATGGAATTTCAAAAGCAGATATTTTGCTTTTATATCATGTTTAAACATACTTGTTTAAACATAATATTGCTAAGCGCCAATTCATCATCGTTCATTATTCTCTACTATTTTTTAACAATAAAGTCTTGGACATGCACTTGATGGTTAATACTATTTTTTTTTTACACATAACCAGTTGTTTAAATTTCGAAAATTTAAAGAAAACACTCAAACCAAATCTCAGAGTAAATGAATGATCATGCATCCAAGGGATGAGATCGCAAAACGATCATCTGACTTGCTATAGAATAATTTTTTATTGGCAATAACAATAACAAAGGCAATCTTTATTCATGGAAAACTATTGAGTGTCTCCATACTTATTCTTTATTTAAATGTTAATTCAACTATTACTCCGAACAATTGATTATTATATTTCCCGCAACCGTTTTTAACATTTTGAATTATTTGTTCTATAACCATGATAACTCGATTTACAAGTTCATGACTGCTTTCTAATTAATACAAATGATCGACACATTGTGATGGTCCCATTCTGATCTCACTATTCATTTAAAATATAATTTTACTGAGTGTATGAGGACGATGATCACATCTGCTCGTTTTACCCGAAAAAAACATTAAATTGATGACAATAAAGATCATATCTTATAAAGCTCAATTTTATTACCGAACAATTGGTACATCGATGATGCTCAGGACCACGCATCAGTATAGAAAAAAAAATCAAAATTGTTTTCAGTTCACTTGCATTGTAAACACATTGGACACGATGAATTGTGAAAATTCAAGCTTAAATGAGGTGATGAAAAATCTCAGCTCTTGATCCAGTCTTATACACTGTATGATTATGTCTATTTTGTTTTTATTTAAAACATTCTGTGTTGAAAATATTGCGGAAATTTCAATCAAAACTTACAAAATGACGCTTTTTAAAATAAAATGTTGATAAAGCAAATCTATGATTTCTTGACCAGTTCAAAGGCAGATGGATCAAATGCATCATTGCCATATACTTATAACTCTTTTTAGAATAATATTTGGTTATCCTTTAACGAACGTTCTTATCGTAAAAGTCTAGACCGAATACAGCTCAAATAATGAATTCATACAACGAGGTGAGACCAGATAGTTATTCTGAACACTGAAACATTGTGAGATTAAGAAAGAAGTATTACAAAATGGTAATAAAATCAAGGATTTGCGACACTTTTCCACTTGAACATTTAAGCGGATATGTCTAGTATAAACTCATTGTTTAATTTGACAGGTGTCATGAATGTGAAACGACCCTCTCATCACAATGAATTCTTAAATTGACGGCAACCTGTCAGCGTTCCTTCTTCATAAACTTTAAATCGCTTTAACAGTAAACCGAATAAAAGAGAAGGCGACGATACATGATTGGGAGGTGTATGGATTGAATTTGATGTCGGACAGGATTATGACGGATTTAACTGGGAGCTATTTGTGCATTGCCTTTCAGAAAGAGAAATAAATCAACCCATTTGCCCGATAAGAGGTGTATATTCTTATGAAGTGGGATGTCATTATACACTCATTATGTTCGTGCGATAAATGATAAAGCCAAACGGGGAAAATACGGATGGTTGGGGTATAAGATCAGAGGATAAAGGAAAAGACTTTGGAAGACTAAGTCAGGAAAGAAAGATAATACGTTGCACAAATATGCGGTGTGATGTGTACATTGCGGATAAAAATAACTGTCAATATTAAAACTGGTCATGAGATTTTGGGGAGCTGTGATGAGATGGAGTGGGGAAAGAAATGAAAGAAGTTTCCCGAATCTCAGACATGCTTACCCTACAACTACAAAATTTAATCTAAAACCAAGGTTTTGTCCTAAATAAGTTGGAGAACCTTTTGAGGAATAGACGAAAAGACATAATGTAGACGATTTTGGTGAAATAAATCGGGCAAAGGGTTAAGTAATCTGCTCTGGAATTTTAACTGGTTTACATATTATTTGCAAATAATGCTAATAACGAGCATATAAACATGATTTTTTATGTCCTTCTAGACTTAGATTAAATACTAAATTCTTGCTCTTGTTTTTAGAAGGTAGCCTATCTATATCAGGTATTGTGATTATAATGCATGTCTTATGAAAACTATAGTAAATTCCTTGAACAGTGACTTGTAACATACACGGAGAAGGGGGTATTCATTATTTTTTTTTACTGGAACTCATGCAGCCTACTGAAATATGAAATTATTAAAAGCCTAACACCGAGATATTAATCCTATCAATAGTTTGAATGCATTTAAATCACTATGCAAAGGAGCGCTTTTATATAACATTCTTTTCACGGCTATGATAATTCATATTTGAGATTACCATTTCCGAATTTCGATTACGATATCTAGACAGTCTAGACCTTTTTATTTCTGAAAAATTTGAATAAAAAAAGAAAAGAAAACACTTATGGGATGGAAAATGAAAGAATTTCGGGGAAGGAAAAGGTCACAATAGTCACAAAAAAGAGAGCGCTGTATCCATAATAAAACAATTTCAAGTACTGATATAAAAAATCACAACCAATATGAATTCATTGACTATAGGTTTTATTTTTTTTAAACAAATTTGAAATTTGTTGTGAAAGAGATTGTGTCCGAGTTAACTCTGTTAGTGTAGTTTCGTTTTAGATACATATTCTGCAAGCTTGCAAAGTTTAAAACATTGTGACATCATATTAGAAGAGGCGTTTTATTTCAAGTTGAAATGTCATCAAATCGATTATGCTTTATCATGTCTTACATAGTCAAAAACGTAAAATTTGCAAAATACAAATTGTTTCTGATAATAGGCCTAACAAAAATATCCGCTAAAATGTCAGGCAACTGGCATCTCCAAGATGTCAACTATAATGTTGGGCACTTCTCCGTGCGAGAGGCATTATAAGTTTATTTTACTATAAATAAACAAAATAGATATACTATTAACGATCATAAAAAAATGATGCTATCGAAATTAAGAATTTGTGATTGTTCTCAGGCTGAATTTATCGCACCTATTGGATAGGAAATTATCACATCACTTGCTATCATTATAATTACCCCCAAATTGAAGCAATATCTTCGATGACAAAGTGATTTGGAGATGATACTAGTATATGTAATTGTACAAACGAAACAAAAGTAAACGGAAGTTGGATTTGATAGAATGGTAGAGATGACTGTGATCTAAATGGTTGGTTCGATGGGAGGTCAGAGAGACAAGTAATATCTACTTGGCACCATCCCACTCAGTATGCACGCATTTGATTACACAAGATATATAGTGAGGATATTATGACGCAATATTGTTTGATCTTTGCAAACCGTTGGTACTAAACGTGTTAGAGTTTACAGGCAAAGAACGAATAAGCACGACAAGTATCAAGTCCCGCCACGCTAAGAGGATAGAGAAAATAGCATGATTATGCAGACAAATGTGTCTATTTTGTTAAAACTTTCGACATGGCCTTTTTTCTTCTCCTTTTAGGAGTTTTCTGATTTGAAAACAAGTCATCACTCAGTCCTTTAACTTCAGTCGTCGATTTGATCGTCGACATTCAAATGCCCTGCATAACTTTTTCGTCACATTAAACCATTAACATTTTCAGATTGTATTAATTCACAATCAATATAAACCCATCCTGGGCATCCTATTGCTGTTTATGGTGATTGTCCTTACACAAAGTCCGTGTCATTTACACGTGTATTCTTCAGTCTGTTCGCTACATTGATTGCATCTGACGTAGCAGCACCAATAAAATTTACAGTTGCACTGCCATGTTTTGGTGTACTGATGTGTGTTGTAGCCTCTACCGCAACACATGAGATCACAACTGTCTGTCGATGTCGAAGTCCGGTTGCACCTCCGTCCCACCGTTCCCATCGAACCATTGTTCTCGTCGAACTCACAATAGTTCGGCGACCGGTGCAAAAATACTAAATGAGACAAGCGTGGTTTTCTGTAATTCTCGGAGTCTTTGACTTTGAGAAACGTCGGTCTCCTTGTTCGTTTAGCTTTTACGGGCTCCACCTGGAGAGTTCTTTCGTATTTCTCTTTCAGAATATCTCCCACTGATCGGAAATTGGGAAGCATTGTCCAGCACGTCTTGGTTGTACACGACCCTGAAACACCGTGGCATTTGCATTCCATTCCTACGTGATCCTCTACTACCTGAATTAAGAAAACAACAATAGAAATATATGGTTTTAGTATCGAGGGTTGAATAAAAATTAGAATAAAAACTAATAAAAAAAAGGAAGTAGAAGCAGAAGAAAAAATGGAACTGGAACTAAACGGAGACATAGACGCAGTATAGATTTAGACGCAAACGTAATCGTAGACGAATAAGTAGATATAAACGTACGCGTAAATAGAAGACGTATAGCGTAGACGTAGATGAAGACGTAGAAGTAGAAGTAAAAGTAGAAGTAGTCATATGAGTAGAAACAGACGTAGAAGTGGAATTAGAAGTAGGAGTCGAATTAGATGTAGATGAAGATGTAGAGGTAGATGTATAGATGTAGACGTAGAGATAGCCGAAGATTTAGATGTAGAATCAGAAGTAGACGTAGAAGTAGAAGTAAAAGTAGATGTAGAAAGAAGAAGAAGTAGATGCAGATGAAGAAGTAAAATTAGAAGTAGAATTAGAAGGAGAAGGAGAATTGGGTAGAAATATAAGTAGACTAGTAGTAAAGCGTAGTAATGAAAGTGTTAGGAGAAATTCAGTAGGCCTTAGAAGTGGAATTAGAAGTAGAAGTGGACGTAGATGTAGGTGAAGATGTAGAAGTAGATGTAGAAGGAGATGTAGAAGTAGACATAGATGTATAGAAGTAGATGTATAAAAGTAGATGAAAAAATAGAAGTAGAAGTAAAAGTATATACATAGCTTTAGAAGGAGACGGAGAAATATTACGTAGAAATGGAAGTAGACTAGTAGTAATGAGTAGTAATGAAAGTGTAAGAACAAATTCAGCTGGCCTTTTGTCTATCAATAATCCTCGTGGTATTCTTTTTGCTCTCACGCACCCCTGCACACACAGTCTGGTTCATGCCGATCCCCCAGCAATATTGAACTTGAAATAGACTAGTTTAACGTCTATGCGAATGATATCAATAAGTGACCATAATATATAACAAGTGGAATGCCTCTGGCCGTCTCACCTGCATCACGCGGTTCAATATAGCAGCAGTGCTGACTTTGATAACTACTCTAACTCGCACAAGATGTTCAGTGATACATGGTTACTCTTATGTCCACTTTTTATGAACTAGACCAATAAACTTACAGAGATATGATGGTTATTCAACACAAAACCCCAACATGGCCAAAGTTCATTGACCTTACATGACCTTTGACCTTGATCATGTGACCTGAAACTCGCACAGGATGTTCAGTGATACTTGATTACTCTTATGTACAAGTTTCATGAATCAGATCCATAAAATTTTAAAGTTATGATGGTAATTCAACAGATACACCCAATTCGGCCAAAGTTCATTGACCTTTGACCTTGGTCATGTGACCTGAAATGCGCACAGGATGTTCAGTGATACTTGATTACTCTAATGTCCAAGTTTAACGAACTAGACCAATAAACTTTCAAAGTTATGATGGTAATTCAACAGATACCCCCGATTCGGCCAAAGTTCATTGACCCTAAATGACCTTTGAGCTTAATCATGAGACCTGAAACTTGCACAAAATGTTTAGTGATGCTTGATTACTATTATGTCCAAGTTTCATGAATCAGATCTATAAATATTCAAAGTTATGCTGGGAATTCAACAGATACCCCCAATTCGGCCAAAGTTCATTGACCCTAAATGACCTTTGACCTTGGTCATGTGACGTGAAACTCATGCAGGATGTTCAGTGATACTTGATTAATCTTATGTCCAAGTTTCATGAACTAGGTCTATATATTTTCTAAGTTATGATGACATTTCAAAAACTTAACCTCAGGTTAAGATTTTGATGTTGATTCCTCCAACATGGTCTAAGTTCATTGACCCTAAATGACCTTTGACCTTGGTCATGTGACATGAAACTCTAATAGGATGTTTAGTAATACTTGATTAACCTTATGGCCAAGTTTCATGAACTAGGTTCATATACTTTCTAAGTTATGATGTCATTTCAAAAACTTAACCTCAGGTTAAGATTTGATGTTGACGCCGCCGCCGCCGCCGTCGGAAAAGCGGCGCCTATAGTCTCACTTTGCTTCGCAGGTGAGACAAAAACTAAGCTTGCTTGCAATTAAAATCAAATAATGCTACTTTTGTCATTTATTTGCAATATGCATTTATCACCCAATGTTATCAAATCATGAAAATATCATATCATTACGTTAATTCATTAAAAAGTTAATTCATCAAAACTGTCACGTCCCATCTTCCTCCTGCATACTGTTTGTTTCCTATTACAATTTGCAAAATGATTTCCAAGGGATACAGCGCGGAAAGGGAATTAATTTAGACACAAACAGATTTGTGTATCAATGAAAGTAGCAATTGCGTTAGTTTCTTTGTTGCTTTGGGTTTTATCTCTCACGTCTACATGTCATATTTTAGGTTTCCTTTAATTGGATAGCGTCTCGGCAAGATGAACCAGGCCTTTGGTTCAAAGACACAAAGACTGACTCAGAATCTGTCTTGGTATGTCTCTTATGTGTTCCCCCTTTCATTTTATCTATGCATTTCTGTTCCCATGCCCCATTTTCCTCATTTTTTAAAACTCCCTCTTTTATCTCCTTTCTGCTTCCCATCCCTGAAATAAAGATGGTTTAACATTTTTCCTTATTCTTGCAAAGGAAACTATTACCGTTGGTGGTCGAAGAAGCCCTACTATCAGCCGAGCAAGTAATCATTGTGTTGTGCTTTCAAAGAAAATCTTGTTGTTGCACTGCTCCTTTGAACGCGTTCGCCAGGAGTAATTGGCAAACAATGCAAAAGATAATTTGACGAATACAAGGGACCTTTAAGCGCATTTCTTTCATTTACCTTTCGTGGCATTGTTCCGGATAGGAATTTGGTTTGGAAGTTAGCTGGAACATTCGATACTGTTTACAAGGACTCATATCTAGTCATCATTCTAATACTTGTACGACGGACAACCTATTTACTTGTTTTTTTTTTCCAAAATGAGTACCATCCTTTCGGTTTCAGGGTGGTGATGTGCCCCACTTGGTCTTAATAACGGGAGCAACAATAACCTCGCGCCATATATATGTCATAAAAACATTTAAGTTACTTCTTGATATTAACAAGTTTCTTTTTTGTTTGTCGATACTGATAACTGCCATTCAAATAATTTTATGTAACAAAGCATCGGCGCCATATATTTTTCATTACATGTCAGAACTGTAAAATAAAAAACATAACATCATAACCTAGATAGAACTCGCTTTGCCCTCTGAGTCACATTAATATCTAGATCTCTAATTCGCCCCAAAGGAAACAATTAAATGTTTGCTTTGTTAATCCTCCACTAGCTCAAAACTCATTGATGCATTTCGGAAAGCTCGGTGTATCATATTTCCACATCATATTGTGTTTGTTGTAATTGCGGGAAACATGAACAATTTTTTGCAGTCATTGCAAAATGATCAGGGGAGGCAAATGTTTGTCTCCAATTTTGCCGCTCCCTCTTTTCATTTTACATCAATTATTTTCGCATTTCAAATACTTCACAAAGCAATCTACTTATAAGCTAGTCGTCAAACTTATTATTTGGGGCTCAGATTTCATCAAATTGATATTTTGTTTGAATTCTTTTCAGTCTAACAATAAGTATGTGCGACTATCCAACTGCAATAATTAATCTATATGAAATTTTAAATTAAATTTTAAAGATATTTATAAACAAAAATCCAATCATGTATTGTTTGCTCTATGTTTATAAAATTAAAAACTTTAATTGATTAGGCATGTTTGTACTAACATTACTTCAAGTCAAATCAGGATGAAATTATTATATGAATTTCGATCAATGAAAGCAAATGATTTCTAAATTAATGAGAATGCATCTGAAATATTCTCTGTTATAAATACCCTTAACCATCACCCTTCTTTCATCTGTGGCAACATAAGTTTTAAGATAGGTCACACAATCAAGCAATCAATCTAAGAGCAAGGCAATATTTAAAATTCTATTTTAAATAGAAACTTTTCCTTGAAAATTATTTAAGTGAAATTATGTTACGTAACGTCATTAGCCATATAAGTAAGCCAAGGATAAGAAGTTAAGGAGAAGAAAGAGAAGGAGATGAAGAACTAAAAGGAGAAGAAGGAGGAGAGTGAGAAGAAGACGAAGAAGGAGAAGAAGAAGTAGAAGAAACATAAGAAGAAAAAGAAGAAGAAAAAGAAGAAGAAAAAGAAGAAGAAGAAGAAAAAGAAGAAGAAGTAGAAGTAACATAAGAAGAAGAAGAAGAAGTAGTAGTAGTAGTAGTAGAAGAAGAAGAAAACATAAGAAGAAGAAGGAGAAAAAGAAGTAGTAGTAGAAGAAGGAGAATAAAGAGAAGGAGGAGAAGAAAAAGAAGAAGAAGGAGGAGGAGGAGGCAGAAAAGAAAAAGAAGATAAAAGAAGAAGATGAAGAAGTAGTAGAAGAAGAATGAGGAGGAGGAGATGAAGAAGAATGAAGAGGAGGATTAGGAGGAGGAGGAAGAGAAGAAAAGAAGAAGAAGAGATGAAGAAGAATGAAGAGGAGGATTAGGAGGAGGAGGAAGAGAAGAAAAGAATAGAAAAAAAGAAGAGGATGAAGAAGTAGTAGTAGAAAAAGAAGAAGTGTAAAAGAAACATAAGAAGAAGGAGAAGAAGAAGAAAAATAATTAGTAGTAGCAGAAGAAGAAGAAGGAGAAGGAGAAGAAGAAGAAGTATATAGAAGAAGAAACATAAGAAGAAGGAGAAGAAGAAGAAGAAGTAGTAGTAGTATAGTAGTAGTAGTAGTAGTAGTAGTAGAAGAAGAAGAAGCATAAGAAGAAGACGAAGAAGAAGAAGAAGAAGAAGAAGAAAAGAAAGAGGAAGAATGAGAATGAGGAGGAGAATAAAAAGAAGGAGAAGTAGTAGAAAAAGAAAAAGAAGAAAAAAGTAAGAAGGAGAAGAAGAAGAATCATAAATACCTTTCTGCCAACTTCATTATTGTGAAGGTTCATGAGCGTCTTGGCATTGTTTGCCACTTCTCCCGAGTCGACGAAAAGCCTTGAAAACCTGAGACCGTACTCGACGTCAGCACTACAGCCTCCCCATCGCCAACCCTCGTCGGTGACCCCGGTCTCCTTGCTTCGATCACAGCTGCAGTTGGTGAGATTTCCTTGCATACATGCCTCGGTAATTGCGTGTGTGATGCCGGCTGAGGTGATGGCTTTACGGAAGGCCGCCTCGCGATTACCTGCCCGGGAATCAGTAAACGAAAAATACAGCAAGAAACGGTCAAACACGAGTTCGAATCGAAACATAAAAAAATGAAAAGTGAGGAAATTTTTATAGTGCTAATCAGAAATCGAAATCTGAAAAGATAATACGTATACAATAGAAATATAAATACATGAATAACAACATAAAGAGAAAGACAGAAAGAAAGGAAAAAAGCGAGAGTGGAAGGGGGGGGGGGCTCTTTGAAAATACTATCAAACGGTGATATAATTCTTCATGAAGAAATAAGATAACAACAAGAACTAACCACCAAAAAATGGCACGAATCAAAACAAAATGATTCTGTATACATGTAATCGGAGAAATATTTTGACAGGGCATTCATTATCATCGTTGAAAAAAGAGACGAGTCGCCACAAACCAGGGAAGACGACATTTCCATGAACTGAAGGTTTCGAAGAAGTACGGATGAGTAAAAGTCTAGGAGGAAACAATTACTGTCAAGAGGAATGATAATAAAAATGTTGATATATGGATTAAAAAGGTTAATAATCTTTAACACATTTGGAATATATTTTATGAAAATATATTTTCTTTAGAAGTCTGGCTAAATTGAAAGGTGGGGGACAAATATCCGGAAAAGAGCAATGTTAGCATAAAGAGGTAGTGGATGGGCAAAAGCAAAAAAAAAATGAAAAGGTGAAAAAAGGTTAAAATAATGTAAAAAAAAAATAAAATTCTAGATTTTAATATAATATTCAGATAATAGTATTTTCACTTTTTTGTTTCTGATTCCCATTTTTATTGGTTATGAAACTTTTTTTTTGGGGGGGGGGCGGCCCAAAGCATCCCCATCTGTACGCTAGTGTGTCAAATGATATTGTCGTTCAGAATATCGAACTATATTTGTCTTGATCTGTTACAATTCCACGGTTTATGCGACCTCTACACTCAAAGAGAAATAGACAGAGGCGGCAACTCGTGTGAGGGGGGGGGGGGGGAGGACTACCGCCTTCTTTGATTTTTCAATTCATAAAGAAATAAAGATCGATATAAAAAGGAGAGGATCTCTGAAAAGGAAAAAAAATAAAAAGAGAGCCAGCGATAAGATATGTCATCGTCCTTTTCCTATCATATACCCTCGCGCCGCCCGTGAATTTAGACACTATAATACTAAAAATCTACTTGAATGTCAAACGGTGGAGGTTGGTCTCGTTAAAGTTGTAGACCAAATATTTTGGCAATCTTCTTTATCTTGGGGAATAAAACAATAATTATTGTTACATATGCCTGTTATCAACAAGAATATCAAGTTCAGTAGCTATAACCAGTATGAATTTGTCAACGAATTATTTTTGTTTCACTTTAAATATTAAAAAAGCTAATACAATGCTTACGTGATCAGAAAGACTTCAAAAGATCAAGTGAAATTACAAATAAATATGGCACTGAATTCATGGGAGCGTCGTGGTCTAGTGGTTCTGACTCTCACCTTTCAAAGAGAAGATCGTAGGTTTGAATCCCAACCACCCCATTATTTCATTCATCAAATACATGCATACATATTTATGAGCATGTGCAAAGGCTAAAGCTAGGGTCCAACGTCACAGGAAGCGCACAGATAATCTGATGTAAGCTGGCCACAGAGACAAGCCCCAAATACCATTACGATTATCAATATTACCCCTTCGGAACGTTAAAAGCCAATAAATTTGATGCACTTCAACTGATATATTAAAAATCTTTCTGATCGTGGAAACGGATCATGTAACAATTATCAAATCATCGCACCTCGTCGTGTTGCCTTACCAGCAGGCATATCTTGTGCAAAGATGGTCTCTTCATACTTTGGCAGGGTACAGTTCCACCTTCCGTTGCGGAACTGGAATCGACACTCTTGCACGGCCTTCTGTGCTCCTTCTCCAATGGCCACTATGGCATCTGGCCTCCTCTGGCAGATGGCCCGCTGCCGTGGAGCCAAACCGGGGATGCGATTGCAGATTACGTTGGCTCCGAGTGCTACCACCGACGAAAGGGCCCTGTGATTATCATCGAAACAGTGAAAATATTATTAAGAATGTAGAAAAGAATGGGCTGAATTCGTAGCCTATATAGCTATCGAGGTTCAATCAGTAACATTAATCATGTTAATAACGTGTCAAGTGGAGTAGATAAGTGCATGTACGGCCAGAAGTATTACTTGTATTGAAGTAAAATTCTAACTCTACATCATTGTACTTTGATAACTGTGCTAAATTCTTAAGCATATCTATCTTCTCTGAGTATCTTCTCCTGATTTCAACGCCTCTCCATTGAACTTTATCTTTAGCCGTGTTGGATTTTTTTTGCAATTTTTTGTTCCACGAAATTTTTTTCATTCTCCAATTTATTTTTGACCATTCCCCTCTCTACTCTGTCCTCCAATATATTTCTTACATTGATTTTCTGCCGGAGTATATGACTTCTTGCTTTTTGTTTATGTCCTACCATTGGTTTTCATTCGTATCCAATATACTTTCATCAATCTTATGTATATCTACATTTCTACTATTGTCTGTATATTGTTCAAATTTCTGGTTCTCTTATGCATAGGTAGCTAAAATAAAGTTGATAAAATGATAGGAATGTTGATAACACGTTATTAATCATTGTTTGTAAGAAGGAATTGTGTGTAGTTTTCCCACTTGGGAAACCTGAAGGCAAATCATAAATATGTAGGCCTAGTTGTTTTATTGTCCAACTTGAAGGAAATTAATTTTGTTTACATGCAAAGAAGCAGATTTTACCTTGATATGCCTTTAGTTCATTTTTTGTTCTTTTCACGAAAATTTATATTATTAGGCATCGAACAACAACGAATAAACAAATACAACATAAAACGAACAACTATCGAGCATTGGGGGTATTGTGGAATATTAAAATTGATTGAAATTATGGACATTACAAGGACTCTGGTAATAAAGGTGAACTTCGAGCCTTATTCAGAACTTCAGACTGTAATTTCCATCACCAGAACAAGGTGTCATCATAAAATCATTACAATGTTTACTTTTGGCTTCATCAAACAAGGCATCTCGATATGATTAATTGCATCGCCTTGACACGTTTTATTATCGAATCAATTATTATTCTCATTCAGGTCTCGCAAATTTTCTTATCATTGATAGACTCTTAACTGGCATTTTATGGTTGAATTATTTGAATAAATGGTTCATAAATCCTTAATTACTTTAATCGTTGGAGCCAGTAACATGTCATGAAACTAGTCTTACCATCGTGCAGTCCATGTATGATTGTAAATAGGTAATAGACACTAATTTCTCCGATTGACTGGTATTTAATTCAACTTATAATGAATTAAACTGAACAAAAGTACATTGATGTGCTCAAATTAATAAACACAGACCCCCAGCATCCCCATACTCACTACACACAGACACTTTAAAACTCATACCCATGCATACATATTGGGATACCTTTACCTACTCTCACTTTTGCAACCCACACATAATAACGCACTCACATCATGCACACAGACGATAAGGAAGGAAATCCAGAAAAATAATGAAACGGTATGGCAATGACAAAACTTACAGGCCATCGCACAATTTGTGAATATCATGAATATAGGCCTAACTGACATTATTTTTGAAACAAGAGCTTGATATAAGGATTAAAATATGTATTGTGCGAGTGTCTGATGATCTTAATTGGAAAGTGTATTGTTAATTTATTCATTATTTTTTAAGGAGAATCAAATGAATAGTAATGACGATCGGACAGTCGTACTGATATCGGGATACAACTCAACGTCAACTTGGCAATTTATTCGATCTTAAGACGTGTAATTTGTAAAAGTAACAGAGTAACAATATTTTCTGGTTATTATGGAACTCAAATAAGATATATCCTTCTTTTATTATTAAGACGTAACAAAAGAACGCCATATCTATCAAACTGGGACCACAGGCTAGTAGTAAATTGTGCGGGAGCCTTGAATATTATGTACTAACTTGAAAAAGAACAAACGGGTACAAAAATACATATAATGACAGCATCGTTAATCTTCAGACGCACAGATAATAATTTATACTCTAATATTTCCATTAAAAAAATGATCAGCTGCCAACGAAGAAAAATAATTAATGAACAAAACCACAAACATTGAAATAATGATAGCGAAATGAGGGTGTTTGCTCTCAATTGCTCTTACGAAATCCTAATAACTTTAAATATTGTCACATCCTCTATAGTACCAACAGTTATCAAATTGAAATTATCTCTCGCCTTTCATAGTTTCAATCTTTATCACCATGGTAACCAACTTTGTATCTCACCCCATCAGCATCACTACCAGATGATGGTTAACGGACATAGTTGTTGAAATATCATCACTAGGTCTGATATCAAAAGAGACATTCGACAGGAGTAGGCATCACGTTCAACATAACTCACACGTGACTATCATGTTACGCTTCAATCTGGCGAACTACATATTTCTACCCCTTTTTTATTCAATATATCCATAAAAATGTGTTTTACATCATGTTAAAGTCTGACTTACATGGACTCAATGCTCACCACATGATACCAATTCCATTACTGAATTATCATGTGGCTATAATACTTAACGGAGTATAATGTATATTTTATATATTATGATTAATGTTTGAAATACTGCCAAGCATTTTGAATCAACGGTGTGAAGGGCATCCTCAAAATGTAATTAAAAAAAATCACGAAAAATTTGTTTTGTATAACAGGTTTTGAACCCGCATATTTTAAAATCTATATATCAAAGGCGATTGACAGCTTTTAAAAAAAATGTATTGAGATCAAAGCAGGGATCACTCCTTGTTAAACACCAGAGCCAATTAGCATAATTTAAATATTTGTATGTATAAATATAAGCCCACATACCGAAATTGCTTTTAATCTAATACAAGTAGGGGAAGGCAGGGTAAGTTGAGCATAGGGGCAAGTTGAGCCACCAGCCCCAGGCCAATAATGAATGAGTCAGACATTGTGGTGGTGTCATGTATTGATGACCCATAGCATAACCCCTAACCCCACCATATTGTTTTCAACTTTGAAACAAAAAGTAGTTTTTTAGAGGGAAAAATATGAATTTCATCCAAAAAAGTAAAAAAGAGTGTAAAATAGATAAGTGCTTTATAAACACACACGTCTTTAAATATAATAAAGACATGATAACAACATTATTAGTCCAGGTATGGATCTTCATTCTTGTCATAGTCTTTTATATGATGGATGCATAATAAATGTGTGGATACAAAATTATCGCACTGAGTTCGGACTGGGGTAAGTTGAGCCAAACAGCATGGGGCAAGTTGAGCCATGGTAATTCCTATGGTAATGTATCTTAAAAAACAAACAAACCATAAAAATCGATTGAAATGCTGGCTGAAAGGAGTAAATTTACATGGCTGCTCTTTTCCTTTTAAAGGATGTTAGTATTTATAGAGAATTAGCAAATGAAAAGACTTTAAACAAAAAATTGACATGCTGGTTCTCCCTTCATACATTTTGTACATAAGTTTTTGTGGCTCAACTTACCCCAGAAGGTGGATCAAACTTACCCCATATATGGGGCAAGTTGAGCCATTTGACATCGTTTTTTTCAAAGGTCACGATGACTTTCAGTGTGGGGATAGAAAGTTATATAAAGGTGGAAAATATTTCAGAAGAGTTAAATTTCAAGGCAAGGTACTTATTTCGACAAGATTATTAATCATATCAATTCTAACATGCAAAAAGCAAAAACTGTCACAACTTACCCCGCCTTCCCCTATGTAGCTGAATTTCCAAAGCTGTGTTTTTGAGTAAAATTATGATCTTCTTCTCGAAGTTTCTTAAATAGAAAGTGAGGATAACCTTTCCAAGTAGAAAGTGATGAAAAGGTTTGGTGGAAAGTGTGGGTGGGAGAAGAGGAAGGCAATGATAGATACGACGTAAAAATAAGCAAAGAAAGAGAATGAAACTCTGGAGAGGGGTGGTATATGGAATATGGTTGAGTGAAAGAGCCAGAGAAGGTATCGCTTTTTGCCACGTCTTTCATCGTGTAAATGAACGAGGTCTTCAAATCGGCTCGTTGAAATACCGACCGCCATGCTATACTACTTTTCGGACCGTGTACAAAATATGGAAACGTTCAACGATTACCCCTTCTCAAACTAGTCCCATGAAAGTCAAATTGACATCATGCAGAACGTGCTGGATTATGATCAGGCAAAGATGCACGAGAATCGTCTTAATTTCGTCAACATCAGTCGCTTGCGATTACGATCGTATTCACACGCAGTACCTCAAAATGCATAAAAGGAGGTATATAATATCTTGTGTTGTTTAATCAGAGGATAAAAAAAATGATGAATTCGGAATCAATAGGGTTCTTTTTATGCTCTGCCTATGGTAAAGACTTTAAAAACATAGACTTGTTTATAATATCTTTTTATAAGTTTGGAGTATGGAAATCATAAAACCCGCATATGATTTGAATTCCAATTTAATTCCTCGATGTCCCACTTCTTGATGACATTGTGACGAGAGTAGCAATTCACATGTGATTTTCCCCCACATGTTCCTCTTTAATATGTCTTATTACCAGATAGGTAAAGTTAAGAATCCTAGGTATGGTGTTAATAGGTCTATACAGTTATCTTTTTATTGCAGAAATGAAAGATAAGTAGAGCCATCACCCATGACTCGGCATGACGAACATGGATTCCGAATGGAGATGATCATTAGGTCAACCTTTGATAGATTCCTTCCACTTTTTGTTTGAAAAAGTTTCCGTTTTTCTTAATATAAAGACCTCAGATAAAGATTCGACCTGACACTTGTTGGATTATAACGACTTCGGGATGAACCTCTATTTTCTTAACCAATTTTTTTATCGATGCCGTCATCACAAATTACACGAATCGCTGGTTACGGGTTAAAGATTGACCAGCAGATATTGTGCAAGTAGAATTCTCGTGGGAATGCCATAGAGGGTGAGGGTGCGTGCGTGCGTGTGTTCGTTGTGTGTGTGTTCAATGTTTATATACGCGGTTATATGGCATAGGTCTGTGAAATGGAATGAAATACCAGTGAGTCAACATTGATTCCAACAACATAAACATCCATGTTCATCAACATGATTAGTTTCCATTCGAGGGTACACTATACGAGTGAATCCGACAGGGTCAGATGAAAGAGGTTTATACGGCTTTGTTATCGACCCCCATTCGGGTTGATGTTGTACTTGCGGTTTTGCGAGTTCAAAATCGAGTCATAAAAGTAATATTAAATGGCAATATTATGATATGGGACGCAGAAGTGTGCTTTGCCTTCAATCTTAAAATAATCTTGATTAAACGATAATCACATACATGACATATGCTTCAATATCATCATGCAGAAAAAAATGTTTGGGGAAGCGCGTTTCCACGTTGCACTCTTTACAAATTATTATTATCATTTCTAAAAGTGATGGTGCTATGCGTATTTTTCAAATTGTTCACGTATCATAATGTTCACAAAGATGATACCACAATCCCCACAATCTGCCAATACCGCACAAATATTCTTCCATGAAGGTAAGATTATTTAGTTCCGAACATAATACCTCAGTAGTTTAATATAAATCATTACTTGGCGCCAATGGATTTTCATTCTAAGGTTTCAAACAATGGCTTGTATGAAGGGAGTAGCTCCATGAACAAAGCAACAAAGTGCTATAAATAGAATCAAATAGGAGAGGAACATACAATTAACATACCTACAAGCCAAAAACAACCTGTTTGGTTTAAAAGTAAAAAGTAAAATCTTGCTCCCAGTCTTTCTTTTATGATGTATCTTATATCGGCGCTGCTTTTTTTCGTTTGTTTTTATGTCACACACAAAATTAAACATGTTTAATATCCATGAATCTCACAATATTATCATCATGGTGTGAATTAAATCGTTCATTTCTTTATACTGTGACAATATTTTAGCAAAAGGAGGCATAAAAGAGTTTCAGAGATGAGGTTAGTCCAATGCGGTAATTCATCTTCAGAGTTCTGTGTCGTGCTGTACCGGCTCATTAGAGCGCTGATATGTTGTGTTTAACTGACAAAGCAAAGGACATATGAAAATACACACACCATTCATCAAATTCTAACGATTCAGAGACAAAGATTTCTTGTTGCTTCAGTATTGGAAAGGACTTATTCGTGTATTACATTGTCTAGAAAAGAAACTATGATCTCCCGGTATCTCATGAAATTAGTAGAATCGTTCAACTCTTAAACAGTGCTTTTGATAGAAAGGAGGAAACTACCTTCCTTCACATGATGCCTTAAAGTATATAGTCATCGATTTACTAAATGTGTTTAAGGAGTTAAGTGTTGGATGGTCGGGGGTTAACGCACTATGAACTTGGCAATTGAGGTGGGTGAGAATATCCCCCAAGGTTTATTAACCGGGAAATATCACAGTTCCGCCAGCTACCCGCGGGAACGCCTTCCTCCGATGAAGACATTCGGGCTACATGTTAGGACTGACCATAACGCGCCATGCAGCGTCAGCTCCAAGCTTCAGGGTATGTCTAACATGTCTAAGTACCCTTGCTCTTGATAAAATAGGGGAATCCAGTTCAGTTTTGGGAGTGTCCCGGGAGGGGCAGGGACTCAACCACGTATTTCCTCTCGGGGGTATTGAATCAACCACACAAACATTGGCACAACCTTGACGCCGAGTTATGACTTGATAGACACAGCGGCATTCTGAATCAATTTTTTACTTTTCAGAAGATGTCTTTCTTTGTTGCGACACATTATACAAACCCGTTAGTACATGAAACCATCCTACCCTTTCATTGGGGGTAATGGAAGATAAGTCAGAGTTGTCATAAATAAAAAGCATTATCTGAATACTGAAAAAAAAGATAGACCTTAACTATCCATACGTTACTCAATTCTAATAAGTCAGTGACATGGTCGCGGAACAGTTTTTAAGGTCGTGGTGGGGTGGAGGGTGATCATGCAAAAAATAATCGCGGTTTGTAAAGGTTTTGCAAAAAAAAATGTGTGTGTGTGTGTGTGTGTGTGTGGGGGGTGGTCTCCAGCCCCGATCCCCCCCCCAGTTCCGCCGCCCTGAGACTTATTGACAACAGCATCCTACCTCAAAAATTCCTAGACAATATGTAAACGTTCAGCACCAATATCAAAGAACTACAATTTGACTCTATCATCTTTTAATCCTTGTTCCTTTTCTTGAATTTACACAAAACAGGACTGCCCAATAATATGTTTTAAAGAAGACCCATTTCGGCATTAGTGATCTTATACCACTTGCTCATTGGCGTTACGAATCGGAAAAAAACATTATCCTGTATCTCCGACAGATGCATCGTACCGTCTTAGTAGATTGTCGTTAAAAATCATACTTGTAGAATAATTCGATCTAAATCATATAGTTAAAAATTCATGTATTTAAAAAAGATCTACATCATATACTTAAAAATTGATGTATTTAAATCTAATTATGTTTGTGGCCCATCTCTGGCTGAAACCAAATTCGCCTGTCTCGATATTTCTCGAAAGCAAAAAAAAAGTCATACAGGAAATCATATCAACAGTAGATTAGGGTTTTGGGTTTTTCTTGTATTATCAAGTATTTTGTACTTACAAAAGCTTGGGTTGGTGTGAGAACTCAACCAGCAGTATGATATGGAATAACCACACCAAGTTAGGCCGCATGGCTCAGCAATGCCCAATTGATAAAATAGCAATCAAGCCTCGGCACAGATTCTTCAACGATCCATTTCACACAAACGTATACACTTCTCAGCAATCCTCTTGTTCTTCTTATCCACCAAATCCTCGACCGCCCAGAAAAAAAAAGTTAAAAAGAGAAACAATGTCCAAAGTTTGTCCTCAGAGATCAGGTTTATGACGTCATATGGTAACAACCAGTCCGAGCAAGACTGAACCTCTTAAGTCCTGCATAAGATGGACGGACATGTTCATATCGGTCGGAGAAAATGACGTGATGTATGAGGAGGAAGGGCTATGAAAAGAAAAGGCGCGGGAGATGTAGAGAAGTATCAATGTCTCGGGTCGTCTGCTTAGTAAATGGGAATCCGTCACGCTAGCCGGTGAGCGAAGCAAGCTGAGCTACCTAGCCCGAAGGATCGGCACACTGAGAAATCTGTCGTTGAGTAAATACACACGTGATCGTGCCGTACCGACTTACAGAATATTAAAGAAGAAAAAAAATTAAGTCTAGAAACCCATACCTTCATACCCTCTGTACACAGTTTCAATTCCTTCTTTTCTCTTCGCTCCATATCGTCAACTCAATCACCGCCCGCCGAAGATCGCACATTCTTTGTACTACAATCTTGGACCCCGATACCTAAACAATCTCATCTCTTCCACCTTTTGCCAACACTCTTCTTGATGTTGTCTTGATTCATCTTTCTATCATATATCATTACTCCTCTTTCCACCTCTACACATTTCTCTTTCTCCTTTCTTATGCCCATGTGTCTCTTTTAACACTATCAAATCTCTCTGTTTCTTTGTAATTTTAAAGATTCTTTATCATTATCATTATTATTATTGTATCTTCTTTCTCCCCGCTCTCTCTCTCTCTACCCCTCTCTTACCATTCTCTCTCTGTTTCTCTCCCTCCATTCTCACTTTATTTGTCTCGTTCTTCTTTCCCAAATCTTCGGTGGAAAACCCTTTTTGCATTACAGTTGCCAAAGGGCCGACTTTACACTTACATGCCTCAGACGTATTTACTTAAAAGACCAGAGACTAAGGAACAGAGAAACATAAAGGACTGAAGGATAATAGCAAGAGGGATGCCGCTTAAATATTGTTGTATTGGGTTTCTTTTGCCACCTGTTTTCCTATTGTCTGATTAATTAATATGCCTTTGTGGTATTGTAAAGACGCCGACTTTAATACCCTCTCAAGCGCTCTTCAAGATCTGTATATCTAGGCTGACGACATACAACTTGCTACTCTTTATCACTCCACTCCTTGTGCTTCACTAATTAAACAAATAAATCATTCGTATGAATTAAACAATACGGAAAAAATGGAGAGCATTAAGTTCTATAAATTGTTTTCCGACGGTTTAATTCGTATCCTACAGACATAGGCTATTACTAAGTAATATTGCACCATGTTACATACATGTGTTTTTAATAAAAATTCAAGAATATCAATTCTTTTACAACTAGCATAACAAACATCGAGATTGAGATCAAGACTTGTAAGTTTAATTTGGAAATGACATTAAGTTTTGATTCAGTTTTCAATGGAAGGTTGTCATCACTACACCTAAGGGTTTGATTTTTTAAAATTTTAATTCGAATTAAAAATTAGCTTGTGTAGATTTGATTTGTCAAAAAAAAACAACGAATGTCTCTTCATCTCCCCATTCCTTTTCACCTATCTAATATTTTTTTTCAATACATTTTTTTGCATACGTATATTGCAGCTCCCCAAAAGAGAAAGATAAAAGCGAAAAACCAAAAACGCCTTCATTTGGAAGTGATGACCTTTTCAGTGCACCCTTTCAGAAAAATACTGGATCCGCATCATCCGCGCCTAAAATATCACAACTTGTCAAAAACATAACATACGTAAAATTGATTTAAGATACATGAAGAACATGTACACACAGGTTCCTAAACAGGGCCAAATAAATAAGAAAATGTAGAAGCAAAATAGAATTAAACAAATCTACGTTTGTTTGGGAAAGCTTTCATTTCAGAATTTTGTCAGTTCCATAACTACAAGTCATAAAAAGATGTGTTAGATGTACGTGTAATGACAATTTAGCCTTTTATTAGTTTAGCAACCGTTGGTTAACGGCAAAAAGTTCAAATTCGTCAATAACAACATCGGATGAGTCACACATCTAGAGTTGCTCAACCCACTCAAAAAGATTCTAAGAAAAAACAAAGCTTGGTTTATTCGCAAGTACATCAACAAAGAATAAAGTGATACCGGTTAAGACAAACATGCACACATCCAAGTGTATTCTATTAAAGTCATTGTCTCGAAGAAAGATAATGGAATACAATTTTACTCAACTGAATTGTCATCACCTAATCCACTTGTCGTCAAAGAATCAATAACAACTGCTTCCATTTCATTGCAAGGCCATGTAGGTTATCTTCAAAATTGATGAATCTCGTCAAGTTCGACCCAGTGTCCTTCGCCAACAACGCACAGAAATTTTGTTTACGAACAAATTTCGTACCCAGACAACAGAAAGCACAACATTATCTGAAATTGACTATTCTCTGTGATAATGATAACATCAGAGTAGGAAGATATAAGGATTCATTAGTTAAGGTTTCACCACTCGATTCTGCAATCCTAACACCGTTTCTCACTAACATGACATAAGGTCAATGAACAGACACCAGACTAAGAGTACAATATAAGTTAATACAATAAGATATCGGAAGCATTTACGAATTCCGTCTATAAATTCACCCTTTTGAGGATTCCTGTTCAAGTGAAAAGTATTTCAGTGTAAATTAATGTAATTAGTTGACTGTACGACAAAATTGTGAATGATTATAGACTAAGTATATACATTGAAATTGTAAGTAGTATCTAATTAAACGTCTGGGACAGAGCGTTACCCCTTTGGCAAGATTTTGGGGATTGATAATAAGTTATTTTAACAACTTCATTGGTTTATATTGGGTCACAATCGTCCATGCTTTGCAATTTAGGTCTTCTGATGATTGGGTTCCTAAAATAGAACTAATACTGTAATACACAACTATAAATATGTCTGTTCAACGTAGTTTCTTTTACAAACTGATAGCTCTCTAATAGACCTAAAGAGTACGAGTTTAAAAAATCAATTATGAATAAATAAGCATTTCAATATACATATTGAATGATACTTATTGTAGGTGTTTATGACTGACTTTAATTTTGCGAAGCTTTCATAGATAGAAAAAGTAAAAAAAAAAAATAAAAAATGATGAAATCTCTTACTTTAACTAACATAAGCTTATTCCCGACCCATTAAACAGCATTGCATGAGGACTAATTATAATGTACTGTATGTGGTGCGACTAAACATTGATAAAAAAATCTGTCTATCATCTACAATGACACCTTTCCAACATTTGCTCCCGAAAATTTGTTGAACGTTCTGAAGTCAGACTTTAGTCTGAAGAGTGACATTCCTGCCCAAAAGTAATGCTAAAGTTGATACTAATTTTAGGGTTAACATTGATTATGACATTATTGACGACAAATGATAACGACAATTACGATTACTATAAATACGATTGTGTACTATAATAGCAGGGCCCGCTGGAGAACAGTTTTCGGAACTGAAGTGGCTACCCTGGGTAAATATACCTTTATTATTATTATTATTATTATTATTATAAATACGATTGTGTAACTCAATAAAAAAAATTTGATTAGTATATTATTTTTATCACTCTTGAATATAATGAAATTGTCTCCTACTATATACTCCACACGTTTTTCAATCTTGCCTTTTAAAAGATTCTTATCGCCATCTAAACTGATAATTTTGCATCGGTGCGAAACCCTTCTTTGAAAGTACCTTCTTCCAAATATTTTCTTCCCCTGGACGAATAAGTCATCTGTCATTGCATATTAACTTACCTATTATCACGTGACACCTATTGCACTTTGAGGCGGCTGATGATAATGAAACATATTTTCACTTTGCCTGTCACACGTGCTTGAAATCAAGACTTAGCATTGTTCGATTTTTAAGGTGAGAATGAGGCCACAAAACGAAAATAAATTCATCGGAATTAGTAAAATATGACTCGTGTTGTGAAATACGACTACGTCCTTCAAAAAGATTTCAAAGACATTTTAAAGGAATTAACTTTATTAGTGTCTCAGATGACACCAACTAAGAGGAAAAACAACTGCAATCATGGTTGCAGAAATTACCAGACGAAGCCTCTTTAAAAATAATATTTCACTTTGCTTAATAAGATATTCAACATCAGTCCAAGAAGGTTTGAACAAGGTAGTTAATGGTTACTTTTATGGAAATAAATGCCCAGAAATAGTACCATTCTGATATTTCTACAAATTTCTTTTTTTTTCTCGATTGTACTTTTTGGCACTATAATACATGCCATATCAGGAGTGAAAAATTCTCATCTTTTTTTCTCTCTTTTTAGTATTCTCATCAATATTTCATCAATATGTTTCTCGTTAGTTTTCTTTAATTACTTTACTTCCAAATAAATGTTCCCTTTACTAAATGTATTGGTTACCAGCATGAATAAGGAAAAATGCAATGAATAAGATTTTGAAGCGCCGTGCTGTAGTAGTTCCTATTTTCGCCTTGTAACAAGAAGGTCGAATGTTTGAATCCCACATCGGCCTCGCATCGTTTAGCAAGGATTCAAACGATCCCAACTTTGGCACGCCCCACCCAGGTGCTTAATAGTTAATGGGTATCCATGTAGGAAGTCCCTGTATAGCTTGCCTGATTATATCCGATGACCGGCTTTATTATAATTTTTAGGCGCTCTACAGTATTTTGTCCTAAATGACTAGGTTAACATTGATTTGACGTTCAAAAAATAGCTGTAAATTTCACATTTTCAATGGTGTTTGTGGTACATGTCTGTAGAAAGCGAAGCACTGAAAATATTGCACCTGAAAATAATGTGTTAATGCTCGAAAGGAGTAAAAACAAAGTGATTGGAAATACCAATTTATATTCCATATATAATTCAAACTCCACAAGAGAAAGATTAAATGGGTCTGATATATTTTTCAAGAGTCTGGAGGAAAATTTTTAATAAATAACAGGATCATTGTTCTTACAATACATTCGATATTTGTCCAAACTTATCATAGAATAATTCTGACTCGTAAATAGCCTATATTTTGTCGTTTTGACTTGGGGAGAAAATGTGTGAGGTGTGGGGGCCGGGGGTGTAGGAGGAAGAGACGGGGCACATATTATTCAAAATTCACATCTCTTGGAATTTACCTTGGAATTTACCTTGGAAGTAGGCATAAAGTTATAAATAACTTATCTCTCGGATCTGAAACATGTTTGAATAAAAGAATACATCAGATGTTCAAAATTAACAGGTATTTCATCATCTTGTAACAAAAGGATCCTACTTCATTTCCCGCGAGCCCGCAGTATGATATGAATCTCGAGAACAGTGACTAGATTTGAGGAGGGAAGAGAGAAGGAAAGAGATGAGGAGAAAGGAATCAATCAGGATGTTTTCTTGAATAACTCCGGGGTATACATTCCAGGGACCTGGCCGCCACACATGTAGAAAATTAAACAAGCCCTCAGTCGAACTACTTTGTGAAGAGTTGATGCTTGGGGCCAGACGGCACACAGTAACACAATAAACCCTACGGGATGCAATGACTTCTAAATTTTGAGAACAAAAACTCAAGTGCATATCATTTCTCCAAATCAATTGTAACGAGCTTCGTTAGCTGAAGAAACAAACTCAGACCTAACCAGTTTCTCAAATTCATAACTCTTTATTTTCTACCTGCAAATTCGATCCGTCTCCAGACTGATTCTGGAAATTAGAAATGCCAGCATATCATCTCATTTTCTTTGGTTTATTTTATTTTCTAAAATTGGAAAATCGCTGTCCTTCGGAGACTTTTGTTATTCAAAATGTAATCATATCTCCAGGGTTGAGTTAATCGGAATGTGTGGTCTTCTTTAAGTTCTTACAAAAGCCACAAGTAAATTATTAATAATGATGAAAACATAAGTAAATGTACACACTAGTTTTACGAAAAAAAGAAAATGTAACAATAGAGTTTTCAATGTAAAATGCAAATGATCAAGTTTTATAACTAAATGAAATGAAAAGGACTATACAAAATTGCCAACATACTCTTTTTAGGAAATTAGGGTTTATTTCAATTTCAATAGATCCTAGATTCACGAAAACCCTCATATTTGTAGGTATCAGTTAGTGCCATTAGTATCTTCAAATTGTATTGATATATTCGTAAGTTTATGTGCTCACGAAATAGTGGTAAACATTTGATTTGGTCATGTTTTCAAGTCTAAGTCCAAGGTAATATGAATTACGAAATACATTTACAGGCAATAGATTTCACCACTTACATGTATATCATAAGTTAGAATTTGACATTTCTACTAGATGTAATGATTTTAGAAGACGAATCTGATAAATAATTAATTTTGGTTATCGTTACAAATACTGCTCTGTCTCAAAGCCCATTGTATCAAAGTGAGTTATTATCTATAAGAATCATTTTAAGAATATGATTAATCATTGAGTAATCAAATTTCGTTATCAATATCCTTGTATTTATATCACTTGATATTTCATTTTCATTATGAACTTGTACTTTTTATCAAACTGCCTTAAATGTGTGTGAGTGTTATTAGTGTATGTGTATAAGTGTTGATAAAAGAGGAAAGAAGAAAAAGATTTATTTATTCAAGATATGATGATTTCGATATAACTTTGAATCCTAATACACTTTGACAATTTTTGCCTCCAGTAACTAATCCTGAAATGAAAGTTAACGCAAACGCTGTCGTGGTGAATCATCCAATGTCTCAAGTTTGACATCTTCAAGAATTACGAAACTGAATTATAAAGTGAGTCGAAACTTGAAATGCAGTTTAAAATTTTGCTGCAAACCCTCTTACAAATAACGAGAAAGGTGCTTTTGGGGGTGTTTCTCTTTTTACGCCCACACACACATTTTTTTTTAATGTACACATACATTCACGTTAAACCTCACCCACACCCTCACATAACGAAAATCATGTCATCTTCAATTGATATTTCATGGTTTTAACTGCAACAACCCAGCTGGGTGCAATATTACACAAGTACTTTTATCCAACTCTCTTGATATATCAGTCCACCCTGACTAGCATCCCTTTTACAACTTGCGAATGAACGTTGATGCACCTTATACAATAAGATGTAAATAAAGTAAACATCGTCATCACTGTCGTATGAGGATAACGAAACAAGGGCGAATGGTGCAATCAATCTTCAGTAGACAGTCGTAAGTCAATGTTCAATACACACAACCATGAGTGTCCACGCATGATCCCCCATCATCACATACTCGCTACAGTTTTTCTCTTCAATTTGGTCCTGGAAATTGGCTGTTGAAACACCCAGGGGTTGGCCTACTCCTGTTCCAATCTGTCAAGCCTGTTTTCACAACAATAACACAATATTGCAACCCAATTGACAGTAGCTACGTGTCCAAATTTCTGGCGCAGCGGTTTTCCCAGCGGGTACACCATCTCAAGCCTCCGTCTTGCCTCGCCCGGCTGCCTGTCTAGCGATGTAGCCCGGTCGTTTCTCGTCTCCGTTTCTCCATATCTCCTCATCATCTCCCTTTCTCTCCCAACCGAAATAAAAAAAGAGAGCAATTGCTGCCCATATTACAATGTCAATTCCACTACAACAGGTGCAGTGGTTTGAAGGTTCGGACCAACTATTTCTTTTTAGGGGATATCCTCCTAATCGCTGTTTTCACCCACGCATTGTTGGTGGTATGTTCATCATAGCACTTCCAAAATACTCAATCATTGAACGATTGAAATGTCAAAAATTTAGACCATTCCTTGTATGAAAAAGAAGTAATTTTCCCCTCATGAATTAGAGGGATCGAGATCTAAAGCGTTCATGGAATCGTGCTCTTACACAATTTTTAGCTCTTAATACCTTCTTGTTCATGATCTGCGGAAATCATGAATTGCAAGAGAACAATATAATATGCTTCATTACAGACCTCTTACGATTAATGCCCCCAAATCATATTTTCTTTTTGAACTATTTGATATTTTAGTTCATGTAAATCATAAATAACGTATCCACTGACTTTGTAAAATTTAGAATACGGAATAATTGTGGTATTCAAAGATTTTTTTTTTCATCTATTTCATACTAATCTTCTTGGTAACTGAAGAGATTCTACCAATATTCTTGGAGCATCAACATAGTATGATCTTGAATATAAATCAAATTTGATAAATTTCATAGTCAGTGATAGTAAAAAAAAGCATATCTAGAAAGAGTTTCTCCAAGTAAAATTCAGAGCCCCTCCTAAAATCAATGTTATAGATTTCATTCAAACTCAAAAGTGAGATTGATCTATAATTGTGGAACTAAACATCTTTAATTTGAGTTTTAGAGGATGAAAGAAGAAAGAAGAGTATTCATTGAAAGAGAAGATTTGTTCGTAAAACAATAAGAAATACCGCTTGTAATCCATTAACAACTTTTTTAGGTTGCATTGCTCTTCCAAAATACGAAGGGATTTCTCTATTCGGCCGAATAAATAATATTGTTCATCACTTTCTTTGCATGTGTTGCAATTAAAAGTTAAGTAGTATTACGCGGATGGAGCACGTGTCCCTCCTTGGATGTGCTAGCGGATGCCTGTATTTTCCTACTTAAAAGTTTCAAACGACGTCATAAATGTGTGCGTGAGGGGTGTTTAAGTATGTGCGGGTGGGTGTGCATGGTGTGTGGGTGTGTATCAGTGTGTGACTGTGTCGCACATACACATGGGTAGTCGATGGGTGATGACCTAAGCATGCTGTAGAGAGTAAATCCCAACCAGTCGCGATCGTAACGACAACACAACACTCATAACAGCGCGCCGAGACAGTAGGGGATTTCTCAATAAACTATACCTCACAGACAGATATGGAACAGGGCCAAATTAAATTTGAAATATTCATTTGATTAACAGCTCGTAGCATATTGATGAGTTTACTAGCTTACATTGTGATCAACATAAAGAAGACTTTGATAAAGCATTTTATTAAGTACGTCTATACTTCTAAGTTGGAGTTGTCTTTAGGGAGAAGCTATAGTTTGTCTGTATTGGGAATGTTGAGACGCAAAGAGGGTAGGAAGAGGTGGCAAACAAAGGAAACATAAGGCCATTGGGATACCAAGCAATTCTATATGGCCCCACTTGAGGAGTATTTGAGGTGAAAGCTAAGCGGGATAAAGCGGGCTAAGCCTGCCGGAGGTGATGGCGTCTCTTTGGCTAGGTGTGAACAGGTATGGTGTCATGATTCGTATTCGTGGACCCACCGCTGATATATTTGTATTGTTATCAAATGCTTCACCCTCCTAGCACAGATCTCGTTATGAGGTGAAATTTCGTTTAGCTCTGGCATAGAAAATTTCCTCAGAACAGTAGGACACAAATTGAAAAGGTAATTATATCAACCTTTCGTTCGTCTTCAGTCGCTCAATGGTCACTCTAAGACATTTCAAGGACACAGATATCGTCTGCTTTATGGTTTATAAAGAGATTTGAAATAATCAAGACCTTCGTAAACTAACATGACAAAGAAGATTATGATGGACTACTGTTGTCTGCTATACAAATAGGTCCTTTGTTTAAAACAATTAAGTTTCTCTTATCATAACAGAACTTATTCTACTATTTTAACTTTAATTTAATCTTAACTTTTTAAACTTTCCACAACTAAACTACACTCTCATGAAAAAGAACAACAAAGCTCATTCAAATAACCTCATCCTGCCTATATTAATCAACTTCTGTAACATATTAAGTAAATAATTTCCACATTCCCTTAATATGTTGATATTTTATTAACCTGTCCGTTTCATAAGTGACTTAAAACTGTGCCAATGGGGTAACAGCCAATTAAAATCAAGGTTTTTATGTATCTTACAAAAATGGTTATGTTACCATATACATGAAAGTATTTATGAAACACAGCACTGATGCACTGGCGGATCCAGGGGGGAGGGGGCACAGTCTGCCTTGCCGTGCCCCCTCCCCTTTGAGAAACCAAATCTAAATTTGTAGTGTAAAAATGCCGTTGAAATAGAAGTTGAAAGTGAAGACTTTTTTTTTGCTTGTCATTTTTTGGGGGGCCGAAATATCCTTAATTTTTTGGTTGAAAACCGTAGTTTTGTTTATTGCTTGTCATTTTTTTCCTCGGAAAAATTTGCCCCCCCCCCTTTGTAAAAATCCTGGATCCGCCCAGCCCTGATGTGGTGCCTTTCTTAACATGTAGTGTGTTATTGGCCCAACACTTCATTCTAGGTCATATTATATATTAGTCGATGTCATTGGGCAAATAATAAGCACACCTGCCTTAAAAAAATTGAACAAGTGTGTTACCTATTTTTTCGAATAAAAAATGGAAACTTACATATATCTAAATTAGTTGAAATAGTAATTCAGGTTGTTATTCCATTGCCCATTGACACTATTATTGTACAGTTTGGTAATCTCATTCCATTTAATACTCTCAATACAAGTTTGAAAAACAGAGATGGAAATATGTCAAAATTAAACACAATGTGTTTTCTTATCTGGAAAATTGATGGATATGCCTTTTTTCAGCAATATCTCCATATAATGTAAATTGGACACAACTTCTGGTAACTGTTATAGTATACATTTTACTTAAAACTCATACTTTTGCGTTATACATTATGAGCCCCTATTTACAGGATGTATTAAAGCTACATTTTCAAAATCTTATCAAGATGATGACATACTCCCATTGATCTTCATATCCGTGGGAAATGTATATATGATGCCTCATGAGGTGAAGGAAATGATTAACACTATCGAATTGATAATAATGATTGGGATGTGAATTTGAGTGCATTCTGTATGTATTATGACTTTAAGTCAAGGTATACACTCTTAAAATGTTGGGCAACATATTGTCCACACGACAATTGGTAAAAATATCAAACTCTGGGTAGTTTTCAAACAACACTGTGTAGTGTTCACCCAAAGCACACATTATTGTCTTTAAACTACCCAGAACTGGATGAAGTTTCAACCGATAATTATTGTTGTGTGGACAGCATGTTGCCTAACATTTTTAAGAGCGTATAAAGAACATGACCTAGGATAATGAATAATAGTTAAAGTTGAAGGAAGGCGAGCTTAAAACATAATACTATAGTATTCGAAAAAAATCCTAGAAAACGAACTTTCATATTAAGTGCCTCTCTCATTGTCATTAAAATATAAAAGAATGATATTATGTTTTCTTTTTTAATAAGAATACAGGCTAACCCGGGCGCTTACCAGGTTCTTTGGTTCCGACCTCCTTTCGAGGTGGAATTAGCCCCATCCTGGGAGGCGGGTTTAGCGCTCTTCTCTTCCAGTCTACCGCCCAAGGCGTAGGGCAAGGAATGCGGTTAGCACACTGACGCTGCCTTGAATTTTCTTCATCCGTCATCCACGGCACTGAATATTAACCATTCACTGCTTATTGAGAATACGTTTTTAGCAAGAAGAAAAAACAATGAAAAAATGAATAGTTTCCAAGAACATTGACCTACACTTTCACAAAGTATACCTATTAATTGAGTGAGAAAAAATAACGTCTTGTCAAAGTAAGATTCAAATTGAATATTTGTATAAATAGTAATAGAACAGATGATTAGTATAGATATATTCAAGATGTTCGTTATTTTTATTAAAAGAAGAACACTTCTTATTGACCTTCCAATATAAAGATGACCCCTAAACAATTGACACCAATGAAAGAACTTCTAATGACGTTTATAAATGACATTTTGAGGCAGATATCACTATTTTCGATGAACTTCGAATATTGTTACTATGGCAATAGGCCAAGGGAATGAGGCTTAACATGAAAACTTCTGATAACAAGCTGATTTTTTTTTCACGATATGTCCAGGAATAAGTCTAGAATAACACACTAAAAGTCCTCAAATATCCTCCTTGAGGGTTTTTCGTAATTCAAGGTGGCGTCCAAAATGGTCGCCATTCACAGAAAATTGATATAACTCACTCATTATCCACCATAGACATCCGATTTTGATGCATATTTCATGGTTCAAAAGGGCTATTGATACGGGTTAGACTGAACATAAGCAGACCAGTGTACTTAAAAATTCAAGATGGCGTCTAAAATGGCTGCCAAAGCCTCAAAAGCCATAATGCATCTATTGCTTAGTTTAGTGTTTTTAATTTTGTTATTTATTCAGTGGTTTTATAAGGGTAAAGTAGTACATTGGGACAAGTTTCAAGGACAGTCAGTGGTCAAGTATGTCCAAAAATCAAAGATGGCTTCCAAAAATGAAGTATAAAATGGCTGCTACTACGTACAAATGGACATAGTTCATTTGATTTCTGCCTGGGATATATGATTTTGGTGTCTAAACCAGGGTCTAAAGGGTCAAATAATAGATTAGGAAAGTTAAAAGAGCAGTCAGTGGTCCTGTATGTCCAAATATCCAAGATGGCTTCTAAAAATGGAGTCTTATTGACGGCTGTTACTGAAAAAGAGACATAATTCATTCAAAATCCGCCTGAAAGATAAGATTGTGGTGTCTAAACTATGGTGTAAATTGTCAAATAATATATTTGGACAAGTAAAAAGGACAGTCAGTGGTTCAGTATGTCCAAAAGTTGAAGACGGCTTCTAAAATGGAGTCTAAAATGGATGCTATTACCTACAAATGGACATAGTTCACTCAATATCTGCCTGGCAGTATGAATAATAATACACTGAAACAAGTTTCAAGGAGAGTCAGTGGTATAGTATACCCAAAATTGACAGATGGTTTTAAAAAAATGAGGTCTTAATTGACTGCTGTTACTGAAAAAAATGACATGTTCATTTAAAATCCACCTGAGAGATTATGATTGTGATGTCTTCACTATGTTTTCAAGGGTCAAATAGTATTTTTGGGATTGTTAACAATGATAATTAGGCAGTTGTCCATTTTGCCTGAAAATCCAAGATGGCTTCCAAAATGGGGTCTAAATAACTCCCATCCTTTGAAACTAGTCTTAATTCATACAATATCCACCTGTTAGGAATAATTGTGGTGTCAACGCTTAAATACATTGGGAAAAGTGAACCCGTGGTTTCAGGAGTAGGAAACAGCAGAAATTTTGCGCAATTTTAGAACCACCTTGGATTTTTGCACAGAATGGAAAATTGAACATCCTTGTCTTATATTTGCCAAAGTCATTTCTCACAGGTGCATACAAAGCATGACCATTTTTGAGTGATGAAAGTTGCACGCCATTTTGGAAGCCCTCTCGGATTTTCATGCAAAATGGATAATAGCATATCATTGTGAGCAGTCCCAAAGTGTTATTTGACCCTTGAAACTATATTGTAGACATCAAAATAATATCTCTCAGGCGGACATAAATCAACTGTTACTATTGTTATTATCAAATGATATTTTGTAAGGAACAGCAGCGATTTTAGACTCCATTTTTGGAAACCATCTTGAATTTTTGGACATACTACTGAATGTCCTTTTTACATGTCCTTGTGTATAACAATAGCAGCCACTTTAGACTCTATTTCTGGATGCCATCTTGGGTTTTTGGACATACCGGACCACTGACTTTCCTTTTATCTTGTCCTATATATTGACCCTTTAAACCATGGTTTATACACCTAAACCTTATCTCCCAGGCAGATATTGAACAAGCTGTATCAACTTGTATGTAACAGTATCCATTTTATGCTCAATTTTTCGAAGCCGTCTTCGATTTTTGGACATAGTGGGCCGTGGACCACTGACTGTCCCTTTTACTTGTCCTTATGTATTATTTGACCCTTCAACCCATGGTTTAGACACCAAATCATATATCATAGGCAGATATAGTACGTCCATTTGTAAGTAAAAGCAGTTATTTTAGACTTCATTTTTGGAAGCCATCTTGCATTTTTGGACCTACTTGACGGGATACTTGACCACTGACTGTTGACTCTTAAAACCATTGAATATAGAAACAAAATTATAGACATTAAAGTAAGTAATAGATGAATTGGGGATTTTTAGGCTTTAGTCGCCATTTTGGACGCCATCTTGGATTTTAGGTACCCTGGTCTGTCTACGTTCATTCTTACCTGTAATAATAGCCACTTTTACCCGTTAAGCCATGAAATATACACAAAATTGGATGTCTATTGTGGATAATGAGTGATTTATGTCCATTTTCTATGAATGGCGGCTATTTTGGACGCCATCTTGGAATACGGGAAGCTCTCAAGGAGGATGTATGAGGACTTTTAGTATGTAATTCTAGACCTATCCTGAAATAATTAGCTCGTTACCTGAAATGTCCCTTTTAGACTTATATTGGCCTAATGCTCTTGGCCCACAAGTTATAATGAAATTTTAAAACAGTTAACAAAACAAACAGTAATCAACCACGATAAAAAAAATCAGTTTTAATCTTGATATGCCAAATTTAATAGTATTTTTACTGAGAAAACAATGATGTCACCAATTGTTTGATTTGCCAATTCATTTAAAAGGTTTTTAAATTTGGTTCTAGATAATTATGTGTATTATATAGTGAACACCACCAGAAAATGAACTTATTTTAAGTTCTGTCATGTTTTATTTAATTGGGAAATAAGGTTATAAAATATTACATCCAATACACTTTGTTTCTCTGGGCTCGCCAAATATTGTAATGTTGTTGTCTACATTCAACACCCAGCATGAAAGAGTGTATATAGTGATGGGGTTCACTAACTTTGGGGAAAACTGTATATACATTATTTTTTATAAAACCACCAATATTTGTTTGGATGTTGAAAGTGAAGATGAAATATATGATTCATTTACCCATCAAAAAAATGTATTCATCTTTTTTATAAGAAGCAAAATATTTATTAGCTAGATACTGCTTAGTTTACTAAATATTTTAGAATTACACATTTTCTCCTAGAGTTATAGAAAACCCAATAGGTTTGCCAACTTGAAGCTTGGTTTTGTCTTGAAATGACAACTACATTGCATAGTCTGACCCACATCCTTTCTTCAGGAAGGAACCCCCCCCCCCGAAATCGTACAAAATACTTGGGCCAACAAACACTTTATCCGAGACACAAATCAGAAAAAATGATGAAATATCTTACGTCAAACTATGATCTGACCCTCCCTGGGTAAAATTCGATTATGGCTGTCAAAATAAGAAAATGTATCAAGTGTACAAAAAATACTTTGAGATTTCTTGAGTCAAAGTAATCATCCAATTTGTCAAGCAGAGCGTCATTGCTTGTGATGCCTTTCTCTGTTTGCTTCTTCCATGATAGTTTTGAAATTTGATTCAGATAGCTTGCCTGATGCTCTGCCAAATAAATACGAAATAAATATTTTGGCGATGAATAGTACCATTTGCTTTGAGAGGAAACTGGATAAAAACCTGTAAATATTGTTTTTCATGTCTTAAAAGTTAAGGAAAACCAAAAGCCGCAATTGTATTCAAAATGTAAAGTACTGAGATTTCTGTTAATGTTATTCTAAGTTCCCTTTACCAAACTTATGATGTACAATTGTATTTTCTTTATTGTATCTTTTGCATTTTATTTTATATTTGTTTCTGACTCTATTCGTTTTAATTAAAAAGTTTTGTTACAATACATAAAAATTAATCTAAAAACAAGTAAGACCTTTATATCACGCATCATAAAAGTAATTGTTTGTATTATACATCACTCAACGTCTAAAAAAAACTTGCATCCATAATTATCCATAACCATTAATCACTGGAAACATTAATTAAACCAAAATAACTTGATAAATAAATATAAATAGGAATAAATATAAATCAATAGTAACTTCTTAAACCAAACAATGATTCCCGTTGAAACAAAGATTATATAAGCTTGCTGTCATTGCTTAATTATTTGCAATTCTAGAAAAAATACTTTAAACATGTTAAAGACAAATACAAGTTGTAGTAGCGAATTCAAAATAAATTCGTGTCAATTTAAATTACCACCAAAGTATCCTTTTGTATGAATAAAAAGAATGTATGTGTCAAAGAATTCTGAACTAAATAATTGTTGAGAAATAAGCAAAATAAGCACGGTATTTTCCAAATTGCTGGGTCTATTTCCCAGCAATAATAATACACGGTCACACATGTGCTTATCTGTGTTGGCGATCTTCACTTTGATCATTTTCTGCTTAAATTTCATGATTTCACAGATTTCAGTTTATATAACTGACCATATTATCTAGATCTATGATGATGACAATCTGCCTTGGTTTTACAGACTTCCTCATGAAATGAGTGTTTACTGCAAATAATTTCGTTTAGCTTTGAAATATAAATAATAACGTAAACCCTCCACCCAAAACGAAAGGCCATGTAAGTGAATTTAAAAGTAGGTTACAGGAATGCAGTAAACGATTGACGTTATTGTAAAAATGATAGTTTGACGATGGCGGGTGCTGTAATTTGACGTCATCATTATATTTGCTTTTTCATCAAACGTGGACAAGATTAAAGACTATTTCAACATGTAATAATTACGTCATCACCACTTTCTTCATTTGAATAGCCTACAATTAATGTAAACATTCTGTAGGGTAGTAGAAAGTGGGAATTTGATCCCATGAGTAGTTTATTTATCATGTTTAAAGAGTGAGAAAGCTGTAAGTGTTACAAAATGTTTGCACTAAATATTTAGAATTACGTTTGAAGAGAGAGAGGAAAAAATCGATATCATTACTTTGGCATGTTCTGGAACGCGACACAATTATTTCAAGCCACCAAATTAAACTAGTTTCTCTTTCTTGATTACGTCTGCCGTTACTCTTCTATTCTATCTTTACACCGTCTATTTTTATTGTAATAATAATGATGATGCTAAAAATATAATATCAATGATGATGATAACAGAATAATAATAGGTATCTATAAAGAGCCGATTAATGACATTCCATAATGATGAGGAAGGTAATCACGATCATTAAAAGAGTAACAATAATTGTCATTTAACTAAAATACGTATAATTCATTTTTTAAATGAAAAGTCATAGAATGCAAAACACAACGTTCCAGGCATTTATTTAAACTGTATCGATATTGATATTTAACACTCTTTTCGAACAGATATATAGGACTGAATTGCCCCATACATATCTGCTCAAACTTATACACCTGACATGCTTGATATGGCTCACAGGTACTCTATGTAAAGTTATCCCATTACCTTTGAAATGAGTTTGAGAGCGGCAAGACCGACAATGCCTTGCCAAAGGATTCAAATATACCCGACATTGATCCGAAACAAGATCTAGTTAGGGTCAAATCTAGGGTTAATGATCTTTATTAAACACTGCCGGACATGATTTTTTTTAAGTGGGCACGATAGATGGTGGGAGTAGCAGGTTATATTGGAATGAGGGTGTTTGCTTGGTCAAGACGCGACGAGTGAGATCTTAATTCGGAGAGTAAATCAATAACTTCCTGAGTGGATAATAGGGAGGAGTACGCAGGATAAACAGATTACAGATGAGCGTAAATGGTTAGGTAAATCTAATACAATTGTCATAATTCAAATCCTCCTCTTTAGTGTGTTTGCAAGTGATCGAAAGGCACTGATACTGAGATGAATGAATGTGATGTATCATCCTGCACTTCATATGTATATTATTCGTACTATCGTATATCTATTGTCTGATTGTCTGAAAAGCTAAGTCTACCATTCTCTTATGCACGAAAACAAATACTTTTTTGTTGAATGAAATAAGTTAAGAAAGGTATACTTTTTGTAGATGGATTTAGCGATGCTAGAAACGATAGAATAGTTTGTTTAGATAAGTTAGTATTATTCCTTTTTTTAATTTATCTCCTTTGGTAAAATTTGGTAATGTCAGATGACCAGTTCCTTTGAAAACACTCCCCAAATACCTCCTGAGTTTGATACATTCTTTTGCCTGGTTAAGAAAAGTACATATTAAGCATCTCGTGATGTCGCTGTTTTCCCCCCGTTTGTAATAAAATCAGACAAAGTGATAAATCTAAAGAACAAAAATGTTACTTTCCAAGACTCTTTACAAAGACACGATAATCAAGTCCATGTTATCTGTTCTCAAAACGATGACCAATTCTTGGAGTATGCACAGCATAATTATTACTATTAAGGATAAATCTGCTAAAATGTTATGTTCTAGAACTCTTTAAATGATCACCCCTTTCAACTGCTTCAGGAAGGCCTTACTAACCCCGTGCTTATCCCTATTGGGAAATAACGTTGATTTCCTTTTCAAATTGAAACTATTTACTCATATCAGACAGAGGATTAACAGGGAGGTTTTATCGCAGAAAACGAAGAGAGGACGTGACTATATAAGTCTTCCATCTAATTTCCAAGATGAATCATTGTCCTATTACTTCGCTCCATTGTAATGTTTTACTTTAATAGTAAATTCTTTAATACATGACATCGTTTGACATGTTCAATATCACGGCGAAGGAGCCGGCATTTAGTCGAGCTTTATTGGGATATAATTACCGGAATCATTTTTTTTTATAAAGACGTTTTTGCTTTGGTTTACAACTATACGAAGTCATTTCAATCAAAATAGTGGTTTATGTGGTGAACAATTTTCTTTTTAGAATCATTTATGAATAATGTTTTTGAGATATACATTTCGAGCAAAGGACAAAGGAAATATGAAAAATTATTTCTTTATAAGTTTCATATGTAGGCAAGTGAAAGACACAGCACCTCGCAAATGGTATTATGAAACAAACAAAAAATCACATTACATCCCACTATTCGAATTTCGTAGAAACTTCATTCATTTGTTTCTCTCATTCTTTAACTTTATATTACCTTTTCACTATTAAATACATTTGATTTTAAGCATATATCTGGACACCCATCACTTAGAATACAATTAAAGAATAACACAAATAAAGAAGAAATACTGACAAAGTGTTTTCATTTGCCTTAGAACCTGGTTCTTTTGCTACCTGTGAAAAAAATGTTAGGTTGTATAGGTTGATATAAAAAAAACATAATTCGTCTACTTGTTTAAACGGAGGAGGGTGGGGGTAAATCTGAAATGGTAAATATTCTCATAGACCATGCGACTATAAGGTCCTTGTTACACTGCACTAATCTATACATGTATTATATACTTCACAACAAAAAATTGTATACGTCAGACAAATTCTTCATCCATAAAGATGATTTAAAGGAAATTTTCCATAACGTCATATAGGTTATCAGATTGTAACCATAAAAAGTTTATTTTATGGAAGTGACACAAAATTTTCATGCTATTTGTATCATGATTCTTAAAAACAGAATGGTCCTTCCGAAATGAAAAATGAGTTGTCGAGCTGGAATTTATTTCCTCGACACGTGCTGAAAATTATCAAGGTGCTCTCCTTTTTTGATTTGTTCTTGGCATAATTCTTAAACGTTGAATGAAATAAGTCTTGACATGACCTAAAATGACTGCAGATGCTTTGAACACGGGAAACCATTCGACAAGGCCGGTTTGTGAACCAGGGAATTGAGATTAGATGAAGAGATGACGCTGGAACATAGACGGATGTGTGAAAATTGTTACCCATGTACGAAGTAGGTGAAGAATTGTTTCATCATGACCTAAAGTTTCGAAAGTATATATGTATACAGAGGTTTATTAAGATACATGAAACAAGGGGAGGGAGACTTCTTACATATAATTTTTTTCCGCAAAAAAATCATGATTATTAGACTCTTTGGTGCAGGATAACCCGTCATTTACAATTCATAATTGTAAGCCCGTTTAGTATCCCCCGATTTGAAATTGGATATATTTGTCTCTGATTGTTATGTTATTTGAAAGTATCGTTTATCTGCAATATTTCGGTTGAAAGAAGGCAATAAAGTATGTTATTCTGATGATTCCTTGTGAAGATCTTTGCCACTATGTTTCTTTCCTTTTTTTGTAGAAATTTCTTTTCCATATATTTTCAAAGATGATAGGTTATCGCCTTGCATGTGATTTGGGAGACGTGTTATCTAATAATAAGCATGATAAGTAACGGAAGTATCATATACATTAGGTCTACGTATATATCAAATGATTGCTTTCCTATAATGCAAGGTGGTTGAACTGTAAAAAGAGCCACACGCATCGAGAAGACAAAATACCAATTTCTTTTTCAAATCTAAAGTAACGAAAAAGGGTTCCATTTTCAAATATTTGTTAATCTGTGCTTTTTCAGGGGTATAGTACGAACCACGAAGACGTAATGTAGATGTCTCTCAGCACGCAGAAAGGCGAAAAGTGGCAGAACGAATGCATTCAAATCCAATGACCCAGGCTTGACACTGTAACAGTCCTTTGGTATCAAGGGAGTCTTGTGAAGTAGAAGAGAGAGACACGGGATTATCATTACTGAAAATGAAATACAAATCCAGTAATGGTCGAGTCCATTCTAACCCTGCTAACAACAGTATACATTTCTTAACGTATTTTATTTTTTATAAAGATCATAAGTATTTTGATGAGTAGAGCAAGTCACTTAAGCCACAACCCCACAACACTGAAATTTTCGATAAAATTTGATGAGGTTATTAATCTCAATCATAACAGTTGCCATGCAAGCAATCCTACATATTGAAGGTAAACTCAACCCATTATATCGTCAGAGGAAAAAATATATTAACAGGACCTTGATTTTCATAATGCTTCTGTTGTGCATTTGATAGTTTTGAAATTTAAACCAAACCTACAATTTAAAGTGCTATAAAAATATCTTTCTTAGACGATTTTTTTCAAAGTTATATTTGTTTTATTTTTCCCAATTAATTCAAATCAATTTGAAATTTGGGTGGACTCAATCTTTTAAAGTTCAGCGAAAACGAAGTGGTGCTGGATGAAGACAGAAGGGGGAAGATGGAATATAATATTTTATGTATGTCTGTTGGCATATTCGATGGGAGTTTAGGTTGGGGCATTGTGTGTGAGGGTGTGTGTGTTGTGTGGATGAGGTTGTGTGTCAGGACTGTTCTCGGAGTGTGGATGTGAGAAGGGATCTGCGTGTGAGGGTGGATGTGGGTGTGTAAAGGTGTGTGGGTGTGTGTACGAGAGACATGGGAATGAGAAAGAGAGAGAGTGAGTGTGAGAGAGGGGGGGGGGGGGAGAGTACTCGTCTAGTGTGTATGGAAAAGGTTGTCCATAATCGGTTATTGTAAAAGCAATTCAAATTTTAAAAGGCCCAGGTTCCTAGCCCAAGTCATAGATCTTAAACCATGTACATGGCCTCTTGTTACCCCTTATGACATTACGTCATCATAAACAGAAGCAGATAAATATGAAAATTGAATCATCCGTTTTAATGGTCGTACGATGGCTATATCATACAATGAAATATACAATAATTATCTCTAAATATTCAAGATTCAATTCTGCCATAAAAGAGTCTGTTGAGAAATTGGATGTAATTGTGCAACTCGCTTGCGACCAGTTATGCTAATTCACCAATAAAAGTGGACTACAATAATTGATATATCTATGTTATCGATTAGAATGTAAGCACGGGGGTCTGTTGAGAAATTGGATGTAATTGTGCAACTCGCTTGCGACCAGTTATGCTAATTCACCAATAAAAGTGGACTACAATAATTGATATATCTATGTTATCGATTAGAATGTAAGCACGTTATGATTTAGTTTGTTCCGTTCAAATAGTACACACCTGCTCTCATGATATAAAGCAAACCAATTAGCGACGACCATCGACCTTATTTCGTATTCCTTTTATAGCTAATAAATTCACGTTTACAACTTATTGTATCACTGATAGCTCTCGCGAACAATGATAACAGATGCGTACACGGAGCCTTTTACTGCCCTTTATAGGGTGTTAAAATATAATTGCTCTATCATTTATAAAAAGACCAAACATTCTAAACGTTTCTATTGTCAGGGGGTTGACAAACCTGGGTGGTTTCAAATAAAAATCTGAATTTACCAGAAATGGGTTATGAGCGTTCATTTATTTTTATTATTAGGATGTATAGATTACATTCATGTTGAACGGTGTTATTTTGTAAAAGTTGCCTTGGTGTAAGTGGTATGTGGTGATTAAATGCAAAGTTTTATTCTTTGAATCATCCAATTAATACAAAAATTGTGATAAGTGAACACACAACGAAATCACATAGGGCTGTGTGTGCATGTAAGCGATGGGTGGGTTTGTGTATGTGTGTTGATACTCCCATTTCCAGATCAAACGTTCCACACATGCCCATGTGCACAATATTAAAGTTGATAGTTGGCATGATTGTTATTAAGTCTAATTTACAATTAATGCACAGATTTTGATGCACTTGGGGATTTCATTCTCTTATTAGTTTCAATGTACAAGTATTACCAAATTCATATGCCAACAAAACATTTTCATATATCTCACCAAACACCAATCTGCCTCTGTCACAGTGCTTGACTTTTAATTTCAATTCTTTTTTTCATTGTGGATCTATCTGCGCAATTTTTTATGTCTATTTTTCTATACCTTCTCCTGCACATGAAAATACTAACTACTCATTTTTTTGCCCAAGCAATGGTATACAGCTAGGCTGTCATCATGAATCTGTATTGCGGGCATCTGTCGACTTGTCCTCTCACGCGGATCGCATCAGTCCGACCCCACTGGTGTTGGGACGACACTCCTCTGTGAACGTGTTGATCATCAACCTCCCTCCTTATAAATGCGAGACAAATAAACACGACCTTCTTTCATAATACAGTCATCCCCATCCGCCTTTTTAACCCTCCGACGTCCGACGACATTCAGTCACTCACCCTACAGCTCCGTTCCGACTGTCCACATTTCCACGCTCTTTAAAAAAAAGGCTCAGTAAAGATTTATTCATTGTCGGGTATGAAGCGAATATTTTTTTTCTGATGAAATGAAAAAAAGGTTTAGAATATGAACACAATGTTTCTTGGTCAGAAGAATTACAGATTTGTTGAAACTTTAGGTTCATCTATATCCTTCACGATAGCGCACATAAACCCACACACACAACGACAAACTTTTGTAGAAGAAAGTTCTGACGCTCTGGATAATAGATATTTAAATCCAAGTTTGGAATATCATTATTTTTTGTAAACAAAATTTCAGATAACTACCTAAATCCCTGATTATAGATCTTGTTAGGTAAAGTAAATATATCGAACAGAAACCAGGAATGTCTTTCCACTTTAAGAATAAGATGCAATTCATATAGACAATACGAGATATGAGTTGAAATGAAGGTAAGATGCACAAATGGTCCTCCCCCCAAAAAAAGGAAACGTAGGTATCTCCAATTAATTTTCATGAAGACAAAAGGCACAGACACGGATAAATCACAGATGTTGGTAATGTTATGTGAGATCATTTCAAAGGATTGCCGTTTGGCGGAAATCCTTCCTTCCACTCACACACGATGATGTTGAATTCAAGATCGAACCTTCTATCTTGGGACCAAGTTTCACTCTGCGCCAATTTCTAGCTAGGCAGGAGGAGATCGCATCTTTGGAAACTATGCGCCCTTATCCATGTCTCCCTCACCCAGCTGGTGCTCATTGAAGGTCTATGAAGCAGCATTGGATGCCATCCCGTCATGGTTTCAAGCTTTTACCTGGGGATGGCTGGAGCGTGCAGACGATGAGTCGATTGGCGCTACCCCATCCTTGTCTTAAAGGAGCTGACACAATCTTAAAATTAACTTGAAATTAACTAGTAGTGAATAGTGGGTAAATCATATTTTAACAACTTTTTACAAGAGCTTTGTTGCGAGCTGTTCTAAAAATTATGACTGCAAATGATTTTGATTCTTAGGATATTTACATCCATGTTCCACCAAATTGGAGTATGCTCCGCACTGAAGTTGATTTATTTTGGCAGAAAATTGCTGTATTTCTTCGAAAACAAATGAAGATAGGACATAGATGCATAAAACTACTGAAAGTTGTACCCTGGTACTCATGAAATATCAAAGCAAAATATTGACTTTAAACGTCTTTGGCTGATGTTTTCCTGTCGTTTTTGAGCGTCGATTATACTACAAGCAAAGATTAAAACACAAGGGAAGATGTAACAGATTTATTGTTCGGGTACATTGTACAGGAAGTTTATTAAATTCTACTTTAGGTACGATCTGATTGTGTAAATTACCCACATGGGTCGATGGTGGCATTGATACGTAATTGGATGTTTCGCGTTTCATTTTTTGTGGCAGCGGTGGGATAACAAATAACGCCATTGAAAATGAGATTGATGGAAAAGCAACGTCTAAGCCGGGGGGGGGGGGTGATGAAAGTGGAGCCCCCATCGCCATCTCCAAGGGTTAAAAAAACCTCGACTTTATGTGTGGTATCTAGAACCATGGGCCAAGGAACAGTGGGGCTGTGATTAATTTTTAGTAGTGTTCCTCCATTGCTATTCCTAAGTCCAATTATCATGCTCCTCTTTTTCTGATAGGTTGTCTTAATTTGAGAAATGTCTTTCCTTAACCCCATCCTCCAGATCTAAAAATACGTCGCAACCGTGAAGTCAGAGAGAGGAGTAGTGACTGAAAGCCATGCTAGTGCTGATTGCTTGCTTCTAAAATTGAAATGTGGTTATCCCTTGTTTCTGCGTATTGGGCTTCTTCTGCTTCATTGACCTTCATCCCTAACCATGTTAACGACAGAGGCCTCTGAAAAATTGACATTTATACCCGACAAACAGGACTATTCTGAACGATACATGCTGTTAGAGATCGAAAGAGTTGCAACAATTGATTAGTAAATCCCAAATCTTTAAATGATTTTAATATCATTAGAATAATTATAAACAATGAGACATATATTAATGTTATGTTACATAATTGCTGTTCATTGATTCTGTTTAGCATATCCTGAAACCTACGCCTGTCCTCAAATGAATTGAATCAAACAATCAAATAGCTGAGTAATGTTGAATTTAACAATATGCTTGAAATAGTTACTTCAATCTATTTTCAAAAAAAGAAGAGGTAACAAATACAAAACGTTAAGTACAAAATAAGGAGAGAGTGAAATAAATCAGCCTAAAATTGGGGGTTCCTTTATTTTCTATAATTATGATAGTGAAATGTACAATCCAGAAACCAAAATAATGAACCCCTTAGGTAGGTTAATCATGATAAAGGCGGATGCAGGTGAAGACTTTTGCAGGCTAACGAGGATAGATGCCTTCTCAATAGGCAGTTTATCCATCTCGTATGCCATCATACCTGGAACGTTCTGTTTCCAATTCATGTTAAAAATGTATTATTTTCCTACCATCAAAGTCTCGTCCCAGGTACCTCACAAAACCATTAATCGTATTGGCTTTTATCAAACTGCAGCATATTTGTGTGGTCTGTAAAGAGGCGTGTATATGTTGTTCAAATATTGTTGTGTTAATCGAATAATGAAGGGTTTTAGGAGGCAGGAACCCTTACAACTGATCTCCCGTGCAAGGTCTTTTGAAATTACTCATACCAATTACGATTGCAAATGATACTTATCTGTCGCCTCTATTTAGAAAGATTGTAAGAAGTGCATACAATTTGAAATGACGAATGGGTGTTAGAATGGACCGTTTATTCGTCACATATAAAAGAAAGACACATGTAAGTTATCAAGAAAATTAAGGAGACGTGAATAATGCGTGATATACGTTTACTCACTCTTAAAAAGTATATAATTGGAAGTGTTTAATAAAGAAATAAATTACAGCGATTTGACGAAATTTTACAATGAACATTTTATGTCAGGTTAAGCGATCTTTAACATACTTGTGGAATGTTACACCAATTATGATGCAACCATTCTTTTTTTTTTCACTAAAAGATAATTTCATTGCATTTTCCTCTCAAACATGTCTCCTTGAAAATACGTAATTAATATTTCCTGAATGAAAATAGACTAACATAAAAACTTTTGAGGTTTCGTTTCCTTACATTTTGTTAAAAAACTAAAATGCTTTGAAGTAAAGTCGATAGACTTTCGATAAACTACGTCATATCAAGTCCAATTACATATATTTTTAGTTGGTAATCGCGAGCACGGATAATAGAACCATGAATCATTCATTAATCATGAGTCATTCTGAAAGTTATTTCGCTATTTTCTCCCTAGAGAGGAGTGTAATGGGCCAGAAAATTGTAGTCCAATAAAAAGTTTTCCCATATCGCAGACTGGATTGATAACGATTCGATCTTAACCTCTTAATGGACCAATATCCGATGAAGGTGTGGCTTAGTAAATAGATTAAACAACAGTTTGTAAGCTTAAGGAACTTTCGCTACTGTGTGTTTCGGAAACTTTTAGTTTCTTTTATCGTCACTCCCTCTTAATTTACCAGATATGTAACACGTGGAAAATATTTCAAATAGAATCTAGTTCCGCCACAGTTACGCGCCCAAATTGGGCGTGGTCGGATGTATCATATTTTGCCTTAAGGTGTATAATGTTAAACGCTGATACGTTGAATATCTATGCGTACATTTGCGTGTAGTAGACTTTGAGATTGATGATTCTTCTTTCGTGTTTTGTTTCTCTATCTGGATTGAGTTTAGAATGAATAAAATGTATCGTCCTTGATGTATTTTTCAGATTACAAATAAAGACACTAGTAAGGATTTAGTTTCCGTATTCGTAGAAGGAATTTGATGATTATTTTCAGATGGAGCAATTGGAATATTGTAATTATTTTGTGTGACATTGTAGCCGTTAATACTTTACGGTTTTAAGTTCCCAATACGAGTAGTTGGTCATTCCAAATTTATTGAACTGTGATTAAAGATCAAATCTATCCTAGCATCAAGTTCATTTGAATAATACAGAAAATAGAACAAGTTCAACACTGAACATTTCTTCAAATATCAGGTTTGAAATAACGAAGTAATGCCATTCAATTATATTTACAAAACAGAATTTACGCGCGTTACATGTGTGAGATGCAATTAGAGAATGATGATGTCACACTCAATATACATGTATTATATGCATTACAAACAATGAAACAATTTTTTTTCATTTTTGGGGTATAATAGAATTTGACACCTTATGGAATCTCTTGATTGAATCACAATAAGTCACAATGATAACGACCTCATGCATTCAAGGAAGAATAAAAAACATGTTTACATTGAAATAAAGGAAATAAAAGAAATATTTATGTTTCCTATATAGAAATTTAAAATATATATATTAATTTGATGATGCAATCTGTTCCCTCATTTGAATACCATCTCTGTTTATATTTGTTGTAAATTAAATAAGAACTTAAAATGTCATAATTTCCTATTTTAAACCCCGTTATTGATCAAACTGTTAGTTTTATGCATGTGTATTTGCCTTAATTCACTCAAATTAACTTGGTGTTTGAGTGGACTTGCTTTTTATAATTGTCATTTCCAAGTCAATAGGTGTCTACTGCTAGTTTTTAACCGTTTCAAATTATTGTATCATTACTCCTCAAGAGTCTTGCTATACAGGAAGATTTATCATCTGTTAAAGACAACGATTTGTTTGCTTATTTGTTCATTTTATTAGTGTGTTTACCCAAGTAATCAATGAAGTAATGATTGAAGAGCTCTTGTTAAGAACGAATCAAACTTACAACAGGACGCAACATGGGATACGAAGATTGACATCGAAAGGGTGAAGCATAAATTACATTAAATAACATTGTCCAGACTAATCATTAAATTTTGATATACAAGCGCATTTTCCATTCTCTGTTTGTCTATTGTCTCTCTCTCTCTCTCTCTCTGCCTCTCTGTGTCCTTTTTTACACTTTTTTCTTCCCCCACACACTTACACGCAACCCTCTCAAAGAATAACCCCAATACCATCCACCAGTTTCGACTATTACCCAATGCTTATTACATTTAAATATCTTGAAAACTGATCTTTTCACCTATCTTACATTATTTTGGTCTTTGTAGATGTACAAAAAATGTGACCGCTGAGATCAAACCTAACATCAATAAGTAAGATTACACAAAGAGATGAATAGTAAATGTTATTGTTGATGGATGAGAGATGGGAAAATGGTAAAAGAGAACGATTCCACTCACCCAAAGCACGAGTTCATTAACAAAAAAGCTAGAAGCAAACGTAAGAATCCGATTAGAATCCTAACAACCATGTCTGGTTTAGAGGATGTTGATCACCACTTTACTCCTCCAAAATTATTCGTTCATGTAAGTTAAAAAAATTATCGCTTCTCCAGTTCCACGTTTTTTTAAGAGAAAGAAAAATAATATCGCGTCAACGTTAACAATGGACCAATGAGATCAAAAGACTTAGAGGCACGCGGTATGTATCTTGGTGAATAGGCACTCGGCATGATCATATTAGGGCTACTACGTCCACAAAAGTGTTGTAAAGATGAAGAAAAAATAAGACTTTGGTACGCATATCATAAAATCGTGGTAAGTTTCCCCTTGGTCACATCAGATCATGCACCTGGCAAGTTGAGATTGTGTCGGCTTGTTATGCCCGCCCCCATTGGTCGAGGGCAAACGCAAGATTGTGATTCGCCAATATTAAGAGTTATGTTTCTCGCGTTCTTATTGGGCGAGAATTAATGAAATAAATACATAGCATGGGGGGAGTCCACGAACTGTAGGTATTTTCCAATTGGATTCAATCAACTTTTTGTATCCACCGCCAAGCGTTGAATCCATTATCTTTCCATTATTATATTTTTATTGGGCTTTAAGGGAGGGCAATCAGTCAATACACTATTTGATATAGATCAGATTTCCCTCCAATTACTCGTCAACTATCGGTTCTCTTTAAGATGTCTCTGACTCAGTTCCAACTGCATGGTTTGCCAAGCCAAGATATTCTCGTTTTTGTTTAAAGGTTGAAACATTTCTTACTGCATTCATCGAATCAATTTGTTCTTTTTGTTACGCCTTGATTGCTATCAATTTCATTCCTTTTTTCCTTTAAAATTTATTGTAGAAAGATGTCTTGTTGCGTCGAGAATAAATCAACTATCCAGTTTAAGCTATTGATCAAGTAGTGTTCTTTATTTCCTTTTTAAATAAGCCTTGTATAATAATCAATTTAATGAAATCTATCAAAACACACAAGGCTTCATCATTGGGAATCTTTTTTTTCTCTTTGCTCCGTGAGACCTTTGAAGTTGCAGTGAAAAGAATAAGACGAATATACAAGAACAAGAGGGAAGACCAAAGACAGAGTAGGAGAGACAGATCGACAGACAGAGTCAGATGGGGGGGGGGGGAACAAGAGAAAGAGTGAGAAAGAGAGAGGGAGGGAGGGGGGGGAGAGGTAAAGAGGATTGGTGAAGAGGTATCAATGGTGGATATTTTTAATATGAGGGTAAGGATTAACTTTTGTGTTCAGCATATCATTTTGCAAGTCCTCTGATCCAGAAAAAAAAACGAGATTAGGTAACCATGGTGATGAGATGATGATGTTGCTTTGCTTGTTGATGAAGAGAGCGATAACCCAGATGAAGAGGAGGTGAGGAGAGAGAAGATGAAAAGGGTGATTAACCTGGGTGAGATATATTGCATGGATTGGTTAAGAAGGACAATGGAGTTTGTAAAAGGACAACCGGTGAGTGGAGGCACCAAAAGGGATGCCTTGCGCTAGATGAAAACCGAGTGACTGGTTCTAATTTTTCTGATTGTTTCAATCAATGTCATGCACGCGCTTACAAAGGTTTATATTACTTCTATTTTTGTAAATGTTTTTTTTTATTTGGGGGCGATGTAAAAGAGTGTCTTAGCCCAGATTTGATTTACGTATAAGATCTGAACTACATGTACAAAGGGGAAAATTAGAAAAAAAAATGATGTTATGGTATTCAATTAGGGGGAGAGAAAAACGGAAGAAGAATTTGCAAGACATTTGTCAAGATAAGATGAAATGGAAAGAGGAGAGAATGATGAACGTAGAGAGTGGAAGAGATGGTAAGAAAAAAAAATATTAAAACGACGGAGAACGTAAGAGACAGGAGGCAGATAAACAGGCAGGATGGCTAGGAGAGAGGGGGAAGGGAAACTTAAAACTGTGATGAACATTGAAAGATTCTCATGCATGGCAGTGCTAGTTTGGCAAATATGTTTAACATCGCGATGATCGATATTGGAACGCATCCCAGAATGGATAACCATGGGGAAGTAAAGTTATCCTGAAGTTTGGGGCAAGTCTAGGTCAAAGTTTTATTCCAGCATTTCCATACAGAAATGTATCAACGAAATCAATGTAATAACGGCAAATGTCTATGAAGACGACGATTTGCTAATGAAAGTCGAATAAGTTCATCTATCAAGAGGGAAATTTGAGTTATAATATTAGAATAAAGGGGAAATGTTGAGGCAAAGGTATGACATTCGATTATTATATGATAACAGCACAGCTTCTCCTTATTTTTTAAAACTTGTTAAGATAATGGTTTAATCAGGAGAGTGTTAACGGTTCCACAATAACAGCTTGTTACATATCCTTGGTGAGTCAACAACACGAAGAGTTATCCGTAGGTTTCTCAATTCGAAGCATTTGTAATTTATGTTGCAAATGAAAAAAAAAACAATGTCGACGGGGATGACAATGGTAATGGTGACGATGAAGGCTATAGAGATAACGATTTTAAATGGTGACGATGAAGGCGATGGGGATAAAGATAGTAAGTTTTGATAATGAAGGCGATGGAGATGACGATGGTAATGGTGACGATGAAGGCGATGGAGATGATGATGGTAAATGGTGGCGATGAAGGCTATAGAGATAACGATTTTGAATGGTGACGATGAAGGCGATGGAGATGAAAATGGTAAATGGTGACGATGAAGGCGATGGAGATGAAAATGGTAAATGGTGACGATGAAGGCGATGGAGATGACGATTTTAAATGGTGACGATGAAGTCGATGGAGATGAAGATGGTAAATGGTGACGATGAAGTCGATTGAGATGACGATGGTAATGGTGAAGATGAAGGCTATAGAGATAACGATTTTAAATGGTGACGATGAAGGCGATGGGGATAAAGATAGTAAGTTTTGATAATGAAGGCGATGGAGATTACGATGGTAATGGTGACGATGAATGCGATGGAGATGACGATGGCAATGGTAACGATGAAGTTGATAGAGATGAAGATGGTAAATGGTGACGATAAAGGCGATTCGATTGATGATGGTAAAGGGAAAGTTGAAGGCGATGAAGATGACGATGGTAATGGTGACGATGAAGGTGATGAAGATGATGGTAATAGTAATGACGATAGTAATGGTGACGATCAAGGTTATGTAGATGATGATGGTAATGGTTACGATGAAAGGCGATGAAGATGACGATGGTAAATGGTGACGATGAAGGCAATGGTGATGACGATGATAAATGGTGACGATTAAGGCCATGGAAATGAAAATGGTAACGGTGACGATGAAGGCCATGGGGATGGTGATAGAGACAGTGACATTGTGAGGATGAAGGCATTTGGAATGACGATGGTGATGGCAATGATGAAGGCGATTGAGATGAAGATGGTAATGGTGACAATGAAGGCTATAGAGATAACGATGGTAATGGTGACGATGAAGGCGATGGGGATGCCGATGGTAATGGTGACAGTGAAGGCTACAGAGATGATGATGAAGGCGATGGGGTGTTAATGGCAATGGTGACGATGAAGGTGATGGGGATGACGATTGTAAATGGTGACGATGAATTATGCCAAATTTCATCAACAGAAGCATTCAAGTCCCAGTTGAAAACTTATTTGATATCCTATTAACAGTTTGATAGTGTGTTTATTCAGGAGAATTCTTTTTCGTTTTCTATTGTTGTTGTGTGTTGTTATTATTTTTCTCTGAGCACCAAAAGGTGGACCTGTGCGCTATATAAGTAGCCACCATTATTATTGTGATTATTATTATGAAGGTGGTAGAGATGACGATGATAATGGTGACGATGAAGGCGATATAGATGAAGATGGTAAATGGTAAAGATGAAGGCGATGGAGATGGTGATGTTGACGATGAAGGTGGTTTGAATGACAATGATAATGGTGACGAGGAAGGTGATGGAGATGACGATGGTGATGTTAATGATGAACGCGATTGAGATGTCGATGTTACATTCAACCACACCCAGAATATAAAGTTCATTTGATAAAAGTTCCACTAACATGCTGAGATAAATGATCAACGGTGACGATGATATACCGAAATTGAATCTACCAAAAAAGGGATATGTTTCTTATAAACACGATAAAGCCATATATCTACATAATACACACGTTGCAACAACTGGAAATACGCTTCATGAAAACGTCGCTATTTATTTGGCTGATGTGTTTTCACTTTTGAAAGTAGCTTCTTGTAAAGATTACTTGCGTAAAGATGATAAGAAGAAAAAGAAGAAGAAGAAGAATAAGAAGAAGAAGAATAAGAAGAAGAAGAAGGAGGAGAAGAAGAAGAAGTAAAACGAATAAAAAAGAAAAGACGTTAAATAGAACAAGAATGGCAAATAAAATTATGGTTGCTCAAAAGATGAGGGCAAGAAGGCTAATATGGACCTCCTACCATTCTCCGAAAACAATCGCCCACGAATGAATCGCCGAGAAATATATAAAATGTGAAACTTTGAAACAAGTGGGCAGGAAATCATGACGAAATTAAAGATGGTGTAAGTGCCTGTTACATAGTTACTGCCATCTTATGATACCATCTCAAGAACCAGTGCAAACATTAACTTGACTTTTAATTCGTTCTTGGACTGGTATCATAGCCCCTACTCGACTCTGCACCTTACCTGTCCAAATTTAAGTTTGGGCCGTGTGACAAAGTCTGATGAAAAATGGTAGACAGAGACAGATAGTATCGCTAGACAGCTGTATGTGACAGGCCCTTGAATACCTTGCCGTTGGCAACTAGTATTATACATGTAGGTGTGCAGGGCCAAAGGGAGTTCTGCATCTAATGGAGTTTGATAACTATATTGTTCATTTATACCCACACCTTTTGCAGCCGTAGGTAATACAGGTAAAACCTTCATTTGCGGCGCCAACGCATTTAATGATCCCGAGATAAGCTTACAAAGTATACGTGACCACATTTTGATTTCTTACAGAGCATCAAGAAATTTTGAACTTGTCGCTGGTGGACCAAGTTATGAACAACAAAATTGTTAATAAAAGCGTCTGGATAATTTTTCCTACGATACAAATCATTTTTTTAAAAGAGTGATCAAATCGTTTTCAATGCTATTTTCAACATTTTTGTAGATTAAGTTTCTTATAACTATTGCCCCAGTATTTCTACTTGCCATTTTACGAATGAGGTTTAAGAACTGAAGAATCAAAGTTATCTTCATTTCGAAGTATGTTAGAAAGAAATGTCAAAATACCCCCCTCCTGTCAAAATTGGAGATGGAAGGAAAAATACCGAATTGTCGGAAATGGTCCCCTTATCCGAAAAATTCTTTTACGCGGATGCGGTAAGCTATGATGTTGTGAAAGTATGTGGGTCGGAACCAGTGGGGGGGGGGGGGGGTTGTAATAAACTCAGTATCCCATTTGTCGTTGGTAATCAAGACAATAAATATCAATTACAAAACCTCAAGGCTTCACGGAAAACCAGTTCATCGTCTGCCATCGCGGTATAACTGCATGCAACTTCACAGATTTTTGAAAAGTCATTCGGCGTCACCGGGGAGGGGGGGGGGGGGTAACGATTTTACAGAGGACCATGCAATAAATGAACAAGAAGAGGAGAAAGAGAAGGGAAAAGGAAAAGAGATGGGCTGAGTGAAAGAACTCTAAATCATGTTGATTTTTTTTTCTTATTTAGAAAAATAGTGTCACCTTTATGTCATCTTGTTCCTCTCGTAAAAGGACCCCGGCGCCATTCCCCAATAGCTGTATTGATTTCGAATATCACAGTAATGTACAACCAGTAGGTATTTTTTTAGTTTTAAACTTGTATGAGAATAGATTTGAATGGTTTGATACTGAAATGTACTAAAATCTAACAGAGAGAATGTGACTGGAATGCTCTTCATGATTTTCACAATAATCGTAATTTTTAAGTTAAACAGAGGTTGTCTGAGATTACATTTTATCTTTTCCTGTCCTATGCATGACACAATCAATAAATGTGTATATCTTATTGGTTGTGTTGTGGATTGCAATGAAATCATCTTATCAGTGAATGTAAAGCTTTGTTTGAAATATTCTTTAGGTAACATTGAAAGTTCGTTAGAATTCTTTACAAAACATCACAAATGTCGTTTTCTTGTATGTATTTGGGACGTACACCTTCCTAAAAGATATATATGATTTCAGTACCATATGCAATAATCTCTTCTGCATCTGTCTTATGCCAAAATATAAGTATGTCAAGGTTAAAACCATGGTGATAATCTGTCTCATATTTTTCGTGTCCCTCCTCTTCACACAGCCCCAAGTGATATTTGCTGAATTTATTTTCGAAACGCCATCCGTGACATGTTGAAACGAAGAGATCTTATAAGACAAATATGTGACCGTCACCCTTGCCTTGTTCAACAATATTTTAGAAGTCACCGCCGTCAGCGTTTGCTTTTCACTTCTTACCCCAGTTCCCTTTTCTCTCCTCATCTCTTTCCCCGCCCTGCATGAACTTAATCGCTTATTTCTTCATTTGGTATTCAAAGATAAAACGTGTGTATGTGTTTGAGGGTGAGTGTGTGTGTGTGTGTGGGGGGGTCTACTCCTGAATTCATTTTGTCCATAAATATTTGAAAATTTGAAAAATATTTCGTAATCTAAAGTGAAAATCTATCGCATGCTACTTTGGGGGATTATCAACCTCGTGTCGAAAATAAATCTTGTGCTATTTTGGGGGGTACCAACCTGTAAAAAAATCAATCAATCAATCAATCATATTTTATATCGTAATTAATTGTGTTCATTAATGCAGTTTTCATTTCTTTGGTATTATTCTAATAACATTTTGGTTTGATCGTAATTAATTTTCATTTTTCTCATTTTGCAACGAATTGAATGCGAGTTCTTCAGGAAGTTTGTTTGATGCGTTAAAAGATACAATATCAAATGTGTTCACATATGCAATATACAAACTAATCCATAATATAAACAATATAATCATAATGAATACAAAATATCAATGTGAGCATAAACTTCATTTTTGATAATAATAAAAAAAAATTAATGAACGCAGGAGACCGCCATCGTGATCTGAGCGGTTAAGCTTAAAATTGATGACGGTCTCATAAGTTCTCATTTTAATTACCACAATAATTGAAACTTTTATCTCAATACTTTTTGGGTGTGGCTTGGGGCGGGTAGGCTCACTCTAAATATACTATAATTTATTGTTCTGATCCTGACCTTTGCCTGCTTATTCGATGAAGAAAAAAACAACAACCAATGCGTGTGTGAATGTGTGTGCGTGTGCGTGTGTGTGTGGGTTAGTGCTGTTTGATATATTCCTGTATTGCTGTATTCCTGTATTGCTGACTTATCACCTATGAACTTATTCCAGTCGTGCGCAACTTTCTTACAGCTTTATGAAACATCGAACTGATTGCTAAGAAAGCTTGAATGTTAAGCATCCACATGTTCGGTTGCAAGGAGGACTGATAATAATGGTAAATATATTATAACAAACGGCTTAAAGTCATTCCCGAAGGAAATGATAAGGATAAAGTACATTAATAAAGGGCACAAAGACATCGGCTTGGTATCAAATCCTGATCATCGGATTACGAGATCATTACTCTACTAAAAATGTGCTATCTTATTATTTGTTACAACAAATTGTGAAACAACAGGTCCTTCCTTAATCATGTTGATATATATATGTCCGGTTTTTTTTATAGACATAGTTGGTTTGGAAAGTATTGAAATGCGTGGCAAAGGAATTGGGGCGATATACGGAAGCGATATTAAACAAAGACAAAAATCATAACATTTTCTACTTGCAATCAACCCTTATTCATGGTACAAAGATATCACATCTTGCTTCTTGAATGAGATCAACTACTCAAATAAGCATTCACCTGACATACCTAAGAAGTGACTGTATATACGAAGACAGATCAAATGGGTGATGTTTCAACAGTAGAGCCTACTTTTACACGAAATCCTTGACCTACCGGCTGCTAAGACACCCCCTTTCCCTTTCTGTTATCACTCATTACCATGGTTAAGTGCTCAAAGATCCAAAACTCAGACATCAGTGCCACTTTTCTTGAGAAAATGGTAGACAAGGGCTGTTTGCCTCTTTTCGTTTACCATCCCTTAACTGTTTTCATTCAAGTTAGTTTCACAGATAATAGATATCCACTTTTTAAAACTTTATTATAATACTGACCAATTGACCTTTATTATTGTTCTTCCAAACTTAATACCCATTACAATTAAAAAAAAAGAATTTTGTCCCCATCTAACAAGTGCCTACATACCCCTTTTAACTGCTATATAATGCGTGTGTGTGTGTGTGTGTGTGTGTGTGTATTTGAGTTTTGTCAGACGTGTACCAATCAGATATGATTATTTACGTCTGGGTCCCACCTTTAACGTCACCATCCGAAAGACGTGACCAGGACTCGAACCTCGAACCTCTGCATTAATTTGTAACTTCCCCACAGCTTGGATTACAGGCGCACGTTACAACACCCAGCTATATAATCATAATAGATACAGCTGAATAATAATAAACAAAAATGAAAAAATAAAACAGTTGACGATGATTTTTGTAAATGTAATATTGATAATTAAAGCAAAATTTTAAGATTATTAATGATGTTTCATCTAATTTTAGATTCGAGTCTGATAGAAAATTATGATGGGAAAGTTGGAAATATCCCTAACATAAAATTAAGAAATATTACACAAGGTCACCAAACAACATAAGACGTAAAGTTTTCAACCGTGTTTGTAAATAATCAAAATGATGGAAATCGTTTACAGTCCTCTCAATTTCTTTTTTTTTTTAAGTCATTATACATGTTCATTATTTCATGGCATGGTCTAGATATGACTGATACTATTCCCATTACAAAATGATTAAAGCTTAATGACATTCATGAAAACAAAGAATCAAATAAAAATATAGAAAAAATATGGATTTTGTCAAAATTTTGGGAACTTGTTTTTTACATGGCGTTATGAATATGCTATAAACGTTTCGATGATTTCATGTCCCAACTTTCCCTTTGTTTTATTATAAAAAGATATTGCATTAAATCAAATCATTTTCTTTATTTTCAAATATACATTGTGTGTAAAATATGTATCGTATGCAACAAATTTAGCTAAGACAATGATAATCTGATAAAGTCAGTATTTAATCCAATTGTTGCATACTTGGAGCACAAAATTTGAATTAACATCAAATATAAAAAACAGCAAACGAATGACGTGTTTCAAATAAATAATGCAGACATTTGAATTGTCATAACTTTGCTTTAATTCCTTGTCCAAGTTTAATAAATTGTTAATTTTTATTTTGTTTTGTTTACACGATCTGCCTATGTTAAAAAAAAATCACATAACTTTCAGTATGGAGTACCCCTGAACATGCTGAAAATCTAACAGGAAACAAAAAAATAGTAATTATCATCGTTGATTGTACTGGGGTCCAGTGCCTTACAGTTTTATTAGAGGTCCGTTTTCGAAGGGAAGGGACCGGACCACTTCCCTAGATTAGACACTGCTATTCATTCTAGTCTTCTTATATACATTTAGGAGGCATTTTAAGAATCAATGGAAATCCATTTATCTCTTTTTGTTAGTCAACTTCTGCAGCATATTATTCGCTTGCGATGCTGATAATTTACCCAAACGGTCACTTTTTCTTTGTATTTGCATATCAATTTAAATTGGTGTGTATTGGAATTGGCATCGAGAAAAGCATCATTGCTATATCATCATCATTAATACAACTTCAAATGCAATGGCGTAAATAATGAGCCAACAATTTCGAGGGGGCGGGATATGGCGTAATGCGTAAAAATACTAAAAAGTTACAAGCGAGCGAAGAGAGTGAGCAGAAATTTTGATATTTTGACTACGAGAAACCAATTTAGTGATAGAGTTTGACATAACATTTAGAAAATAATATCATATTTTACCCGTTCTCTCTTTCCTCTTCTTTTCCTTCTTGGTCGTGAATTTCTTTTTTGTTAGCCCCTTACGCCACTATTGCATGAGTACATGGAAATGAAATCGAGATGATATAAATATTTCAATGATTTGTGCCGAACCAGATTCTTAGAATCAATTCTGACAGTAAGGGGGCGATGTTCAATTTTATTTTAGAATACACATACAGTGTCGCCGCCTGTCCTTCACCCTTTTCCGAGATCCCGTCACCAAGGGTAGTTGCAGAATTTAATTTTAAAAAGGGGTGAGAAAGTGTGCTTGCCAATTTCTTTAAGACTTGCTGACTGGAATGATGAAAATGTCAAAATGATAGATATTAAAGGCCGAGTCCCCACCATGGTCCCCACCCCAACAAAAGTGGATTTGAATAAAAAAAAAGAGAAAAATCAACTAATATAAGCACGACGTTGGAAATTTTCGTCGTCGCTGGAAATTTTCATAAGCCTATACATGCACACTATGCGAATGAGAGAGTTGATTACTCTCACTCACTGTATTTCTTTTGTATTTTATTGCATTGATTGTACATTATCTATTTTTGCTGTTCTATTCTGAGACTAAAAATATAGCTTGTTATAAGCATTGCCATCAACATTTGTTGTTTAGGCCCCCGGAGTGCACCAGTGTACTGGAAAACAGAACATTTTCTAAAGTAATGACCACGAATCAGCTGAAATTGATCCCGGAAATGCAGGGCATACACATTGGGGGGGGGATCTTGGGCATTTTTCTTCAGTTGGTCATAATAAAATGTGCAGGGCACTTGTCCCCCAAATTAAAAAAAAAATAAAGAGATAAGTGTAAAGGAAAGAGAGACGTGGGTGAAATATGGTATTATTTTCTGAATATAATGTTAGAATCTATCACAAAATTGAATCTGTAAAGTAAAAAATGTCGAAATTTTTGTTCGCTTGCTTTCCTCACTCACAATTTAAAAAATAATGAATTTTGCCTGATAAGCCATATTTGCCCCTCTCAAAATTTTTGGCTCCTAACGCCACTGAAGAAATTGATACTCTTCCAGAATAGTGAATAGATCTAAAGATAATCATGGTCCCGTGACACAAAGTTTAGTGATTGATTGTATGCTTGATTTTTAAGATTTACTCGTGCATTCTTGTATAAAACATCCTAGTAGGCTAGTACCTCCTGGGTTTTCGATGATTCGGGGCACAGAACATGCGAATCGCTTTAAATTCGAATAAATATTTCTTTTCAAGAAAATTCACATTGGGAATGAAATATTTGACATTGGTATCAGGACATTTAACAGAAGAAATGAGACAAAAGTTTTGTGCCTTTTTCTCTTCAGAATCTGCACTGGAAAAAATATCAACTCGGTCAACTTCACTTTCCCAACAAATTAAGTCTGTAATTACAGACTAAACATGAGACCTCCTACTATATGTGACGTAATCACAACAATCCAGTAGTTCCGTGACACTTGGCATTTTTCTGAGAATAACCAAGGAAAATATTAACAACATCAGGAGTCATGAAGTGCTGACAATGGTCCAGTCCAATGTAGCTATGACATTTTTCAGTTTTTGTTCGTTTCTTGGATGGTTTTTGTACATTTTGGTCGTGTTTACTTCGCAAGGACAGAGTTATGTTTCGTCGTGGTTTTCGAACTCGTTATTTGTGCGAAAGCGAATGTCAATATGGCACGACCATAAATATTACCATTTTCCTGAATCAGAAAGATTGCGACGAATTGAGGACGTTAAACGAATGTTTCAATTTGGCTACGATAATTATATGAAATATGCATTTCCTTTAGATGAATTAGATCCTATACATTGTACCGGTCGGGGCCCAGATCGAGAAAATCCGTGAGTATTTAGAGTGATTTGTGCTCGGTCCCGTCTGTTGTTATTGATGTTGGGCAAAATATAAGAAGAAAGCACTTTTGAATCGTTAGTCTCAATTCAGACAGTTCATTGAAACAATGGTGGGAATAAGTGCAGGTATGTACCAACAGGATAGATTGTTAGATTCTAGATCCTTGTCTGCTTGTCATTTAATTGGCTGTTCATTCAACCCATTTTTTTTTAACAATGACATCGTCATCCTGGAAGTTTAGATCCATTCATCGAGCAATTTTGCCTTTTGGATCCATATGATTTTGTCCATTTTTTTGGATGCACACACTTGACTCAGAGAGCTCTTGCCCGCAAAGCGAGCCCAGAAGCCCGAGGGGGGGGGCACTCGACCAAAAAAATGGTGGGGGTGTGCCGCAGGCGAGACAAAAACGGGGGCCTTGGAGTGGGCTTATTGTGAAAAGGAGGGTCCTCAGAACGGGCTTCGGAACTACAAATGTTTGTGAAAACGGGGGTCCTTGGAACGGATCGCCAGCGTGTGAGCGCGTATGCATCCCTATGCCTATGGAACGGTCATGCGTGCATGATGCAGCGAGCGCGGCCTCCGCCGCGAAATCCGGGTGAGCTCTGTGGCTGCTTTTCACCGAAATTACAGCTCACTGTAGCAGATCAATGCGATCGGAATGGCGTAATGAAAAATATGCGAAGCTTTGGAGCGGATTTCTTTCTTCTCTTTTCTGGATAAGAAGAAAATGCTATGCCTTGGAGCGGCTTTCTTTGTTCTTTTTCTCAATAAGACAAAAAATGCTATGCCTTGGAACGGAAATTTGAGTGTAAAAATGGGGGTCCCCTCCGCGGCACATACCCACTGCATTATATACCGAGTGCCCCCCCCCCCCCCGGCCCAGAAGCAGGGTGACTAGATTTCACAAAATTAAATTCGGGACAAAGCACGAGCGGATCAACAAAGCCAGATCGACCGAGAAATCAACAAAGAGGGCTACATTATGTTAGAAAAAGAGGAAAGAAAAGAGATGAATAGAGAGGAAAGACACTGTAATGAAGGGGGAAATGAAGTACATGTAAAGAAAATGAAGGAAAAGAACAAAAAGAAAAAGTTCAAATAAAAGATCGGATGATAGAAAGAATAAAAGAAAGAAAAAAGGTTCTGCCAATCTTTGAAATGAATAAAGAAAAAGGAAAGAAAAAGAAAGGAAGGGCCGGAAGATGAATGAATGTGTGATAAAAGGTAGACAGAGGAAAAATGAAGCAAAAAAGAAGGAAGAAAGAAATAATGAAGGAAAGAATGGTTTCCTTCATTCTTTGAAAGAAACAAAGAAAGAAATTTTTTATCTAGCACCGCTCATGATGTTGCCGCCCTCAAGACACTACAAGACGCATACCCAAAGGCACCCATGTTAGTATTTGTTACCTGTGGCGGCCTATGTTTACCTTCTTGGCTCTGGCCCGCCGAAGCAGGCTGTAGTTCTCTGGGTTAGCGCACACTGAAGTGTTTGCAAGGCACGTGTTGTATGTACGTGACAATGAGCATATTTTGCATCAAAGGTCACAAATTTCAAATGACGGGGATCTATAGTTAGGTATCATACATGTAAACCAGATTATGAATATTTTTCATTTGTGCAAATGACAGAATACTACATATGCTGAAAGATTAAATGAATGATTTATTCAAGTTGAAAGGATTATTTCATGAAGTATTTTGTCCATTGTGCACATAAACATTTATCATTTGTATCCAAATGCATGGTCACTTTATCCTTCATGATCATGGAATCAGACATGATCGAGACTACTACCCCCTTTAGGTGTGTAGTCATCAGTAAAATTGAAGGTCAGAAATTAGTTATATTTTCTTAGTGTGGGGCCTTTTTCTACTACAAGTGAATTTCAGTCTTACATGTAGTTCCAATTTGCATTAGTTTGCATGTAACTGTAGCTATGTCACTCCTAAACTGTAGAAAGGAGCTCGCAATATGTAGGCCTTTTACAAATACAAGCTGGCTTCTTAATAGCCGTGTCTTGAAATGATGGAATTAATTGTGAATTTAAAGGTCAAGTCCACCCCAGAAAAATGTTGATTTGAATCAATAGAGAAAAATCTTACAAGCATAACACTGAAAATTTCATCAAAATCGGATGTAAAAATAGAAAGTTATGACATTTTAAAGTTTCACTTATTTTTCTCAAAAGAGTTAAATGCAAATGAGAGAGTCAATGATATCCATCACTCATTATTTCTTGTATTATTTTATTGTTTGAATTATGCAATATTTCAATTTTACAGAATCGACAATAATGTAAAGACTGAACCACATAATGTTAAACAATATTAATTCCACATTTTAAAGGAGGAATGAAACTCGATTTCACATGACAAGGGGGAGAAAATTTGAATATTTCATATTTCTTATAATGAAATACAAAAGAAATAGTGAGTGATGTCATCAGTCCCTTCATCTGCATACCAACCAGGATGTGAATGTAACTGTTTTGTGAAAATAAGCGAAACTGTAACATTTAATTTTTTTATTTTCCATCCAATTTTGATGAAATTTTCAGTGTTATGCTTGTTCAATTTTTCTCTTTTTATTCAAATCAACTTTTTGTTGGGGTGGACATGCCCTTTAACAGTTTTATGAAATTTGGAAGAACAGCCCAGTTATGAGTAATTCAGAGATTACTTCATGTATAGTTGTAAGTTGAATAGAAATATTTTGACTTTGATTTTCATATTCTGTCAACGGTCAATTTCCAGTTAAATTGAGCTTGCTTTCTTCCATTGTGCAAATACTCTCATTGTGACTACATGCATCTCAATCATCTTGAAAAAAATATATGGGATAATGCATCAGCATATTTTTTCAACTCTCTTTCCCCTTAAATTTCCCTAGCCACCATACAGTGTAATCGATAAAAAAAATAAAGCCTTGAATGAAAAAGAACAAATTTGTGGAAGATCTACATATATTTGTTAGATGTTAGGGTATAGGGTGAGTGTTTATTGATTAATTTGATTTATATATTTGTTTTTTATTATCTTCTACTTTGTTTTCTTAATGAGTGTTAATATTTTACTACAGTATTGTTGATTTCACATTTTATTCCTTTTTCTGTTTATAATATAAAAATATAATTTTTGTTTTATTTACAGGGGAAATTTAAATATTAATGATGTTCTTGGAGACTATTCATTGACATTAATAGACAGCCTAGATACTCTTGCAGTAAGTATAATGATAATGATACTTTATATTTTATAACTACATGTAGACAGGTTCTATGCAAACAGTAATTGGTTGTTTTTTGTTGTTGAGACAGTTTTAACCTTTCACTATTGAACCAGATTGTCCAAAATTCTAAGAAAGAATGACAACACATCAAAATGCAAAATAATGTTAAAATGATATACATGTATCTTTTTTTTTTCATTTGGGTGAGACAAATGAAATTTTTTTAATTCATAAAGAAATTTGCATATTTTATTCATAATGATAAAAAATAATTTTTTTCAGATTTTTTTTTATACTAGCTTGTAATTTATGTGTTAAATAATGGGCATGCCAAATTTCTGCGCGATCGTGCGAAAAGCGGCCGAAATGAGAAGGGGGGCCTTGATGGACCCCCAGCCTCCAGTCCTCAATACATCTCAAATAGCCCAGTCCTTTTAGGGTTAAGGCAGTAATGGAGTGAATTTTTTTTTCTAAATGTCTTAAACCTTTATATATTTACATGTCGTTTAATCATGTAAACTGAAATCTGTTTTATTGGTTTTTTTTTTCTTGTAGATAATTGGGAATGCTAGTGAATTCCAGAAAGCTGTGCAGCTTGTTTCAGATACAGTTTCATTTGAGAGAAATTCCACCGTCCAAGTATTTGAATCAACAATAAGGTATGTTATGGAAGTTTCAGCTTTTTAGATAGAAACTGCAGTAATTCCTCTAATGAAGATGAAATGAGTTCAAGCTCCATGAATGAGTGTATTCAAAATCTTTCTCCCCAAAATTGTCTTGTTCTTATAGTAGTTTACTATATTTTCTTTTACTTGACACATGATATATAAATAATGAATGTTTATGAGTGCAATGGACAGAATACTTCATTAAGTTAAAGAAGAAATTATCCATTCAACTTGGCTATGCCCCGTTGAATGGATCATTCATGCAGTATCATCTTTTACCAAATGAAGTATTCTGACTATTGCGCAAATGAAACATGCATGTATCGTTTGTTTTATATGACACCTAAAAATAGATCCTTGTCATTTGACATAAATTTGAATGTAAATGTGCCTTCAGTATGAGCCTGGTCTGTTGTTTGTTGCATACATACAACACACACACACCGTGTTATTCTGTGTGCCAACGGTGATTTCAATGAACGTGCAGTGGATAAAATTGTATGGATCTAAAATTGCACAATGTATGGATCCAAAATCGCACAAATGATGACGCCATTGTAAAATCGGCCAAATGATTGATGACAACCAATCAAATAACAATGATCTATCTAGGTGTCAAAATTTGTTATCATTTTCATCAGTTATCATCATAATCATTCTCATCGTCACCAACATCATCATCACCAATATCAGCATCACTGCCACCACCATCATCATTGTCATCATCATCATCATCATTATTGCCATTTTCTTTCTCATCATCATATTTGTCATTATTATTGCTTTCATCACCACTAACCCATCCACTCATCACATGGTTACTTTCTGACTAATGTCATTCTGTTTTTGTGTAACAAGCATCTGGTCCAGTAATCACTTTGTCTAATCTCCAGTTCGTCTATGACCATTTTGTCTAATAACCAGTTGGTCTAATACCAATTTCCTTTTCATTCATATCGTCCAATTAACACTTATCCAATTAGACCAAATGGTTTAAGAACTAAATGGCTGTTGGACCAACTGGTTATTAGACAAAATGGTGAGTGGATGAATTGGCAATTAGACCATGACAGATAGTGGACGAATTGATGATAGGTAGTAGACGAGTTGGTAAAGAGATGAATTGGCATTAGACCAGTTGATATAAAGCCCTCTGCTAACCACATTTTTGTTCCATCATTGTTCAGCGTATCTTATGATATCTCTTCGTTTATGCTAAACAACTTCACTTTGAGTGAAGTATGTTGCACTACTTTAGACAGGTTTATTTGTTTATCATAAAGTAATGTAAAAGGGGCAATATACTCTAGGCATTGATCTAAAGCAGGTAGTTGTGAGAATAAAGAAAATAAAAAGATTGGTATTTTTAAAATATCTAGAATCGAGCCATTATTTTATAAACATATTTGTTTTGATTATTGTAACTATGGATGTCCTTCATAGCACTGTATGCTATTGGTTATGTTTATGTCTATTTTTGTCTAATGAATGGAAGCCTTTCTTTTGTCACCAGATTAAAATTGTCTTTTATTAATTTAGAATAATTGGAGGATTATTATCAGCCCACCTGCTTATATTAGATCCCAACAAACCATTAGGGGATCTAGCGCCTCCAGACTATGATGACAACCTACTTCATCTCGCACATGATCTTGCCACAAGACTTCTTCCAGCTTTTGAAAACTCTACAACAGGGCTTCCCCATCCAAGAGTGAGTCAAATATTTACAATTTTATTTGGACCCTTTCTCTAAAAGAATTCTTGGGGTGTTTATTTAGCCTATATCGATTTTTATTTTTCTGAAAAGACAAGATATGTGCCTGACTTTTCATAAAGTCATAAAAGTAGTCATGAAGTTTCATGTTTTTTTTCTTCAAAAATTCTCAGACATTTTGCAAAAACAAATTCATAATGTCAGGGTTAGTGCTGTTGAAGTTATGTTATATATAGGGTAAGTTTTAAAAGCAAGAATTTCTTTGAAAACATGATTTCAAACAATATCAATACAAATTGCCTTACGCCATGCTTCTTCAATGACTGAATTTGCTGTATTTATTGAAATTATTCAGTTTCAGACTGTGAATGGTAACTAGTCAACAAATTTTCATATCTTTTTAGTTAGAAATATATATTGTACAGTCCAATGCAAAAAGATTAAACTAAGATGATTTGTTTGCTTTTTTTCTGACACTAAAGGAAATCTATTGTTTTCATAAACTGAATATCTACTTGTTCTCCAGGTGAATTTATGCACAGGTGTCCCTGAAGGAGGGGTCCAGGAAACATGCACTGCTGGAGCTGGGTCCTTGCTCCTGGAGTTTGGGCTCCTTAGTACCCTGGTTGAGGATCCTGTCTTTGAAAGCCTTGCCAGGAAGGCAATGACTTCATTGCTTGAGAGAAAGTCAAATCAAACTGGCTTGCTTGGTAAGAAGATTTAATAGCATTGTAAAATATTTCATGATCCTTTTATTACGGAAATGAAGGGAAGTCTATTTTGAGACAAAAATAGAAATCTATGCATTTTTTTCAAGATGTTTTCGGATATAGAAAACAAGTTTTTGTATGTACAAAAGGGCTCATTCTAAGTGATTTCTATATATTTTTTTGTTTTATCAATGTAAAATTTTTATTAATGAAAGGAAGACATATAGTCGTATACGATTTAAAATGTTGAAATATTCTAACTCTTATTAGTTTTATGTATTGGGTAAATTCCCGCGGCTTGTTAACCATCTAAATAACTTTTCTTGTTTTTAGAGAAAACCTTGTAAATTTTCTCATGGTTGTTTTCTTCAATATGTAACTGCCACCTTCATTCTTTGTTCATGGTGGTATAGGTAATGTGATGAATATTCAGACAGGCCAATGGGTTGGAGTTCAAAGTGGTCTAGGAGCGGGGCAAGATTCCTTCTATGAGTACCTATTGAAGGTAAGATTCACATTGACTGTCCTGCTAGGGTTCATATCATGCTGCAGGTTAGATGATTTTATTATGGCATGCTGAAAAAAATATGCACAATACTGAAGAATTTTTTTTAAAAATAAATATATGTAAAGAGATGATATGAATGCTTTCTATTAAAGCCTGATTGATCCATTATAAATCTGATAATCGACAGGATTGGTTTAAACCTGTTACTTATTGCCTGTGATCTAATATGAATGTATGCCTATTTCGTCACCTTCTTATTTATCAAATTAGATTCAATTTAAGCGTTGAGTTGATAACCTAAATGTTTATTTGTACCAACAGTGTTTTATCAAAGCTTTGTTAGAATGAGAGCATTATTCTCAACCATAAAGTTGCCATTAGTATTGCAATACCAAATGTATCACTTGTATCAAGCAAAGTAAAGAACATATTGTTTAAACTAATGCATCTCCTGTGATAAATATTGTCAGGGCATGAGCTCTTGCAACCATTCTTTGTTTCACACTTCTACTTTGTGTATACCTATGTTAAAATTGTTCCTCCTAAATAGAATCACTGGCTTAGGCACATTCATTCTACAGGTGGAGGTTTGTGGGCATATATTTGATAAAATGTCTTGTTTTTGGTCAACATGTATTTTCGTGATTGGACCTTTTTGTATGTTTTGCTTTATGTGGTGACTTGGTTTATGAACAGAATGAATCTAGGCCTTACAATTGAAAACATTGGTGATCGACTTTTCCTTTCTAGTAAGAAAGAAATATGTACATACATGTGTATATTGGGACACCCTTTTTCAATATTAACACATGTTATCTTTAGGTACTGAAAGGTGATTCCTTGTACATATGTAATGTTTTTATGTTGATCAAGTTATGGATTTTTTTCAACAAAAAAGATGCTGCCATCATCATGCATGTTGACCTCTATTTCCAAACATATAATTCATGTTAATATTTTTCTTGATATTCAGAGTTTCATCATGTTTGGGGATCAACAGTACCTTCATGCATTCAATGAACTATACAGCAACGTCAAGAAGTACATGAGAAAAGGGTTAGTTACTTCTATTATATCAGTATAATGTAAGTATCAACAGCATGCAATTTGAGCTGTGTTTGCAAGAATTAAAAAAGGTATATTGACTATTGTAATAATGCTTCATTAAGAAATTGAATACACTTTGCTTGGAAACAAATAAGATTAAAACAAATGTGTCCCAAGTTTACAGCAGATATCTACCATCATTTTCCAAAGTTTCTTTAGGGGGGCTGTCACTTCCCCCTGCTGCCCCTGTGGTGTAGCCCCAATGAGTATGATACACATTTTCTACATGTATGAACCAAAGCATGTTTAAGTTTTATTGGACATTCGGCTCAATGGGATTAATTGCTAGTCTATAAATATCTGAACCAAACCTACATGTAGTAGCATTTGCCTAGCAACTGTCAAGAGCCATGCATTTATAGTTGTTTCAAAGGTATGCATCACATGTGGATGGAATTATCAAATCAACTGGCCATTGTCTGACCTTTCAATAAGCATCAAGGTATTCCACCATTGTTAGGCAAATTCCTGAATGTGATGCACTTATTCATTATTCTCTCTGTGCTTTTAGTAGAGGAAGAATATCAACCATTGAAATTCAATGAACCAGAGATATTTTATCAATTGAAGACTTTACATTTGAATACCTTTGTGAACTACTCATTATGATCTAAAGCCTATGTGAAGAGAGATTTATGTGATCAATGCCTTTATTGCCCTATTAGTATTCATGAAAGATAAAAGTTTCTCGCCTCCTCTCTGTCTATTGGATGATAGCACTATTGTCTCTTGTCAAACATCATTTTTATGCATGAGATTTGGGAAGTTTAACCATGGCGTGATGCTTTCTTCACTAACCATCAAAAAGTTTGCCTATCATTTGCTGAGGTATAAGAATGGTTTTGCTTGCTCACCAGCTGGAGGCAGTGAGCAAGCAAGGCCAGTGTACAGTGACACATGTAACAGAATACATCACTTTTCATTACGTGATTATGTGACCACATTAACATAACACTAAACAACACAAGATTCTACAACATACTATAACCCCAACTATTAAACCTTTTGTCATGTCTCATAACTCAATCATACATTACAGTTCATTCGTCAGGACTACCAACAGAACTACGGCGTTATGCGGTGATTTTCGGTTCATACATTTTACTTCGGTATCATGCTTCAAGGTTACAATGACGTCATAATCAAAGTGCATCTGCATATATCACACTCCTCCCTCCTTAGCTTATTCCTCCAAAACTTCAACTAAAATCCAATGTGCTTTTTTTTCTCTATGCAAAAACGAACATAATTTTTTTCTTTCCTTTTGCAGTATAGACAACATCAAAAATTGGCACAAGCCTGAAAAATTCCTCCTTTTTTTTCTGAACCATTCTTTTTTAAAGAAAATCAAGCCATGAAAATATCAATTTTCATCCCATTGATCAATACTTCTTTTGGAAAAGAAATAAATGTCATGAAAGCAATAATGATGATCTTTGCCCAATTTTGTCTCAGCAATGGCATTTATGTCCATGCAAAAATTGGCATGCTAAAATCCCAATTTTATTTATTTATTTATTTTTTTTTTTTGAGCAACAAAGAAGAAACATATTTACAAACAAAATCTGAGTTGTGTTGTTGATTTTGAAATGTACAAATTTTGCACCGGTTTGTTGTACCGCCATGTTATCAATGACAAACATTAATGTGAGGTTTTCCCAATAAATGGCATTTGAAAACTGTTTTTTTTTTGTACTTGAACAACAATTTCTTTAAAATTTACTATTTCCAGTATAGTATGCTAAATGAAAATAATCGGTTTCAAGTGTTTGAGTTGTTTAGAAGAACATAATTGCTTCAACTGTCGTATCGTGCAAACAACACCACTCAAATCTTGTAGAAAAGAAATAACATCAAAATATCATCAAAATTTAACACTATAAAGCTTAAACTATATTTACAAACTTCATCCTTCATCTGTTACATGGACTCGATGAGTCGATCCGGCGTCTTCCTTACACGCTTAGAACGTCGAAGAGGGAGTGCCTCGCCAAGATTGGAAGGCATAGTTTCTGGATCATCTTCGATCTGTGATTTCGCCTGAATGGGAGAGTGATTACCCTCCAGACTTTCTGGGGCAGACAAATGTCTTTCAGTTTCTAAAGTCTCTGTTGGATTCACAGGCGCTGATGGTGTTGGCACCCGTGTACGAGTGGTATCGTCCATCGACACCTTGCATTCTGAACGCAACTGATCCACATGTCTTTTCCAGACTCTGCCATCCTCCAGGATGACTACATAGGACTTTGGCGCTCGTCGCTCAGCGATTGTTCCTGACCACCAAGTTTCATCTTGACGAAAGTCTTTGACTAACACGCGATCTCCAGGGAAGAATTCACGCAGACCATGTTGTTTGTCATGATGAAGCTTTTGGTCACTCTGCTTGTTAATGACCTTGTCCTCGGTACTAGGTCTGACTAAGCTGAGACGTGTGCGAAGCTCCCGTCCCAGAAACAAACTTGCTGGGGTCTGTCCAGTTGTCGCATGCTTAGTTGAGCGATATGTAAGTAGGAAACTATCTAAGCACTGCTGAAGACTGCGACCTTGAGCCTTGCTGGCACTCAATGATCTTTTAAAGGATTGTACCATCCTTTCAGCTGCACCGTTACTTGCGGCATGATATGGTGCGACCTTGACATGCTTCACACCATTTCTCCTGAGAAAATCCTCGAATTCCTCACTCACAAATTGTGGGCCGTTGTCGCTAACCAATTGCAGAGGGATTCCATACTTGCTGAACAAGTCCCTCAATGCTGAAATAGTTGCAGCTGACGTTGTACTTGACATCATAATGACCTCTGGCCACTTGGAATATGCATCTGTGACGACTAGATAGTCCTTCTTGTCCTTCTGGGCATAATCTATGTGTATACGTGTCCATGGTGACTGTGGCCATACCCATGGCATAAGTGGTGCCACTGTTGGAAGGTTCCGCGTCTGCTGGCAAGTCTGGCATGACTTCATCATCTGCTCTATGTCATAGTCAATCCTGGGCCACCAAACATGACTGCGAGCAATTTCCTTCATACGCACCATGCCAGGATGCGCTGTATGCAACTCTTGTAGAATGTCTCTTTGTAGACTAGGAGGCACAATTACTCGATAACCCCACAAGAGGCAATCCTGTTCCATGCTTAATTCATCCTTCCTTCTGATGAATGGTTTGAGTCTTTCATCTTGTTTGTCCTCCACCCATGTTCCTGTTTTCACCATGTGAAGAATCCTAGAAAGCACAGGATCTGTTCTTGTCTTGTTCTGTATTTCTTTGCTAGTGATAGGAAGGCTCTCAATGTGATAGGCTGCAATGTTATAGATGTCGTCATCTCCTTGCACAGTTTCCGGTAAGGGAAGTCGTGACAAAGCATCTGCCACAAGATTCTGGTTGCCTGGAATATACTTCAGCTCATAATCAAAAGCTGACAGGATGATTGCCCATCGTTGCAACCTCTGGGCAGCCAAGGTAGGTATTGCAGTCTTTGGACCTAGAATCCGTTCCAGGGGCTTGTGATCTGTACGTATCACAAACTTCCTTCCATACAGGTACGTGCGAAAACGCTGAAGACCGAACATAATGGCCAGTGCTTCCTTTTCCAACTGTGCATATCCCTTCTCATGCTGATTCAAGCTCCTTGAGGCATATGCTACTGGCTTCCTGTTGCCGTTGTTATTCACATGGGAGATAACTGCACCCACTCCATAGGGTGAAGCATCTACACTCAGTTCTAGCTCCTGCTCTGGATCATAGTGTGTAAGCAATCTCTCTGTAGAAATCGCCTTCTTTACAGCTTGGAAGGCATTATCACAGTCCTTGTCCCAAGACCACGGCTTTGATCCAAGTAGTTCATTCAAGGAATGGACCATTGTAGAAAGATTAGGAATGAACTGCGCGTGATAGTTAACCATTCCTAACCAGGAGCGCAACTCCGACACATTCTTTGGGGTTGGGGCATGGCGAACTGCCTCAACCTTATCACTCGTTGGTTGAATTCCCTTGGATGATAGCTTCCGCCCAAAGTAGACCACACTGTCTTTCATGAAGGAACACTTCTCCTTCTTCACCCTAAGTCCGAACTTCTGGAAACGCTGGAATACCTGCTTCAGATTTCTCATGTGCTCTTGGTCTGTGTTTCCTGTCACGAGCACATCGTCCATGATGGCGCAAGTACAATCCAGTCCAGATATGACCTGCTCTATGAATTTCTGCCAAATAGCTGGGCTAGATGATATACCAAATGGCAGCCTGGTGTAGCGGAAGAGACCTCGGTGGGTGTTGATCGTCACCAGTTCCTGCGAAGCTTCATCCAACATCATTTGTTGGTATGCACATTTAAGATCAATCTTAGAGAACTTCTTTCCTCCCACCAAGTTTGAAAAGACTTGTTCTGTAGTAGGAATGGGGTACTGGTCACAATGAATCTGCTGATTCACAGTCACCTTGTAATCTCCACATAGGCGTACCCGTCCATCGGCCTTCGGTATGCATACCAATGGGGTTGCCCATTCACTGTAATCTACAGGGTATATGATGTCATCTTCCTGCATACGTTCCAGTTCCTTCTCAACAGCAGGACGTAGAGCAAAAGGAACGTTGCGTGCCTTGCAGAACTTTGGTCGAGCACCTTCCTTCAGATGCAATGACGCTGGTGGGCCTTTAGCTTTCCCAAGTCCTTCCTTAAATACATCCGCAAACTCCTGCTGCAGAACCGTTCCCACATCTGTATCAACACTGATTGAATACTGAGGATCCGAGATCAATGATTTCCAGTCTAGCTTCAGTTTCCTCAGCCAAGATCGTCCAAAGAGAGGTGGAGCGTGTTGAGAAGTCTTGACGACTACCAAGGTAAGAGTCATAGCTTGGTTCATGTACTGGTACTTGACCTCCACATCAATCTCTCCTGCTAAGTCTAGCCTTGCACCTCCATATACGCGCAGCGGACGTCTGATCGCTTGCAATTGTACATGCTTGAAATGTTTCAAGTAATCGTCATAGGTGAGGATAGACACTGCAGCTCCCGTGTCTAATTCCATCTGCAGTTCAACCCCTTCAATTGTTACTGGTACGATATATGGAGGCTGAGATGTCACGTTGTTCACATGAAAAACAGAGTCTAGGAAGTCTACGTTGTTCTTACCATCATACGCTCCATCATCATCATCTTCCTTGACCTGTTTCACTGACCTGCGACCATTATCTTGACGTGGAAAATTTGTTTTTCCTCTTTGGTTCCCACCTGACTTACATTCCGACTTCAAATGCCCCTTTTTTTGACACTTGAAACACACTGCGTCTTTGTGTTTGCACTGCTGCGCGGAATGGTTTGACAGTCCACAGCGATAACATTTAGGTCGCTTACTTGTACTAGATTGACCCTGCTTGACCTGGGTAGCATCTTTACGTCTGTTGTGTGAATATGACACCTTATTCACCTTCCCATCATCTACTTTAGTATTGGACATGTCCTTGATGTTACATGATGCTGCCTCCTCTGCTAATGCTAATTCCACAGCTTCCTGGAATCTATAGTTCTTGGACAAAAGTTTCTTCTGAATGGAACTTGAGTACAAGCCTGCAATGAAGCGGTCTCGTAGAGCTTCCTCTAATGCTCCCCCTGTGAATTCACATGAAGAAGCAAGCTTTTTCAGGTAGGAGACAAAGCCTGAGATTGTTTGACCTGGTGATTGCTTAGCATTATGAAACTTGAACCTTTCTGATACAACCAAGCGCTTAGGACGGAAATGTCCCCTCAAAATTCCACTGAGTTCATCATACGTTTTCTCACTTGGTTTGCTTGGAAATGCCAAATCTTTCACCGTTTTGTACGTGTCACTACCAATACTACTGAGAAGAATAGCTTTACGCTTACCCTCATGTCTGGTCTCCGTTGTGATATCCAAAGCGATAAAATATTGATCAAGCCTGTCTAGATATGCTTCAATATCTCCGTCCTTGTCAAACTCTTCAAACAATAAACGCGATGGTGCCGAAGCCATTGCTAGTTATTTCACTTAACTTGTAGAGTCAAAGAAAGTTCACCGTATCCGTGCGGGCGACGTACCCGTGATTGCGTTGAACAGACGTTTTCGAAAACACCACAGAAAACTAAGTACGTGGGACAACACGTTATTGCCCTCACAGAAGATCCACGGTTCGTCGTGTCGTTTATCTCTGAAAAATTGCCTTAACGTTGCCAGTTCGTAATCCTAGACGATCCCGTCCTCGTCGCCAGTGTCATGTCTCATAACTCAATCATACATTACAGTTCATTCGTCAGGACTACCAACAGAACTACGGCGTTATGCGGTGATTTTCGGTTCATACATTTACTTCGGTATCATGCTTCAAGGTTACAATGACGTCATAATCAAAGTGCATCTGCATATATCACACCTTTATGCTGTATACTGGCCTTGTTTATTATCTATTTATGTCAGCCTTTTTTTTGGCTGGCATGAATAGGTGATGCTAGTGGGCTGCGTTTTCAACTCAAAAGTAATTTATGCTAATTAGATCTTTGTCAAAGAGTCCAGTGTTGAGATACATATAGGCTCTAGTTGTTTTTTTAAATTTTTGTTTGATCATGGTTTTCTTCCATTTACAAATTTAATTAGACTATGATTTATGGTCAGTTTTGGAGCATGTGTTTCATGTCACATGGCCAAGGTCAAAGGTCTCAGCGATATAAAAAAAGAAATTATAATTATGAGGGGGGGATTCTCTTTCAAAGTTGGAGCAATATCTTTAAAAAACAGCTTTTGGGGCTGATCAACTTAATTTCAATAATGGTTCCAATTTTGATTGCATATTGCTGTCCACCAATTTAGAGTGCATATGTAAGTTATTCAAGTTTCATATTCCTATTGAATAAATATTCTTAGGAATTTTGGATTTAATTGTCAGAGTCCTTTAGTGCTGTTATAGGTAAGAAAATTCTCTGTCGACATGTTGCGAAAACTATCATACCGATATCGATAAAAGAACATAGGCCTAATCAATACGTATTTTGTATGCTCTATAATGATGTCACAATACTCATGTTGGTCAAAATTTGTATCTGCCACTGTACCAAGAATGCATTAAAATCCACGTTCATCGGAAACGATTACATAACATCTTTTAACAAACATATTTAGCATACATACATGATCCTCACCTTTCACGTTATTAGCATTATTTTAGGGTTGGATGAAGTTTTATCGATAATTTTGAGGCTTTTTGGACATCGTTCTGAGCAGTCAACGTCTTTCGCCTATCCTCCATTTTGATATCGTGCTGTACATCTTTGAACGTCTTTGTTGAGATTTTGGAGTAATTTTGTGGCTTTTGAGGAAAAATATGATTTCAGTGATTTTCTGTTTCAACACTTGCGGAAAATCACTGTCATGTCCCTACATAATAGCGGGTATTATCGACAGATATTAAGGTTATCAATATCGCTAAGTGGCATAAAACAAGCAATTATTAACTAGACTAATGATAAAGAGGTTCTCTATAAAAGCACTAGGACCATTTCATAGGGTCAGATGGCGATGTACATACTTCCATAATCTCATTTGCACACTGGGTGGGTTCAGAGACAATGTGGCAAAGTGATCCACATTGTTCTTTGCTGTAATAGGAATTCTTATACTAGTATTGATCCCAAGGTTTAGTAATCAACTTATGAAGGCATTACCGTTACTAAGAGGAATGATATTGAAACTAAGTGCAAACTGTCTGCTGGGAGGCATAATGTTTTTTTGTCGTCCGTACCATTTTCATTTGACTGATAATACTTTTTGGATTAGCTTCAGACATGGTCCTAGGATCAAAGGTGACATAGTTCATTATATACCTAAAATATTGTTATCGCATTAACTAAAGATCTATTTGAAGGTGCAACTTCAAACTTAGCTCATGTAAGAGTGACATTGGTATGATTAGATGTTTGGATCATCAAATGTCAACATTGAGGTAATTTTCATCAAAATATCTTGTTCTCGTAATAAATACAGTCAGTCTTAGGGATCAATTTTAAATAGCTGATTTAACTGATTTTACTGCTGACTGTAACTGAACCCTTTTTAGGGTTCAACTTCAAACTTGACTGAATGGAATCTTGTATGTATGAGTAACAATGTTCCAATGAGAATTGGTTCAAAGTCATTTGGTTCAAAGTCATAAGTCATAGATTACAGAGATCTTTATTTCACACTTTTAGAAGACATTCTTGATTTGGCACTAGTGGAGGTGGAATCTATCTAGTTGTCTTTCCAATGTTGATTTTACCTATTTGTGATGTACCGACTTGGCCTCTGGGGAATTACAACTGTACAATCAGAAGATCACTTCTCTAAGCTTTAAGTTTTTGAGACCTACTTGATTATTTCTTTTTATTGTTTGTTTTGTATCTCTTGTACAGACGTAAACTCTGCAGATCTGGTGTTGGCGATAGTCCCTTATACGTGAATGTGAACATGAACACAGGAAACCTTATGAACAATTGGGTCGATTCATTACAGGCAGCGTTTCCTGGAATCCAGGTAAATATTATTTCAATTATTAATTGATTTGTGGAAAGACAGTATATTGAGGGATTTTACTGTAAGCTATGAATAATTTATCTTTTTTTTTTCTCGCTTATAATCATTACAGAACTTAAAGTTACACCCAGTTACTTTTGAAGCAAAAGGCGGCAACAGAAGTTTTCAAAGTGCTATTTCCTCTTTGATGACCCTTGTGGGAGTCCACTTGAAGGCTGTTTTATTTTACTTTTATAACATTGGGTCTTCTTCCTGCAAAGTTTCCATAGTTCCATATTGGTATGAATATCTACCATCCCATGGGCATTTTTTCCTACCCATTTTTCACCTGGTTGAAATATAAAGAAGTGTGGATTCTATGACATTTGCTCCTGCTGCACATAATACCAAGCTTTAAAATTTGAACATAAAGTCATGGAATTTGAAACTGTTTAAAATCACACAGAGTAAGTATGGAAGATATTTATGACAAGCAGACATTATGTAGTACCACTTAAAATTGGCTTGTGGTAAATTCATTATCTCACTTTCCTGGCCTCACAGTTGCCCAAGGCTAAGCCAAGCTTGGCCAAAGAATTTCTCGCTGGTTCATCGGGTGTGCTTTCCCCTAAGAAGTCTATTACTTTTTTAATGCTTCTTACAAAGTCTTTGGTCATCAAATCATCTAATCCCTATTGTAGCTGATGCCCATATAATTTTAAAGCCTATACAACACGAGCTTAATAACCAATAAGCTTTTTTAGGGGTTTGTGAAAATTTGAATACTTGGGATAATTTTATGGTAATGTTTTTATTTTACTTTAAGAAACTCAATATAATTTGTTGTTATTATTGACCTTCATTGTATTCAAAGGTACTGGCTGGCGATTTGGATGAAGCTATATGTACACATGCTTACTACTATGCCATCTGGCGCAAGTTTAGTGCCCTCCCGGAGAGGTTTGATTGGTCCCGTAAGAATGCTAATGTACTCTTTTACCCTCTGCGTCCAGAGCTTGTAGAATCTACTTATCTTCTATATCAGGTAAGATATAAAATTGATGTATTGCAAGGGTTGCAAAATGTTTTTTTTCCATTAAAAAACAGATGTACTTTTCCCCAAAACATTGGTCTGTTTGATTTTGATTATTTCAAAATAAAAGTGCTGTACAGGTTTGATACGAAATCCCTCGATCAATGTTTTGGGTTTGCTGGCATCAAGCTCCAATTTGGAATTTTTAATTACTAATTAGTCAACTGGTTTAATGTGGTCCTGGTGTTGGTGATGTTGTGAAGAAAATTATATTGATTTTTGTAAGTTGGTGGTTTTTAAGTTTTTATACACCCGTCCATCCAAGACGGGACATATTATGGTATCGCGCTTTAGTGTCCGTCCGTCTGCTATATTTTCCTTGTTCAGTTTAACTTAACCTAAGCTCATATAATTTGGTGTGTATGATGCTATTATGGATCCCAGGAAGCCTATTGATTTTGAGGTCATAAGGTCAAGGTCACAGTGACATAAGTTTTCATTTTGCCCTTCTGAGTCTTTGTAAACGCAATAACTTCAGTTTAACTTAACCTAGGCTCATATAATTTGGTGTTTATGATACTATCATGAATCCCAGGAAGCCCATTAATTTTGAGGTCCAAAGGTAAAGGTCACAGTGACATGTTTTCATCTTACCCTTCATGATAATCACACTGGCAATGATTTTATGCTCACTAGTAACTGAAAATAATGGTACAAAACAAAAAACTCTATTTTCCTCATATTCTTCAGGCAACTGGCCATCCGTTCTACCTCTTTGTTGGGAGCGATATAATGGATAGCATTGAGACATACACAAAGGCCAAGTAAGTATCATGCGTCATGGTGGTAATTTAGCTGAGTTTTATTTCAGTGTTATTTACCATCACAGGCATGTGTGTTAGCTCAGTTGAAAGTTTTGCTCAAGAACAATGAAGCTAAAAGGAAATTATATCTAATCTTTCCCCGGTATCAGAAAGTTCTGTTGAAGTCATTTACAATTTAATCAAGCAACAATGAAAAAATGACTTTTGTTGTAAATTTTCTAATTTCTTAATGACCAAATATTTGTTGTAAGACATAAAGTATTATAAATATCACACTAATATTAGATAGATTAGCAGTGGTGCAGAAAAGATCTGAGCAGATAGTAGATTGGAGGAGCAAGCCATAGTGGAACGTCAGTGGCGTTCCAATCTAATTAATTATCTACATAGACCTCCTGCATCACTGGAGGTATATCATCAGTATACTCAACATACTATTTTTGCAAAGTCCATTGCTTCTTTTTCCTCAGATGTGGATATGCAACTCTTCATAATGTTATCACCAAGACAAAAGAAGACAGAATGGAGAGTTTCTTCCTTAGTGAAACATGCAAGTACCTTTACCTGGTATGTACATTACATCTCTCATATCAGTGCATGACTGATAGCTTGGAATCTCATGTTTTATCTGCACATGTCTATTTACCTAATGGATCAATGATTAAATTTGTTTACTGTTAATATTGTGCATGAGAGAATCATATAAAATTCTTGTGAAATATTTTTTTGAAACCTCAATACCTGTATTTTTAATCATCTTAACATTGAATTTAATTAATGCCTGCTAATTTATTTGACTGTACAATGGAAACCCTGTGGTGTTGAGATTCTGATTCTAATTTTCCATGGAGGGGGCATGATTCATCTAACAAGAGAAATTTATTGTTTGAAAAGAAGAGGGGGTAATAGTTGTTTTAATTAAAAAGCTAGCATTAGTATTTATTACCCTATACAGATGACATCTTGTTAGTGTAAGTGCGAGATGCTACATTAGCAAGTATGATTATCACTCAGTATTATGTGGAGAGTATTTGAAATAGAAAAATTCATTGTATGATCAGTGATCTTTTCTATTGTTTCCAAAGTATAATACTTTATCTCATCACACTTATCTTTCTCTCTAGTTGTTTGATAGAGATAACTACATCAACCGAGCAGCTTCTAGGTATATATTCAACACTGAAGGTCATGTGCTTCCTATCAAGAGCCAGTATAGATCTAAGGATTGGTGGCAATATAACACTGATAGCTGTTTATTCAACAAGTCATGTGATAAAGGAAAGGATCAAAATAATACAGAGGTAAGATTCTGAAGGCTTCCATATTTGAGTTTTGAGATCCATGATACCCGATCATCAAATATGAGAAGTTTTGAGTATTGTCATTAGATATTGATTTGAGAGTTTGATTATAGATGCCAGGTATACTCATTTTCAGGAAGTAGTAATTTTGCATGTAGAATGTGATTGAGAAGGAAACAAAGATTAATTTTGTAACCTGTAAATTTCTCAATCAATTCACCCCACTTCAATTAGGAAATATGAAATAAAGGTTCACTGTAGGACCCGTATTGAAAATTCAGTTTTAAGACTATACTGAATGTTGTGAAGTAGAAAAATACTCACTTGAGATAAAGTGACATATTCGAACTTGCATAAGTCAACACTTGCCAATGTAGTGACTTCATAGAAGGGCTCTTATTAAAGTTCCAAAGGAAACTTGTCCATGAAGACAGTTTCTCACTTTTCCTCTGGAGTGATAGTTGTTACCTCAATGTAGTGAAAGATATTTTTAGAAAGAAACAGAAATTAAAATTACCTTGGACCTCCACTGTACCACTTACCATTGTTTATTCTCTCTTTCCCCTTCATCCTGTCAGTGCATCGGTGTATCAAAGCATTCACTGCCCCTTGACATCTCGTATCTGGATCAGATTGATCACATGGTCGGAATATAGCTGAATCTCATTGCCAGTAAGATTGCCACTTCAAGAACATTTAATAGTAATGTGTTACATCACTGAGTGGCCAACTCTTAATCCATGCACAAAGTCAATAGAGAAGCAGATGTGTCCTCAGATAATTATGAAATAGCAGCATCAGATGATTATTTTTTTACAGTATTTACTTTTACATAATTTATTACTTGATGATGATGCCTTTCATTTTGTCAATTGTTTATTTTAAGGATTTTGATCATTTAATATTGATTAGTTAGAATTGAGTTCTATGGGGTGAGAGAGGGGGATAGACTTGAGCAAAATAATCTATAAGACCATACACTCTGTTAGACATGATACAAGAAGCTATACAACAAAACTCAGCAAAATTTTTGTGTACAAATCCATGGTACAGAGCTAAACAAAATTAGTCCTTCACTAGAATTTGTCATGACTTAATAATGCCAATATTTTCCTTTGTCATAACTGTACAACTTTGGATAATTTGTTGAAGCTGTGTGGAGCCAAAAAATACCATATCTTTATGGAAATGTTGCTGAGCTTTGTTGTGCCATACATGTATCTGAACAAGGCTTTATTATGAGGCACTTTGTCAATAGCCAGAGTCTGGTCTTTTGAGCAGGAATCCAGCAAGCAGCTATTCATTCCTCATTTTTTTCATCATAGACAAGATAATGGGAAAGCTGCTGTGAATTCCTGAGATAAAATTGCCTTTGAATGAAGAATCCTTTACTCTCAGTGCAACAGGGTACTCTACTTAATAATTTGCTGCTTGATTACAGGATTTCTCTGTATTCATTTTAAATGTGATTACATGTGAGTTGTTATTTTATCATTGATATTGTAACGTTATATATAAATAAGTGATGCTATGAAGTATATTGGTGAGAGGTAGAAAGTTTATATATAAATCATGTGCCTTACAATTTTATTAAGTAAATATTGCATTTATAGCTGATGATTCAGAAACAATTGTGCAAGGTCATGTGTATTCTAAAAGTAGAGTTAGTAGTAAACCCAGATATTGGACATATCATTTCCCTCTAGTGGATGTTTCACTTTTAGTTGTAACTTAAATTAATGACTAGATGCCAACATGCATCCCCTGATCATAATCATGGGGCAAAGTGTAACATTCCATACAGTGGCATAATGAACACAAAATTCTGAGGGAACCAGATATGGCGGATAAAGCAAGTTTTATAAATATGTGAATCAGGCAAAATATATAACTTTGGTTTTGACATTGTATTCATAAAATAGTATATTTCAATACTGTTTCCCTTTTTCTTACAAGGTCATGAAACTAACTTTTTTTTTTTGGGGGGGGGAATGTTTGTTTGGGGGGCTTGCCCCCCATCCATCTGGATATAAGATTCAACCAAAACCTGCAAAATGGTCGAGTTGAATGTTTTTGACTCTTTGAAAATTTGTTCTCTAGCTGGTTTGTTTTTTAGACATTGAAAGATGGTGCTAATTCTTATAACTTTGGACATGTTTAAATTATTAGGAACTTAATTTGTGATGTACGTTTAGTGACAAAATGGTGTTTCGTTAAGTGATTCATTGAAATTACATGTATGTGAAACTTACACAAGGCGAATATGCGTCCCCTATTGAAAGAACAAGTGGAACCAAGGATTACAAAATCATCAAATTGACAATTTTGGTACAATTCCTTATACATGATTGAATTACAGAGATACAGATATAGTAGTTTTAAAGATAGGATGTTTAATACTAAAATGGCAAAGCTTAAATCACTTCCATTGATATTGCTTGGTATTATTCCATGATAGTATTGTATTAATGTGGATATTTAATTTCACAAATTCATACTGAGCTTGTTGATGTGAAAGGAAAGAGTAAGCTTGAACTTTCTGATGTACTCTAATCCCTTGTCTGATCAGAGCATTCACGTGCCTCTGCAAGGAGCATCATTGTGCATTCTGATTTGAATTATAATTTTCAGAAAATCAAAAGTAGTGTGCCAAGAGAGTCATACCCTGGTATTTAACAGTGACTTCTTGACAGTTTCGAAACCACTTAATTTGGGATTAAATAAATATTTTGCAGTGAGTTGAGGGTTTGATGTTGGTGTTAATGCAAGCTGAAATACATGAAATATATTACATTCAGAGAAAACAATATGGTTTGTAAACCTATTCTTTTTTTTAAGACAGCTGTACATGTACACAAAAACCTAGCATAATATTATGTGCCTTGTTTTAAAGAGCAATACTCAAACTGACAATTATAGGCATGTAATCTGAACAATCCTTGGCAAAGCATTTTTGTCATTAATTTCCACGATGTTGATTTCTTGCAATGCTTTGTTAGATACATGTAGTGCCTTTATTTTGAAAATGGACAAATCATCCAAGTACTCCTTGTTTAACCCTATCTAGGCCAGGGTATTTTGGGAGTTCAGGGGGGGGGCCTGGCCTGTGTGATTGCGCCGAAAATTGGCATGCGGGTTGTCTGGGAGATATCTTCAAAATTGTATAGTAATTTATTTGGTTACAGCCCGATAGACCGCGGGTCCGTTAGACCGCGGGTCCGATAGACCGCGGGCCCGATAGACCGCGGGCCCGATAGACCGCGGGCCCGATAGTCCGCGGTGTGTGTAAAATTATGATCAGGATATAGTGAAATCCAATGTCATCAAGAGGTCAAAAGGTCAATGATACGAGTTCATGGGGTTCTATAAAGATGACCCGGACAATCGCCCCCTGACATCTACTTCAATGAAAATATTATCCCCATATTTTTATCGTCGGGGACTGTTAACCCCCCCCCCCTTAAATTTACCCTCTAGACGCCATACGGGGCCTCGAAAATGCCATCGACTTGACGACATGGCGAGATACTTTATCTTGCCATGTCGACTTGAATAAGTTACATGTCAACATGGCGATATATCGGAATTCTTGCCGGGACTCGCACATTTCATATCTCTCCATGCGGACATATCGACTTGACAAGATAGAATATATCGCTATGTCGAAATAATAAACTTATTAATTACTTAGGCGGCGGAAGCGGAGGGGGGGGGGCCTTTCCCTCCTAAATTTGAGGTGGGGGGACGGTCCTCCCTAAATTTTTAGTTGAGAACCTTTGTTTTTTTGCTCGTCAATTTGTTTTCTACGTCTCCCCTAAATTGAGGTAGACCCCCCTAAAATATTTTTGTTCCTCCCCCCTAATTTTAGTTCATAACCTTTTTTTTCCTTGTCAAAAAAATTTGGTGGTCCCTCCTAACATTTTGGTTGATTTGCTCGTCAAATTTCTACCTGTGTCCATCCCAAAATTTCAGGTGGATCCCCCTAAATGTTTTGCCTTCCGCCGCCAATGATTAATTCAGACATGGTAAGACAACACGTTGATGGCATTTTCACAGCTCCTTACGAGGGGTAAATATCTGGGGTAATTGTCTGGAGGGTAAATTTCCGGGGGGGGGGGGTAACAGTCCCCGGTGGTAAAAATATGGGGATAATATTTTCCTTGAAGTAGATGTCAGGGGATGATTGCCCCAATTGGGTTATTGTTATAGAACAATGAAATGTCATGAAATGTACTGTATATCGATTCTGCTGTATTAATGTATTATATTTATCAATGAGTTTTAACCTGGGGTTGTCATTTTTTTTCAAGCAATCTGCTTATGACAATCCTTCTCCTGCAAATTGTAATTGTTAACTAATTTGGTATGAGATCAGTTTTGTTTTTAATGATAATTTTAGTACACATTCATTCATTCATTTCATGGTTTATTTCCAGTAAAACAATCATACACATACTGCAGCTAAAAAAGCTGAAATGTATGTATTTACAAAGGAATTACAATTGAACATGTATAGCATAAAACAATAGTGTAATAATGATAAAATAGTACATTAAAAAAATACAGTATACAATGAAATTACAATGAAAATATACACTTTATGAGTTATTAAGGAGGTTAATGAAATATGGTATTGCACTTTGTTTAAAACGGGAGGTCCTGCATTTGTATTGCATATACTTTTGTTTATTGCGTAAATTCATGCCAACAACGTTCCTTTCCGGAAACAATTTTTTACAATGTTGATTTTTGCTTATAGAAACTGCAAAATCAGTGCATAATTGTTGACGTCTATCTTTAAGTGTATCCAGTTTGCATCGTTTTAAAGCATCTTTATAAGTTGAATAACTTTGACCTAAGATGATTTTACAAACTCTTTTCTGAATTCTTTCTAGTTTCTGTACATGGTCTAAAGTCAAACTTCCATTAAAGACAGGTACACAATATTCTAAAACAGGGCGGATGTATCCGATGTATATTTGTATTAAGTCAGAAATTGGTAATTTATATTTTTTCACTAATCTAAACATATAAAGTTTTTTATTGCACTTTTTTAACATTTCATTTATATGGAAATCCCATTTTAAATTATGTTGAATATAAACTCCTAAAATCTTTAAAGTATCAACATAAGGCAGTTCTGATTCCCCGATATGCAAAGACTCACAAAAGGGTGCATTTTTCATAAATGTTATGTTCATTGCCATGCACTTACTAGGATTTAGTGTCATATGATTACTGTTTGTCCATTCTAATAAATCATCTAATATATTTTGTAATATTGATAGTTTATGTAAGTTTCTGTTTTCTAGTAGTGTAAGATCATCAACGTATTTGAAATAAGGCAAAGATTGTTCTTGACAAGCATCATTAAACATAATCAAAAATAAAATGGGTCCTAATTTTGTGCCTTGAGGCACTCCCGCGTGGGTGGTTACATATTCTGAAAAATGATTCTGATATTTCACGCACTGAGATCTTTGTTCTAAAAAACTAATGATCCAATTAATAATAAATGGTCTAACTCTAAAATCAATTAATTTTCTAATTAAAATATTATGGTCCAACTTGTCAAACGCTTTGGAAAAATCAGTACAAATAATAGTTGATATAGATTTGGGTTTCTCACAATTTTCTAAAATACTGTGCAATAATTTGATGAGATAATGCGATGTTGATAATCCAGGAATGTTGCCATATTGGTTTAAATCAATACATTGAGAAACATCTTCCAAAAGCCATTTAACAATAAAGGATTCAGCTATTTTAGATAGACGGCTTGTTAAAGCAATTGGGCGGAGTTGAGTAATAGTAGGGGGTTGTGACTTTGGGAGAGGAACAATCTGACTCTTCTTCCACTGCCATGGTACAATACCTAAATTAAAAGATGCATTTAAGATATCAGTAACAGGTTTACTAAATTCATATGCAAATTCACGTAAAATGCGAGGTGGAAGGTCTTCCTTCAAACATGCTTTATTGATCTTTATCTTTCGAAGTGCATTATATACTTCATATTGTTGAACTCCTGGACATTTATAGTTTGAAGGCAAGTATGCAGGCAATCTGTTCTTGTTAAGAGGTTCTAGATCCTTAGCTACCGACAGTGGCGTAACTACGGGGGGGCATGGGGGGCACGTGCCCCCCCCAATCAGCTGACCAAAAAAAAAAAAAAAAAAACGGGGAAAAGGAGAAAAAGAGGAAGAAAGGAAGAGAAACGTAGTGGAAAAGAAGACATTATTGTTCATTATAATGTTATATTATATCATAATTATGTTATGTTATACTACATAAGAAACATTTTTTTCATAAATTTGCATAGGGCCTATGTCTTCATTGTTCCTGGTGCTCGCATTGTCTGTTTACCGAGAAATATAATCCTGTTATATACTATAAAACCTCCCGTTTTCAAGTCAATATACACCAAACTGCCAAATGTATTTCCTCGCACTTCGAGTTATTATTGATTTATGTACAATAGTATGCTTCTTTTTCATGACTACTTAAAAGTGATGGCCCCATTTAGGGTCTTAATATAAAACATTTCCTGTCCGTGCTTACTTTCGCAGTAGTGGCTTTGTGAAATATGTCTGCTCTCCATGAATTCCTAGAATCAGTCCTTAAAATGTCCCTTTTTCTGATCTGAATATCAAAAATTTTCAGCTCGCGCTTCGCACTCGCATCATTTGGTTAGTGAACTACGTATGGTCTTCGTGAATTCCTACAAATATGCCTTAAAATGCCCCCCTTCAGGTCTGAATTTCTCAAATTTTCAGCTCGCGCTTCGCGCTCGCAAGATTTGATTAGTGAGATGGGTGTGTTAATCATGATTACAAGTGCTTTATGTGCATGTTTAGATGTAATTCTAACAAAATAAGCAAGCGCTTATGGGCACTCGCATTAGATGACTATGGTGAGATGTGTATACTCTTAATGGATTCCTAAAATATAGTCCTTAAAATCTTCCTGTTTGGAGAGTCAATATTAACAAAATTTCAGCTCGCGCTTCGCGCTCGCATTATTTAGCGAGACAGGTACGTATCATAATTACAAAAGACTGAATATAATGTCCCTATTTAGGTCTGAATATCAAAAATTTTAAGCTCGCGCTTCGCGCTCGCATTATTTGACCAGTGAGATACATATCCGTTTAATGGCACTGTCCTTAAAATGTCTCTGTTAAGTTAGTATACATGGCAACCGGGCGCGCTTCGCGCGCTCACGAAGTGACTCAAAATTTTTGCTGGTGCCCCCCCAATGCCGTGACCCACGGTACGCCACTGGCTACCGATATAAATTGTTCATTGATAGCATCAGCTATTTTTAGAAAACATTTAGGGTCATTATCTGAAATACCTTCTACACTTATAACAGGGGTGTTTACCTGTCCTTTAGTTATTATCTTTATTTGTTTATACCAAGCACCTGGGTTTGTAGTTTTGAGATGTGATATACGAGTATTATAATAGTATTTTTTTCTATAACTTATCATTCTACTTATCTTATTTCGTAAACGTCGATATAGCGTTTTATTTTTTGTTTGAAAAGCCCTTTCCCTTTGAATAAACATATCTTTTATTTGTGGAGTCATCCATTCCTTATCATTGTCATTTAGTTCTACTTCTTTGGTAGGTAGAAATTCATTCAATTTAGATAATACCGAATTGGAAAACAAAGAACATTTATCAGAAGGGTCTGATGGTTGTAACACATCACTCCAAGAATTTTGTGTGACCCACTGACCAAATAATCGTAATCTACTATCAGGAATAGGACGTACAATTCTCTTTTTAACTTTCCTTGTTGAGCGTGTTATAGATGGCAAAGGGGATAATAAAATACAATTATGATCACTTCTACCAAGGGGTGATAGTGTTGTCACTGGCAAGAAAAACTTTTCACAATTTGTAATAATTTTATCTAGTATATTACCCTCTCTCGTAGGCACATTTACAATTTGATTAAAATTTTCAAGATTGATAATACTCTGAACATCTAGGTCATTCATATCACCTACTATAAATATACCAGCATTTGGATGTTGTAGAAGTATAATATCAATAGTTGAAGTAATATGTCTGATATATTCATTTTGATATTGACAGCGAGGTGGAAAGTACATGACACAAGTAACAATACATGAGATTTCACGTGGCAGTGATCTTGGTCTCAAAGTGACCCAAATCGCTTCAACTTCATCAGGTATATTACAAGGAAACGTACATGGGTGAAAATGATTATTTGCGTACAAAGCTACTCCTCCTCCCCTTCTTCCGATTCTAGATTGTAAAAATAACTGATAACCGTCTATGGATAAGTGATCGGGAGGTACATTCGCATCTGTCCATGTTTCTGTCAATGCGATTAAATCTACTTTCTCATTCCTAGCAACAAACTTCACTTCATCAGTTTTGTTATTTACAGAGCGAACATTACTCAAAAGCATACAGGGTAAATCAAAATTATTTTCTTTTAACAATGTAACAGTGTTTAGATTATTTGCCTGTATATGATATTTCCTTTTCTGTTCTTTCCGTTCTCTTATCAAGACAGGTATGTTATTTATATCTGAATTAATCGTTTTCCGTCTTCCTTTGGATCCGCGATGTGTTTTGCGCTTTCGCGAAATACCAAGTTCGTGGATTCGCTTCCAAACATCATAGTTCAAATTTACTGGTTGACTCGAATGGTAAATAACAACTGAGTGGTAATAAGTTCCTTTCAGTGGGTAAGCAGTTGTATTTAACACTTCAAAACTATTGACATTTAGTCTGCGAGGTTCTTGTCGTTCCAGATGTTCATTGTTGTTACATGTAAATGGTCCTGGGTTGAGTTCTATATCTCCACAAATAGTAAGGGAAATCTGGAATGTTGCAGTTGAGTTTGAATAATATTGAATGTGGTTGCCCAAATATTTCAACTTCAGTTTTCTTTTCATCAATGAGGGTTGAGTAAAGTGTGAATACTTAGCAGATGTAGAGTTAGTGACACCACAGTGAAATGTATTCCATTCACATCCAAGCAGGGTTAATAAAAGAAAAACACCAATGATCCATTTCAATACCATGATGTAAGTACAGCTGTTAATGTCATTTGCATCAAGTTACTGAAAAGAAAACTTTCCATAGATACCATATGTAAACCATCACCATGGAAAAGTCCTGACACTGACTGCATGTAGTATTGGCAATATGGTGTGCATGTAGACCTGTATCAGGTTCTTCAGCATCCATAGTCAGCATATTCGTTTTCAAATTTCCCGCACAAACCCAGCAAAACAACTCCTCAAAGTTTGTCCACAAGATGCTAGAAGTTCTAATAAAACAATGTTTGCAATATAAAAATCACAATATATAAAAATCCAGGTAAAATCCAGCAATTCGCAGAGAGCTGTGTTATGAGCAACCTCCAAGGTGCACTCCAATCAATGAGGTGAAAAAAAAAGAAAAAAAAAAATAGTTATGATTCATGCCAAAAAAGTTCTCAATATACTATGTTTGTTATGTTATGGAGAATGTATTATATATGAATGATGTAATTGCAGAAGTAAACAATAAAATAAAATCAAAAAAGACCCAGGCGCGGATCCAGGATTTCGTGGGGAGGAGGGGGAGGGGGGTAAATTTGACCTGATGTTTGGCGCCCATGTGTAATTTTCGAAAAATGGCGCCCACTCCCTCCCGGCCAGGGTAACTAAAGTGCCTTAAATGGATTTTGAATTATCTTATAATCACATTTAAAACAAATAAAGACCACTTTCTAATGTGTTCTTGAAAACGAAAATCCATGAATATATAATGTAATATTAATGGGAGCGCGAAGCACGAGCAATTTTGGGGGTTTCAATTTGTTTCAACTTCTCACCAGAGTAGGCCCTACTACTCGCATAAAATTAATAAGAAGTTGGCAGTGAGGGAAGCGAGCAAGCAAATATGTTGACATTTTTATTACAAAAATACAAGGTTGTGATAGATTTTGATATAATATTTGGAAAACAATATTATATTTCATCCTAATTCCTTTGCTTTTCTCTCTATTTTTTCTTAGTCTCGATTCTCTCCTTTTTTTTGGGGGGGGGGAGGGGGGGAGCAAAACGCCCATGTCCTGACAGTCATTTCGTAGATTTACCTTTTAAGCAACATAAATGTGTAATGATCTCATAAGCCCTATGCAAGCCAAAATAAAAAATTCATGTATTTTGTCCTGAAAATTTAACATCATGGGCAATGTTTTTGAACCTGAAGAGGACGCGTATGTAACTAGATAATTACCACGAGCGCGAAGCGCGAGCATAAATGTAAAATATTCGTTCTGACCTGGTCGAAAGGGACCTGTTAAGGATGTTTTGCAGTTAGCCATTAAGACGATGCATATTTCAACGATTAAATAATGCGAGCGCGAAGCGCGAGCTGAACATTTTTGATATCCCATCCTAAAAAAGATGAGATTTCAAATCCCCCAATGGGACATCTGATTCATGTTTGTCAATCATGAAAAAATGGGTAATTTTGGTATCTTCCTACAATAATAATGCGAGCGCAAAGTTTGAGCAGAAATTTTTTGATATTCTGATCTGAAACTGGATAATTTTAGCACGTTTTTAATAAGATCAAGCTTTGTATCTAAAAAAAACATGCGTGCGCGTGTTTTAGTGTTAGACAGAATCCTGGCATTCTGAGTATACATTTCGTTTTTCATCATAAAAATCAATAATGCGAGCGCAGAGCCCGAGCTGAAAATAATATTTGAAATTCCGATATGAAAAGGGACAAATTAAGCACTGTTTTCAGCACTGTGTATATAGGGAAATTTAATAGCACTATATAAATAATGCGAGCGCGAAGCGCGAGATGACGTTTGTTATTATTTTAACCTAGGATCGAGACATTTTAGGCCTAAAGACATTTTGTCATCATATAAGAATGATGACAATCTTCTATTTATTTTCCTAAAACTTGTCGATATTTATTTTTTGAAAAAGGGACAATTTAGTTATTATGAATTCATTCAAATCTTATGTCATATTTATTAATCTATTAAGCCTAATGAGTGTGTGAAATTTGTTGACAGTGCACGAGGCCTGAAAACTGGATATTTTAAGTATATTTGTAATCATGAATAGGATTCATTGGTTGATATATTTTTAGCAAATAATGCGAGCGCAAATCGCGATCCGGAATTTTTAATGGGGGAATTTAAGTAGTTTGTTAGAGAATTAGGTATACATAACTCACCAATCAAATGCGAGCGCACAGTGCTGCGCTCATAGGCCTTTATTATTTTTTTACAATCGAGACACCTGAAAAGGGATATTTACATAATCTGAAATATGAAAAGACAATAGGTAGGCCTACTTGGCTAATAGTGCTAGCGCATAAAATGTTGCAAATGTTGATACACACCACAAAACGGAAATTTTCCAGAGCACTTAAAAAAACATAAATTAGTAAATCAAACACAATAATGAAAGATCGATGTCCGAGCTGAATGATGTTTTGTATATTGATATAAAAACTTGATATTTTAAATTAAATATCAGCCTATTTACCAAGATATGTATCTCATCGAACAGGCAATGCGAGCGCGATGCGCGAGCGAAACTTTAATATAGTGACATTAATTATTTTCAAAAATAGTTTTCCAAGTCTTCTCCTGACCTTATTTTATTCACTCGTCTTCCTCCTTTTATGTTTCGTCTTCTTTTTCCCCCTTTTCTACCTCCCCCGTTTTTCCCAATTTATTTGCTCCGCCTATGTTAGTAGTTGTTATGATGAACACGATGCATATCTATTGAGAAATGAATGCGAGCACGAAGCGCTAGTTGAAAACTTTTATATTGATGAAATGAAAAATAAATTTTCAGTTGTCAGGTTAGAATATCAAATATTTTCAGCTTGTGCTTCTCGTTCGCATAAAAAAAATGTGAGGTCGGGATATGATGCGAATATAACTAAACAATTCATTGATGCCAGCGCGATGCGCGAGTTAAATTTTTTTTATATACTGACTTAAGAATTACTATTTTAAGGTATAATTCCTATTCTAATTGCTTGTCCTTTTTCTCTTCCCTTTTTCTGTTTCTTATCCCTTTTTTGCGCCACCATGGGGAGGGCAAAATCTTTGCCCCTTGGATCAGCCTATGTATGTTGACTTGAAAAACACTTACATGTGGGATTGATGCAGAGGATGCATACCTCATTAATCAAATATTGCGAGCGCCTAGCGCGAGCTGAATTTTTTATTAACCATTTCTGTGACCCTGAACAGAATACCTATCTCGCTATAAACAGACTTGAAACTCGAAAACATTGTGTTTGTCTATTATCGTAAAAACGGAATATTTCAATTCAGCCGCATTAAAGGACAAGTCCACCCCAACTAAAAGTTGATTTGAATAAAAAGAGAAAAAATCAACAAGCATAACACTGAAAATTTCATCAAAATCGGATGTAAAATAAGAAAGTTATGGCATTTTAAAGTTCCGCTTATTTTCAACAAAATAGTTATATGAACAAGCCAGTTACATATAAATGAGAGAGTTGATGACATCACTCACTCACTATTTCTTTTGTAATTTATTATATGAAATATGAAATATTTTCATTTTCTCGTCATTGTCATGTGGAATGAAGTTTCATTCCTCCCTGAACACATGGAATTCCATTATTTTAACATTTTGTGCTTCAGGCAAGGAGGTCCTAATCGTCAAATTTGTAAAAATTGAAATATTGTATAATTCAAACAATAAGAAACAAAAGAAATAGTGAGTGACATCATCGACTCTCTCATTTGGATGTAGCTGGCTCGTTCATATAACTATTTTGTTGAAAATAAGCGAAACTTTGAAATTTCATAACTTTCTTATTTTACATCCGATTTTGATGAAATTTTCAGCATTGTGCTTGTTTGATTTTTCTCTATTGATTCAAATCAACATTTTTCTGGGGTGGACTTGACCTTTAATTTAAGCTTTTGGGCAGGACATATATTTCACTATAAACAGGCCATACGAGCAATGTTGCGCCTCCTGTCGAAAATGAATTTGCATGAAGCCCCCTAAGTTCAAGATCAATTTGGCGCCCTCGGTTGAACATAAACGTGGCGCCCCTATGTGAAATATAACTTTGCCCCCCCCCCCCCTCTGAAAAATGTATTTGTCGCATTATGGTCAAAATTCAAATTAGCACTCCCCTAGTTCGAACATCAATTCGGCGCTCCCATAGTTCGAACATCAATTTGGCGCCCCTTCCAGTTCAAACATCAATTCGGCGCCACATAGTTCGAACGTCATTTTGGCGCCGCCTAATTCGAACATCACATCGACGTCCGGGTCTAATTCCCCTTCCTTTCTCTTTCTTTCTCTCCTTCTTTCCCCCATTTTCTCTTTCCTTTTCTTCTTCTCTTCTTTTCTTTCCTCCTCTCTCTCTTTTTTTCTTCTCTATATATTTACACTTTCTTCTCTTTTTTATTGTCTTCCTTTCACCCCTTTTCTTTTTTTCCCATCTTTTCTTCCCCCTTTTCTTCTCTTTTTTTCCCAGTCTTTTCTTTCTCTCTTTTCCTCTCTAATTTCTCGTTTTTCTTCTCTTCCTTTCCCTTCTTACTTTCGCTTTCTTCTCTTTTCCCCTCTCTCTCCTCTCTTATCTTTCTTCCCATCTTCCTCTCTTTTTAAATATTATTCTCTTCCTTCCTCTTTTTTTCTTCTTTTCCTCCTTTTCCTTTCTCCTTTCTTTCTTTCTTTCTTTCTTTTCCCTCTTCCCCTTTTTTCTCTTTCCCCCTTTTCTTTTCCCTTTTTCTTTTTCTCTCCTTCCCCCTTTTTTCTCTTTTAATCTTTTTTTCTTCTCTTCTTCTCTCCCCCCTTCCACTCCCTCTCTTTTTCTTCTCTTCTTTTTGCCTCTCTATCTCTCTTTTTTCTTATCTTTCTTCCCATCTTCCTCTCTATTTAAATATTTTTCTCTTCCTTCCTTGTTTTCTTCTTCCTTTTCCTCGTTTTTCCTTTCTCCTTTCTTTTCTTCTCTTCCTTTTCCCTCCTCTCTTTTTTCTCTTCTTTCCCCCTTTTCTTATTCCTTTTTCTTTTTCTTCCCTTTCCCTTTTTTTCTTTTCTTTTTTTCCTTCTCTTGCTTTCTCCCTCTTACTCTCTTTTCTATTCTCTTCTTTTCCCATCTTCCTCTCTCTTCTTGTTCTCTCCCTTTTCCCCTCTCCCCCTCTTTTTTTGAGATGGGGGTGAGGCAGTTCCCCCTCGCCCCCCATGGATCTGCACCTGATAGAACCCCATGGTCTCACATCATTTGACCTTTGGACCTCTCGATGACATTTGAAATATCTGATCATAATTTTACACACACTGCATGCGGTCTATCGGACCCGCGGACTATCGGACCCGCGGTCTATCGGGCCCGCGGTCCATCGGGATGTCCCCATTTATTTCATGTGAAATCATACTTGTTCCTCTAACTCCCTAAATAAAGCTCCAAATGTTCCAAGTTTTGGTATACATTGTAGAATGTTGGAGACCTTATATGTAGCAGGTGAAATTGGAATATCAAATCATTTTCTTGTTTTTGCAATTTCTTATGTATTTGTTTTTTATTGAAATTTGTTGGGGACTTTTCTGAGATCATAAAAAGTATAAAATAAATACATTTAGACAAGCATAACTAAAAATCATACATGTATGATTTTGGTTGAAAACACAATTTGCATTGACTTTGTACACAAAATCATGTTTTTGAGCAATTTTTCAAAAAATTTTGCGCAGATCATTGGGGGGGGGGGGGGTTAAGGGCGTTTGTCCATTTCTAACTCAAGAGGCAAGATTAGTGCACAGCCTTAGGCTTGAATTTAAGTCAAAATTATGATAAAGACCGATCATTTCAGTTGCAAGATCAATATGACATGTCCATGTACTGTTGGAAATAATTATGTGTACATGTTAATTAGCACTACAATACTTGCCTAAACCAACAACCATGTTATATGTAAGTATTCAGGTACCAAGGAGATCTAGGAGAGTTCACATGCTTCGAATAATTCTGATAAACAAAATGTGTATGATAATTGACTTCTAAAACTTATTCAGTTTACACATCTACATGTAGATATTTGTATTGTTCTTTTTGACAAATATTTATATGGTGACAGGAAGAAATTCCAAGTGTTGCTATTACTAGTAAAGAAAATTGGAGAAACTAAAGCTCAAAGCTCATTCACCTAATGGGTCTGTTGGGCACCATTTCATGATGGATATTAGCATGGTACAAATTAGTAATTCCAGTGAAATCTTTAGTATTCATTAACTGAGAAAGCACTTATCACTGATCGTAACCATAGTACACAGTTAATGTCATATCGGAGTGAGGGCAAGACCTTGTATAAGTCACATAAAATATTACCAAGATTAAAGAGTAAAGTAATCACCACATGAAAGTTCTATTTTTATCATACACAATATAAAATTCTTTCCAATAAACCTCGGTTTTTAAGGTTCATATCAAATGCAAGAGGAATAACTTGGTACATGTAGTAAGAGGGTTGATATGAGGGGCATTTTAAATACAAAATCAAAAATTACCAGTGACAATATATGCTAAGGAGATAATTTTATTGAGAAAATATATTAAAGAAATGTATCATCAATGCAATAAATATACCGTGACTGTGTACATGACATGTTTCTTATTTTTCTTGTCTCTGTAAACAAGTGCAGCTTTATAAATTCCAATAAACACCACCAAGAAGTCTTGTGTTGATTTTAGAAATGGCAGTTTTGTCCTGGAATCTGTCCAAAAAACAAACTGCTGCTCTGGTTCCCCAATTTTAACAAAGAGCTCCCAGCTGTTCATTTGATGGACAATGCCATACATTAAATCTGTTCTTGAATCTGTCATGCATCACAACGCAAAAACTACTCATATTTCAGGACCGGCCACACAGAAATGTTAGCAATAGATACTGATTACAACCTCTAATGTTACAACACCTTTTTATTCACATCTTGGATTGACGTTTGACATCACAATCAGGAAGGTGTGACTGGACTTACTATTAGTGCTGTTAGACTAAAAGGCCCGAATTCATAAAGGTGGTTTTGAAAACATTGAATCCATGGTTTATGCAGATTTCCTGTATAAATTGTGCTTAATTGAGCGCGTATCTGGCGCATGTGTAAAAAATGTCCAATGCTGATGGGCACTTTTGTCACAGTTCACCAAATTGGCGCATTTTACCATGGTTGGATACACTATTACCACTGTTTGAAGAGTGGAGTCATGAATACAATAGCATGGATAACCACGGCAACACGCGTCAATTTGGCGCACTGTGACAAAAGCGCGCATCAGCATTGGACATTCTTTAATATACACAGTAAAATAAGCGTAATTTATACAGGAAATCTGCATAAATCATGGACTCAACCGTGAGTTTTCAAAACCACCTTTGTGAATTCAGGCCACAATGTTTCCGTTTAGACGGTATAGGTATACAATGGCTGTTCCTCTGATGCATGTACATGTATCAAGATTTTCAAACAGTCAATTAAAAATGCATTTCAATGTAAAAAAAAGTTGACATAAATGTATAATTTTTTTCCTAAAAGAATGAAATTTGCTCTGGCAACAAAAGCTGCCATGGAGAGGGGAAAAAAGGTGCACATTAAAAAGCTTAAAGGAGAATAAAACCTTTGGACCAAGATAGCTTGTGTGAAAACAGAAAAATCAAAGAAACAGATCAATGAAAGTTTGAGAAAAATCGGACAAATAATGAGAAAGTTATGAGCTTTTGAATATTGCGATCACTAATGCCATGGAGATCCCCACATTGGCAATGCGACAAAGATGTGTGATGTCACTCTTGAACAACTCTCCCCATTGCTTTAGTATATATTTCACTTAAATTGCTTCTTTTATTGCATCTCTCAGTAGAACATGTATTCTTTCTATAGGAGGGCATGTAATACAAATTTTTAAAGAATACATCATGGATTCATGGATAAAGTGTTTGTATCACCATACGAAAAAGCAAAAAGACACATTTTCAGGGTATTTCATAGTCCATCAAAGGGAAAGTTGTTCATGTGTGACATCACACATCCTTGCCATGTTGCCAATGGGAGGATCTCCATAGCATTAGAGATTGCAATATTCATATGCTCATAACTTTCTCATTATTTGTCCGATTTTTTCAAACTTTCTTTGTTTGTATTCTTTGATTTTTCTGTTTTGACACAAGCCTACTTGTTCCAAAGGTTTCATTTCCCTTTAACATAAAAAAAGCCTTCTTCCTAAAACCTCTACCAACATGAAAAAGCAAAAAGACACATTTTCAGGGTATTTCATAGTCCATCAAAGGGAAAGTTGTTCATGTGTGACATCACACATCCTTGCCATGTTGCCAATGGGAGGATCTCCATAGCATTAGAGATTGCAATATTCATATGCTCATAACTTTCTCATTATTTGTCCGATTTTTTCAAACTTTCTTTGTTTGTATTCTTTGATTTTTCTGTTTTGACACAAGCCTACTTGTTCCAAAGGTTTCATTTCCCTTTAACATAAAAAAAGCCTTCTTCCTAAAACCTCTACCAACATGAAACCTTATCCCTACAACCATAATTACAACACTTTACACAGGAGTAGAGTCTGGCATGGTAACCAATACCAACTACTGAAATTTGTAGTGAAAAGGCATTTGAATAAATCAGTTATTTGAATGTTCTTAATAGGCCTGAATCAGAATTTCTGGAACACAGTATCTGTCCAATCCGATCACAATCCAGTTATGGTTTCCCCATTCTGTAGTTGAAACAATCGACAGTAGACAAGTCCACATTAAAAGAAGTAGTTTCAGCATATTATGGCAGTCTGCCAGCTACATGTACTTTAAAGAATATACATGTATCTAACATTACTGACTTAGAAAGAAAATCACATGCTAATATTACCAACTTTCAATATCATTGATCAAGATTCAGAACTCAATGTTGTTGGGAACATCCATGGCTTTTTGATTTTGTTAAATGGGCTCAGTTTACATGTACATGTAGCAATACCTACCTATTGAATCTGCTTTACATGTACATGTATGTGAATTCTAATGTAAAATGATAAAGTAGACCCAAGGACTGCTGCCAAAAAAAGCCTCATATTAGAAGAGAAAATTTGCATTAAGGTATTGCACTATTCTCAAATGATTTACTTTATGAAATTCTGAATACCAAATTTAATGACTGATTACATGTACATGTTCCATCAATATCTCTATTCACTCTGGATCATATTCCAACACAGGAAAGAGAATTATGTGTATTTTTTTAGTTTTTTTTTATTTTTTATTTTTTGGGGGGGGTTTTGAATAACTAAAAATAATATAAAAATAGCATTCTCAGGCCAAGTCTGGTCACCATTTCACAAAGAAATACATTGTTTATTCTAATCATCTAGATGTACATGAAGATGTAATGCTACCTGACTTCACCCTCTTGTAAAAATTTTGAATAGCAGAATAACATTTTACATCTTTTCTAGATCTGCGGTCGACTGGCATAATACTTGGTGCTTGCTGATCTTCATGAAGACTGACAGTTTCTGCATGTGTGGATGCACATGGTTCATCTGCTACAATACCAAAGTTAGTTCTTGCACTTTTGCAAGGGTCACAAATTGATCTATTTGTCGTACACTTGGAGTTACTGTTGCTGGGTGATTTATCCAGGCTCTTTTTGGAGATCTGATTTGATTCTTTGAAAACTAGATACTTGCAAAGACAAGACTTTCCAGACTGAGAATGTTTGCAAACATGGTGTAAAGTCTTTTTCCTAGAAGATTGCTTTATCCACTTAGGTTTGCTGTAGAATGTTCCAGTACAAACCTGCAACATTCTAGGTGGTTCTTTTGGTTCATTATCCTGGATGTCCTGATCAGATCCCTGATCCTTGTTCTGAAAAGCCTCTGTAGCCTGTGTACATGTAGATAGCTTGTCCTTCAATCTATCAAGCTTTTCAAATCCATATGCAGTTTTACTATTAGGTTTCATATCCCAAATAGACTCGGTGGAGTCATCCTCGTTGTTTTCTGGAGCTTCATCAAAATCTAATTCCACAAGATCGCTGTCAGAAGTACTTTCATGTATGCCATTTCCATTTGTGTTTTCTTTACATTCACTCTCATCATCGCTTGTATCTTCAAAGACAACACCTTTGGCAATCTTTGAAGCACACTTCATGTCAGTTACTGACCGTCTTTTTCTAAGAATGGGTCTTCCCACTTCTGAAAGGTGGGAGTTCATGTATGTTTGTACAGATGATGGGATACTGACTGGAGTGGGTGGGTTTAGATCTAGATATTGATTGAAGTTACCCATGTTAGCAATAACTGCTTCAGATGCTTTAGATGGTGGTGGTTGTACAATGGGAATTACCTTCTTGGGTCTCACACATCTCACAAACTGGATAAGCTCATTGTATGAAGAATGGCTAGAATATGGAATGATGAATACACTGGGATGATTTGCAATGCAACTTTTCCGTTGAGTTCTAAAGATAGCTGATGGAATGATAACTATAGTTGGAAACTCATTATTCCACTGCTCTACCCTACTAATGGTTATAGTGTGTACTGGTACCACCCTGATCCTTTCCTCACATGTTGTGAACACATCTTTGCAGTCCAGTAGTTTAATAACTGACATTCGTTCAGGGGTCACTTGAATCTTCTCCCCATAGAACTCTGCAATATCGACCAAGAGGTCTTCTTTTCCAAGCTGGTGCATACCAAGTACAACATTTGTGTAGGGGTACTCAGCTAAAACTTCCATGATCTTTACCTTGCAATCATCTTCCCCTGGAAAGTCATTATTGGGACTGTTGTAGGTGTTGTCAAGGTACAGTCTATCCACTGGACGATTCAGCCCGAGGAGAGTGTTTGGAAACATAGATGGATGGTAGCGGAAATCACCTGTGTAAAGGAAACGTCCAAAGTAACCTTCAAACAGGAACATGGTAGAACCTGGACAGTGATTTGCATCAATAAGAGTAACGGTCATGGTTTCCTTTCCACTCTCATCTAGAGGAATGATGTGTCTGCTTCCTACTGATAGAGACTTGATGAGTGATTGCTTCACCTCACACTTGGCAACTACAACCTTTCCCGTAACCTCTGAGCAGTAGATTGGGTAACGCCATGTTGAAGATAAACCGCTGGTGTGGTCTGAATGGGCATGGGACAAGAAGAACACTTTGCTGCATGGAGACTTATGACATCGCCAATAGTCAACTGCTATCGGAGTACCTGTAATAACAGCACCGTTCATTGCTGAAAAGAGGAAATAAAGAATGCATACATGTATTACTCGCATGAATCAGAACAAGTGCCCACTCATTGATCTCGGGAAGGGCTCTCACCTAGAGAGCCCTATCATCGGCATACATGTGACACTTTTCTTTTTGAGATGACAATACCAGGGAAACCCTCTAACCTACAAGTACAGTACATGCACATACATGTATACTATGTTATGATGTAATTCTGTCAGGTGTCCAATCTTCAGGCACATTAAAAAAAAATAAACATCACAGAGTCATGATAAAATCTAATCAGAATATCTTGTTTCATACAAATCCTAGCTACATGTACATGTACTACATGGACGGCAAGGATGCAGACTTAGTTTTAAACTTTTATTGATGAAAATGTGAAGTTCATGTAGGTCAAGAGGTTTCACCAATATTGCGAGTCGCAACTGTAAAATTCTATGCCAATCAACTAGTGCGCGCTGAGCTGTAAAATAGCCCTGAAAAAAGTGCAACACTACCCAAGTATTTCGCGCACAAGTTTTTGAGGTTTAAACAAACAAGCACAAAAGGTGAGATGTTTATATCACATGGACAACAAAAATGCTATAAAATTGGTCAGTAACTTATTTACTTGCATTTTTTAAATGATACATGTATCTGCCTGACAAAGTTGATTTCCTGTTACTTGATAAGAATTTCTGATTTTGTTTGGAATCGACACTAAAGCTAAAGGTGTATAGCAATATGTCAATATTTTCATAAGTACTGATCTCATACAAACGAAATTTATGATATAATTATGGCCCCTGCCCCCTTTTCATGTTGATGTCAGATTTTCCCGGGGGGGGGGGGGGGGTGCATTTCCATCGACGAGTGGATACCATGCGCAACCATGGGGTCTCGAAAAGCACTCTAAACAATTATTTTCCATATTCTGAAAATGTGCCCCTTAACAAGTATTGGCGTATGAAACCCTACCCTCAATAAGTATTTGAAACAAAACAATACTCTTGGCAAGTATTCCCTGAATTGAACCCCTAAACAAGTATACAGCGATACTTAAATTGTAATGTCACTGAGGTCGGCTGTCAGTTTTACCTTTACCTACATCATTGGGTTTAGTAATAAGGCCCCACCTCCCACACCTTGTGCAAATTGTACTCTAAACACATAGTGTTGACTATTGGGGTAAAAAGTACATCCTCAACATATTTTAGTCTTTTTTATACCCTCGCAAATGTGATCCTAAACACCTAGCTTTCCAGGTGAAATATATAAACCTTATTTCACTATTCTAGTGTTTTTGACACCCTTATTACGTTACGTGCATAACATGCCCTATCTTGAAAAAGACATCCTTTTTACGTTTTTTTGGTCGCGCATGGTATCCACTCGTCAATGTAAGTGGTCCCCCCGGGCAGATTTTCATAAGACAAATTGTCATAGAGCTGCATAATGAGAGATAAAATAATCCTGTAGATGCCTTTTATTTCAAATGAACTTTTCAGTATACATGTATACATTTGGGGCTATCCATGAAGTTGGGCCACAAATTGTGACATTTCAGCATAACTTAAACTTAGTACTATATGTTTATTGTTTGTAGTAGGAGTGGGCTATACATGTACATATGCTAATTCAGGGGTCGGAGAAAGATAAATATCATTAACAATAGCAATGACTATAGTCAACCCCACATGGTATTTATACTGTACGTGTACATGTAGCTATTCTGGGCCCCATTACATAAAAGTTACCATCAGTGTAACTTTGCCATCCAATGGTAACTTGCATTGAATCCTCGATTCTGATTGGCTGTTAATCAGCATTACCATGGTACATGTAAATGTAGTTTATCCAGGGGCCGTATAAAAGAAATGTTCTTGTATCTATATTTTGACAAAATATTAAGAAAATAATACAATGTTCCACTCTTTCCCTTTCCTTTTCTCTTTTTTTTTATTGGCCGTGAAACACTTGGGGGCCCCCCAATCCCCACCCCCATCTGTACACCAGTGGCTGAAGTTACGCTCCCCGATTTTACAAGGGCTGAAAATTAGGCGTTGCACTGCACTAACGCCCCAAACTGCCCCCCTCTCTCTCTCTCTCTCTCTACAACTCGTGTTAAGCAAGAGTGCATGCAGGCAATCACGGCAGGCAATACATCTGAGCATACATGTATTTCACTTTTACAACTTCGGATTTTGATCGGCTCCGGAAACAAAGTTTCTACTTTTATGTCCCAAATTCATAATCTTTTATGATCAGGATGTTCTTTGAATATCCTATTATTTGATGTTTAACACTTAACCAAAATGTATACTCTGGAAATGCAAACTTTCTCGCCGTTGAGAAATCCTACAAACAGGGTTTTCAAATCACTTGTGTGGCACATAAACTTTGTACAGCAAAAAGGAGAACACCATCGATCCTCCATAATAGGGGTTATCGAGTGCTGAAATTGACAAAATTTGAGGAAATCAATAAGCAATTAAGCGTCAAGTAAAGAGTTTTTGTTTTCTCTTTGTATTAAAATGATCACCAAATCCTTATTTCCAGGTTACTGATAGATACATTTTTTCTCACCAATTTGTCCTTATTTTTACTCTTTTTTTATCTATACCGGCTCCCAAGCGCCACTCCGCAAGGCTCGGTGCACCACAAGTGGCACGCGCCACCATTTGTTTGAGAATCCCTGCTATAGACAGGCCTTAGCTTGTTACATATCATGATGGTCAATGCATGGATATACATGTAAGCAGTGCAGTGTGTACAGTACATTGTATACCATATAGCCCCTATGGATAACAGGCCTCGTAATAGGATTTTTGGGGGGCAAGGCCACTTTTTTGAGGGGCACTTTTTCACTGAGGCCAGGCAGCAGAGGGCACCAAGGCCACTTTTTAAGGGGCATGTAATAAATCATTTGTAGGTGTTACAGTTTCGCGGCGTGGGGGGGCTTTCCATAGTCGATGTTGTACATCAGATTCATTACCAAACGGCAAACCACATTATTTACTTAAGAAAAAATGAACTTTACGCACGACTGGTGATATCTTCTTGAGCTACATGTAATAAAATGTGAATCTGATTGGCACCCAAGAAAGTATCACCGGTCGTTCGTAAGTTGTTCGCTTTATGAAACACTCCTATTCAAAGTACTGCACTTACGCATCGCGCGCGCTCGCCAGGACAGTACAGCGCGCGCGACATTTGTGTAGTACACATACGGAGCTCGCGCTCGTCCATTCTTATGCTGCAGCTTAAATAGCATATGTAAAGCGCGCTAGCGGCCGGCCAGCTGTGTATAGCTAGCTCATCGTTCGGCGCGGCTTCAGACTAGACTGCATACATGCACTGGACGTCGCTGGTAAAGCTAAGGTATTGAATACTTTTTGAGATCGGAGAAAAGTTTTCCTCGCTCAGAAAAAAAGGTGCAGACTTTCAAAAGGGGTACATTATATATCAGAAAAGGGCACATTTATGAGAAAAAAGGGCACCACGGCCATATAAAAAAGGGCACATTTTTAGTGGCCGTAACTTTTAGCAAAAAGAAGAAGGGCATGACGGCCAGTAATGGGGGCATCGATGGCCATGTCCGTCGATTATTTCGAGGCCTGGGATAAATTACATTTTCTTTTTATTTGATAAGATATATTTCGCAAATATCCGTAAACCCCAATTTATGAGAATAAAACTTAAAACTTCTAAAAGCAGTATAGTTATACAAGCTACAAAGGCTTCACGGAGAGTAAGCCTGCATCAGTACACTGTAAATGACTTTTACTCTCCAGAAGCCTCCAGGCTAAGACCCTAGGCTAGTATCATGGACCTATCACAAATGGACATTCAACAAATCCCCTCCTTTTGGCCAAAGACCGTGACCGCTAATCCTTTTATAAACAGAGCGCTGGCAGCTGATGCCCATCTAGCCAGTCGTAAAACACGCCATTACTGATGGACAGCGGAAATCAATTGTCCGCTGCTCCTACCCATTGCGATGTTGTTCGTTCTCTTTATCAAAAGCGATGCACAGCAGCGAACGTTAGCGCTATGAAAATGATTGCAGGAAAAAACAGGCGTGCATAAGCATATTTTTTACGCACATTGCAAATAACCGCACATAAAATGCATTGACATCACCTTGTAGATCAGTATATTTACGACAAAGATGCAGTTGAAATTTGATGGAGAAATGTGCGGAAAAACATTAAAAATGCATCTTTTTTCGGACAATATTGATGTCGATAGTAGCGCTTACCTTCGGTCAGAAGTTGATTTTCATTTGGGTGTAAAATTCCACAGGATTGATAAAATTTAACAGGATTTTTTTTATGGTCAGACGACAATCGCACATTATAGACAGCCTAAAATCATGTACTGAAAAACCGGATATGAATTGTGCATTGCATTCTAGCTAATGGGTCATTCCATGTCAAATCACCCCAAAAAAATGAAAATTTTAACCCGACCATTTTTTATTTTGATAAAAATTGGTATACTGGTTTAGTGTGATCCCACAGTACCAAATTTCAAATTTTAGGTCAATCGGGTCAGGGGTTCGCGAGATACGGCCCGTCGAATTTTGAGATTTTCGGCAAAAATGGGTGTGGCCGCCTACATTTGAACGCTTGTATCTCATAAACCACTGGGCCAATCTTCACATAATGGGTATTGTTGGAAAGGGAATTGAATAAGGATTCTAAATCTGCAATCACTTTTAAGATTGGAACATGTTGAGGTGTTTTGACCTTTTGACCCAAGTTTTGACCTTGTGGATCACGTGACCTTGACATTATTTTTCATGAAATATAAGCCCCGACATGTTCTTTACAATATAAAAAAGTTTCAGAGACGCAATATTTTTTGTTAAGGAGCAATTAAGATTGAAAATATGCATACCACCAGATATTTATAGTGTACAGTATTAACGTGTACAATACACACTTGTACATCTTGAGCTCCTCAATTTTGATTTTGTGTACAAAGTCAATACAAAATGTGTTTTCAGCTAAAATTCATAAATGAGTGATTATTTTTGCTTTAATGGTCAACAGTCATTTAACTTGATGCTATTTATGACCAAAATAAAGTTGCCGACAAATTTTGTAAAATAAAAAAACAATAGAAATAAAAAGAACAAAAAACAAAGAAATACATAAGAAATTCAACTTAAACAATAAAATACATAAGAAATTGATTTTGGTACCGGAATTTTTTTCAAGTTCAATAGTTCGGAATGCTATAAGGAATATTTACATCAAAAATTACCATTCTACACTGTAGGATCTTTATTAAGTGAATTAGAGCAAAAAGTATAATTTCATGAATAAATTAGCATAATTAATTCATATAAAATAAAATATATGAATTTTTAGTGAATGCAAATGCATAGATTACGTAATTTTCTACCATCTTGTAAATTTTTGTTGCGATCCGTGGCCGAGATCTCAAGAGGGGGGCATACCGGGACTGACAAGAATCAAATACCCCAGGACGAATACGGTTAAATTATTTATCTACATGTACTACATGTATGTGCTCACAGCAAATGGCCCAGAGTACCTTGGGATATATATCCAAGTAATGTTAATAGGCAAACAATCATGTTGACCATTCAGGCCTGTATCTTTCCAAGTACTGCTAACATTTAGGATGAATGGATGTAAAACAAAATAGGATGTGGCAAATGCATGTACAATGTAAGTTGACATGTACATGTATACAGTGCATATTGCATGTATTTTTATACACATTACATATGACATACATGTTTTAATATGGTTCATTATGAATTTCTGGTGGTATGCATATTTTCAATCTTAATTACTTCTTAACAAAAAATATTGCGTCTCTGAAATTTTAATATATTGTAAACAACATGCTGGAGCTTACATTTCATGAAAAATGATTTCAAGGTCACGTGATCCACAAGGTCAATTTCAAGGTCAAAACTTGGGTCAAAAGGTCAAAGTATGTCAACATGTTCCAATCTTAAAAGTGATTGCAGATTTGGAATCCTTATTTAATTCCCTTTCCAACAATACCCATTTTGTGAAGATTGGCCCCGTGGTTTATGAGATACAAGCGTTCAAATGTAGGCGGCCACGCCCATTTTTGCCAAAAATCTAAAAATTTGACGGGCCGTATCTCGTGAACCCCTGACCCGATTGACCTAAAATTTGAAATTTGGTACTGTGGGATCACACTAAACAAGTATACCAATTTTTATCAAAATAAAAAATGGTCGGGTTAAACCCATTGGGTGATTTGACATGGAATGACCCTATTAATGTAGGGACTTTCCCTTTTGGCAATCAGGGCTAAAACATGACTGTCTTTGGTCGAAAGAGGGCCAGTGATCGATCGGTGGCGATCAATGGCCGAAAGGAGCTTGTGTAAACAATCACCCCGGGCGGTGGTTGTAAAAAACGTGTAAAGAGAACCCTAAGGGTTAGACAGCGATTTTGACAGCTGGAAACAGGTGGTGGTCATAAAATGCTCTTGTTGAATGTCCATTCGTAATAGGTCCATGCTAGTATTAAGGCCCGTATTCTGAAGTCAGGTTTTGTTTGTTTGTTTGCATTTATTTCTGCGTTAAAAAACACAATACAAAAATATTTACAATTACAATATACAAAATGATTCACAATATAAACAATTTGGTCGTGGTCATATTACATAATAAATACAAATAAGGATGTGAGTATAAATTAATCTTTTATAAATGTAAGCATATATATATATATAATGTAATAAATGAATGCAGGAGACCGCCATCTACGAAGAGACACGCGGTGTACTGAAAGGTTTAACTTAGACCATGGTCTAACTCTGTGCAAAAATTATGGGAAGCCAAGTGTCAAAATTTTTATGTTTCTTACATGTATGTTTTAGACAGCTGGCAGCCATCTGTTTCGAGTTTCGAACTATACCAAAATAACGATTATTATTCCATTTTGGCCTGAAATGCACCAAAACGGGGAAAAAGAAACTTAAAAGGGGGAACAGCAGTGACTTACTTCGGCTGTCACGCAACTTCACTTGATTTCATCATGTTTATTAGAACTTAATGCGTATATGGCCATCGAGTCCCTTGTACAGATCGAGCTAGAATTTCGGTCTCTGCATTTTGCCTTTTTGGTGAGAGGAGCCAACGGAGTTCAGCGGAACCATAACAGAGACCAAAGCTTTTGGTCTGTTTAATTAGACCAAAAGCTTCTGTCTCTGTATTTTGGTTGTTCCGCTGAACTACGTTGGCTCCACTCACCATACATAGACTGAAGAGGTTGGGGGTCCGTGGCTACAGACAACGTATAGTGAACTAGCGTTTTATAGATCGCGATTTAAAACTGTTTTTTTAGCGAAATTTAATGATATACATTCAGGGAAATACAAATAATTTAAGTAATTGCATACCTTGGACCGGAGTTATTGAAAAAAAAATCCACTGGATTGAGAAATCTGTCATCTAAGCAGTTTTATCCTGTCCTGACGGTTATCTTGCAAGTTGCCATCTTGAATGACGTCATTATCGTTAATGTCTCGATATATCGCGATCATAACTATTATCGTTTGTCTTCGTGAGTGTATCGTATCGTATTATTGCCTTGTAGGTGTGCTGGTGGAATGCAATATCGATATCACATTCGTACATTGTTGACGCCCTCTCCGTTCGTTTGTAAATATTTCATAGTTTGGCTGCCATTTCGACCTGTTTTCCTGTGTCGTACCCAACTAAACATCGGTACAGTATAATTTTCATGCATTTTCATCTATATCGTTTAAAGTATTTTAAAATTGAATAATTAAATATTTTGAATTTGTAGTTTACACATCCTTAGATTGTAACCTCGATGTGTTATAGAACCTCAAACTTTGGACTCTGGTCGGACAAAGGTGCTGGTGTTATAACAAATGGGAGCCCACACGGACACTTGACTTTACCGTCGGTGAATGGGGATTACAGTAAAATGTCAGAAATTGTTGAATAATTCCTCAGAAACAACGGTTATTCCTGTCTAATGTTTAATGTGCTCTTTCCTGATTCATTGATAGTGAAGCTGAGACAATCGGACTTTATACTTCCTAAAATCCTTGTCTAGACCACTCCTAGTACCAATGAGGTCCAAACATTAACATGTATGGACCTCATAGGCGACATTACCCAAAAATATGGGTTAGACAATGCTGTTCTGATTTCCAACCCAAGACTTTGGTAAATGTACGCCTTAATACAAATTGGAGTTAAGTGATATGACTTTCATTTGGTGGGGAGACATTAAAAGTATTAATTAAGTAGTTCAAATTAAAATAGATTATCATTAAACTTACATTTCAGGCCCTTTTTGTTGATTTTCGGTGAGCGTTCCACACAGCTGCGACGAGTGATCAACTCCGAAGTGATACGCGAACTGGTCAGGTGATCGGTAGATTATCTTTTTGTCAGACGTTCATAATTTATGTAAAGCGTATCAATCTTCAGTATCTTGATTCCAAAGTATCAGTATTGCAGATAAATGTCATTATTGATTGGAATCAGTGGCGGATCGGGGGGGGGGGGGTGGGGGTGAGCATTTCTGGCGGATCGGGGGGGTGGGGGTGGGGGTGAGCATTTCTGCCCGATCCCCCTATTGAGATTTGTAGTAAATATTTTGGAATTAAATACGTTGTTCATACTAGTTATGCGACCCCTCCCTTATGATGATCACAGCATTATTTGTAATGGGGATATTTCGTTCATAATTATTCTTGTCTCTTCTTTCTCTTTTTTAGCCTTTTTTTGCTTGTTAAAACCTTTTTTCCTTTTTTTGGGGGGGGCTCGCCAAATTTTACGTGGGTCAAAATTACCTTCATTTTTTTAGTGACAATCTTTTTTCATTTGTCCAGTTCTACGCGAGACAAAATTACCTTCGATCATTATTATAGTTAAAAACTTTTTTTTATTTTTATTTATTTATTTATTTTTTTTTTGGGGGGGGGAGGTTGCCAAATATCACGCGAACGTTTTTCAGCTTTTACTGTTTTATTCGACTTATAATCAAATATTAAATGGGGCTTACCACAGTTTTTTTTAAAGTCAATTCATAAGAATATTCCTCCTCGGGATTTGAGCTTTCTTTCATGAAATATCAATTTTTTTCATGATTACCAAAAATACTTAAAATTTTTTATCGGTGTATGCCTATAAAGCTTTAGCTCATGCGTTGCGCCTGCCATATTTTAATGCTGATCAACTTTATGCTTTTAATGAATTCCTAAACACAATAAATTCTCAGATCATCAATTTTGTCGCAATCGAATAATTCGATTGCGTCTCTCTATCAGTTTTGAATATTCATAAAAAATATCAGCTCGTGCTTTTTGCTCATAATATTTTGATTAGTAAATTCTTCTCTTATATAATCGAGTCGGATAGATAGATAGATAACTAGAGAGAGAGAGTTGGGGGGGGGTCCCTCAGCTACTTGTCCTCGCTTATTTGTTATTATTTGTTATTATGCTCATGTTGTGAGAGCTTTGTGTTTTCACATTTTTTTCTTTTTCAACCTTTTTATTGTCTCGGAGCTTCCCTCTATTTCTTTACACTATATAATGTAGTCCTTTTTACCTCATTGTTTCAATCATTGGCGGCGGAAGCCCCAAATTTTAGGAGGGGACAACCTAAAAAATTTTGACAAGCAAAAAAAAAAGGCTCTCAACCCAAACATTTCAGGGGGGACGTAGGAAAATAAATTGACAAGCAAAAAAAAAAAAAAGTCAACAACAAATTTAGGGGGGAACGTCCCCGCTTCCGCCGCCTATGGTTTCAATTCTTTTTTTGTTCTCATTTCAATGAAAACATCATTATTAAACTGACGTAGAAGACTTTATTACGAAATTTTGACATTGTTTTGTTTCATTTGTTTGGCTTTCTTTTTTTCTTCTCCTCTTCTTTTTCTTCTTACTTTTTCCCTTTCCTTATTTTCTCTTCAGTATTTCATTCAGGTATCCGCCAATTTATACAACACCAAGCATATAGAGGCGGATAATCAGTGAGGGAGCATGACGGTGTGCCGCTCTAAAAAAAAGGAGGAATATTGGAAGAAAAAAAAAGAAGAAGGGATGGGGAAAAAATAAAGAAAAAAAAAAGATGATGATGGCAATGACGATGATGAAAATTATCTTGGTGATGATGATGGTTGTGGTGACGGTTGTGGTGATGATGATGGTGATGCTAATGATAGTGGTGATGATGATGATGACGAGATGTAATTTTGTTATTTTGTCTTTGAAAAAATTAAGTAGTGCAAAGTTGAATTCATTTAAAGTTTATTATGAAAATAGCAGAAAAAAAATTGGTATGCGTTCGAGGAAAATCCATCCCCCACCAATCTTTTTCAAAGGTAAGATTTTTTTTTGCCCGGGGGGGGGGGGGGGCCACTTCCATTCACGAGTGGATACCATGCGCGACCATGGGGTCTCGAAAAGCACCCTAAACACGTAATTTCCATATTCTGAAAATGCACCCCTTAACAAGTATTGGCGTGTGAAACCCTACCCTTAACAAGTATTGGAAACAAAACGATACTCTTGGCAAATATTCCCTGAAATGAACCCCTAAACAAGTACAGGAATGTTTTATTGTTACGGGTCCTTCGGTCGTCGGCTTTACCTTATTTGGTTTAGTACGACCCCACCTTCTACACCTCGCGCAAATCGGACTCTAAACACGAAGTGTTGGAGCAAAAAGGACATCCTTTATAAAACATTTTGATTTTGTTTTATCATCCCCGCAAATTAGACCCTAAACACGACGGTTTTCCTAGCGAATTAATAGATACCCTTTTTTCGTTATTTTTGTGTTTTTGACACCCTTATCACGTTACGTAGGTAACGTGCCCTATCGTGAAAAGGACATCCTTTTTACGTTTTTTTTTGGTCGCGCATGGTATCCACTCGTCAATGTAAGTGGCCCCCCCCCCCCGGGTGACGGCGTAGGCCTTTGCAAGCAGCTATTATTATGGTAAAAAAGTAAATGAAATGTCAAGAAATACATAATGATTTTTATGGTACATTTTAGTAGGCCTATATCAGTTCATACTTGTTATCAAAAAGAAAAGTGGGTCGTTACGGACCATTAAAAATGGGAAATTTGGGCATTTTATATTTAGGATAGAGCAACTGCTCGTTATAGACGTCACAATAAATCAAGCATTCTAAATTCTATCAACTCCATTTTTTGTCAAATAACACCTTCATCGATATTTTGAAATGATTTTTCTCATATTTTCATCATCTTTTTATCAGGGTGAAATTCCCCTTTAATTTACAAAACAGATTCGCAAACAATATCAAGAGTAGTGGGAGGCAAGGGTGGAAATCTAAGGTAGGGGACCAGGGGCTGGAAAACAGGCAAAAAAAAAAAAAACTAAAAAAAAAAAAAACAAAAAGGAAGGTTTATCACCCCCATAAGAAGGTCGTCTCGTCCAAAATACTTGTTTTACTTCGATTTAAATGATGTAGGCCTATTTCTTTCCATCATATATAAAAGAACAAAAATAGTAGGGGGACATTTGATAATGTGCCCCTACTATTTTGGGTTAGGGGGAAGTGTCCCCCTGGGATTTGCGCCCATGTGGGTGGGGGGTGTTGCACCTCCTTTCGGAATCATTATGGAACAGTGTGAATAGTCGCTGTGATTTCGATCTCATACCTATAAAAAAATAGAACAGAAGAACGCCTTGACCACAGGCCAAAATGCCTAACAATTTTTCCGCGGCATTAGCGACTCTCGTAAGGGGCGCTCCATTTATAAATAAAGTTGCATGTGTAGCTGTCTATGGCAACAGAATCTATCGCAGAATTGAAGCCAGAAGCGTGGGAATTTTCAAGAAAATTCAAGAAAAGAACCGGTGAGTACCGATTTAACAGTACTAATCTAATTAGTTACATGTATTGAATTATAAGAATATTCAATTTTTCGTGAAACAAAGCTTAGTTCTAAGCTAGGGCGGCCCAAATGCGCGTGAGTGGAGTCCCAGTTTCTTAACACGGGTAAGTATTGCGTTGTCGCCTAGAGTGGTCTAGACAATGAATGACTTAGTGATTAGTCTTTTAGTTAGAGACAAAAGAGCTGAAATGATATCTCTAGACTCTACTGTTACTTAGTGTTAGTGATTTATGTAACAATGGGCTATCCATACTTAAACCACAACTTTAAACCTGGGTTTAAGTTGAACCCGACTTCAGAATACGGGCCCCAGACCAGTCGACCTGAATGAAGCTCCTCCATCCAGCTACGGCACCGGTACACGCCATGTGCGCGCCCCGAGCAGAGGCGTCTGAGACACTTCGGTCTCCGATGCAATCTTGCCTGCTTGGCTCCACAATGCAAAGTACCATAGCCATACATGTAGGACACAACGCCGGGACACAACGTTATAACTTAAATAAAATTTAGACTCTACTTACCTATTCTTAGTTGTTTTACATGTAATGTAACATTTGTCCGAGTTTCGCTTTGACAGTCAAGTTGTCGACACTACTTCGTTTTTAAGAAAAACCATGGATCATTTGGAGGAGATGAGGAGATGTACAACAGAATAAAAAGTCGAATTCATGTTTTCAGCGCGCCATCGCCTCGAGGCCTAGCTCACGCGCTGATGTCGACTATAGGTGTCGCTTTAGTCAATTCAACTGTATTTGGTATGGTGCCATACCGTAGGGGAAGGCGGGGTAAGTTGTGACAGTTTTTGCTTTTTGCATGTTAGAATTGATATGATTAATAATCTTGCCGAAATGAGTACCTTGCCTTGAAATTTAATTCTTCTGAAATATTTTCCACCTATATATAACTTCCTATCCCCACACTGAAAGTCATCGTGACCTTTGAAAAAAACGATGTCAAATGGCTCAACTTGCCCCATATATGGGGTAAGTTTGAGCCACCTTCTGGGGTAAGTTGAGCCACAAAAACTATGTACAAAATGTATGAGGGAGAACCAGCATGTCAATTTTTTGTTTAAAGTCTTTTCACTTGCTAATTCTCTATAAATACTAGCATCCTGTAAAAGGAAAAGAGCAGTCATGTAAATTTGCTCCTTTCAGCCTGCATTTCAATCGAATTTTATGGTTTGTTTGTTTTTTAAGATACATTACCATAGCCGAATTACCATGGCTCAATTTGCCCCATGCTGTTTGGCTAAACTTACCCCAGTCCGAACTTAGTGCGATAATTTTGTATCTACACATTTATTATGCATCCATCATATAAAAGACTATATGACAAGAATGAAGATCCATACATGGACTAATAATGTTGTTATCATGTCTTTATTATATTTAAAGATGTGTGTGTTTATAAAGCACTTATCTATTTCACACTCTTTTTTACTTTTTTGGCTGAAATTCATATTTTTCCCTCTAAAAAACTACTTTTTGTTTCAAAGTTGGAAACAATGTGCTGGGGTTAGGGTTATGCTATGCCGGGTCATCAATACATGACACCACTACAATGTCTGACTCATTCATTATTGGCCTGGGGGTGGTGGCTCAACTTGCCCCTATGCTCAACTTACCCCGCCTTCCCCTATATAATTTTCTTCTGCAATTTTAATATCCCGAGGCCTATATCATATCATAATTGACATTCTGCCCAAAATATTACCAGAAAATGCATAGTAGACCTATCACGTCTGATACAAATTCACTGGTAATTGAAAATGATACGAGTAATAAAGCAAATGAAATCGTTTGTAATAACGGAATAAATCAAATATTTTGCATGAAGAAGGGATGAAAACCATAGGCCTACACTAACTTTTCCTACTGAAAAAAAAAATACTTATAAAATATTGCAACCTATTACAGACGAAAAAAAAACTTATCTAGGTGTAGGCCTATGAGACGAAGTAGAGATGACATATCAGTCATCCACATTATATTTTCAGACACTCCTATAGCCGTGTCGGTGTGATTGTGTATGAGATAGGCCTACACTTTGATTAGATTAGATTTCATTCAGCCAAAATGCCTTGTACAGCCTACAGGGCCCCATAAGTGAAACTGAATTGAAAAAGGAAAGAGCTGAAGTAAAAAAAAGCATAAGATTTCAAATTTAGTTTATTTTCGGCATTTTTGGCCCGGCTGTATCAGGGCTTAGTGTCCTTATTCAGGGGCAATAAAAAGATATATCAAATAATAGGGGAAGGCGGGGTAAGTTGTGACAGTTTTTGCTTTTTGCAAATTAGAATTGATATGATTAATAATCTTGTGGAAATAAGTACCTTGCCTTGAAATTTAATTCTTCTGAAATATTTTCCACCTATATATAACTTTCTATCCCCACACTGAAAGTCATCGTGACCTTTGAAAAAAACGATGTCAAATGGCTTAACTTGCCCCATATATGGGTAAGTTTGAGCCACCTTCTGGGGTAAGTTGAGCCACAAAAACTATGTACAAAATGTATGAGGGGAGAAACTTACCCCAGTCCGAACTTAGTGCGATAATTTTGTATCTACACATTTATTATGCATCCATCATAATTTTTATAAAAGACTATGACAAGAATGAAGATCCATACCTGGACTAATAATGTTGTTATCATGTCTTTATTATATTTAAAGACGTGTGTGTTTATAAAGCACTTATCTATTTCACACTCTTTTTTACTTTTTTGGCTGAAATTCATATTTTTCCCTCTAAACATCTACTTTTTGTTTCAAAGTTGAAAACAATGTGGTGGGTTTAGGGGTTATGCTATGGGTCATCAATACATGGCACCACCACCCCGACCACCACAATGTCTGACTCATTCATTATTGGCCTGGGGCTGGTGGCTCAACTTGCCCCTATGCTCAACTTACCCCGCCTTCCCCTACATATATAAAAGAGAATAATTTTATGGGATGAAAATGCACAAATTCTTTTTAAAGTGTCATTTCACACAGGGCACATTTTATTTTGAAAAAAGGCATTTTTTCCGATGTGACCTTTTTCGGTCGGGGTGTCCCTTTTCTCCGGTTCTGACGCCCCAGGGACAGAACCCTACTCTACATAAGATGGGGGGGGGGGTGATTTTGATGTAAAAAGGCATTTTTTCCGATGTGACCTTTTTCGGTCGGGGTGTCCCTTTTCTCCGGTTCTGACTCCCCAGGGAAAGAACCCTACTCTACATAAGATGGGGGGGGGGGTGATTTTGATGTAAAAAGGCATTTTTTCCGATGTGACCTTTTTCGGTCGGGGTGTCCCTTTTCTCCGGTTCTGACTCCCCAGGGACAGAACCCTACTCTACATAAGATGGGGGGGGGGGGTGATTTTGATGTAAAAAGGCATTTTTTCCGATGTGACCTTTTTCGGTCGGGGTGTCCCTTTTCTCCGGTTCTGACGCCCCAGGGACAGAACCCTACTCTACATAAGATTGGGGGGGGGGGTGATTTTGATGTAATAATGCAAAAAAATCCTCCCCCCAAAAAAATTATCTCTAAGCATCCACAGCATAAAATTTTAGGACAAAGCTAAAGTAATGAAATGGAATACGCTTTCGCTTTCAAAATTATGCAAACATTTATAGATTTTGAATTCCCTCTGATCCCCTACCAATTGTGGTTTAGTCTGACCCGTTGGTCTTATACCCAGTCGGTCTATCTGTCTATGGTCTAACGACTACTTTCTCTGATGACAAGTTGGTGTAATATGCTACAATATGTCCAACTTGAGTAAGATCAATTTTGTCTAGCATGCAATTGGTATGATAATTTCTAAACCATCTTCACCGATTGTCATCCACTAGCGTACCTACGGGGGGGGGGGGGGCAGCCTGACGAGTCACAACCCATGCAAGGAACCTATCCCTGCCCCCCCCCATGACGAGAAGTTGAAGACCTTTTTTTTTTGGTCAATTTTTTTGCGGACAATTTGCCACCCCCCCTGTGGAAAATCCTAGGTACCGCTACTGTTGTCATCAGTGGGGCAATGAATACAAAAAATGAAGGACTAGAATCTAGCATTATGATGCAACATTTTTTTTTAAAGCAACGTTAAAAAGGACATAATTTTTCAACGCTACTTTTTTAACACTTCATTTCTGTCAAAGTTTTAGTTTGCACAAATCAAAGTTTACATCACAACATGAAATAGAAAAAAAGAAACACCTCCTGAAAATATATATTGCTATGACCTAAAATGGTATCAAATTACTTCATTGGAAGAAGACATTTCAAGTTTTATGACGAGGTTTACATTAATATGTGGGGAAAAAATAATTATCTTGCCCTCATTGGTATTATCATCTACATTGTCTTATTCATAGGCCTACCAAATCAGTGGCGTAGCTAGGTTTTTTTTTTCCCTGGGGGGGCACTAGGGGGTCTTTGATTTTTCAGGGGGGGGCACCATTTTTCTGGTGTGTGTGTATGTGCCACAAGGGCGGATCCCACTTTCGCCAATAGGGAACGGGGCCCGAAATTATCTTCAATATTTTCCCCGATCAGTCACTTCTTAGTTTTATTCTTATAAAACATAAACCTGAAATAATGTCATAAGCCTTATAAAAAAAAGCCCGAGCGCGAAGCGCGAGCGATTTTTTTTTTACTTCCGTGTATTTTGTCCTGAAAATTTAATATTCTGGGCAGTGTTATGTGTGATCCTGAACAAGATTCGTATGTAACTAGATGGTTATTGCGAACGCCAAGTGCGAGCAGAAATTGGTATTAACTGTTCTAGCAATATCGAAAATCGACCTGTTAAGGACTGCTTACAGTTACCCACAAATACGGTAAATATTTCAATAATGCGAGCGCGAAGCGTGAGCCATTTTTTTTTGAAATACTGACCTAAAAAAATGGTAATTCTAAGCACTTTTTGTATTAATAAATGGGATAGGTATGTGATTAAACAGCTGATGAGAGCGCGAGAGGAAGAAAACTGAGATTTTAGACCTAAAAGCGGGACCCTCTATTCATATTTTGTAAATCATAAATAGGATATAGTTAATTTCGTTTCAATTAAATTCGATCGTGAAGCGCGAGCAAACAATTATTGATATTCTAATGTGAAACTGGATAATTTAAGTACATTTTAAATAAAGAACATGTAGGCTATCGCGCATGTTTTAGATTTAGACCTAGAATCTGGGCATTTTGAATACATTTGTTTAATGGAACGATACACGTACAGACAATATGAACTTGGCAAATCAAACAATGTGACCACGCAGCGTGAGCTTAGAAATGCTGATAAGTAGACCATAAAACTGACATTTTACAGCTAGAGAGCACTTAAATTTGTAAATGAAAAAAAAAATGAAAGCTCGATGTCCGAGCTAAAATAAGTTTTGTATATTGACTTCAAAACTTGCCCCATATCTGCCTATTGAGCAAGATATGAATCTGATCGAACATGCAATTCTGGCGCGAAGCGCAAGCAACAATTTCATATAGTAACATAAAAGATTGCAAGTCGTCCCTTCACATTATTTCATTCACTCGTCTACCTCCTCTTATTTTCCTCTTCTTTTTTTCTTCTGTCTTTCTTCTTTTCTCTCCCTTTTTCCTTTTTTTGCTCTGCCATTTATTAGGGGGGGGGGCACGGCCCCCCCGTAGCTACGCCACTGTGCCAAATAGAATGCTGCAACCTTGACAACTTACAGAATACGCAGAAACTCAGGCACCCCTTCCACAAAATATTAAGTTTTTAATAAATTCCATTGTGAACACCTGCACAAATTATCTTTATACACTATTGCACCTATGTTTTCGAACCCTGTACATCTACAGTGTGTATTCGATATAAATTTTACAATACTTATGCATAAAATGCAATAAGGTGACCTTTTAAGAAAACGACAATAACAATTATATTGTGTATCATTTTTCTGTCACATGATATCAAATATCAAGAAATCTGCGATATAAATATAAACATAACAAAGACAAAGTATGAGAGAGAGAGCAACTCAACTAATCAATTTTCCAAAACAAATGGTACATGTTAGGCAGTCATGCCAATAAGCCTATATGAAAAGTGTTTGATAATTAGTTCAATAGGAAGAAGCAAACATGAATGATAATAAATAAAAATGCTGGCTTAAAATAAGATATTCATGAGATAATAGCTAACACCTTTAATGCTTTTATAGGGAAATTAATTATAAAGCGGAGAGCAATTTCTTGAAAATACGTTTAACATGAATTGAATTATAGAAATCAATAACGGCAATAATTTCAGTGCACTTTTACTTCAACAAATATTTAGTTTGATTTATACAGTATTAGAGGTTGAAGACATTAGTGATACAAATGCTTCAAAATCTGCCAACAAATTAAACATTACCAATAAAATACTGTCATATCCATTTTCGATTTTCAGAATTTATTTTAAGAATCAAAATATTTTCTTTGCGATGTACAAAACATATTTTTTAGTCGTCTGCTATTATTTGGTAAATTTTAGCCTGATGCTCTCCCAGAAATTCCGAATCAAATTCATTCCATTCGGTGTTAAACATCCAATATGTGATAGGTATATGGGAATAACCCCCAATAAACTAATGAAATGATGAGTGTAGTTATCATTAAAGCATAAAAGCAACAAATAGGAAAAGATTTTTATTGACAATTTTCACCTGTGAATGTAGTATTAATTTCAAAATAAATTGTTGATACAATATGCAATGTCAAGTTTTGACATAAATGGATCATCAATATCACTTAATTATTACATTTGAATTATTTTGACTCAAATACATATACGATTTCTGTAAATACTTCCAATTCGTCTGGAGTGATGTAAATGGAATATCACCTCATTGCCCAACACTCCCAAAACATATCAGTCAAAATGACTAGTTATTCGGGTCAGCTGGGTGTTATTCTAGTCATATTTGACTATTTTCTAATCGTATTTTACTAGAATTTTTGACTAAAATATACATAAGAAATTACGTGACTTGACATATCAGTTACATCAAGCTGACTTCGGATCAAGTCAATTTGACTGATTTTTTTAAGAGCAAACAACCACTCATTATACATGTTATACATCGAAGAAAATAACATCCAAATATGATTTATCTGTTAAAACACAAAGTGTAATCAATGGACCACAAATTGACAGTTTTATCTATCAAACTCATGGCAGTAATAGTCGATAGTGATTACATTCTTTTAAAACCTTACAAAAATAATGATTTTATTGTTTGTCCATATTTTCTCAATTCCTTACCTACTAGTTCCTATCATTACTAAAAAAAAAACCCATTCCACTTGGGTTGGTTTCAACTTTAATGAAATGGGAAAAACTGTGCCGGTCGCCTTTGATGTTAATTCAGCAAAGGAAAATAGAAAACCATAAACCTACATGACGAAAACCTCTCGTTTAAACTTTGAGTCATTGCCTTTGAAAGAGGGGAGAGTTCCAACTCGAAGAAGCTTATCAAAGAAAGTAAACACAAGTAGCCCCTTGTGGGCAACAGTTAACCGCATCAATGAAACCCATTTAATAGGTTGGATAGTCTTGTACTCAGACATTTGTTGGCGCAATTTATAGTCGTTCATCTCTCTCCCCCTCTCTCTTTGCTCCTGCCTGTATCACTTTGTCATGGTCATCTCTCCCTCTCTCTTCCTCTCTCCCTCTTTCTTCTATACTCTTACGCTTGATATCATCATTCATTGATTCTTTTTTCTTCTTTATCTACTTCTTCCTCTGCTTCTTCTTCCCTTCTGCCTCATCCTCCTTCCTCATTCTCCTAGCTGTTTCACTATCTACTCCACTTTCCATCTGTGCAATTAATAATGAGTGCATACTCACTCTTTAATATCTATTGCGATCTAATTTTTCATACTTTAAGAAATATTATTTATTAGGAGTATTATCATTGCCACGCTTAACCTCATAATTCCATCATTTAATTAATAGTTTTGAAGTGATTCACACCCCTCTCATTTACATTAGAAACCAAAAATACACTTATAGAACAGTAGTCTGGTCTATGAATTAGACTAGTCAATGATAACGAGTTTGCTGTCTTTCAGATTGAAACACTGACTTCCGAGTTCCCGAAGACTGTCTACATGGGAAACTCGGAAGTCAATGTTTCAATTTAAACGAGGCAAAATGCGTCCGTTCGATACGAACACATGAAGAGCGTTGACAGCACACTCAGCAGAGAGACACTGAATATAACATATCTTGGCTTATACTCGGTCCTTTTCAGAAATTCAAAGTTATATCTGGGGTAGCTATCAATTTAAGAAGTCTTATTTATAAAATGAAAATGAAATAACTAACAAGAAAACGAATCATGATGTCCAGAAATTCAAGCTAGTCAGATTAATCTGCACTTGCGGTAAAACTAAAAACCACAGCCAAGGTCAGTGATGGGCGATGACTATTGTGTATAAAACAACATATTTTGGCTACTCCCTTCGCAATGCAAGTTGATCATGTCTGTGTTTAGAGGATTCTTGATTAATATTTCATCTATTTCCAATCAAATTTTCATGCTTTAAAGCTTATTCTGGGATACAAATTCTTGTTAACAACTTTTCCATTATAATATTAAAAAGAGACAACTTTTGTGACAGGAGAATATCATTCAACCATGCAGCTTAGTAGGAATTCAGTAGTTGTATATTCTGTGGTTATCAAGCCCTTATGCCCTTATCACACCCGAGGGCATTCTGTGGTCTGGGGGACAGATAAGTTTTCTTGGGGTGCTGCAGAGAAGTCAATGTTTCAATTCCGAGTTTGCCAGGGCTAACTCGGAGAGATTTAAACAGGAGATTTTCGTAATGTAAGTAGAAACATAGCTGGCTGACGATATATGTATAAGTAATTATGAACAATACGAATGTTATGATCGAGTTTTTCCTGAAATCTAAACCTGCGTTTCAATCAATGTGAAGAGATTGCTTCCGATTAACACTTTTTTGTTCAAACCTAAAAACACAGTTAATCCATATTATAAATGATTATCTCATTCTGCACCAAAAATACGCATATATCCCAAAGTACGATGTCAACTTTAGCTACAGTAAGATAATATTTTAAATTCCATATGTTTGCAAGGAACCTTTACGGGTAGCGCGATTCCGTTTTACACCCTGGCGAAGGCATTTTCCGGAAAAGTAGCCAAAAAGCGACTAGTGAAGAGTCTACACACGTCGCTGGTTGCATGCAGCGTGCGACACAGGCGAGTCCACCACCGCATGCATGCACAGTTACTCATCAGAGCACAGAGTTCCTCGGCACTTCATGTACAGAGAGAGCGGCAGTCAGGAGTGAAATCCGAACATGCTTTTGCAGTCGCGTTGTTTATGATAGTTTTTTTTCTAAAAATAAATTATTAACTAAATGAATAGAATGACAGACAAAATCAAAATAAACAGATACTTATAATGGAAAGACAAATTGAAGTTTGATGGATTGATACACTTAGAAGCTGCCGAAAGATAGATATAGAAGACTGATAAATAGATAGAGACAAGATAGACAGATAGATAGATAGAAATAATAGGCGGTGCTGCACCATCCCGAGTTTGCTCAATCTCGAGATTTTAGCCCGATCAGCCCTCTTCGCGATTAATCTCGAGATTCAAGAAACCCCGTCTCCACCATCGCACGAAGAGCGATTCTAGCTCGAGCGAGGCAACAAGCCGATATTCCGAGCATGCGCACTTTCGATCTTGGAGTTTCAACGGCCCGCGCTTTTGAATAACTTCCCGCGATATGCAATCAAGTCCATGTACTCTTTCGCCGAATTCGACCGTTGTTATGCAACAATCCTCTCAGCTCAGCCGCGCTATAATTATAAGCGAGTGAAGTATTCTTCGTTTAATATGATGGCGGACTCCGAGGCAACGACAGAGGGGGAGAGGGAGAGAGGGGAGGAAAGACATGAAAGAAATGCTATTTGCTCACATTTTGCGAAGGAATAAGACAATGCTGTCAGTATTGTTATTGACTATGACCATCGTCGATAATGAGCGCATCCCCCATCTAGTCAGGGGCCTTAGGCCTTAAATTTGAAGTTTTGGGGACAGAGTTTACAAAAGCACCAAACTTTCCCTATGTCACTATTAGGTCAATAGCTTCATTTTTTCCCACAGAACATGGTGTTGAAAATTGCATCTTCATGCAAAAATATGCTAATTTATGCAAATTAGCATTATTTATGCATGAAGCCATATGCCATTAGGAATTAATTAATAAAAGTTTTTAAAAAAAGATACCAAACTTTAGGAAAGTCTCTATCAGGTCAATAGCTTTAAGTTTTCCCACATGACATGGTGTTGAAAATTGCATCTTCATGCAAAAATATGCTAATTTATGTAAATTAATAATTTATGCATGAATTTAAGCCATATGCCAATGGGAATTAATTGATAAAAGTTAATAAAAAGATACCAAACTTTAGGAAAGTCTTTATCAGGTCAATAGCTTTAATTTTTCCCACAGGACATGGTGTTGAAAATTGCATCTTCATGCAAAAATATGCTAATTTATGTAAATTAGCAGTAATTTATGCATGAAGCCATATGCCAATGGGAATTAATAAATAAGAGTTAATAAAAAAGATACCAAACTTTAGGAAAGTCTCTATCAGGTCAATAGCTTTAATTTTTCCCCACAGAACATGGTGTTGAAAATTGCAACTTTATGCAAAAATATGCTAATTTATGTAAATTAGCAGTAATTTATGCATGAAGCCATATGCCAATAGGAATTAATTAATAAAAGTAAATAAAGAGATACCAAACTTTAAGAAAGTCTCTTTTAGGTCAATAGCTTTAAATTTCCTTGTCAAACATGATATTGAAAATCGTGTCTTTATGCAAAAATATGTTAATTTATGTAAATTAGCAGTTAAATTATGCATGAATAATGAAAATTAGTAAAAGGAATAAAAAGAAACCAAACCAAACTTAAAGAAAATCTCTGTCAGATCCATAGATTTAATTTTCCCTATCAAACGTGCTATTGAAAATCCCGTCTTCAAGCAAAACATGCTAATTTATATAAATTAGCAAATATTTTATATGTATAAATTTGTCCCATTCCAGTGGGTATTAACAGTGGAAAAGGGGCCAAACTTTTGAAGTACCTCTATCACTCAGTTCAAAATCTTTAATTGTATGGTATTGAAAATCCCGCTTCCATGCAAAAACGTGTTATATTATGTAAATTAACAATAATTCATGTATGAAGCTGTATTCCATTGACTAATCATATATTACATAAAGCATAAAGCCGTATGCCAACCAGAACAGTGGCAAAAATCGAGCCAGAGCGGCCAGAATCGAGTCGAATTTAGCCCGAATCCTCCGATTATCGCCAAATGACGACCTGAATAACGACCCGAATCGAACGATTATGCAAGAATTTGCAAAGTACAGCCACAAAATTTCCCGAAAATGTGCCAGATTCTTTCGAAAAGATCTATATTCGTCAGCTTTTTGATGCCATTTTTCTAATTTCTGGCCAATTCGTCTCACTCGTCTATATTATTCTTTGTATTCGAGTAATGATTCGTATGATATGGGGGGGGGCAAGAGTCGGACATTTAATTACTCTACTACTGATACGAATAGGTCTTAATCTTCACATAATGCCTCCAAAAATCCAACCGAATTCCATCGGAATACATCCCGAATGTGGCCCGAATGGAATTTCTTGTGGTCACATTCGGGAATATTCTGGAGGGTATTCGGCTGATTTTGAACATTTCAAAATGAATTTTTCAGCGAATGTTCCCGAATTTTCTTGCATTTACGAAGGCAAACAGAATATTCCTGAAACCACCAGAATACGTGTATACGGATGGATTCGCAGCTGATTCGGTTCCGTTCTAACCCTAGCTTTAAGCAAAGTGTTACACCAAATCCAAATTCTCCCGAACAAATTCGGATCAATTCTGCCCAAAATGGCCTGGATTCGGTACTTATTCTTCTCGGATTCGGGGAGCTCCCGGAATCGATTCGGAAGGATCCGGGACTATTCTGTTCTCCTTCCCAACGGAAACATTCTTTGAGAGATTTTGCTTGTTCTGAAAATTTTAAAACCAGCCGAATATCCTCCAAAATACTCCGGAATGTGGCCAAGAAACATTTTTTCGAGCCACATTTGTGATGAATTCGGATGGAATTCGGTTGAAATAATTTTGGGGAGGCATTTGGACAATTATTTTCGGAAGTCGATAGCTATAATTTGGGACCTATTCCAGACAGATTCAACTCTGATTCAGCCTAAAATTGTTTTAGAGATAGAGATCAATTCATAAGCCAATAAAGAAAAATCACTGAAATTATTCAGGTCACCTTCAATCAAGGGACGACAGAAAAAGAAGAAGGATCAGGTCTCTTTGCTCAAAACTGATATGTCCCTGTTCTAAAAACACAAATGTACATATAGTTGTCAGAGGGACAGACTTGGACAGCTTTTTCTTCCATGAGAACCATCCATATACCCTCCTCTTTCTGACAGGGGTAAACTCTACCTGGGAAAGAAATCTGACCTAATTTTTTTGCAAATTTATGCAAAATTTATGCAAATATATGTAAAACTCATCGACCATCCTATTTTGAGGTTTTAAACCGAGGGACAAGCACAACACTATGCATAGGAGACACTGTTACACAATTCATTCATAAATTCATAAATTAGTCCCATTCCAGTGGGTATTAACAGTGGAAAAGGGGCCAAACTCTTTTGGGCATTTAAAAATTATTTTTAGTGAGATATGGTGAATTATGAGTTTTTTTAATTGGTTTGAAAAGAAAGATGAATTACTGTTTATCTTTTTCATATGATTTGGGTGTTTTTTTAATTGTGAAAGGGGTATGCACATGTATGCACAGGATTTATAATTTGCATAAATTTGCATTTTAAACATGATGCTCTCCTCTGGTCGCATGGAAAGTCATCATAATGAATGAATTGTGTAACAGTGTCTCCTATGCATAGTGTTGTGCTTGTCCCTCGGTTTAAAACCTCAAAATGGGATAGTTGATGAGTTTTACACATATTTGCATAAATTTTGCATAAATTTGCATTAATTAAAATTGAAAGTTGATTCTTATTCAGGAACTGTACAGAAATCAATCTAGATTTTATGCCCCGTCAAAATAAATTCCAAATACCCCCCCCCCCCCCCGTAAAAAAAGAAAAGAAATAGGCTTCTATAGAAAAGTTTCGGTCTGTACTATACATATACAGTAATTTACGGTGAATAGTGTGATTTTGCATAATTTTGCATAAATTAGCCCTATGAAAAAGGATTCCAGTCATTGATATCGAGGCATCCTATCAAGAACTAATGCTTTTGGTACCAGTGACACATGTGGAGAAAAAAAATTGTGATTTTGACAATTCTATATGTCGATATATGATAATACATGTGTTTTTACATGTGATTTGCATATAATTTGCATAAATTAACCTTAAAAATTGATTCATACTCACCAATTTTATAAAAATCGACCTGCAGTTGAATGTTTAGCAAAAGAAGACCCAAATACACAAAAATTGGGCATTTGAAAATTATTTTTATTGAGATATGGTGAATTATGAGTTTTTTGCATAAAATTTGCATAAATTAGCATTTTAAAATAGGGTGCCCTTCACCGATTTCGGGGCACCCTATCTAGAATTAATGCTTTTGATACCAGGGACCCACATGCAAAAAATGGCGCTTTTGTAAATCCTGTCCCCAAAATTTTGCTAAGGCCCCTGACTAATCGGTCTGGTCTCTCCCAAAATCCATTCACGGGGGGCTTGACACCATCGTTGCTGATTGGGGAATTGATGAACGCTATGATAAAGTTGACTTTCGCATGCGTTCGGTATAATCGCTGTTTATGTTTTACCAAGGCGGAAATGGAACGCGAATTGCATTATGGACTGAAGGTCATGAATAAATTAACCCGAGTCCAAACCCGAGTGCGTCTGCACCTACGAATTAGCGCGATAATTCGTAAATAGCGCGCTATTTTGCAAATAAACCCGAGTTGACTTGGGATTGCAATCTCGAGATTAATCCTACGAACTAGCGCGATAATTGCGTCTGCATTACAAACAATCTCGAGATTTTTCAGATCGGGATAATTTGCCGGATCAGAAATAGCGCGCTAATTTGAAAACTCGGGATGGTGCAGACGGCCCTAGAGAGAGAGAGAGAGAGGTGGATAGATAGATAGAAAGAGAGAGGAAGAGGGAGAGATGATGGGTAGATAGATAAATAGAGAGAGGGGGAGAGACAGAGAGGTCGATATAGAGGGAGAGGGGGAGAGAGAGAAAGAGAGAGAAGGATAGATAGATAGATAGATAGATAGATAGATAGATAGAGAGATGTTATAGATAGAAATATGGACAGACAAAGAGAAAAAGACAGACAGATATGCTCGAGAAGGAGAGAGATAGAGAATTTGAGAGACAGATTAGATAGATAGAAAGATAAAGAATGAGAAAGACGGAGAAGATAGACAAATTAACAGATATAGATAGATACATAGATAGATATATAGATAGAGAGAAATAAAGAAAGACAGTCAAATGGATAGATAGATAGATAGATAGATAGATGAGAGATAGATAGATGTTAGATAAAGAGGGAGAGAGACAAAGAATATTAACAAATTAACAGATAGGTAAGTTAAAATAATAGATATATAGATAGAGAGAATAAGAGAAAGACAGGCAGATGGATAGATAGAGAGAGAGAGATATTAAATAGATAATTAACGAATGAGAGAGACAGAGAAGATACAGATAGATAGATACTCTAGTTAAAAATAGATAAATATAGATAGAGAGAAATAGAGAAAGACAGACAGATGGATAGATAGATGGATAGAGAGATAGATAGAGAATTTGAGAGATAGATGCCAGATACATGTAGATCAAGAATGAGAGAGAAGAGCGACAAATTAACAGATAAGTTACATAGGTAGGTAGAGAGAAATAGAGAAAGACAGACAGATGGATTGATAGATAGAGAGAGATAGAGAATTTGAGATAGATAGATGTTAGATAAAGAATGAGAGAGTACAGAGAATTATTAGATAGATAGATAGATAGATACTGTAGTTACATAGATAGATAGAGATAGATATATAGACAGATAGAGAGAAAGACAGACATAAGCAAATCGGCAAGGCAAATGATCAAGGCAAACATTCGTATTGAACCATTTGCAAGTACGGCATGTTCTGCGGGATAACTTCGGTGCGGACTTTGGATCGCGCGCCCAGCTGATAATGTAAACAAACGTAGACGTAGACTCTTCACTAGTCGCTTTTTGGCTACTTTTCCGGAAAATGCCTTCGCCAGGGTGTAAAACGGAAACGCGCTTACGGGTAAGCCTAAAGCCTTCATCAATAGTTGTTACTTAAAGGTCAAGTCCACCTCAGAAAAATGTTAATTTGAATCAATAGAGAAAAATCAGACAAGCACAATGCTAAAAATTTCATCAAAATCGGATGTAAAATAAGAAAGTTATGACATTTCAAATTTTCCCTTATTTTCAACAAAATAGTTATATGAACGAGCCAGGTACATCCAAATGAGAGAGTTGATGATGTCACTCACTCACTCACTTTTGTTTTTATTGTTTGAATCATACAATATTTCAATTTTTACGAATTTGACGATTAGGACGTCCTTGCCTGAAGCATAAAATGTTAAAATAATGGAATTCCACGTGTTCAGGGAGGAATGAAACTTCATTTCACATGACAATGACAAGAAAATAAAAATATTTCATATTTCATATAATAAAATACAAAAGAAATAGTGAGTGAGTGATGTTATCAACTCTCTCATTTGGATGTAACTGGCTCGTTCATATAACTATTTTGTTGAAAATAAGCGAAAATTTAAAATGCCATAACTTTCTTATTTTACATCCGATTTTGATGAAATTTTCAGTGTTATGCTTGTTGAATTTTTCTCTTTTTATTCAAATCAAGTTTTTGTTGGGGTGGACTTGTCCTTTAAAAAGGAAAGTTCATCATAATTTATGAAGGTGGTTTATACAAGGAACACAAATGGGTAAAACATGATAGAAAGTTTAACAGGAACATTTTCAGCAATAACCCATAAGCTTCTGTGACTTCGTGACGTCAGATACAATCAGCTATTGAATACAAATTCCATAAATACCATCATTTTTCATTAATACGGAAAAATAACACCAGTGATTTTTTTTCAATAAATAATCAGAAATGTTTCAAACACATGCTTCTAAGAAAAATAATAATATGACACCATTATAGTTGCAATTCTTTGAGGGGCCTATATGGAATGTACAGGGGGGGGGGCGCACGCATATGACGTCGCAAAAAGATTTACAACTCTGTTACTCTGTCCGAATTATAAACGACCTTTTACTAATACGTTTGTTTTATTTTATTATTTTACCGAAACCAGTCTGACTTCATGACATATTACCTTTTTAATACAACATTCAAAGGTACTAGGAGCCAACACACTCCAACGAATGTCTATTCAATACTTCACTCAGTCTTGAGCTGTCCAGTGGTACTTCAAAAAAAAAAAAAAAAAAAAAAAAAACCAACGTGTTAATTCCGCAAGACAGGATTTGATCCTACTTTCATACACATTTTACCCCTCATTGGCACAGCAGGGTAGAAATTGGTAATAATAAACATTCCATACTTTTTGCATTTCAAGTTCGCTCTGTCGAGGTCAAATGCAAATAATTGTAACCAAGACCAGAAATAATCAAACCTTTTTTAAAAAAGTTTCCATATACGAGTTTTAATGAGAACCCTATTTTCTTATAAATGTCATGAAGACATTATTACGTTTACAACATCGGGTCCATTTCATAATCCCTTTGTACGTGAAATTGGTTACATCTTTGATTATGAAGTGATCTGTTTTACCCCTTGTCAGGGGCGTCGATCCATTTTCACATGGGGGCAAAATTATGAGTCATAAATCAACAATATATACAAAGGCGCTCGATATATAATATATATATATAAATGTGTAAAGCTTTACATATACAACAGCTTTTTGGCAACTCTTTTTTATTTAAATATTGTAAAGAAATGGATGAAGAGAACAATGGTAGGCGTAGCTTAAATCAAGGTTCCCCAGAGCAATCTACCCTTTGGAAAAATTGGTGATGCCGAAAATGCATGGCGGCTTGTCATTGTTCAAAACTCACCTTCACCCGACAAAGGAAAATATAATTGGTATAGTGTCGAAAATCTGTCTATCTGACGGTCAATCGGATCTGGCTCAGTCTAGCCACTAACCCGTCTCTGTGGTCTAGTGGTTAAGGCACCGGCGTTCAAAGCTGGAGGCCCGGGTTCGATTCCCGGCAGATACATTTTTTCGGCATCACCAATTTTTCCAAAGGGTAGATAGCTCTGGGGAACCTTGATTTATGCTACGCCTACCATTGTTCTCTTCATCCATTTCTTTACAATATATATATATATATATATATATATATATATATAGTGTGTGATGATAAGTTTACTTCTACCAAACGCCTTTGAGTTGTGAGTTGTCCTGCGTCATCTGTTGAGTTGGCCTCGCCTCATCTCATTATATATAATATATATACAGTGCGTCCCAGAAAAAACGAAACCGAGATTTAGCGATGATTTATCATAACTTAATCACAAAATAGACAAATGACAATGTAAAGCTTAGAATCTCCTCTTTCATCTGGTATTACTTAGATTATTTCCCCTTCACGCATGAGTGAGCAAAAACAATTTGAAGAAAGGATACCAAAACCTCATTTGGCGGGGGGCATCTGAATTTCAACAAGAAAATCACATGTCTTAAAAGTTCAATATCTGCTCTTTAATTTGATACCTCAATTACAGAAAATGGTAAAGAAATAACAAAGTTCTGGTTATTTGAAATAAGGCTTGAATTCCAATAATTTCAACTGTTTTCACCGGTTTCCCACAGAAGCTATCGCATGGTTAACAAAAGTCTTAATTCATGGTTGATCATAAACAAAATGGAGTGTCAACTGAGCTTGAACGCTAGCCTGTAAAACCTCTTCATTTTATGAAATTGAAATTCAAGCCTTATTTCAAATAACCAGAACTTTGTTATTTCTTGACCATTTTATGTAATTGAGGTATCAAATTACAGAGCAGATATCGAACTTTTTAAAAATGTGGTTTTCCTTTTGAAAGCCAGATACAACCCGCCAAATGACTTTTTGGTATCCCCTCTTCAAATTGTTTTTGCTCACTCATGCGTGAAAGAGAAATCATCTAAGTAATTTCAGATGAAAGAGGAGATTCTAAGCTTTACATTGGTAGGTCATTTGTCTATTTTATTTGTGATTAAGTTATGATAAATCATCGCTAAATCTCGGTTTCGTTTTTTCTGGGACGCTCTGTATATATATATATATATATTTATATATATATATATACAGAGCATCACCAATTATATATATATATATATATATATATATATATATATATATATATAAATATATATATATATATTTATAAATATATATATATAAATATAATATATATATATAAATATAATATATATATATAAATATATATATATATATAAATATATATATATATATATATACATCATTGTATATACTCCTGAAGAAGACGGAGGTCCGTCGAAAATTCGAGGAAATAAAACTATCTTGGCTTTGAAAGCATTACCATTTATCTCCAGCATATTTTGTTACTATATATATATATATATATATATATATAGATATATAATAATAATAGTAATAATGAACATCCTTAGCAATGTTAAGGACTGCTTGCAGAGTTACCCATGAAGACAAAATATAATCAAACAATCAAATAATGCGAGCGCGAGCAGAAAATATTTATCATTCCGACCTAAAAACTGAAAATTCTAGGCACGTTTTGTAATTATGAACAAGATGGGTATATAAACTAAATAATTGATGCGAACGTGAAGCGCGAGCAGGAAAACTTTATAGTTAGACCTAAAAATTGGACACTTGTACTTATGTTTTGGAAATCATAAAAAGATGGGTAATTGGGTATCTTCCTACAATAATTATGCGGACTGGATTCTGGGATTTTTGAATACATTTCTTTTATAATGAATCAATAATGCAAGCGCGAGCTGAAAAAAAGATATTCCGATCTGAAGAAGGGTCAATTTATGCACTATTTCAAGCACAGGGAAACTGTGAAGTGGATATGGATTGCAATGAATGAATGGAGCAAGCGCGAGCTGATATATTATTAGTGTTATTTTCTAGTTAGAACCGGGATATTATAAAGACATAATGAAAATGATGGCTATTCCGATTCCTCTTCCTAAGCTCGAGATGAAACTTGTCGATATTCCAATCTACAGTAAGGAATAATTTGATTAGTAGGAATTCGTTGATACATTATTATCTTATTTCTTAATCTAATAAGATAATAACCTAATGAGAACGCGAAAGTTGTCGATATCAAGGCCTGAAAACTGGACATTTTAAGCACTTTATAACTATAAATAGAATGGATGGTTAATATATTTTTAATAATCGATGCGAGCGCAGATCTTGAGCTGACATTTTTGATCAACTGTCATAGAAAGGGTTTTTAAAAAGTAGTTTGTTAGAATTGATTCCAAGATATACATAACTCACCTGAATCCGCCTATGGGAAAAGGGGTTTATTCATTGCCAGAAAAGAATTCTATGCTTATGTGATGAGATTCCTGCGTTAATGTAGGGCTTACCTTAACAAAAGTTGCAATGGTAGATGGAATCATGTAATGGCGCGGAGAAATCATGATTGTGTACTGTACTTTAGATGTAGAAACTATATTTTATATTGTGTTTGGTTAAATTGCTGATTTCTGTGTAATATTATTTTTTTAATACTTTTTTGTAGCGATGTGCTTGCCCCCCAATATTTTCATTGGTGGGGCGATCGTCCCCCTCAGTCTGCTGTGCTAACCCTTTACTTGAGTAAAGAGTCTGAATTGCAGCCTACCAATGCCTTGTGTACTGAAGGCCTTCTCGCTCAGGAATTGAAACAAGTCTTGTAAGTGCTAGTCTTTGCGTGGGGACGCACTTGTTGATCAAATTTTCAACGGTCTGTGACTGCAGACTACCCCTTGCCCCCCAGGATCGACGCCTCTGCCTCTTGATGTCTTGGTGCTTGTTCATATTCTTACAACATCTGTGCTCCAAAGTTCTTCCTTCCTCTCATTTCCATCCATGCAGAAGATTACGACTATATGGTGGCCCTGAAGGGACATCGCAAATAGACCAAATCGCCAATTTCGTCGTGAATATTCAAGTTGACGACGAAATTCACGACGAAATTGGCGACGTCGTGAATTTCGTTGACAATTTCGTCGTGAATATTCGCGATTTGGTCTATTTGCGATGTCCCTACAGGGCCACCATAACTATACACCACTCGTTTAAACATGATAATACTAATGATGTATATTCTGGTGTCATACTATCAAAAATGTGAAGGACAAGTCATGTTGTCTTTACATGAAAAAAAATCATACATTAGGATAGCACATACGTAAAATGGTGAATATAATATAATGCTAATATTTTGTTTTCAAGTAGTGAAAGTTGGTTCATTATTATATTTACATCTGTGATATTCGTATATAGCCATTCGTCATAACGACAAATGTATCCAAATCCGTACGTTTTGAACGTGCTGCCAAACAAAATAACATTTATCGAGTATGTTGTAACAGAAACCACTCTGGCTCAGCACGGTTTTTATTTATTCGTGGAAAACACATGAAGATAACGTTTTGCTACAAATTAGAATTCTTTCATCCAATCTTATGACATAAGGTTGAGCAATCAATAGTAGTTGGCTCGAAATTTGAAATTTCCTAACAAAATGTGTTGCTGCTACTCGACTAGAATTAATTCGAGTAATATATAATTCATTATACTCATGCATGCGTTAATGCAGGCAGGCCAAAACAACTTCTGATTGAGTGACAACGATGTTAATGAAAAACAAAGCGAAGAAGGATGTTATTAAACTCGTATAGATAACCATTCACAGGCCATGCAGACAACAGATAAATTGCCACATTATTTTTTTTTCTATAATAGAAGAAGACAAAAGAGAAAGGGGGAAGTTGAAATTGAAAAGGGAAATAGACCTTTTGCTTGACAGCACGAAAAACGAATGGAAATATATAAGAATTATATTTGTATAATCATAATTAGAAGAAACTAGCAAAAGAGATGAGACATTTTCATCAACTTTTCTCTGACATAATTTTACACTAAAAACAACTGGCAACGAGAGAGAGAGAGAAGATAGAAGGGGGGGGGGGCAAAATCCTTATGAACAGCTAATAATTTCACAAGCTCCATCTTTCAGTATTCTTGTAAAGTTCATATCAACCTTTTTTCTTCAATATCCGAAATTCCCATGTCCGTAGTTTCTTTTCTCCCGTTGAAATTGGTAATAATTATATGTCATAACGCATCGTTGCAATCCAAGTCACAATTTGTATGAAAGCGAAATAATGCAATTTACATTCGATCCGATGAAGACAGTTGTGCAACATTGAGACATAAAACATGAATAATCTTTAATAAATATCTACTGCAATTACTTCAAATTGCAAGTAGAAAAAATTGCGGATAGTCTCCTTTTCTGGAAACGTAGATCATATAATAGTGTGCTATCTGACCTCAGGATGATTGATAAACCCCCAAGAGACAAAAAAAACCATACATATATTTCCATTTTTCCAAGGTTATTCCATGGCAGTCTTTTCCCTCGTAGAAAGCAAAGAATGTACAGACAACATCGAGGAAATCATCGACTGACGAAAAGTGCTGTTGTTTAGACTCAGATTGTAAGTCATGTAGATGGTGCATGTTTGACGGTCTTTGTTGCACTTGTTTTTTTTTTTCACAGGCTAATCACTTTAGTTTATACCACAGGTGCCCTACCTGTAAGGTACAGCGTTTTTCACAACATTTCGTGCATGACTGGAGAAGACGTTCGAATTCTTTCCTTGAAGATCTGATCTTCAATTCTCTGATCTCAAATCCGGCGATTGATACACAAATCACATACCTGACTATCTGATTCGCTGTAACTGTAAGGGAATCGGCACTTAGAACACGCGTTTAATTCAAGCGGGTATAAGATTTCCAAAGAATTCCAAAGTCATATAAATATATGGTTGAAACATGCTGATGACGTATACAATGGAGATATTTTGTGAATCATAATGATAATGCTCAGTAGTTTGGAACGGCAAGCAGGTAACAGGTAGCGTATTTTCCCACATCAATTCATGAACCCTTGGTCCTGATAGATCATCTGCGGAGATGTGGGATGGATAAACTCTCCTTTATCATGATTCCCAAGCATGGTCTTTGGAGCTTATTTTACACTTTAAACTTTTATTATTTCATTTTTTCGTTCCTAACAAAATTTGGATATCCACTGCCTCCGAATGCTGCTAAACGTCAGAATGCATGGTGTTTAGATAAACATGAGACAGTTGCACAGGCGTCTATAACGATGCTGATTTTACATAATACTGGCGAGATTGATGTTGCAAGGAGTTGATTTCAGCAGAAGATAATTCAAATATTTAAAAATACATCCGCTATGTAGAATTTTAGAAAATCTAGTTGAGAAAACATATTGATGAATGTAGGAAAATTAATTAATCCCGAGCACTGGTAATTCACAAGACGTATATAATCTCTGCTGATCATTAAATCGCCTACACACAATGGCATCCACCTAATTACGACGTCATAGTTTTCCAGAGTGAGTAAATGTTCTCATGTTGTAACGACATGTCTTTTGTCTTTTGATTTCATTTCACTATTCAAAGTGTCTGATTCATACACTTGATGGCGTTAATCAACTTTCAATTGGTTCAATTGTCTTTGGTCATAAATGAAAGCATGGCTGTGTCAGACGTCCGTCGATGGCAGGTCTTGTCTGTTGAGATGTGTTTGTTCATCATCAGAACCAGAACCAGCAGCCTTGAAGTCAAACTCTGCAACATAAATAAACATAGGAAGAAGAAAGACTAAATCATAAAAGCGCAAGCATAAAAAAATCTCTAAGCTATCATAATTTACACAACATGCATTCATGAATAGATATCCCTGCAATCAGGAACAGTGCAACTGAAAGTGTTGATAAATGAAAACAGTCTTTAAGAATTATGACCCAATGTCATCATGCTCGATAAAGGGTTATCAAACATGCAAATCATTTGCACTTCGTGAATGTCAACATGCCTCAGAGATTTTGTTTTCACTGAAAGACCAGGAATAATTGAACGATTGTTTGTGTATTGGGAAAGAAGATGGTTAATGCAGAAGTTTTCCTCAAAAGGCCTATCGAATTCCAGCATATTATTTTGCACCGAAATGATACTCGAATTCCATCTTCTAATTAGTTTCATCATGGATGAATGTAATACAATGCCTCTTACAGAAAGGTTTTGAGAACAACATGCTGATTATATTTCAAGATTTTTTTTGTGTATTGCTAGAAAGTGTGGCGATTAGGTTAAAATTTCACATACATTTGCATATATACTTCATGCTGTTAGAAAAAGCGAATATGCATGCTTTTAAATCCTAAGAAAAAATATATTCCAAAGCAGCTAAAGTAAATATCTTGCAAAAAAAGAAGACAAAATCAAATTTCAAGTGTTAAAGCCAGTTATATTTGTATCTGCTTATTGGATCCGTAGTATACCTGACGGTTGTTTGCTTTCCAAATTATATTGCAGAATTCTAAACCGTATGTGAAGTGCAACACGAGAAAAGATCTTTGCAGAAGCAGTTCTCCATAAAGTGTCTTGCTCCTGTCAGCTTAGTACATAGACAAACACATGATGACCCTCCAATATCCCTTTAGTTCTGAGGTTCTGCGGAAGGTGAAAGTGCAACAGATATCGCTCCAAGAGGTGGAATGATCAGTGTGTGCAAGTGTGTGTGTGTGTATGTGCATTAAAGGTGATTCTGGTCAGCGAACAGTGTGGTGTGGGTATTTATGAGCTCTTTCAGTGGTTCAACCATACAGATACTGTTACAGGTTGTTGAAGCATTCTAACAGACACGCACACACACACAAATCAAGCTAATCTTGAACCCGAATACTTTGAGGTGCATTACCTATACCTGATGAGGTTGTATTCGACGTTGGCGCCGTGGTCAGAACAGGGCGTGGCTTCATCTCGCCATTGGGTCTACAAGTGTTTTCTGCTGACCCACACGCCGAACGGACCCGACTATTCATCACCATGGTACCCGTCGGTTTCTTGTTTTTATGGGGAGCAAGTACCACGATGTAAACTTTTGGCGCGAATATGCAGCCGAGAGTCACAGCTGCGCTGATGATGATGGAGAGGCACAGGAGCATTTGTTGAATCTACAGAATTTTATATAAAAAAAAATAAAACAAATGTTACCCCAATTCATAATAATAAATATGGCATTTATAAGTGGCTTTACACACATTTTCTTAGCGCTTAATCTGTCCTATATTAAAATAATAATTCAATGTAAAATAAGGACCTGCTGAAATCAGACACTCTCATACACTTAAGGTACTGAATGAATATTACAAGGGTTGAAAATGAAGAAAACTTCGAGAACTTTCGATGGATGGATCTGAGATGATCAAGATTGCGTCAAACATTATAATGTTATGAATCGAGCATTTTGAAATTAGAATTTCCTCATATGTTTAAATGTTGATCTAATTTTTGTTTTAGACATTTTCTATGATCAACAGATAAATAAATAAAAAGAAATCCCAACTTCCAGTCATATAGAATCATGGAAAACTACATGAAAATATAAATTAATAATATTTACACTTAAATGGGATATATTTTGATATGACAAACAAAGTACATGTACTTTTGTATGGAATTCGTACAATAAACGGAAAATAAAAATATTGTTCAGAATAGAAACTGAAAAGGAAACGTAGTGACGAAGGAAACGGACGGAGAAGACGTAGTGTGAGACACTAATTAGAGTGTGAGAGACAGAGAGAGAGGGAAGATACGAAACAGATTCATGATTTTATAATAAGAGCGAGTAGAATACAAACCGAAAGACATATTTACACGACACGACAATCATGATAACCAGACTAACCATCCTCGGTTGTCGTCTAAACTTTCTCAGAGGCGTCAAAGTCATTTACATACTAAGCGGACGTTCGGTTTCTCAAAACAGAAATAAAAGTTAGCGAATCATTCTCACAGATTTATGATGCCATGTCTTATTCTGCATTCCCTAAGGGCTCTAAGAAATAGAATGACGTATATTCTGGTTTCTTTAAGACCTGTGGTTTTAGACTTTCTTTTGATTTGCTCTAGAAACAGTTTTTGAATCACCAAATTATCACACTTTAAATGCATGCCAGTTGTGTAACACAAAACTGGTTTCCTTTTGTTCGTACGGCGCTGAAGATCACTACTCGCAGGATGACTCTCTTTTAAAGACCTTTTTTTGAAAAAAGTGTATAATTAAACCAAAACATGATGAAATTAGGTACGAATTTTGTGTCTGCCTTACATGTCCTCGTTGACTAAAATGTGAAAAGTGAAATATCACATTGTTACAAAGCAGAAGAGAAAGGAACGCGGATCCTGTTTGTATTACAAATCCAGAATAGATTTGGGGAGGGGGTAATTACGATTAAAGTGAAGAGCATCTCTCTTTTTAATGATTGAAGATGCTACACAACAATGCCAACATAGATATTTGTATACCTACCTTATAATCTGTTGCCGAAGTACCAAGATAAATTGGAATAAAGGCCGACCACATGATGCATGTCGTGTACATTGTAAAAGCGATAAATTTGGCTTCATTGAAATTTTCCGGCATTTTACGAGTCATGAAGGCATATAATGTGCATAAAAGTACAAGAAGCATTGCATATGCTAACGAGAGTGAAGTTGCAAAGTCTGTGACACTACAGTCAAGAATGACTTTGTTCCACGAAGGATAGTGTTTTTCAGTTTGTGGTGGGACGAGTATCAACCACACGACCACACCAATCACCTGGACTGATACTAAAAGCGAGCAGATGACCAACTGGGACCGTGGACTAGTGTAGCGAGGTCTCTTGACAGAACGCTTGCCGCTGTTAAATATTCTGTAGACGCGGTTTGTTTTGGTAAAGAGCGCGGAATAGGAGATGACGACAGAGAGCCCCAGGATGATGCGGCGGAGACAGCAAGTAAAGGTGGATGGTCGAGAGATGATGGTGAAGGGTGTGATGAAGGTGAGGAGGATACCGACAAGAAGTACGTAGCACAGCTCTCGACCTGATGCTCGTATTACAGGTGTGTCGTTGTAGTAGACGAACACCGCAATGACATATAGGGTACTGAGAATCCCGATAATAGACATGGCCACGGGGACAATGGCCCAGGGTGACGACCAGTGTAGATACTCAATAACAATATCATCACATCCTGTACGGTTCTCGTTAGGGAGTGAACCCTGAGAGCAGTTCCTGCACGTCCATTCATCGTGGCGGTACTGCTGATACTCACATTTGGTGCAGACCCAGCAACATTCGTCGCCTTCGCGCTTTTTCCTGATGTGGTCGTGCGCGCAGGGTAATGAACACACAGACCCTGGTATCCGGTTGCTTGGTGATTTGTCTCCCCAATTTAGATTGCTTGTGTTGATTCTTAGGAATCCGCTTCTCCATGACCCTATTGGCACGTACTTGTAATTATTATCAATCCTCTGGTACTGGTACAAATCGTAACTTCCGGGTCTGTCGCCATCTTTGTTAAACCGTACCTCACCACTGCTACCTGCAAGTAACCAAAGACATAATTATGATTATTTATGAAACGTTTCCCCAAACATATTAGAATAGAGAAAATATTAAAGTGCATTACGAATACCTTTGGATTATCCCCGCTAATAGAGTATATACACAAAGAGAAAGTGAAGTTTGATAGGTGTCCGATGGGCATGACGATGTCACTAAAGAATAGTTATTTCTTTATTTTGTGCTCCTTTCCAGATGATAACCGGTACTCATTTGATTTAATTTATCTACATTGTTTTCCTTTGAAGTACAGTAAATCAGGATTCTTCGTCAATAAATGAAATATATAACCGGTCCAGAATATCACAATTGGCTAGAGGGGAGAGAGCAGTTTGAAAGGAGTTTCTGCATTTTATTCATTAATCAATAAATTAACAAATTCATACAATAGCAATGATATAAATGAATACATTTTTGTGTGACAATCGAAAAGATAGATTATGTATAAAACTCAAAACTGTATAATAAATAAAGCATGTAAAATAGTAAGTTTGGTAATATATATATATATATATATATATATATCATTTTATTAATATACATTTATACTAGTATAATATATATACATATATATATATATATATATATATATTGAAATTTAGAAACTGGGTGGGGAGAGATAAGATAAAGTAATGGCTCAAAATATATGCAAATATGAGTAAGTGGGTGAGTGGAAGGTGATACTCTTATGTGTACTTAGATATAAGAAACTTTTTTTCAATGAAGCTTTAAAAGAGATAAGAGACAGACTGTTATGTTATATGTCAAGGCATTCCAAATAACTGGACCATGGTGGCGTATCATTTCTCATTATTGAGCAATATTCTGGGGTTGGTGAGGTGTATATCCTTTGAATGACGCGTTGGATAAATATTATTTGACAATTTATACATAGATATGGACGTTCGGTATGAAATATCCTCAATTTTTAAGGTCTTTTAAGTTGTGAAATATAGGATCAGTATTATGTTCAATGTAATGTGCATGTGTAGATGCGAAGTACCTTTTTAAAGACGAAATATTGTTTCTATTTTCGACTTACTGATATACCTGCATATCTGCATACTATGTTGTAGTAAGATAAATATGATAATATGAACGAATTATAAAGAATAAACAATGACCCCTTTTTAGATACAATATGTCAATCTATTAAGACTTCTATCCCTCTGGACGCCAACATGCAAATATTACGAATGAGACTGTTCCAAGTTAAATTTTAATCAATCAAAACACCTAGAAATTGGGTTTCTTGTTTTTTTAATGATGGGTATATCGTCAATAACGATGTTTTTTTAGAAACATGTGTTTAGTTTGAATATGTTGAAAATACATAGACTTTGTTTTGCTTATATTTAGGGAGAGTTTGATAGCTCTAAACAACATTGATAATTTCTTCAATTCTAAATAAATGGTTAGAACAAGTATATTTCAGTCTTTTTGTAAATAGAATACATTTTGTATTATCTGCAAATAAAACATACGTTAATTCTCTAGATGCATTCACAATGTCATAAATTTCATGTATATGAAAAAAAAGAAGGGCCCTAAAATAGATTTTTGTGGTACTCCATATTTCAACGGGCAAATATTAACTGATTTAGATTTGAAACAAGCATAATGGCGTCGATTGCTTAAGTAATCTTTAAACTAAGCGAGACCCACCCCCTGACTCCATCATTTCATTTTACATAGTAAAACGCAATGATGTGATGACTTATTTTATCAAATGCTTTTGATAAATCCATAAAAATCCCAATAGTGTGTTCCTTTTTACAAAAAGAATAAGAAATTCTGATCCGTTGAGTGATTATCTCTTAAACCATTTTGATTAGGAATCAAGTTATCACTGTTCGAAAAGGAATATAACCGCTTATAAACTATTCTCTTTAAGTATTTTAGAACTACTCGGTAACAAAATGAATAGGTTGATAGTTTGAAATTAAAGACATGGATCTTCTTTTTTATTCGAATTATTTTTGCAATTTTCAGTAGATCGGAAAAAATACAAGAAAGAGATCGATTGAAAATATGCGATAGCGGGGAGGCTTTGATATGAATTATTTGTTTCAATAGATAGACACTTATTCCATCATGCCCACAAAATCTCATTAGTATTTGTTTGATTGAAATATTAAGAATGTTCTGGAAAATCGTTTTCGAAAAGTATTCGAAAAAGTCAATATCCTTAAATATTATTTATGAAGCTTGGTTTGGGCCAATATTATTGAAGAAGTTATTAAATGCATTACCAATATCACTCGGGTCTTGGATAAATTATCATCTTTATTATTTTCAATTTGATCAGAGAAGTAAGATTTGCGAGCTAGGCGGATGATTGATGTTAATTTATTTCGGTATTTTTTGTATTTATTTTCATTTTGAGTTATAGGCGATTTTATGGATATTTTATAAGATTTATTTCGAGGAAATATGGATTTGATTATACTTTGGGTAATCCACGGTTGTTTGTTCTTCTTTTTATTTGATTTGATTTTTATCAATGGCTAATTTTTATCATAAATAATAAGGAGAGGCATTAAAATTTTGTTCAAAGTAAATATAATGCAAAGATTCTTCAGCTAAGTCTACCTTCATGGAATCTATATTTTGATGGGTTTATTTCCGTCGCACTATGTTTACCTTTTCACTATCTATCTATCTATCTATCTATCTACCTATGTTTATCCATCAATCAATTTGAAGTCAGCCTGTGCTCCGCCATTGGTTATACCTGATTTGGTATTACAGTGTATTGTTTTAATGTAGTTTGAACATATAATGAATTGAATATCAGTCTAAAACATAATAGTTAAATCGGAAATGCTGCTCCCGATGTAAATCAATCGCGTTTGGAGCTTTATCAATCAACAAGTATAATTTCTCATATGTCCACGTAATCAATGGAGATTGAAAAAAATAGACCATTCTCATCGGGGAGTACAAATTGGATCAGTAATATCTTTTGTGGGAAAACCCACTAATTTGTATTGATGGTATTCACTTTGCGATATTTACGTCATAGGGCGATAGCACTAAGGTCATTCAGGTATAAGGATAGGCAAGATAAAAAAGATGGAGGCTGCTGCAACGATTACAATAGATTCCACAGCCCTAAGAAAAATTCAAATTCCAAAGCTAATCAACTAGATTCTTATATATATATATATATATATATATATATATATATATTTATACACCCATACATGTGTAACATATATATGTATAAGTTTTTTTTTTTGGGGGGGGGGAGGGCAACTACGCATCCAGCTCCCCTTCCCCAGCTGCATATACGTCCATGGATGTCAAATGGAACAAATAGGGCACGTTTGACATCACGGAATTCGTCATGGTTTTTTCCGTTAAAAAGAATTGTGTTTATGCTCATGAATATGATGGAGGAGGCTCGTCGTCATTGTTGTTCACTATGTTTAACCAACGCTACTCGTCCGTCTTCAGAAACACCAATGCACTCTTCTTTCACCCCTCTAATCTTGCCCTGTCTTTAAGTATATAGTGGAGTACGCCCAGGGGTGGGTAGATTACGCATGAAAGCGGCAGATGTTGTAAATCTATCTTGAAACTCGACAATACCTTCGAAAGCAATGTCTTTGAGATAGTCGAGATACTTTGCGCCGTCAACACCGTGGGTCACCGCACTACATATCCCGTCCGTCCCGTTACACAGCTCTCGTTGCATCCTGTGCAGGGCATGGGCTAGTGCGTAGGTGGCATCAATGACAAACGCCACTTTACCTTCCTGTTCGTAAACCTCTGGCGTCAGAACCTCGGTCCCTGGGACAAAAAAGAAAAAGGATGCAAAATTTATTCATTCTTATACTCTTTCGTTTCAGTGTGTTAAATTACAGAGTTTGTTAAATATTTTGATACTTGTTTAATTCCGTTTTGTACAGAACAGAGTAGAAAATTAAAATATATTTGAATCCATTAGATAGATATTTCTAAAGATAATTAGCATAACAATTTCATGGAAAAAGAATTGAAAATCAAAGTTTGGAACTTATAGAACAAAAGAACGTGTAAAAGATGCACATTTTCAATAAAACCAAAGATAATCAAAACAGAGATAAAAAGCGAATCTTTGGTCGTCAATATCTATCGCTTACTAATATATTACTTTACTACTCCTGAAAAATCCCCGGTAAAATATATTTATTACCTTTCAAAGAGCTTTACAAAATTCACATTTATCTATGTCTATCTGTGAGTAGAATCTTGTTTTTTGTTCAATGACTGAGTATTCGGCAGGGTGACATTTTTCTTTATTAACTGTTTGCATGCGTTGCTACTTAACCTTTTTTGCACGTTTTGTATATTTTCATATTTCGACGAAAGTTTGTCTAATCAATTATGATATTTTTTTCAATCCATACTTAATGATATGATAGTAATATATTTGGTTATTACATAGTATCTTATATTCCCTTGGGAATTCTTTGTAATGGAATGAAAGTGTAACCTACAGCAAAATACTTTCTTACGTCTTATTAATCAAACAGATAGATGGCGCCGAAAATATTGGAAGAATGCAGGCTAGCCTGTGATGTCCAGTTTGCGTTTTAATTCTTCCAATGAGGTATTACCCCTTCCTCCGAACATCTCTGTCCTCGCCCTATAATTGGTATTCCATCGAGATGACCCAACACCAATTATCCTATTTTCAGTACCACGTAAGTATTTATACAAGTTAAGTACTCCTTGAAATAATTGGAGTCCTTCAACAATTAATTATTTCAGTTTAGCTAATGAATGTTCAGTCACCAACATGTAATGTGTTAACATTGCCTGATTATGGCCTCTGTATGACTGATGTTATGTACTTCATGATTGCTCTATTCATTTTTTCAGTTTTGTTGTGGATCAGGAGGAGTCATGATCCATTCCATTAAAAAGAATCCTTTCAAAGCGTTTGATGAAATATGGTTTTAAAATGGGTAATCTCCAAATGACATATTATATCGTAAAATATATCATTATAAATGGAGTAATATTAATTACAATAATAATGATAATAAGTAATAAAGTAATAACAGTAATAACAATGGAAAAATGATAAAATAGAATTAGTGATAATAATACGATCAGTTCTTGTAAAGGTTTCTTTGTATTTCCAAAGACACAATGGATATTATCTCACTAGATTTAGCTTGGCGGGCCTTTTGCAGCGAAAACCCATTTCAAGAAACAAATTCCTGCCAGTTTACATCACCTGGAATGAGCGTAGCACTGTGTGTTTCAATTTCTTGCAGAAAGAAATTACATCGTGACTTGTATTCGAACCCACAAACCAAAGTTCAAAGTCAGGAACTTGGAACTCTTTTGTATTTAGGCAATTTTTTGCCGTGTTTGAGTTTTTGAATGTTGTAATGTGTCAACATATTCTCGTTACTTCTAAAAGGAAACAGGTAAGCAGGAACGACCGTGATTTACATTTGATTTGATTATACATGTATACCTTTAAGCCATGTGTCTCCAGGAAGGTCGGTCTTTGAAATCAAGCTCGAAAGAAAATTGAGACTAATGGGAGAGGCCGGCTGACAAAATCAATGGGCCCTCTTTGAATAACATATCAAATAAACAAGACGTCACTCCACATGGGTAGGTTTCAAACGACAAAAATCCACCTCCAACGTACGTGCGCGCGGTAATTGCGTGAAGCAATGAGATGAAATTTCTATTCCATTGACTATTTCATTGCCATTTCCCTCTATATTTTGTTAAAATTAATTCCTCATCTTAAGGAAGCAAATTTCTTCGATGCCTATCATTCGAACGTAGTACATTCCCGCTTGCTCGCTGCTAAAGTAGATCGATCAGGAATAGCGGGGATTCCAAAAAGAAAGTCGAGAACTGTACTGACGGCAGATTGTTAGAAGTGCTACACCGCTCAATGCATTTGGCCAATTAATCAGCCAGTCACTGCAATATGACATGCAGAAATAATCATACACAATATACTTCGGCTTGAGTAACTCATAACTCATAAGATACGGAAGAATGCACCAACCCTCTGAACAACAAGTTTCCAAATATATTGTTAGAGCATAATTTTTATACTCAAGAACTCAACATCACTCTTTTACATGGCTTCCTAAATGATATTGTGGTTTTCCTTAAGTAATATAGAGCCTGGCATCTTCAGTCTAATCCTACCACATCTGTTTTCAGGTTCTATTTTGTTGTTCTTTGTTGCCCTCAAAGTTGTCCTTATAAAAAGCGTTTGATTTACACACGTAGATTGGTGTAGCTTTGAAATCAATCGATCAGTTTTAATTCCTATCTATTCTTATAAAAAAATTGCAACAACATTACAAGCACTATACATCTAAAGAATTATATCAAATTCAAGCTTCTTCTGTAATTAATTATAATATTTCATTTTTATTATGTTATAACGAGTAGGCTTATATCTGCACCCAAACTTTTTTCTGCTAAGGGCCGTTTCTGAATATATACATGTATATACAAATGGTTAGATTTCTGTCGACATACCAGGCTTATGAAGGGATAGAAGTACAATAATATGAGCCCCCATAATTATTTTCTCACGATCAATACAATATCCCAGAGGTGTGCACTGTAACATAACCTATGCAACATTTTTTTTTTCAATTTCGCCAGCCAGTATGACTTCCTAATTGGGTCCTCCTGAGCAGAGAAGAAAAAATGTATATTTGTGTGGTCGTACCTGTACATGCGGTTATCGTTTGGGCAGTGGGAACGAACGATGCCTCTTCACGTTTGACCCTGATCGGGTTGAATGAACAGTGGAAGGTCCTCTCCCAAAACTGTTTGAACCAGAAGTTGCTGTGATTCAACGGGTTCAGAGATGTGAAATAACTGTCGAAACCTGTAAGAGGAAATAGACAAATAAATGTAAGGAAGGAGAAATCAAGAGAGAGCGAGGGGAGGGGGTAAAGGAGAGGATTGGATCGGGAGGAAGAGAGAAAACATTAACGCCACTGATGTAAGTCGTCTATAGTAATGTAGTTATATGACCCTAATTCACCAAGGACTTGATGATAAGATCTGCTAAGAACGGACAAGATCGAAAATTCCCCTTCTTGATAGGTCTATTGTGGTCTAGGTCAAATGTTTATCTGTGTTAATGATGGTATCTACAACTAATTTGGCGGGGTTGTTACCGAAAAAAAAATTGGAGAGCATTAATGTGAAATTCAGCATAAAGATATTGGCCTGGAAATTAGTAACTCTTAAGATTCCTCATGTTAATTATTCGCAAGTATTTGGATAGAGAAAGATGGGCGAGAATTGAGCGAAAATTTAAATTCTATCGAGGAAAGAATTTCATTTATTTCTGCCACTTCAAGAAATACTCCAAAGACACCTCGAACAATATATTTGGCTACCTCCTCCCAGGTCCTGTTGCTCCAGTAATTCTGAATATTGTTTGGGAAAAGGGAAATAGGGGAAGTGCGGGAAACAAATCACCATGTGGAGGTTTTTTTTTAATCAAATAGAGCTATTAGAAAACCGACATTTATATGAACATTGTCAACCCCATGAACCAACCAGTAATCTCTCACTACGAGCACGGTAACCGACATAATTTCACCTATTGAAGCTGTTTTTTGTGTTTCTTTTTTATATGTAGGATTATTAATTACATTTTTTCTAGCTTATTGTATTCATGTGTCTGATAAATTAGTGCTTGCTCCAACGAATTAATGACGTGTTGGGAAGGTTCATTTTGACTTACTAAAGTTTAAAAAAATGCATTTTTGCCGCACTTTTTCTGTTCAGTTACATCGCTTCCACCAATACTACAGTTTTATTTAATTGCATTCATAAAATCATCAACCATGTAATAGGCGTTAGGCTTTTCGATACTTCACATACACACACGTAAATGGTCACACATTTGTGCATACACACACGAACACCCTCGCGCGCACCCATCCACCCAACTACTGTAAATCTTCCAGCGTTTTCAATCAGCCATTTGTTTTCATTCTACGCAATCGAATAAAATCTTGCGGCATAGAAAATGTTTCAAATTGTTGAATACGGTATGAATTCATAATCTATTTATTATATTTAATAACACGGTAACACCTTTATCAAGCAAGATATATTTCTTCAACGCGATAACAAGATTTCCTGCTCAGAACCTAAGGGGGAATGGCCACACGTATAGCTTATAATAGTCTAAACGTAATCTCATACTGTGCATATCACTACTATTAAGTTAGACTGGTTCACACAAGAATTAAGTTGTGTCCATTTCCGAAATCGTTTATCTCGCAAAAAGAAAAATAGAAGCACATGCAAAACATTGAATAATAAACCTTTTTTAATATGCCTCATGGATTTACATGCATACATAAAATTTATGTCAGTCTGGCGCGGAACTAGATACACGCACGTACGCACACACACATGTACACGCACACCACGAATACACATCTCATACATAATACGCATCTATTATCACACATCTTCATATCGTCATCATTCAGGAATTCTTTTTGATCATTGCAATTATCTTTAAGAAGTGATACACAGATCACATTGGACAAACATCAATTCTGTGAATCAATAATCATTGTTTGGCAACATAAAATAGTGCTTTTTTGTAATAAGGAATTACGTAGCAAATAATCTAAGCATAAATTAAATCGACACTTTGTCCCATATCAATGCTGTCATCATTTATTAATAAAGGTGTAACATGTCTAACACGGTTCACTGGCTTAGAAAACCAATGCCTGAACTAGTATTGACCACAGAGGACATATAACTTATGAATAATAGACACCAAAAGAAAAGCATTTAATGAGGCAATAATTGCAAAGCCTATCAAAAGATGGACACCATAATCGAAATGTACACTTTGAAATGCCATGTACAAGTAGGGTGTCCATATTGTAACGACAGTACCCCCACCCATTCCTCGGTTCAATATCCCACAAGGTATGATCATCTTAAACCGAATGGAAAAAATAATAAAAGGCCGATACTTAACCACTAGACCACACGTAAGGATAGAAAGTTGGCAATTTCGTTGCGCGTATGCATCAGCACGATCAATGGTAATTAAAGATGACAAATATTTACCTTTGTCTGGTGTTCTAGCTGGTAAAAGAGTTATAGCGCCCTCTGCTGCTTGCTCCTGCGTCTCCACTGCATTGTGTTTCGTACCCCAGTCGTCACTTCCAATCATGATAAAATGCTTGGTCTTATTAGCACGCCTTACTGCCTCAAGTAACCATCGAACGTCTGTCTCGGAGGCAAACACCACTGCTCCTTTTGCATTGGGCGCCTTTTTGATGATGTATTCGACGATATTATCAAATGTTGCATTCGTTGGATCACGGGAAATCACTTCCGAAGCGGCAATACATATATCTGAATATTGAAAATAGTATAAATAGGGATACAAAAATCGGTTGCTTTAATTAATAAGAATGATCAAAGTAATAGTCCTCATTTCTTGATTTTGTCAATATTTACGTTAATATCAACCGCTTTTATAAAAACTGTTAATTTGATAGTGTTTTTTACAGAAAACAAAATCAGTTTAACAAGAAAACCTAAACGGAAAAAATAATGCTGTCATCATCCATTAGTTGAAATTTAATAATTTTATGTCACTACACAGAAAGAATGACGAAAATACTGAAGCAGCTGACTGACTGTTAACGTATCGGTAACAATTGGTCTGTTTGGACAATGCTTGCAGGTGTAAAGAAATTCAAAAACGTGTGAAATGAATTAGTACTTATTCACTAAAACACACTCCCATAGGGACATTTACCCAAAAGGGGATACAAGACATCTGTTCCAACATGATGAAAAGTGGTACAATGGCTTTCATTTTATCAAGAAAGAGAGCGCATTAAGATTTGTTTCTAAAGTAGCCGGAGAAGTTCCCTAAGGAGTGACACTAACACACCCTGATGTCTGCGATAGACACATGGTAAATCCGACCATACTAAGAATGGCTGTCATCAATATGAGTAGGATTATGCACCCTTTCCACCTTAAAACCTTGGTACATAAGCTGGGCGGTATCCCTTTTAGTCACCAGATTCCCAAGTTCAGTACGAAGAAAGTGCTTGATATCAACACCACTTCTACTTGGTACACTTACTTTCAATTGAAGACCCTAAGTAGCAAGTTAGTACGGCATGGTAAACTGATATACGCGAGTCGCATATGCAGTTATTATCTGGGCCACTTTAACGGTAGCCCAATTTTGCGTGTAGACAGAGTGTGGAAGAGAATAACAACGAAATGTAGTGAAAGTCGTCCTGGACAGGAGAACACGTCATAATCTTAGAACTATCGTCTTCTTTTCAACTACATGAAGTGAATATTTATAGCTAGATTAGACTTTTCTCAGAAATAACGTACCTGCCATATAGAATCGGGTATCGGTATGATACGTGATCATTAGCTATAAATGGACATTCTGTAATTAAGCCAACAAACTCAGGTTTATGACGAAGAAACAAATATTTGATGTCAGTCGCAGTTCAATTTGAATGAATTTAAGAAAGTGTATAAGGATGTATCATAATTGTTTCTTCAAAATAAGATTATTATTAGTTATGTTTTTTTTAATTTACTATATTGTGATCAACCCACTCTTAATGACCCCCCAATAAAAAAAAATTGAAACGTACCATATAATCTCTAAATGAATTTGAATTTAAAATGATATATTGAAAATATTTTGGTTAATCTACATTCTTTACGGATATGAATAAACATTATCCATAAATAAACATTTTTCTTCAATTTAATGGACTGCATTGATCAGACTATGTTGTATATTGCGTATGTATCTTTCGTTCAACGTAGGAAGATGAATTAAGGATGATTGTACATAAAAGGTTTACAAGACAGAATTTACGAATAAGTTTAGTTAAATAACCATGCGATCGATATGTGTTTTGAGGTACCCACAAGTTTTCAATTGTGGCACGGCGAGATCTCTCTGGAAGTTGGAAAGGTGCAAGAATTCTCGCGAAAAACTAACAAGATCGATTGAACACGCCAAATATTTGCCTAAATGTATCTCAGACATGACATTCCAAAAAATACAGTTTCAATCAGAGCACGTTCCGCGAGGCGAAAAAAAGATAGCTTTCTCTTGAGAAAACATGAATGAATCTTCAAATAAGAAAACATAGTAGTATGCCTTTCGTTCCTGCGTGCATATGAAAATATTTTCAAACGAAGAGATCGGTGCGAAAGGTGCGACCCTTGAGCGCTGTGTTAATGTGGTATAGCGTAACTTTATAGGGGTATGTCCCCTGAAGCCCTGTATAGCCTTACTTTAGTGACGCTAAGACCCGCACGCAATAAGACACCTTGTGGCCCCAGGACACTGATAAAAATTCCCCACCAAATGATTACTTTTTCCCGCCTATCGATATAAATATAGCAGAGGAGTCTGAGGGATGAGAAGGGAATGCTTCTCATGTTCTCATGCACGTATATTGCGTCTTCTCTAAATCATGCTCCAATGTCCTTCATATGGCGTAACCAAGGGGAGGGACAGCCGATACAATCGTTGTCCCCTCCCATTTGCCCAAATATCCTGCATTGCTAGTGCGATATATATTTGTTTTCTGCCTGACCTGCCCCAACACTGATCAATTTGTAAACCTGGTGTCAACATTAAAGGCTTTAATATCCGAAAAGGTTACTTTCCCCCCAAATGAAATCCTTGCAGGTTATTTGCTGGCTCATCATTTAAATTTTGTTCTCGGAAACAATCTGATCTACCCAACACCTACCGAACACTTGGAAACCAACCTTAAAAAAACTGTTAAGAAATTCTACTGAATGCTGTAAGAACCTTTTGTTTAGAAGAATTAAGTGAAAGACCAAGCAATGATGTCATCATGACTATTACTTGAAAACAGTATCGAAAGAGAATTAACAAACTTTTAAAGGACAAGTCGACCCCTAACAAAAAAAAAATGATTTGAATAAAAAAACAGACACATCCAATAAGCCCAACACTGAAAATTTCATCAAAATTGGATGTTAAATAAGAAAGACATTGTTAAGTTTCGCTTAGTTTCACAAAACAGTAATATTCATTTCCCGGTATGCCAATGAGGGGACTTATGATAACACTCACTATTTCTTATGCATTTTATTATGTGAAATATGAAATTTTCTCCTTGTCCTGTGGGAGAAGTATTACCATTGTTTAACATTTTATGGTTCAGTCAAGTTAGTCCTTATTGTCAAATCCGTGAAAATTGAAATATTTTATAATTCAAACAGTAGGAACTAGATCAACACCACTCAAAATATGCCTCTAGATATATTTTCCGTAAAACTGATTATGAATACTTCATAACTCAGTAGACGGCGCTTGTACCAGATGCCATTGAGCGTATATGTCTGTCTTGACGAGACCACAGTCTTGATTTAATTTGCTCCAAGATTTAGGTGCTATATGGAATAGGTCCCGCTGACCTAAAAACAATAGAACGCGATCGTCAGTTCCTGCACAGAATCTTTACTGGTTTGGGGGAATGGTTTCAATGTTCCGACCACTAGGAACGATGACAAACACATTCTAATCCCGTGTACCGTCTCCTTACCGCCTTGGTTAGCAAGACATAGAGGCGCCAGACATAGAATACATCCACATTTGCATGCTATTAGGGATGGAGTGTTGAGCCATCAACAAAACGATGAGGGGAGGCAATAGGACTCCAGGCGATCTTATCTCACTCCAGTCAGTGGATTGCCAATTCATATCTGCTGATAGATTATTTGACCCATACTCCTAGTTGATTACTACCAATTTGGATGAAGATAAAGCACTGACCGCTGTAACTCCTCTTTTTGTTACGAAGCTTTCTGATATTGGCTTGGTTTTGATGTGATTAGGTAAGGCTAGAGAATGGTGTTTTTGATATTATTCAATCAAAGTCATTCTTTAAAGTGATATGATATACACCATTCTCATATTTCATTTTGCCCAATGCTTTTGTGTATGCTCCGAAATACAGGTACACAATGAGGAAAAGAGTGATTAATGAAAGTAAATGACTCAGATTGACCCAGACCCCTACAGCTGAAACGTATAAATATGGCTTGCCATTTACAATCAAATCTCATTGTCAAAAACATTTACATGAAAACATCAGATATGATGACAGGAGCTACATAATAGCAACATGCTAATTGAGATTAGCCGAAACAAATAAAATATTAAATAATGTATGAAAAAAAATTGAAATGTTTTAAATAGACATAAAAGAAATTAAACATTCTGAATAATAGTTTCAATAGTTAAAGAGTATTGACAATTCCCCCCAAAAAAGTGAGTTAATTCTCCATATATCTAAACACCTGGAGACAAAGTAGTCTAGACGGAGCTTTGGAAGTAGAAAATTATCCTAAATTTATTAACTTTTAAAAGCGTCGAAAACCGTATTTTCCTAATCATCATCATTATAGTTGTAATACCTTGCTAAGGAGTCTTTTGATGCTCTATAAATGAAGAATGGTTAGAATGTGCTTATATAACTTCGAAGCTCTCATAGGAGATCAGTCGTCTAGATTTTTCGCCGAAAAAGAGGGGATATTGTCACAATTCACAGCAAAATCGTTTCAAACGAATCAATCACTGCAATCGTCGTCTCGCTAAGAAGCGAATTTCAAACGTACTTCGTATCGCATTTCTATCAAGATCGATGCAGTAGCATGCAAACGCGGAATACATACCGCCAAATTTAGCACGTTTTCTCTCAGATTGCCGTCAAAAGCACTTTCAGGTCTCTAATTCAAAATGCTAAATTCGTCATGTTTGTAACATCTAATGGACAGCTTGATGTGACACCATGCACTTTATATCGCCCTGGCTGGAGAGTTTCTTCCTGCATTTTAGGGGGTGGGCAGATAAGAGGGTGGGTGGCCTAACGTTCCTGATGTCACTGCTTCATGCCTGGTATCACGAGCTCAATCAATGTGGCATCCCCTTTCATGAATTCCATTCAGGTCTCGGAGTCGAATGGCCTCAATTTCCCCATTATGATGAAGAAAACTACCATTTCCTAGACTTTGTATCTTCGAAATAGAATGCGATACTTCATTTGTTCAAAACATATTTGAGTAAATTACCGTCACGTGAAGTTTTATTGATTCACATTTTTGAGTGAGCCACACGACTCTTGTCACGATGAGATGGTATATTTATATTGCTTAGTGTTCTTATACTCTGTCAATATGAGACTTTAACTTTGTAATGCAAATGTAATGTGTGTGTGTGTAAGGGTGGGTGCATGCGTGTGTTTTTTGGGGGTGTGAATTTATGTTGGGCAGCTTTCTCAGAGGTAATTACCAAGATAACCCTGCAAGATTGTAGTGGCTCTGTGTACAAACATGATGGGAGATATCTAAAGTTATAATAAGTTCACATCAGCATTAGATATCAAAGTCAATCAACTATATTCTTCATACTAACAATATAGCTGCCCGATCGGTAGAAGGTTTATCATAATTTCAAACAGTTTTATTCGTTTTACTTTCAAAGTGATCGCACACGAAATGGTGTTGTGTTTCATAGATCCCTAACAACATTACACAGGCCCCGACCCTGACTACTATACATTAATTTCTAGACCGGTGCAGTCATAAAACATTTCCATTGAATGCATTGGTGACCAATGATGTTGAAATCTCTTTAAAAACATATCATTAAGCCGCAGATTAAAGAGCACGTGCTTCGAATAGATATCTGATAGACCTGATATCTGAAAGGGAAATACGAACATATTACTCCAACCATAAAAGAACTCCACTGGCTTCCTGTGTCGAGAAGAAAAGAAGATCTTGACATTAATGTTTACAGCTCTACATTACGCAGCACCTACTTACATCAAGAATCTTTTTGTCATGAAGCAGGGTCACTATTCTTTACGATCGTCCACATTTTCCACAGAACAAGCATTATAGAGGCTACATGGCTTTTAGCCATGTAGCCCCAGTTATGTGGAATAGACCCCCAAGCACTATCAGGAATGTGAACAATATTAAGACATTTCTGTATAAATTTGCTTGTTCATGTCACTTTCTGAAGATTACAAAAGTAGTAAAAGTGGAATATGCACACACATACAGAAATATAAAAATATTTATCATTAATGTAACTAATGTAGCTATGTGCTGAATGATTAATACCAATGCCTCTAACAAGATGTACATCAAGGGGAAGGAGCCATCGTATTTATATTCATGATAAACGGGTCCTTGAATGTACTCAGACGCTTTGCAGGGTAGTCCAAACCAATCCCAAACTCCTTGATGTAGGTAATGATAACCATTCTATGGTTGAACATCCCTCTTTACTAATATCCTGGGGATATTTATGTTTCGAGATGCATATTGAGTCATCAAGATGGAGCGAATCGAGCTTCCTCACAGCGCTTCGTTCCATAAAATTCTTTACCCTATAAAATACACATTTTCTTCTACCTTTACAAAATCTTCCGTCATTATGAGGGAAAAACGATTATTAAAGCTGAATCGTGGCAATGAAGCCTCCATTTCGGAATAACTTATTTTATTTGTTTTTGTTTAAAAAATTATATTCAAACTACATTTTATCAGCTCATCAAATCTCACCAATTGAACTTAGTAATGAATTATGACTCGTTAATTTGCGAATTTTATATACCAAAGTACCAGGATATTCCGAACATGGTATGAAGGAGATATTGACTAACCAACATCAACATAGAAATCATGATAATTTCGTGTCGTGTTGATAAGGCTTTTATGTTTTAAGGCAAGACGCAACATTTGCGGAACTGCAAAGAAAGACTTGAAATCATGAGTTATGACACACTGTTCATCATTTGTCTTTCAATGGCTCTAGGTTTTTTTAGATATCGAACAGCGACCCTTTTTAACCTATCATAATGATTTTGAATTTCAAAGATTCAAAATGTACATGTATGTTTCTATTTTCAACCTAGGGGGTGATATCCTGATGGATTTATGAACAATGTGTTGAATATGTTACTAAGTGAATGTTATCAAATACTAAAATATAATAAATTTATAAAAGATAGTTGGTTATACACATAGAAAGACAGATTGAAAGGATGGTGGCAGGCAATGGCGAAGGTACAGCTTTTTAGTAATAGCCAAAGAAACGTAATGCAGGAAAGATGATTAAGCATGCACAAGGACAGATATATAGAATGGAAAAAAATCTAATGAGGAATGGGCGATCGAAAACAGAAACACTGGATAGAAAAACAAGCTTAGCAGACATGACGAAGAGGCCGCAAAATTGATCAATGCTCCAACCAAATACACTACCCCTCTCGGAGAAACCCCAGCCGCGAGAACGGCACAACATCAGAGGCAGACGCGGGAAATATGAGCTCATTCGCCCTCAAGCAACAATAGGAGGAACGAACCGAACAAAAAGTTTGGACCTGGGTAACCTCACATTGCAACCTCCACTAAAGAGGGAGAGATACAAAAGGTTTTAAGGGAAGAATGCTTCACATCCAGGAGAAACCACTGATGGATCCATGGGCAACGTAATCCATGAGTCTTACTTCTATTTAATACAATACCTTAATTTGCCTCCTCTTCTCTGAATATTATAATATTTCACGATCACTTAGCTGTCATATAGGCCGTCATAATATTTTTAAAACGTCCCTTTTCATTTAATCTTCTTTATTATATATTCTTCTGTCTTCCATTCCATATGTTGGGATGGCATAATCTTAATAACACAGGTTGAAGCATCAAATGCCAATCATATTTATCACTATTAGACTATAGAACCCGGCATTAGCTAGATTATAACACCGTATAATTTATTGAAACGACCATAATATGCTACAGACGTAAAAAAAAACCCGATGCTCATTATTAGTATATTAGCTTCATACCAATGGAATTATTGGTGTCATGAAAAAAAAATGGGAGTCCAAGGAATATCCATATAAACTCACGTGACGTTTGTGTAATTAGGTGAAATTGGCGTGGAAGCAAAGTTCACGCCAGTTCATTCATTTTAAAGAGTGTATATCACGGCTCACATGGTTGTCCATCTCGCTTTAATTTAGCATGAACAGTATGCATACCTAGTAGAGGGAACATACCACATCCGTCTTATGTCTTCTTCAGGCCTATCCATCTGGAAAATCGCAATTAATGGCAGTTGCGTGCATGGCGCGCCAAGCGTCATCATTGCCTTCTATACTGTTTCTTTGGACCCTGTTGTAGTCTACAAAGTGAATAAAGTTATTTATTCTCTTGATCTCTAAAAAGACACAAAGTACGACTTTACCTTTCATTTTTTTTTAGCTATGGTCCGTTTGTTTAAAAATCTTTGAAAAAATATTTTTTACGGCATTCTACAATTACTATTACCAGTTGTGAGTATTGTATTTCGTAGATGCCGATGTAGATTATTCTTTCATAAATATTCATTTCATTTCATTTCTCGTTCATTTTCTAGCGGGGTTCACTAGCTGTTGAACACCGCTATACATGTATATAGTGTATATGTATTTTTATTCCTTTCCTAAGAAGATACTCTGATGCCAGATTATGCCATATACGAATGGAAGTGATAAAATTTAGGATTTTGGTGGACTCGCAAATGATCATGCAAGGATGCAAGTTGATATTCATAGTATGATTGATTAAAGGAATGAAAATTGAAAATTAATGCGACGAGTATAGGGTTGTGCGTATCTTTTTGAAAAACATACAACCGTTACCTGTATTTTTGTATATTAGTTATCTTGATAAGATATGAATATACTATACAATCTAGAGGAAGTTGGTACTCCCCCAAATTTAGTTCAGCTTTGTATCGCAAAATACAATACTTAGCGTTGCGAGAAAGATGTGAGAGATACCATAGAGCCATGTCATAGAATAACGAGCTGAATCCGACATAACATCCACAACATTCAATCAAATAAGTACCCATGAATGTCAAATATGAGACGCGCACCTTTTGAGTTGGGGCAAAATGGAAAAGTCTGCAAGATATATAAGGTTGTGTTGTACTTTAGGGTCCTTTCTCTACCCCCCTCCTTTCTCTCTCTCTCTTTCTCTCTCTCTATCTTTGCCACATGGCCGTGCAATCAAACAGACCGTATGCCAGAACGTATGGCCAGCCTAATTTGTGTGCTTTCAGAGTTGAAGCAAAGCGAAGGCTCATTTAGAAAATAGGGCCATAATTTAAACTTAACATTTTAGACAAATACGCCTGTCTGTGTGATGGGGTTATTTCTCTCTCGACCTGAGTGTTCTTCTGCCTCGACTTATGATGAAAGATGTGCATCTATTCATAGCTGTAGCACAGTATGAACCAATTGCACTACATAGTCTTTATGAATGAATAAAAATGTAAACAATCTTCTAAAATGCATCTTTAAAATAATGCCCAATATTATATTGAAGCAAGTGCAACTTCCAATTTTTGGAAATGTTTGAAAATGTACATAGAAATGAGTTGTTCCGCATAGAATTTGGCATGTTCATCTACCAATCTTCTTATAGATCGTTCTTTCTAACCCACCTCTCTACTTCCTCATTCGATTCACTGTATGACAACATTCCTAATGAAAACAGAGTGCATTTATTCGCCTTTCCCCTTTCTTAGATCCAAGGCCGTTCCCTATATCCTTACAATTTCAGAGTGCATTAGGAGTGCACGTAGCAGACATTTATCATTTTACCTGTTTTTAGACTTTATCATGATATAATGGATCTTTACAACGTAATGGCCCTTCGTGATGTCATTTATATATGATTTTGCCTGCTTTATATTTTCTGTATTGTTTGAGCCAAAATTGGAAATGGATTCAGTCTTGTCATTTTGGAGCCATTAAATATCTAGTGAATTTACTGGTGATTCTGGACAATGATAATAGATATTATAAGAACTTTAACATTTTCAAGAGAGCATTAACAAGGCAAAATAAAGATTTTTCAGGATAAAAAAGAAAATTAAAGTCATGTCCATTATTGTAGTTGTGGCACAATGTATTGAACAGATTTTATAAAAACACTTGCTGACAAACATATATTTTCCTATCAAAATTGATAACATACTGAAGAGTTGATATAAGTCGAAGTAGAGAACATATTCCAAGATGTGTTTTAATGAAAATTCGATGCAATGAAAATACTCTTAAGTTTTCAAAATTGGAAATATAACAAGGAAAATGGACGTAGATAGTTTAATAACTCGCAAGGAAATCACTTTAGCTTCAGCTTGACCCTAACTGATAGTTAATACATTTGTAGTAAACTATTATTCAGTGGTCGATATCATTGAAAAGGTAGGTATTTATCACATGATAAGTCACGTTACCTGTGGACCTTGTAAGATTCTTGAAAGCATCGATACCCTTCTCGCCGTAGTTGCCAGCCGAGGCGACAGTAGCGACGTACCTCCATCCAAGTGCCTTGACCACATCGAGCATAGCCTGGGCCTGGTAGGTGTCTGGTGGCACTACTCGAAGAAAGTAGTCAAAACGGGATTTATCGCTCAACTCCGGACTGGTTGAAGCATAACTCACTTGGGGAATCTACACAAATAACGAAAATTTAATAGAAGGATTATTTATTTAATCATTACTGAATAAAACATCCTTAATAGGAGGCTTGCCGCAGACATTCGGTAATAACGTGAGTTTTACAACTGCGCAAAGAAACTATCACGCAATTATCCCACTTTATTTCAAGATAATTTGGTCCCAATTTCTCATTAATAAAGGGGTCTTTGTTCATGATATGCATCGTTTCGCGACAACGGGATCAACATGTAAGTTGGAGTGAGTCAGTTATACAGAAGGAATCATAATATGTCTCCAGCTTAACCTTTTTTTTTGTGGCAGTGTGACCTTGCCAAACAAACCATGCTTGCAGATGGAGAAATTTATGTCTATGACATGATCTTATTCTGGTCATTTATGTGGTTCTTTATCATGAAGTAGGTTGTTGGCTTCGTTATCTCTGTTTGCCACACTTTCTAGCATTAGCTGTGCCATAACATAAAGTTAACCCAAGTCACTATCTTAATATCACGATGCTTTTAACCTGAAAGTAAATAAAAGGAAACACCGAATACTTAGGAGCTGAACTCTTTCAAGACGTGGGGCTACGCAGTTCGAGAGGGGGAATTAGAGAAAGTGTGAATATGAAAACAAAACAGAGAGCCTACCCCTTGCAAACCGATCGCAACTGTACGATTTAAATTACATGGCGTATGGCAGACCCGTAACTGACATTACAGCTAACATTACGCTTGCATTCTCGCCAACTCTACGTCTTTCTTTTACGCTTGCGGTCTGTTTCCGCATATGATAAACGCCAAACTAGACGATCTATCGATTTTATTTCGCTTCAAATCGAAGAAAGGCTCGAGTATATAAACTCCCTGAAAATGGTCATTGATCCCCGGGCATAACAGGAGCAAATTCTATTTCACGGCCACAAAATACTATGTTTTATTCATTAATGTTTCTACTCTCGCTGACTCGATCTAATACCGAGTTGGTAGAGAGTGAGAGAGAATAAAAATAAGGAGGGGAGGGGGTTAAGAATAAACATTGTTTAATCTACATTTACATTTTTGGTGAAGTTTTTTATTTGATTTTTTTATCTATATCTTCAGGAAATTATGTCACCATTAAATACCATTAAAAATGTACATGTCATCACTTATGTCATGAAGGTTGATGACTGAAATGGATTCATAAATTTCCCACGGAATAAGTCTTAAAAAGTACCTCAATGCACATATTACTTGAATATATTTATCCGGAAACATAGATCTTTGTAATGAACGATCTGCAAGTCGTACACGAAAAGATATACACTATACAGGGATTTCATTCTTTCCATCACATCGGATGGTACATTTTTATATGAATCAACAAGTTTGACAAGGGAAATTCTAGATATTGTGAAGAAAAATATAGGACCTGTTTTTTAAGATATGTAGTTAATGTTAATATACTGTCATATTTACCCTAAAATGTCTATGGAAGCATGAGGGCATGTAAAACAATATTCATTTTCCGAGAAATTAATTCAATATCACACGATTTGGTTTACAATGACGAACTGTAGTGAATTAAACATGGACTATATTAACAACACTCGTTCAGTCAATACCTCTGAATGATTTTCGGTGATGTTTATTTTGAAAATTCATCTGCTTCACCAGGAAAAAAAATCTATTTTCCGAATGAATATAAATCCATGCAATCATTGTCGCAGCCATTGTATAATTCAGAGACCACAAGTAATTGAAACTGGGTGTACTTGTGATTAAATCAACCCCGATAAAAATGATACATCGTTGGTAGGAGAGAAATAAAGAGATGGATATAATGTGGGGAATTACATATGGAACAATTGGAAAAAAAACTTCAGACAGAAGGGAAAACAAGGATAAGTAGGAAGCAAGAGAGATGTTGATAATATCACACAAGCTAACATGATGGGATTAAACTCAACAAGTCGATGATCGTAATAAGCAGACGGGAGCCGAGCTAATCGATTTGTAGCTACCCTCAGCCATACACTCCATGGGGTAAGAGCTCTCATCCTACCGATCTTCTATTTACTTATCCTCCCTCTCCGATACAACCCATGGCTTCCAATGATATTGAGAGAACGTCACAACTGCCGGGGTTTGCAAGTCCTTGCATACTGACCAAACAAGTGAACAACCTCAACCGGTTTTCTTATTGAAAAAGAATAAAAATGATGTGTATTCTGAAGCTATTAAAGGCATACTGAACACATTTTACAAATTGAAATCAAAATACATTAACAGGTTCAGAGCTCCAAGCGATTCATGATTTGCTCATAATCGAAAATGGATATATAATATTATGTAGCTAATTATCATTGCTTAACTATGATGCAAATGCAAATTTTTGGTTTAAGCTCAAATAGTTTAGTATGGAAAGGATGGGAAACATGTGGTAAATGATAATTGTAAAATAATCTGTTATACTACTAGGCCTAAGTCAATATACACTCTTCAAAGATTTAAACTAAATCCTGATCAGCTGTAAATAGAATAGCCGAACATAAGATTAAGATTTCAACCTTACGGATTTGAATATAAAGCAAACAGATTTTAATTTAAATCTGTTTAATATTTCAAGATTTATGAATTATCCAATAATTGGCTGGTTACTATTGACAGCTGATCTGGACTTATTTTAAATCCTTGAGAGTTAGTGTGTGTGTGTGTGTGCACAGAATTTACCCTTCTTGGGAATTAGTATATCACAGTGATTGCTTTCCCAATGATTCCATTAAGACTTTATCTTTAGTAGATATGAACCTTGCGAATGTCAAATATAAACATAGCCCATATTCCTGTGCTAGGGAATTTGAAGATATTTCGCGAGATCAAAGAAACGTACCATGTTCTGCAATAATATAATTTTTTAATCCAGGTTTTGAATTGAAATGATATCTCTTATTAAGGTATATCTTTCATCGAAGTGCGAATGGCTTGCTGGTGAGAAACAATTTACGTTTTTTTTCTTACTAGAAAGAACACTTATTACTGAGGAAAAAGTGTTTTGAGGATTCAGATGTTGATTTGACATGAAAATACCAGAAATAATGACGATTCCTTTATACATGTTCATTTAGTCAAAAGTGTAATGGAAAACAATTTATGCGATGGCATTAATCTCCGACAAGATTACGAAATATTACTGAAATCTGTATCCAGGGCTGTTACACTTTTTACCAAATAGGTTAATTTTAGATCAGACAGGGTTCAACGAGTCTTCTCTTGTTCGCCTCACATTGCACCCAATTTGACCCGTTCATGTAGTAAGTGGAGCGCAAGAAACTAATGAGAACGACCCATATGGTTCTCTGCTCCCTCAAGCTTTGCCCCTCTTGCGTTTTTGATTACGCGCCTTGATGCTAATCGTCGTAGATTTGTGTGCCGAGTTTCGCGATCATCCACATAATGCGACTCGCCTCCAACTGTTTATTTCAATAAAGCTAACATTTATCTACCCCGTTATTGCCATGTGTACACAATGAGGAGGGGGCCTTCAGTAACCCTTAATACAGATGTTGCCGTCCGACCACAATCGTCGGGATACAATTATTGAATGAGAAGAATTGGAATTGTTATTTGGATGGACATGAGTGAAGCTCTCCCAACACTTTCACTACAGCAATAGATCCTAATACTGGCGATTCATGTATCGGATGGCGCATACAATGGCATTTACAGATTGTGGATCTTATTTGCTCTATAAACCAATATGGTATTTATTATATTTGTATTTCTTTTCACTTTAACGAGTTCTTAAAGACACTTATCAAGGATTACTCTTACATAATCAAGGAGTGTGGATTGGCATTGTCATAAAAAAAAGTTGCTTGTTACAAGTAGTTTCAAAAGATTCTACACCCTCACATGTACACCCGCACACGACACATGACCTCTTCCACATCCACACACCGCCACCCACACACCCACTTTTGAAGTGTTTAGCATAAGTAACTGCTTCAAAATCAGGCAAAACATTTGGTAGTTATAGGACAGTTTTAATCAACAAAAGGCACAACCAATGAGGCAAGGGGTGCATGGGGTGATGTAAACACTCGTTTATGAAGCGTTTTAACTTGCATCTGCATGTACCTTTATAATACAAATGCAAGATAGGTTGAAGACTATTTACAACATAAAAAGATGACAAGACTACTGTCACAGGAACAAAGGCTGAAAACTCTGTTGAAACATGTGGAATCTCATCAAATGTGAAAGATGATCATCTGGCTTCAGGAAGTTATAAAGTGTGTTTGTTCATCAACTGCTTGGATGTGGACATTCAACTCAGTCTTTCAGTTTATACACTCTTTAAATACACTGTAATAAATATGTTTAGAAAGCCTTTAGCAAATCTTACAACTTAGTTTGGATGGCGAATGGATTTTTTTTGTAATTCCCAGTAAATCGATCTCATTTTACATTATGAAAGGTCTGTGTTTTGAAAAAAATGCGATGATTCCATATCACATACACATCCCATTTATTTATTTTCTCTTGTTCGTTTTGCTTCGTGCATTTCCTTGCCAAAACAGACATAAGGCAGCCAATAAAAAAAGTCCATATCATTCACGCAATAAAACCCACACTTATAAAACTCACACTATTTATGAAAAAAAAATCTATATTCAACCTGATTCAAATGGTTCGATTTATGGCAGTTCCCGATATTATTTCAATGTTCGAGAGGTATGACAAATGGAAGCAATGGGCGAATCTTTGAATTCACGTGACCTAATTTCATTAATACTTTCAGCTAGTCTAGTTGAGTGCATCAGAAATAAAGGGGTCAGATTTTGGTCTCACATACATATGTTTTCCATTGGATTATAACTTTCTTTTATACACATTCATTTTGATATATTGTTGAGATCAAGTTCAAGTTCACGAAGTTTGAAAAAGAACTTTGATGCAATATCTGATTTCATGTCTCATATTCCTTTTCAATTTTCAATTTATGGGTTCTCTGAAACCTGGTTACATAATAATACCCCTATATTATTTAACGTAGACGGGTATACATTCACACATTCTGATTGAATTCAAGGTCGAGGAGGTGGAGTTGGTCTTTTGATATCTAAGATGAATTCAAGTATAGTCGGATTTTTTTTAATAAGAAATTTCAATTTAAATGAAAGCATTTAATAATAATACTCAATATTTATAACGCGCTTTTTTCACATGGCACGATGCGCTCAAGATTTTAGTTAAATTTATTTATACACACAAAATATCAGAATGGCCTATCAAATGAAGGCAGTTGCCTAGAACAAAAAATATTTAAGGGACTTCTTAAATGATTCAGTTGTTGGGGATTGTCTTAATGTGAGATGGAGTTTGTTCCATTCCATTGACGATGCAACGGTGAATGTTCTATCTCCAGTCTGTTTTCTTTTAGTTGGATGTGTTAATTTAAGTGGGTCTTAAGAGGATCTAGTTCTTCTACCTGGGACATGAATTTCTAAACAATCAGACAAGTATTTTGGGGCTAGGTTATAGTGATAGGTATAAAGTGATTTGTATACAAAAAGAAGTAAATTAAAGATAATCCGTTGTCTAATAGGGAGCCAGTGTAAATTATGTAACAGGGGTTCAGGAGGTGTGTCACAGCGAACTTTAAAAAAATAAGACGGGCAGCCCCATTCTGGAGGAGCTGGCTCAGACGATTGATGTGAGCCAATGGTATTGAAGAAAAGAGACCATTACAGAATGGTGATAATAATAACGATGACGATAATAATAATGATATTAATAGTGATGATAATAATAATAATAAATCTTATTTACCCAGGGTAGCTACTTCAGTTGTAAGCTGTTCTTCCAGCGAGTCCTGTATTTCATGTCATAATTTTATATTATCATTACCCTTCTCCTATCTGAATGCTGAGCGCCTATAGCAAGAAGGCAGAAGGTCCCATTTTAAAAGTCTTTGGTATGACTCGGCCGAGGATCGGACCCACGACCTCCTGATCATGATGCGGTCGCCCTGCCACTGGGCCATCCTGTCTGGTTTGAATAATTTCACACGATTTGAGTGAGTGGATGAAATGAGTGGAAACGAGAAGTTCATTATGATATCTCAAATGGCCTCATACTGATCTTACTGGAAGCGAAGGACGATAATCATTTGTACTTTTTTTAAATTTCAACATTCATCCAATATTACCATGATTTTTTAACCTAAAAATAAGTTTTCTTTTAAACCTGGCATGTTATCTTAGAAAAATATTGATAAGGGAAAGGTTTTTGTCCATCCATCCGTCATCCCATCCATTGTTTTATATATTCTATTACTTATTCAGTCACTCAGTCATTCAGTCAATCATAAGAGAAATACGTACTTAATATAGAAAAGAAACGTGCTATATATTAATGAAATCCTAGGTACAGGTAAAAAAAAGTTTTTTCAAATTTCTTATTTTGATTTTCGCAGTAAAACACTACGTAAGTAATTCTTGTGAGGTAGCATTAAAGTCGTTGAAGTCTAAACGAACTTAGTTATTGTATTGCTATCTCTGTGAGTTATGTGAGTCTTAAGCTATGGTAGTTATAAGCTCAAACTCAATATTTAGCCAGGGTATCGGCTACATCTTGCAATCGATCTATCGCACTGGTGTCCGGGGTCATCATACAAGATTCTTTGGATAAATATCACCCAGCACTAGCGGGATAGAATGTCAATATTGGTCATGGCATACGCCAGAGTCCTTCCTCTAATCAATTGGAAGAGAAGTATGAATACGATGCACTTGTGGCTTGTTCATTTTCTTTAATCTTGATCGAATGATTTGGAGAGTCAATCAGGGTGTACTTTGCAACGAGGATATGCCGTATTGGATTTGACGAGTCTCAATGACATTGTACGAGTATACATCTTTAATGTTGATTCATCTGTTGCAAATTTTCATTTCTTTCATTAAGGATGGTACTTGTATTAATTTGTTTTACCATTGATTATTTCATCTTTTGCCATCGGCGCCACTACGTCATGACAAAACACAACCCCGGCAATTATTTGGCTTTTCTTTTGATAACGAAAATACTTGAAAAAATAGACATTTGTTAATATCAGGTACGATTTCACCAAATACAGTTTAGGATTATAAAAATAAGTCTTTCCATTACAGAATGCGAAAGATATAGCCAGAGTCTCCATGCACTTCTGTAAAAAGATGATTTATTTGCACGTTCAGGATTTCACTGTTCCTAGGAAAAGCTGTTATGAGATTACTTTCAAATTTTCTTCGCTTTAGACATACCCTTTTCACTTTTCCATATTACATGTTTAATCATGGCAAAGGTAAGTCATTCTTGATTCGTGGCCTTGCATGTATCGCGCTAACCTTATATAGGCCTATGCTGTCATAACAATCTGTTCGGGATCGACCCATGCTTCCTAATCTCACAGGAATTTTAAGTCACCTTGGCAAAAACTTTTGACCATGAAAAGTACACCCCCGTGCAAGCAATAAATAAACCTTACCGCCAACTCTCTGAAAAAACGTTTTTTTCCCCGCCGTTTTCCTCGCAAATGTCCGTACACTGTCTCCATGTGTGGAACATGAGGTTGAAGTGAACGCCTTATACCTACAGATAATAGTTTATTGGTGAATGATTCCCTGAATCAACAGCCTGTGATTTGTCCAAACATATTTCCTTCTTTCTCATATTTCAGACCTAGAGACGCGAGATGGGTAGAATCCAATGCATTTTACACGCGACGACGATTGGAGAAATAAAAAAGAAAATGATAGCAAATGGCGACAAGGGCTTTCCGCCTGTTTGGATAAGCTCTCAATTTTGCACAATAAAAATCATTTCTGAATTCATTTGCACACGGCAAGGCACCAGAAGAATTGACAAGATGATCTTATTTCGGAAGCAATTATAAATGGTTACGAGGAACTTTACTTGGTATTGCTCGATTAGATAACGAGGGGGAGTGTACAGGGCGGAAAAAAATGTATGCCTAAAGACAAAATTGTGTTATGGATATATAAACAGCTTTCCGATGAATAAAATGAACAAAACGTCTTAGTCAGATTCAAATAGTCTAGAGAGGATTTCATTTATCAGTCATAAAAACCGTATTATTTCAAATACTTTTAAATACCAGCAACCCCAGAAACCCCATCAAACTTATCTCTTGTAGTTTTGCTGATGCTGTTATGAATTAGGTCACTAGGGTACACTTCAGGAATCGTTTTATCATTTATCTAAAAGAACATTGAAGAGCTTGCCATCGTCATGTTGCATCCAGCTCCTGTATTTACCAGTTAAATATGTTGCGGTATAGGAGTCAAATGATGATGACTATCCTAACACATGGAGTCGATTATACTCCAATGTTGTTGTCCTTTAGAGGTAATGATCATTGCATGTGTTTTGGTGTTTAATGCAGATTTCTATTCTTACATGTGCAGCAATTATTTAAAATATAAATGACATGCTGATTAGGAACTTGTTAATGCATTTGGGAATGTGACGTAAAATAGCAAGGTCATCGGGGTTCGTTTTGATTTTATACTTCCATTTTGTTTTGGGTACAGTTTTCTTTTCGTTTCAAGATGAATAAAACATTTCCTTCATTTCCCACTTCCACTGTGAACAGTTATTTTTTACGATACCAACAAATATATGCTTATGCTTATCATTATGATATGTCATTTCGGAAATATTATACTTTTTGTCTTTAATTAAAAGAGCTTTGTTAAGGTTAATGTATTACGTTCAAGCAAACAACTTTAGCTTAAATATAGATCACCAATTACTCTTTTCAGGTCTGTATGTGATTATTGGAATTTCACTCGTCTAGACTGATTGTTTTTCTGGTTGTCTTTCTGATTGTATTTCTGAGTACCTGGGCATATTTTCTTTTGCCGAAATTCAAGAAGAAGGGAGTAGGTTACCTGTGAAGCGTTTCCTCATCATCTCCCAGCATGCATCGAATCGATTGCAAGGTGAGAGTTGGTTCAATATTTAACGTTCGTGACATCAGCTTTTGTGAAGAGTACGTCGAGGTGAAAAACACCAAGATTAAATCTCAACTCTCTGGAAAGAGATTATACAATATTTACTCCCAATAAGAGGGTATGTGTGGTTCATATACTTTCGAGACGTGCTGGAGCCATTTTTTATAACTATACATGAAGTGAAGACTTTGATGCTTTTTTTAATTAACACTGGGTTAAATGCTTTATAAACATGTGGCAATTAATTTGATGGGGAAGGCAAGATTTTGACACCTGAGAATGTAGACTGAGTAACCTAACACTACCTTGTTGCGGAAGGTGAGATGATTGCTTCACATCACAACTGATAGTACCTGTACTACCTTCTCTATTTTCCACACCGAATTGTGCCCGAATGAATGAGTGGGAGGACTATAGAAATTGATAAGTGACTGGAGGAATGTGAAAACTATTTTCACGCGACCCCGTACCCCATTTCTTGATTCGACCAAAAAGATATGAGGATTGCTAGTACAAAATATGTTTGTTGGACATAAAAACGAGCAGAGAATTCTTTTACGAAGGCACGACTACTTTCTAAAATAGGTAGCGAATTGACAAAGCAGTTGCGTGAAAACGTAAAAGAGTAAAAGAAAAAGGTAAGATTCCCTTCGACCATGCATGATTTTGCACATTAATTTTACAATTCACCAGAAGTGAGAATGCATCAATTGCAGGTGTAGACATACGGATTATTTAATGAAGTAATTTATCTGTGATTTTTTCCGACCAATGTTAATTTTATAAGGATAAACTAAAAGTATTTTGTAAATAAAATTGGTGACATAATTCAGAAGAATTTATCAAACTAGCTTTAATAATTTATAAAGCGGATTGTGTAAGAACACGGCAATAAGAAATGGTGAGTACTTGGTAATGCCTTTCATTCATACGTCTTACTTCGTTAAGTACTGTCGTATTACTTAAAGTAAACCCCTCAAAAAAAGTTCCGCAACTCAAGTTTGAGTGCTAATAAATGTCTTAGTGTGCCATCATCATATGTAAAAGTGGTATCATTGGAAAGTATGATTATTCCTCTTTACGATCATGTGCCATTTGTAATGCTAGTGTTATCATGAAATACACAGACATGATAAATATGCAGCAATGTAAAAAATGAAATGTTGCAAAATTCGTTGCCATCTCATGTTTCAGTTCTGCAACTCAAACTGCAAGTTTGAGTGCTAATAAATTTCTTAATGTGCCATCATCATGTGTAAAAGTGATATCTTTAGAAGCATGATTATTCTTCTTTACAATCATGTGTCATTTGTAATGCTAGTGTTATCATGAAATACACAGACATGATAATACGCAGCAATGTTAGACATGAAATGTTGCAAAATGCGTCGTTTGCAATAGCGAATTTCCAATTGTTTCGAGGATGGACCGAGTGCATTCACTGACACCTGCATGGTGGAAATTCTATAGAAATGGAGACTCTTGTTGGAAATCAATGCATTTTGCAACATTTCACTTCTGACTTTTCTCGATGTTCAGGGTGATTGCATATTCCATGATTACATAAACACAGCAAATGGCATGTCATTGTAAAGAAGAATAATTCAGCTTTCCAATGATACCAGTTTCATCTTTTATACTTCATTAACCAAAAAGATATCATCCCCAAAACTGAGTTGCAAAACTTTTTTTGAGGGGTTTAGTATCTAACTAGCAATAGGAATGCATGTTGGAAATTAATGTAGCAATGCTTTTATTGCCAGGTAAACGATTTGTCATAATGTTGACATCTGTCATATAATTTCAGTATACATATATATCTGTGAAGATTGCTATAATAAAATTAATCTTTATGCAATTTCACTATATTTTTCCAAGAGCAGTGTCTTTACGCTGATACAAAACAATAATCAGAATATTTGAAGTGGAAAAGGTATGAAATATACATGTACATGTATGTGTCCAAATCTTACAGCCAATTTTTAATTGAATCTTAAAAAAAAATATTGGGTGAGTGCAATGTGCGTTCAAAAATAAAAACATTCTCCATTGTTTATTATCTAATCCTAAAATTGAAAAATTACATATTAAACTATTTCAAATCCTTACACGAATATATAATACTAGCTTTCAATTCGTAATTGTCATTGTCAAATCATAAATTTGTGTGACAGCTGTTTAGACGAGGTAAGCAATTTGGTAGGTTGTCGATTGCACAGACAATCAAGCATCCTTTGATTGAAAAGTTTGCACGACACCAGCTGTCTACAGTCCTGATAAATCTCATCACCTAATTACCAACTTTATCATCCAATATTGGATCCTTTCAATCGAGGTGTACAATACATGCACCGGCGTTAGGTAGTATTTTCTTCGGGTTAAAAGAAAAGACATCCCTTTTGTAAAAAAGAAAAAGAAAAAACAGGACTGCGTTCTGAGATTTGCATGTTAAAAATACAATTTCTTGCCGTATAGCGTGATATATGTATTAATATTTATTTTACTCATCTGTTCACATCCTATAAACGCAAGTCCTTTATTGCCAGTAGAATTCAACTACGGTGGATTTCGAATATGCTATACTGTAAGTATAATGATGGTACCAATATATCAATAAACCTAATAATAACGAATATTTTTGAATGCACTGAAATTGTTTTTGATCTTGATGAATTGATCTCATGAAAACGGACGAGCATGACCTTTAATCTATATGCATAGTGTCATTCATTTTTATTTCTGTATGCATACGACATCAGTTTTATTTCACGTTCTATCAAGCAGCCGCATATCAAGCTTGACACTATTTTGTGATAAGGTGAGATATGGTCCATTGTTCTTTCATTGATTTATTTCCCCGGCAACCTTTACTTGATTGTGATCAGACCAGTTATCCTCCATTATTGTAGATCTTCCAGCTTTTCATTAAGTAATACGTAGAATATACTCAGTGTTTCTCGAATCCTTGATACATGAGAAGATAGGAATATTGATAAATGTTAATTTTTTCATAAATGTGAAAAGTAAAAGTAAAATGTTAAAGTTATTTGACAAAAGAGTATAGTCATCCACTAACAACATTTAATATAAATTTATATATATAAAAAAAATAAGTACAATTACTAGAAACTTTATCCAGCATGAGTATTTCGAGAATATACCAAAACCAAATTATTTTACATTTCACTCATTTGAATGAATCAGTAAATTCAAACAGGAATGAATTGCTATCAAAATTACCCCAAACTGCTGGGGAAGCCTAGCACTTTCAATATTTGAAGAAGGATACAAAACAACAATCTGTTATCCAATTTCAGAAAGTTTATGCTAAGCTTCTTCACCCATTTGCAAAGAGACACACATGGCAAGTACAAGTTAAAAATTAGTATAAGGCCAAACGCCCTCGCTCAATAATTGACTCTCTTCGGAAACAACATTTGAAAGCCATATACGCCTTAGTTCACATCTAACGTAGATCACGAATATGAAATTTGACAATCGGTGCCTTTTTTATTTGTTATTTTGTGAGTTCTCCATTGATTTGCGTACATGCACTCTGCATTTCATTTTCTTTTATATGTTAAGGTGTAAAAGTGGGCTAATGATTCACTAGATCAATTGCACCTTGTCTTTCTTGGTTGGTTGATGCTAAACCGTGCATGGTGCGTTATAACGCCCATTCGCTAGCAAAGGTCGACATGTGCTCCTTGGAGTAGAATTTACGCTTCTGTCTGATTAAACTCGACTACTAGTATCGTCTTTTGACTATATACGTTCAATCCATCGGTAACCCCCGCCTATGGCAAGGAAACACACCTCTCTTGTAAACCCAACCGTGTATGTGAGGGGGGGGGGTGACTATTTGCGTGCAGAAGTGGGTGTGTCTCTTAATTTGTGAATTTCTTAGCGAGTGTATGTGCTTGTCGGAATGGGTATGTCGGTGTGCTTTGAAAACAGACATAAATAACGGGTAAGCGAGTAGTTTAATTGCTTGGATATCCATTCCGACGGCTAAGAACTTTACTATTGGTGATTTTTAAAAAAAACTCTCCTTTGAAATTAGGCTGAAACGTACCCTTCTGCAAACGACATAATGACACATATAGGGTGTTCACACAGTGTCCTATGTAAGTATTTATTTCACTTTATTACTAGTGTGAAAATCAGTCTACATTACGGACATCTCGACATAAAAGTATGAGTATCGACAATGTGTTCAAAAAGTCAAATATTCGAAAATGTGATTCGCATTGTTATTACACTCATATCAATCGTGTTAGGGTGACATTGTCAACACACTCTGAGACACACTTCGTGTTCTTTACAGTGGAGCATTGAACCATATTAAATGTCAACGGAAATTATTTCTTGATTCTTTACACTTCCGTTAGTCTCATCTCTTAAAAATGGGATGCACAAAGTACTGTTTTTGAAAACTCTATGGAATTCGGATATTCTTTCCCTAGAAACGCGGTGTTATTATATTGCTCATAAGCAAATTGATTTTATAAGTTGAAGAATAGTGGATTATGCATTTTGGTTTGTTATAAAGGGAACATGTTTCATGTAAATTTTCTTTGAAACAATGATGGAGACTAACTTGGACACTAATTCTTACTAAGCTTCTCACGTTACATTTTAAAAAGATACTTCCAGCAATGGTCCGCGGGGGTTTTCTCAAGCAATATTCACCGATTAAACAGGATACTTGTTGAACTATCGATTAATCCTTGGTAAAATTGAAGTGTCTTGCTGATATGAATTGGAAAGGTGTGGGGGGGGGGGGGTCCGTAGGCTTTGTCTCGCAGAAAGGTTATTGTGAGATGGTGTGAGTGAAAAATATTGTTGATTTAATATCGAATATAGTTCAATCAATGATCAGTTCGTGTGGCTTGTTTTACAATGAACTCGTAAATAATATGAGGTCTGCTTGCTATCAAATGTCTATGAAAATATTATTTTTGGTTTATTTCAGCACATCTCCAAGACTTAGATAAGAGACGGATATTTTTGGGTGACATAACCCACGTCTCTGATTTTATATATTTCATATATCTCTGAAAAATATGGATTATTATTTTCCACACCCAAACCAGGGTTTCTCTCCATATCGGAGAAATAGTTTTGGACATTTAGGAATCGGATGAACAGGCTTCTCAACTGCAGCAATTGTTTATTAAACACGGCACATATTTACGATGCGCCTTCGTGCGTATCTTCCGCGTCTTATTGAATTACTTGGGGCAGCGTTGAAGTCCATCTCGCGTAGTTGACACCTCAAAATCAAAATAGCAATGAGACAAACCAAGGATTTTCTCCTGCATAGCGATCGATTGACGGTAGGACCATCTTGGCATAAAAGATCGATAGGGCTAGAACCATAATGATATTTATCCCATGCTGAAAGGGTTTTGAGGTCAAAAGAGGCTTCGAAGAACCTGATCATTCTAGATGCATATGCGATTATATTAGGGTTACAGGTGTAGCCTTTCGCTATTCTGTCTGGGACTGTTAACGGGGGCAAACGTCCTCCTAAACTCGTTTCCGATCACAAAGTTGATAAGAGATAAAGGGGCCAGTCAGGCAAGTCAGGATTCTAGGCAATTCATCTAACATCGCATGTAGACCAATATTCAGGCTGTTCATTCTTGGGGAGCTATTGATAGAGCAAATGTAATGCGCGTTAGAGAAAAATAATATCACTAAAATAAAAATAAAATAATATTAGAATGAAAAACCTCAATTTCAGTATTCGAATTATAAATTTACTGAGGGGCCCATTATGTTTTACATTCAAAGTTACTTTTTACTTACATTTTTTCAAAGGCAATTCCAATGGAACAAGTTATACACAGTATTCCTAAATTTCAATTTGAAAGATTGCAATGTTGAAAAAATAAGCGAAAAAATAAAGCTGATGACTGTTTTATTGTACTCTAAAATCACCTGCCGCATCGGAAGTGCATTAATTTGCACGGGATGTAAAGTGTGTCATCTTAATAAAAGCATGCATTATCCATATCCTAACTTTGTTATTGTATGAAAGGAAATAGAGGAAACAAAAAAGAGAGAGATGGGGAGAAGAGAGGAGATAGAAGACAAAACAAAGGAATAAAGGAGAAGAAATCAGAGGGAATTAAAAGTGGAAAAATAAGAGATAATAAGAGGAGGGGAGACAAAAAGAAGAAAAGGACAAAGTAGAAGAATACATGAAGAGAGAGAGAAAGAGGAAGAAAATGAAGAAGATAAGAAGAATGAGGAAGAGGGGGAAGGAGGAGTTTGGTGGTTATAACCCTTTAAAATACAGAGATGAAGTAAACGCGCTCTCAATGATAGGCAGACAGCGTGAAAATTGCCACCGACACGCTCTGACGCAAATCTCGTATTATTGCTGCGATTGGCTTGGACAGTAAACATCGCCATTGGACCAAATTAATAGCCCCAAATAAAAGATCCTGAAAATGTCCTATAGAATTTCCTCACGGTCAAATGTAAATTGTTAGTGACACTTATTATGGATTAATGTAAACATTTCCTCTACTATGTTAAAGTGGTTTCGAGAGACAGAAAAAGCTGACGTGGTTATAAAACATACCACTTTGTGGGATTACACAAAACACAAAGTGGCATAAAGATCTTTTTCCTTCTCTCCAAATAATCTTTTCAATATTTCTATTCATTAAACAATTCCTGATGAAACTTAGCAAATTAATTTATAATAATTATATTTTTACATACTTTCATTTACACATTATTTTCAGCACAAAAATTGAGACGATAAAGTTACTCAAGTGCTCTCTAAAATTAAAGGTAATGTAAAAACAATATTACCATCCATATGTTTATGTGTCTCAATAAAAATCAAATGCCAAATATGATAGAAGAATGGTGATCTTTCAGTAATTCTACAAAAATGTGTTTGTGTGTCTCCATATAATCAAATGCAAAATATCTCTGATAGAAATTTGGTGATCTTTAAGTAATACTAATAGAAAATAAATCATACCATTTTGCTTTTGGTTGGGTGGTTTTCCGCGTAATAAGGACACTCGTGCCTAGCCATACCTATTTGTGCTTGCTGGTTTTTACATATAAAAAAAATAATGAGATAAATAATGCAACCAATCTTTTCTACATCCTCATTTTTCAACTTCTGAATGATCCTTTTCCCCATCCTTCTTCTTTTGGCAATTCCGTAAAATAGTTTACCTTTTTTTTGTCAGCCGGAACCAATATTCCCTACATTCTTACTTTACTCCCCTCCTCATGAACGGGGGGTTATGGCCCCGATCCTGCGCTGAGTCAGACTAAAAAAAAAATGGAACATTTTTAAAGTATTAAAATGAAGCAGCGCAATAAAAAATATGTAAGGTAGAGCATGGTGGAAGATCGGCTATTACTAAGGTGGCTACCCTATGAGTTGTTATTAATAGTAGTATTATCATCATTATTATTGGATGAAGTACGTACTTTATCGAATTACCTTTCTCCCATTGGAATCTTTGCCCTCCCAGCTCCTTTAAAATTATTTCCATTCTAAATACATTTTTTCAATCGTAAACCTCACCCCACCCATCTACATGTATCTGTTTACCTTGGTCTTTAGGTTGCCCCTCCAACTTTCAAAGCTAACCAGCAATACTTCACGTCACAAATCACATGGTATAACTATTACTCTAGATCCATTCGTTTATCCCGAGGTCTCTTTCTAACTACCATATGACATTGGGACTTTGATTCATGTTGCTGATTGTATTTTTCCTTTGCCTTTCCTATTTGATTATCATTTCATAGGTTTTCATTGGTGCAATATTCAATTGTAATTGTAACGTAATAAAAGTCTGTTGTAGATTAAATGTTCACATACATAACATTTGTGATAGCTTGTTTATTATTGGAAAAGAAAAGTTGTTTTCGGGGAAACGATGTAGTTATTCTATTTTCAATGCATTCTTGAAACGACTCCCACGCCGGAAAAGAGGTTCTCATTAATGGTGCAGTATTAGCAGGTAAAGCGATATGCAAAACGTGTCCATTGGATATTTTTAAATAAGTCCTTCACATTTATCTATATTCCAAAGGACATCTATTTTCTTTATAGAGGCTTAAAGGAGTTTAGTTGTCATATTGGTCTCCAAGATCTAAACCAGTGCAAGTCAAAATCGAATCAATAAGTTTAACCCATCTCTCATCCCAGTCGTTCATTTATCCATATATCTGTCTCTTAACTCGCCACCAAAAGCCCGTCTCCGCCAAGTCCATCGAGTGTTTGGATTCCTCATGTCAGTCTGTCTCTCATAATCACGTCAAGGTATGCAATGAAAAATTATGTGAAGCACCGTTGATAGTACCTTTCAACATGTGACATACGAGCAGGAAGCAAGCACGTCAGGTAAAAGAGAGATTACATAGCCATGCCATACTATGATGTTTGGCATTTAATTCAAAATATAGACTAAAAGAAAATCAGACAACTCAATTCGACGAATATGTTTGTTTGCAGACTGAAAAATGAATTAGACAGTTGTTGATCCAAGTGCTAGGAGCGGAAGAACTATATTATAATAAATTGTGAGGACCTGTCCGTCATTCTAAGAAAACATGAAAACATATAGGGGAGACAGGAAATAAAGTTATTTTTAAAATCACAAACAATCTGATTAAAAAAAGATCCTTCGTTCATGCTCTAATGCTGAAAATATTAGTTTGAACAACAGGAAAATTCACTGAATTTAAAATAGAAAATTTACAGACCAAGACTTTAGGTATCTGTGATTACCAATTAAGGGAAGATCCAAATTGATGAGTTATTCAGATTACTTTTAATCTATTAGCTAACAAGCATAGTTTTACAATTTGGCTATTATGGTCCTATATTATTTGGCGACAATTGAAGTTGTAATGTATATATATATTTTCTAAAAAACCGTTTCCAATTAGATTAGAATAATGTTTTGCAAGAATAAGAATAATTATTAATATTTTTCATTATCCTTCAGCCATCTCAAGATATCATACAACATGCTGAGCTATTTCTATGCGGTACCACTTAGATAGAGGCACACTGTATTCTTACATACAGCTTTGAGGCGGAACCAAATAACAACTTTACACAATTTATAAGAAAATATGCTAATTGAAAGAGAGCATGTGGGAAGTATACTATGATATACTTGATCTGACTTTCATGAGATTGGTCGACTACCTTCTAGTAATGTTGAAACCTGTACATGTATATCAGCTAAAAATATAGACTGATATACTTGTTGAACGTCGCCAAATACATAGGCAAGCTATAGCCGTAATTTATAAGTGTCAACTAAAATCACACTATAATCCTTTGCAGAACTCTGCGAACACTGTCATAAGTGATAGTCGTTTAGACATTCCAAGACAGGTTTGAATAATGGCTGGGCTTTGGAATAAAAAAACATATTCGGTTGCGATTTTATGTTTGTGCCATTGTGAGATTTGAAGAAAGAGACAGAGGAAGAAAGAGGGGCGGGGAGGGAGGGCGGGGCGATGGATAAGGATTAAGATTTTGTATCGTATGACAATTTGTCATTTGAAATAATGCAGTATTCTACGGTTACAAATTCGGATCTACCTCCGTATGGAGCATTCAAGATCAGAGGTCCTGGCCTAGAGGACGGTCAAGTCGTTTTCAAATGTCATGGGCTCCTGCACGTGTTTGGTCAATATCAATTCATCTCTTCTACTTACCTCTCTTCAGGGTGGATTGCTATTTATAGGTAATACAGCAGAGCGGCCCCTTCGAAAGACGACAAGGAAGGAAAGTTGTGTCGCAGTTTTACATGATAATAAAATATTATTTTCAGTAACGTCTGTCATGCACAATTTCCGTCTTGTTTATCAATATTATAGGTGTTTGTATATTCGCTTAATAATGCAAATGAACTCCCAAATCAATGAAATAATTCCGATCTCGTGAAGTATCAAATGACTTAAATGGTAAAGAAAACCGTAAATAAAACTTGATCAAGTGTGGTTTGAGGGAAATAAATATTTCATAATTGATATTCTGTAGGTTGGATTACGACAGAGCTTGTAAAGATATAATGACCCGGGTATCCAAAACGCTTTGCCTTTATGAGCCCCGTTCATCACCCTTTCTCCTACGGCAACCTGCCAAAAGGAAACCCAAGCATTCTGGGCTAACTGCTGCTAAGTTTCTCGTTACACTGCTTTAACCCGTTAATAATAAATATTACAGTGCATTATAAGAAGGAAATCGGGCCAATATCAAATGGGGTACCAAAACAAAACAAGAAAAATCTTGTTTACCCTATGACAAAAATAAATATAAAATTTATTTATCAAAAGCGAATAAAACGATGAGCATTTTTTTATTTTGATAAGGATGAAGATATAAAATGCGGCTCGACTACCAGTATATACGGATATGAGTAGCTTTCATAGGAATTAACCTTGAGATAAAGGGGTGATCTATAGCTAAACCTTGTGATCCAGGACGTGACATACTGGTTAGTTTGAAAGTGGTGAAGTGACAACCGCTGAGTGGAGTGTGTGTGTGCGTGTTGTTATATGTAGGATATACACGTGTGGATGTGTGATATACACACACACACACATATATATACAGAGCGTATCAAAAAGGGGACAGATTTGAAAAGTCTCTAGAAAATTTGTTTCAAATTATTATGTCCATATTTTGATGTTGATAGATGCTCTGAATTCTTATCTTTGAAATGCCATTCAAAAAAAATAAATTTTGTTCATGCTTGAGCAAGCACGGGACGTTTTTGTCGGGGGTTCAAAAAGAGGCTTATGCAAAAATTGCAGAATTGAGAAATTTGATGAATAGACTTTTGGCTAATCAGGAGACTTCCTCTAAATCTTTTCATTATCTTTGCCATAATTTTCGAATTATGCTGTCAAATTTCATTTACAAATTTATTTATTCATTTTTCATTTAAGTTTCTTTTACCTTTGAATTTTCCTTCATAAGTAAGAAGAAGACTTTTGTCAACCCAAGTAAGAAGATTTGCATTATCAATTGGGAGAATTTGTAATTATTCAAATCCTTTTATTATGTGAAAGAAATGATGTTATGGTAGGTATAAAAAAACAAGAATCCTATTTTCAAGGGGATATTGAATCCTTCACGTTTAATTATGTGCTTAGCAGGACAAACAGGAAAGGAATCATGTTTTTCAATGGCAATGGTGTATTGAGTCAATTTTGAAGGAGAAAGATAATGTCAGATTGGGTATTAAAAAGTTGTGAAGCGAGCAAGCGAAAATTTCCACTTTTTTATTAAAATATCAAATTTTGTGATTTTGACATAATATTCAGAAAATGATATAATATTTCAATTTCTATGTTTTCTGTTACTTTCCTTTCCATTTTTTTAATGGGGGGGGGGGGGAGCAGCACCCTGAGCCCCCACCCATCAATATGCCATGCACTGTTCAAAGGTACCATAACTTTTGTAGCACATAAAACATTTGAAGAAAAAAAACACGCTCTCCCATACTTCGGTTTTTTTTTAAATTGTTCTTGCCTAAAGAAGGAATATTCAAAGCTAAAAGAGTACATATTAAAAAGGAACAATAACAGAAATATTCAAGCAAATAAGTAGATTTGGAAATGAATTTTGACCGCATAATTCGAAAATTATGGTAAAGATAATGAAAAGGTTAAGAGGAAGTCTGCTGATTAGCAAGAAGTCCGACCATCATATCATTTCATGCAATTTTGGCGCAACCCTCCTTTTTAATCCCAGACAAAAACATTCCGTGTTCGCTCAAGCATGAGCAAAACTAGATTATTTTAATGGTATTTAAAGAATAAAACTTCAGAGCATCTATTGACACCAAAACATAGAGATCATAATTTGAAACAAACATTTTATAGACTTTTCAAATCTGCCCCGTTTTTTTTATACACACTGTATACATATATACTGCTCATTTTGAGAGCTATGCTTTTTGAGAGCAAACCTCTCAAGAACATTTTTTTTAGTGTTATGCTTTTTTTTTTATTTCTAAGAGCTTTGCCCCTCTGTTTTCTTTTAAAATCTATTATTTTATGTTTTTTCTGGTATACGTAAGATATTTAACAAGACACTTTGGGCAGTATATTTTCAGGCTTTCAGCTTCTTCATGGGCTCTATAGAAGAAACCCCAAATAAAAGATAGTACACAAGCAGCACACCATCATGTAAGCAGCAGAATATAAACAAATATATAGATAGACACGCACAAACAAAAATAAATCCAACTATATCTGTATAATACACATCCAGAAGGAAATGAGATGATCTCCAAGTAAGATTTATGTAGAATAATTGTGTGGCTTTCAAGCAACATCCACAGCTTCCTCTTTATATATTTTGCCACAGTATAAACAAGAAACAAGAGTTATTTTAATGCACAATAATTGTCTGCTTATATTACATACATAAACGTACGCACGCAAGCACACAAATACGCATACAAAATATATGTATATGATATATATATATGTATGTCAGTGTGTATACAGTATATATATATATATATATATATATATATATATATATATATATATGTATATGATATATATACAGATGTTGTATATAAATATATACATTTATATATATATATATATATATATATATATGCACATCTGAGAGTTGACCTCAAGTCAGGACAACTCAAGGCACCTGACCTGAATTCATTTTCGTAAACTTATAATTTTTCGACCTCAGAGAGTACTATATACCTTAGGGACGCACCATTAGAAATCCAAAAACTTGACTTGCTAGATGAGCAAAAAAACAACAACTGACAAATCATCTGATAAGGGAAACAACTTGTCTCAATGGACTATAAGGAATAAAAATTACCCAAAGAAGAAAGGGGAAAAATGTTTTTATTTATAAGACTTTTTTATTAGGGTGGCTCCATCAGTAATTGGTGTACTGTTGTCCTTGGAGGCCCTACAAGAAAAATACAAACAAAACAAACATGGGTATAAAAAGAGTACAATGTAAGTTTAGACAAACTGTAAAGAGAACAACAAAAAGGGTGAGTTTATAAATTAAGACTTATAACGCCAAAATAAAAGACTAAATGAGGATTCGGATTGGGAATTTCTTAAAACAACTAGGTACATTATTCCAAATGAATGCACCAGCAAAAGAAAAACTTTGTTTGCCCATTTCCGTTCGAACTTTGGGCAAAATCAAACCTGTGCTTTGTGCACTGCGAGTACGAATACTATGTACAGTTTCAGATTTTTTTAAAAGGATATTTAACAAATAGGCTGTATTTTGATTAAGGATAACAGAAAATATCATTTTACATTTAAACTTTTTCCATCTTTTTTGTGATGGGAACCCATTTCAGTTTGTTTAACTTAATTTAGGTAGGAGTTTTTAGATTGGCTCCCAAAATTACTCTGGCCATTTTTTTATGTTGTTTGATCATGACATCTTTTGTGTTCTCAGCACAGCTTGACCAGGCATTACTACAGTATTCAAACAAAGGTAAAATTGATGCATTAGCAAGGAGTTTTAATCCTTCCAGAGGTATCTTCTCGAACGACCAATTAATGCTATCCTCGATCCTATTTTTTATACTAGTTTTTGTCACATGTTCTTTCCAATTTAATGTTGGATCTAGCCAAACTCTTAAGTATCTGTAAGTGTAGACTAATGCAAATATTTTTTCTCAAGTTTAGCCAATGTCATTTGTGAACCAAATAACATAAATTCAGTTTTCTTTCCATTCAATGTAAGATTGTTCTCTTTTACCCATTCGTATACTTGTTTTCAATACAAATTCAAGGCTGACTCAATTTCATCACTGCTTTGACTACTAAAAAACAGAACAGCATCGTCTGCGTATAGCATCACTTGGCATAGGCATACCACACTAGGAAGGTCATTTACCATAATAGTGAACAACAACGGGCCCAAATTGGCGCCTTGTGGTACACCTGACACAGACTTCCAGCCCCCCCTTCCCGGTATCTAATGGTGCGTCCCTTATCGTCCAAACCGATTACGGTAAGGGAAGTGTAGTCGCGTATTAGTACAACCGATTTCGTGTCTGCTGCACTTCATGTATGCTGGGATGCGGGAATAAGGTGTTACTTATGGCAGCAAAGCCGCTTCCGAAGCTTCCAGCGCCAGTTCTGCCATGCCGGACGGCGAGCCGGGCAGACCAATTCGGCTACCAAACCAGTGATGATGACGTGCAAAGCATCTAGGTGCAAAACTGGTTATTAAGTTTTTTTTGTAAATTAACTTGGGTATCATCACTCATTAGCATGGACCTATCCACGGAGGACTATCCTATTGTTACTGGGAGGCCAATGCACAGCACACCCAGTAGCAATAGATAATCCTCCGTGGATAGGTCCATGCTCATTAGGCCCAGTCATTAGGCCAGGTTGGTAGACGAATTGGTCCGCCCGGCTCGACGTCCGCATGGCAGAACTGGGGCTGGAAGCTTCGGAAGCGACTTCGCTGCCAGAAGCAACGCCTTATCCCCGCATACACGAAGTAGATGTTCTAATAGTGACTACCCTCCTCTACCGTAATCGCTTTGGATGACAAGGTACATGTATATAGTACTCTTCGAGTTCTAAGAAATTCTAAATTCACGAACGTGACTTCAGGTCAGGTGACTTGAGGTGTCCCGACTTGAGGTCAAATGTCAGGTGTTGCATTTCCGTTGCTGTATATATGTGTGTGTGTTTGTATGTATATATGTATGAACCTTTTCCCAATGTACTACCGTTATTCAATTTTAAGATTAGAAAAAGCCTTTGTCGTATACAATAAGTTACATCTAATTTAAAGAGCTAAAAGTTGTCAGTAGAAAATATTCAAATATCATGTATCACGTTACTTCATTTAGAAAGGGGGATAGGATGAAAACAACAAATAAGAATATAAAAGAGGGAAAAGAAGATAGAGAGAGACATACAGATAGATGGAGAGTAATAGTAATAAAAAAGAGAGAAAGGCTGGGAGAAGAGGGAGTCATTGACAGACAATCAGATCCGAATTCCTTACATGACAAAAATGGAGATACCAAGAGTTAAGAAAAGCTTGTCTGTATTGCTATTTAGAACAGTGTGCAGTAATCCAAATATGAAGAAGCCACTGGTAAACAGTGCCCTTCGGGGAGATTATATTAAGATCCGTGCAAGGTGAGATGTTCATTGGTCAAAATACATCTCCCGGATTTGATCATAAGCTCTTACCTATAGGTTGTCCTTAATAAGGTGATCAAGATATTAGAAATAATATTTTAACGAATTCAAGAGTCATTTTGAAATTTATGCTAGGACCCCCTAAAAATAATCATAAAAAATTAACGTAGATTTAAAAAAAATGAAAAAAAAATATAAAAAATATACAAGGGTGCATATTTCGATCATATTTCCCTGGAAATCTCCGACTTTTATTTTAGTTCTTGCAGTTATATTCTAACAAGCTCATGGTGAGTTAAGCTGAGGGGACCGGAATACATCTTGCAAAATGCAACTCTTGGTGTGGATATATTTCTCACCGAACCTTGAGATTTCTTCTAAGATTAATAGAACGATATTTACGGCAGCGAGTATGTCGCCCCAAATCCCGAGATATTCGTCCTCTTGAACGGTGGTGAAGGTAAACAACCGTTAATAAACTACGCGTCCACATACCACCTGCCCCGCATGCATACAAACCAAGAGTTAATCAACTTTCCTTCTCACACACAAAAAAATCAGAATGGAGGAGTGGTAGGCGTATTATTAGTTCATATGATATGGGTGAAACATGGGTTGCATATTAGATAAGATTTGCCTTAGTTTATTGGTAAAGGTATCTTGTGAGGAATCCTCGTTATTGGATGGCAAACTTTCGTGACATTCATGTTTTGGGGGTATCGCCTTACACAGAAGCCTATCTCTCTCAAAAGAAATCAACGGACCTTGGTATTGGTATTAAGAGTTGTTCTTCGCTGAAATCGGATATTATCATAAATTGCCATGTATTTCATCTTTGGTTCTGTCATCCAAATACATTGTACATATCGGACAAAAAAATGGACAATGACAATAATAATAGATGATTTTCATATCTTGCAAGTCCTGGGAGCATGTTTCATCATTAAAATTTAATAGTTTGTCTGTAAATATTTTCCCTCTTAAGTGAACAAGGTACTATCGATATACGAGAAATTTGGTAAGTGAGCAAATATTGGTTTTGCAAATTTTCCTTCCCTTTTTCCTTGTTTCCTTTTAATGTTAACATATTGTTTGCTATTTCATTTTTAAAATATTTATTTATCTATTAATTTATTATATATATTTTTTTTTTCGGGGGGGGGGGTGTTTGGGATAACTGCAATTCTCTCTCGATCCACATGCAGCTCTCTCCAAAGTTGAGTTGTACTCTTCTTTTCATTCGGCTGTTAAAGATCGTTACCTAAGCCAAAGAGACACGCAATTAACAATACACGAGATCAAACGTACATGAATGAATGCCTAATGATGGGGTTAATACTGATATAACCCGAAACCTACCATCTGTGTTTACCCGGAGCAAAGACATCCACTTTCTCGGCCCACTCCTGCCGAAGGGGCTCCATTTAGCTCAAAGTAGTAATGGGGAAAGGGATCTGACAAAAGGATTTAAATGAAGGCAACAAACAGTACAGAGTTTAATCAGCCGGCGACCAGAAAACGCAGTCAGGTGATAACTTTAAGATATACTTCACTGGAAAGTGTCATTCTTTCGTGGAAGACAACGATGTGATAGTAAACAGGAAGAAGCATCTCATACTAGGATGGTCTTGGAATGCATGGAAGACTCGTGTTTTTAAAGGTTATTAATTGGAGCCGTTCAGAGGCATACATGAATACTGTATTTTCGCTATAATATCAATTAGATATTGTTAACTTTCATGTACCGGAAGGGCAAAGTGAAATCTAAAATCAAGGTTTTAGTAGTTCAACAACTGAGGACTACAATTACTATCAGATGTGGCGCCATGGTATTTTATAAGATGAGGAGATGAGGAACACAACATGACTATGACTTTTTGGCTCTCAATCAAGCGTTTATTTATATTGAAGTGAATGAAAGAAATGTATATGAACTGTACATGAACAAAAAATAGTACGCAAAGAATTATAATATGCTACTTGTGGCGAGTAAAAGATACATTTTAAGCGAATACTTCATTTTCTCTGTTGTTCGTATTAATTGAGTTCAAATTCTTTCTAGGTTTAAACCAGTAGTATTCACGATGGTGCTTACAAATTCATAGGAGGGTGCAAAGTCTTCTTTTGCTCTCCATCAGAATCAAACAACTTTTATAGATGATTAGAATGCTTTAAAATGGTTCAATATGTTAAGGAAAACATTGAGTACTTTCTGATAAGTAAAAATAAAACATTTTGTAGCTACCCTTGTTCCACTTCGCCGGACAATTTAGGTTTTCCGTGATTTTCGCAAAGCTTTATCATCTTTAAATGAATGACACTACATATACAGTGCGTATCAAAAAAAGTTTACACTTTGAAAAGCCCAGGATATAAAAAATATACAACATATGGGTAATTTTTCTCATCTAATCTTGGGTTTGGGTCTCATCTATCCAATGAAAGTAAAAGTTTTGACAGAATGTTACACTTGAGTGAGCACTGTCCATTTTTGTAAAGCTCGCAGAAATCTGTTTGCGCAGAATGCTCGTTTCATCCTGTGTCAAGGGGAGAGGTCGAAATCAAAATTACCCTGAGAAAAATTTCTCAACATTTCCCTTGCACTTTTTTTAGTCCACTAAAATAAAACGGATACATTCAAACATTTTGTAACAATATTGCCACCCAAATTGACATTTCAGCACTAAGTAAGCACAATATTTACCCTTTTCGTGCCAGCTGGATCTGAGGACATAACTGAATCTGAACAAAAGTTTATATCAAACATCTCCAGCATTTTTTCATTAAGTTTTTATCATTTAAAGTGGGTTTGAATTTCATTTTTCATTTAATACTCGTTTCTCCACACTTCTCCCAAGCTTGACAATGATTAACAAACTGAAAATCAAGCCTTAGCCATTTCATGTAAATCACAGCTCAGTGTAAAGCAAATATCGTCACTATGGCCTCGCTGTGTGGGGGAGTGGGGTAGGCCGCAATGCAATCTTCAAACTGTTTTGGGCAAGGAAACAAGTTAAAAAGGTAAAAGATATCTTCAAATCATTTTCAATAGCTAAATTCCAAGTGTTCTTCATGATTAAGGTCTACTTTAATTGGCATAACTATTTCAGAGTTATGCGCAAATCATTTTTTTCACTAACTTTTCAAAAGTAAGTGGTGCTCACTCAAGTGGAAATATTTTTTGACAGTTATATCGTCATTTGCTTAAATGGATCTATACCAATGTTAAAATGTGGAAAATTTTCACGATATACAAATGTATAATTTTACAGGATTTTTTCTAAGTGTAAACTTTTTTTTGATACGCACTGTATATGCTTCTGCGACCTTTGCTCCACATAGGACATAGATTAAGAATTAGGATTGCAATAGAGTTTTTGGTTCAGAATAAAGTTTATTCAATTTTGGAGTTTAGATTTTGTTTGGCTTAACGTGAAGATTTCTCATCGGAGTAATTGTCGCCGGAGCAAATGTCATGGAAATGTTTAAATATAACAATCCCGATTCCAAGCAAACGTTAAATTATGAATGATTTACCTTTGAAAACAATAAGCTAGGGTAATATTAATAAAGTCTTTAAGAAAATAACGCTGTTTGGAGCACGTTTGTGTTTGTGCGTTTTGTAAACCTTGAAAAAAATCACTCTTTCAAAAATTATTTGTTTTCGAAACGTACATATTCACCGGACAATGTGTTGTCATATTTTGCAAGCTAAGGCTAATTATCATTTGAAGTGCACGCACTTCTTGGCTATTATTCATATCTTAGTCAGTCATTTCGATACCTTACCCTAAACGACAACATTTACTCTTGACATCACTGTTAAAGTTGAACAGTAGATAATCTGTATAAGAATGGTAATTGTCACAATATTTCATATTTCAATATGTAATTTTCTTTCGACATAAAAACTCATTGGTATTTCGTCATCGACAACCACATTGGTTGTGGCATTCTAAAACTTGGTGTGAGTGTCGGAACTAATACGAACCGGGGATTTGAATCCAGGTCATCAAAATTCCCTCTGCAACTAGGCTCAACAAATACCAGTCTACATGGTGCTGTCGAGACTCACAGCAAGTCAACCGTAGACGTTGAAGTAGTTAGAGGGTATTATATGTGGCAGGACAGACGATGGAAAAGGTGAATGTGATTCCGTTTGCGGGGTAAAATATTCCACTTTTTAAAAACCCACCCAACCAGAGGAAAGACAAGATGGAGGGGAATGGGAGAAGTTCCTTGAACCAACATCTCGACTTTCATGCCCCTTTGAAATACGTATCTCATATTGGATTTCCTTGGGCAAAGAACATTATTACGAGTATTAACATGAAATAAAACCCGTGCCCTTCTATTACTCTTATAAATAAAACTGGCCCTCACATTTATTGGTGCTTTTCATCGCAGTGTCATTTCGTAGGGACATTTGCTCGGATTTGCTCACATCCTAATGAAAGTATGAAACTATAAGGAAAAGTGAACAATGAGAGTGGACTTATTTGATAATCAGAGAACAGATAACCCTAGATTTCCGGAAGAACTTCGATCGCGATTTGATATACCTAAAGAAAAGATCTAATTGTGGAAAATTAAAACACTACTACTACTACTACTACTACTACAACTACTACCACCACTTCTGCTACTACTACCACTACCACTTGCTGCCGCTATTACTACAGCCTCTATTACCTCTAAAAGATATTTTGTTTTGCGGTTCTTGTTTGCACCCGGAAATGTCATGTACCCTTAAAGGTCCAAAAACCTTCTTGTGGTCTTTAGTATCATCAACTAGGCAGCTCCCAGTAGCGCACCCTTTTGGTGCAAAATTGCACCGTTTGTTTTGGCGTGTTTTGTTTTTTATGACTAAAATAAAACAGTAGTTTACCAATAAACATTACCGCTTGACTAACGTCATCACCATCCTTGGCTAGTATGTTTTACTAATCTCACCGGAAATGAACTAAATTCTACATGAATTTTTACTGAATGAGCTTGAGTTCCGTGGCAGTTTAATTGGACAGATTTATATGACTTCAAGAAATCAAAGGATATAAAAAAATGATGTAGATAATGCAACGAAAATAAAAAAAAACCCATCGATATATGATTTTACCGTGTAAGGTAATATAAACGGTATTCACTTATTGAACAGGACAGGATGATTTATGTCAGGCTAACACCAGAAAAACATCAAACACACGTAGTTAATTTAATCTAACGTGATTAAGAAACACTATTTCGAAATTTTAAGGGTCATCGTGATTCCTTAGCAAAGGTGACTATATCTCCTTTCCACCTTTAATCAAGCTCATTTGTGTTCTTTGGAACCCGAATCTCCGATCCCCGTCCAACCGCGAGACCAGAATACAAACAGGTAGAAATGATGAGTTGGTAAATGCCTCGGGTCAGATTGCCATCCTGTTTGGGGCATCAAGCACTGGGGATAGTCTTATTTTCGGAGGCGTTTTAGAGGATGGTCCATTTAAATAAAGTTCTTAAAGAAAAAAAAAACTTCGAATTGACATTTTTACACATTGCAACAATGCTACATATTTTGATAACAATGTTACTAATGACACTCTTGTTACAGTCCACAATCACGAGATTTATAAAAATCACTCTCTTCAAAAAAAAATGCTGTATTTTTCCGTCCGAATTGTCGAGACACAAGGATCGGTACTTACACCACTTTCATTCATTCTACTTTAGTCAATCAGCTGCAGTATCAATTTTATTAGCGCCTAACCACAACCTCCCATATTATATTCAATTTGTATAAGTGTTATGGTAAGAGGTACATCGAGGCCGAACTGAGCTATGGGTTCCACCCAGTGTCAAATAACACTGACGTCACCATAGTATGACGTCACTATTTGTCCCAACGAGATACAGATCCCTCCACCAACATTATTCATTAGCCTTTAATGATTGCATTAGATAATACAATCGATGTGGAACGGGAAAAAAATCAATGGATGCTGGGTTTACTCTGATGGTGATTACCTTTCTCCTCTCTTCCTTCTTCCTCGATTTAAAAAAATAAGGAATAAGAGGAAAGAAAATATGATTATGTTCAACCCTGGGTCCGCTCTTCATTATCTCAACTGAAATTAGTTATTAGAGGCGAATGAACTAAGTGCACGCTATCAGTTTGGGGAAATTGAATTTTTTGAAATTTCAGAAAACATTACTATGCTTTCTACCCTTTTTTATTTCTTACACTGAAGCTTATATTATTGCACAACAAAATGTGAATTGAAATGATGAGGCAAACAATGAATTTCGTTAAAAAGTTTTTTCTTGCAGTGTCCACAGCATAGTATTCATTTATGTTTGTTCCCATTCTCCATTTTATTTTATTGGCTTGTTTATTTTTTTTCAAACCAAAATAAACGATACGAGTACGATTTTACACGAAATTTTTTGATTGACGTGCAACTGTCCGGTTTCTTACCGTTTCTAAAAACTTTCGCGCCGATCGGACCTTTCGACACCAAAAAGTAAGGGAGCTTTGATCAAACTGACCATGTAAAAATTGTAAATTTTCTTAGGAATATAAATACCAGACATGGTTGCATTATAGGAGAAAATAACACACTACTTTTTTAAGGTACGGCCATCGGCAAGATTTGAAGAAAACTCTGATATAACATTTAATTTGGCCATTGCTTCTGTAATAAATCGACTGTTATTGTCAATGTGTATTTTTCGTAATAAAACTTAATTACGTTTTTTTCCAAGTAACAAAAACGTTTAAGATGCTTCAAGAAAAACACCTAAATGCTAGACCTTAGACACTGCATTATTGTTCTGGTTCTGTTCTGTTATGTGTTCTGGTTCGTGATACTCTATTTCTGGTGTTATATATAAAAAAGGTGTATTAATTTCAAACGAGGACTGCAGAATGAAAAGAACATGCATCATAGTAGTACATAAATATTTCACCAAATCGATATGAAGTTTGCCGACAAAAAAAATAAATGAAGAAAAGGTATTTGAATGTGAATACGATCAGAGGAAACAGATGATCAGAGCAATATTCGCAAATTTATCTGGCTTTCTAATTATGTGCAATAAAATATCAATACTCAATAAACAAAAAAGGCCATGAGTGATTGATTGGTATACCTATATAATGCACGTTAGTTGTCTCATTTGCATGCACTTGATCTACCGTGAGTTACTCAGCTATTGTCTGCAAATCATACAGCTTTCCATACATCAAGTTATTGGACACAATATCTTCACGTATTATTCGGCATGCAAAAATTCATCACAATAACCATAATAACTGGCAATCAAGTTTTGTCCTTACGTCCCTACGGAACAATGACATTTGCGCAAATGTATTCTATTCATGACTAGATATATTTCGTCGTTTATGACCTTGTACTGCAGACATGATCAATAACTATACTTTCAGTACACGATGTTGTATGTTTATATATGTATCAATTTATTGTATTGTGAAATTGATCGATGACCTAATTCTACCAAGTGCAAATGTTAGGCACAAGGCCATCCCCTTTTTGTCATTTTCATCAGTCAGTTCAACCGAACATAAATGATTGTATAAATCAGACGATTCATTTATGTTGGTATTCTTCCAGATACCAAAGACAAAGGAAACTCACTTTTAATCAAACATTATCAATCCGAAAATGTATTAGCATTTGGTTATCATAAATCATTCAAGCATGTCAGGTAGAGCGCTGACAACACATAAGGAATTATAATTTTGTTTGAAAATGAATTTTTTTTGGACAATGATTATCTTTGGAACAAATCATCGGTGAATATACGAGTATTCTTGTTGCACCCTTAATTCGATTGCTTAGCATAACTTAGACTTAAGAATGGGATTTTCTGAAGTGATACTATGGCGCCTATTTCAGAACGCCATATTGGTGAAGACGAGAAAAAAGGGTTGATCAAACTTTCAAGTTATGAGAGAGATGAAAATAATCATTATTGACCAAAACTCATTCGTGTTGAACACTTTTTAGTGCGTGTGATCATTTGGAAATGCCACAACATATATCATCGAAATTTTCACGTATGGCTTTTTAAATTCCCAAATCAATCCGAGAAAGATTATTCTGTAATTCACTCTCACAATAATAAATAATTGAAGCAAAGCTTTGTTCAATTATTCATGAATTTTAAGAAAAAAAATAATATGTAAGAAGTCGAAGACAGTTGGAATACTCTAAATCTAATGAAAAAGAAAATATCCTCTTAAGGTGAAACATTCTTGTGCTCAGCATTTTATGCAGGAAGAGTTAGGGTGTCATATTCAGGGTGGAATTAAGAAATTAAAGCTAATTTGCTCCCAGTTATGTCATCTGGTTGACACATTCTTGCATGTACCTTCGACGTGAGAGGTCAGTATGAGTGCGATAAATTTAGATGAATCTAAAATGCAGGAATCCAACTGATGAACAAGACAGACCCATCCCCTAGGCACCATCTAATTGAAATAAATATTGGAGATTGCCGGGCTTACGTCTGTAACTCATAAAGCTATTAAGATCTAGCTTGTTTCTCCTTGCCCAATACCTAAGGTAGAGATTGCTTTGATTGAAATCGGTTTCTATCATGAAATAGCTCCCTGACCTTGCTTATCGAACTAGTATCTGTAATTCCCTTTCGAAACATATATCACAGGTATAAGGTTTTATCTTTGCAGTTTCCTTTATCGGTGGATGTTTGTTATAGTTCTCATATCAGAAGAAAATTTGTATTTTAAAGATTAATCGAAAGAATAAATACTGCATATCATGCTCTATGTAAAATGAATGATAATGTCAGGCCATTCTAACCAATACCTCGGCATGATTTTAGACGGTTACGAGGAACCCCAATTTCACTTGCCAAATACCGTCGGAAAAGATTGAGAGTATGGTTTGTTATGATATCCCCTTTTGATAATTCGTATGTACATGTAAGTCATAAAGGTTTTACAAATTTATACAAATTTTGTTTCATATAGGATGATAGGTATTTGTAATCGTTCACGAATATGCACCAGGAAACGTAATGAAGAAGGTTGAAAGTATTGTTACTCCGTTATTATATTGATAACGTTAGAAATCAAATTTTATCTTGAGATCTTAAATAAATTAATCCATCTAATAGTTGGCACATATTGTGCTGCTTACAGGCCTTTATCTTACGTCTATTTCTGTTTCTCACTTTCGTCTCTCGCACACACACACACCCTCCCTCACACACCCTAGCACACGCCAATGCGTGCGTACAAAACTCACTGTTTAATCTACCCATACATATTGCCACAAATTTAGTTCATAGGCCAAATATACATGTGTTTATAGACAGAAATTCGCAACAGGTTCACGAATAAAATATTTGTTAACTCTTAATACATTTAAAACCGAATTAGCAAAGTGGTGTGTAACTTTTATCCAAATATGGCTAAAATAAAGCATGTCTGAAATTCCTCTCTCAATGCTCACGAAACCATATCTCACTTGTACACCCGATATCCCTTCACAACTTGAAACACTTCCATCAGTGGTTGACATTAAGTAAAATCACGATTTACGTAACTCTGTTCCCAAAAAAATTCGATTGACCTATACAAAACACTGAATTGTTGTCCAGTCTCATTTTTTGTCAAGAGTAGGACTTTGAATAATTTCATAACGCCTTATGACTGCAAGTTTAACTTTCGAATCGTAATGTTCATGAAAATGCGGGCATTCGATACTAAATGTAACACTCTGGTACCAGCATGAAGGATTATCTCTGACCTGATATACCCAAAAGGGAAAAATCAATTTCTAAACTCTTTTAGCCTGCAATACCACGGTTTTCCGTGAGTGTAACCCCTTTGGCACACTAACGTCATCGGCAACATGATCCGCCATATCTCATTGGAAGACGACAGGTGGTCGAAGGGCTCCAAAGTTTGAACTAAAAAGTCTAGACCTCTATTGTTGGCATTTGTTACTTTCTGGTTAGAGTGGCAACATGCTTCATTTAATGAGAAGCAATCGATTGCAATGTCAGAACTAATGAAATGTGAACAGTTAAAAGGACGGGAGGTTTTAACCTTCCAATGCATATCAATGTAACCGATAAGGGGCAGATTCAGAATTTCACAAAGGGGTAGGTTGGCACTAAAATGGATCTATATTAACATTTTTAGCAAGCACCTTTCAAAACAATGACGATATCATTATCATTATTATCAAAATTATTATTGAGTTTAAGACAAATATATAATTCATAAAAGACTAAGGAAAACAAATATATTAAGAGAAAATCGCGTATTTTAGTATCTTTATCATCACTTAAATCTAGATTTTGGCATCTCTTTCACTGAGCAACTTAAACGCTTTCCTGTCTATAGGATTATCGCGTAAATTTATTCATTGCCGGGTTCATAATTCCTAATCATTTTTTTCTCATCGTAAAACGTGATTAATTCAAACCATTTAATTACGTCATAAATTTCATTATATTACGATATAATGAATTTATTGATATTGCGTATAATTACCCATCATTTCCCCCAATGATTTGGGGGAGGGTCCTCGCCACGAGCCCCCGTAAGGATCCATCTCTGGTAAAATATGCGTCTGAAATCCTGTAAATTATGAAAATACTTACCTGATTTTCTTATTTACGAGATAACTCATACATCTACTTGATTTGCTAGTTCAGCCCTCTGGACTGCCATACCCGAATAGAACTCCCAAGGATTTAAAAAGCGCGAGCGCGCCCTCTCCCGTTCAGGCTTACTACCCATGATCACCGCGCAATTAGCGTCCATCTTCCTCACCTTTCGCAAGCCCATACGTTGAAACATGTTGCTACGCAAGGCGGAGGGTCGGTGGGAGGGTATCAAGTAGATGTATGAGTTATCTCGTAAATAAGAAAATCAGGTAAGTATTTTCATAATTTACTTCAATAACTCCATACATCTACTTGATTTGCTAGACCAGCACGGACTCAAACCGTAGGGAGGCATGTTTTCAATTGTAAGCCTAAGAAAATTTAAAAGAAAAAACAAAAACAACGAAATTTAGGGAGAGGGGGAAAAAGCCGCAGCTGCTTTAAGCGCCGAAGCAGCAAATCTCGCCTCGCTGGACGGAATGTCCTTCAAGTAGAAAGAAGTGAAGGAGTTAGTTGAGCGCCAAAAGGCGGCCCTCAAAAATGTCCTCGAGAGGAATGCCCTGTATACTCAGGAATACTAAGTATCATGGGCCCTCGGCCTAGTGTCAGGAGAACAACATCACCTGCTGACTAGAGCGTAAGAATTGAAATTTGTTGAAAATTTCAACAAGAATCGTGATCGGAAAACTGAAGCTTTTAAGGCTCAGTAAGTGATCAATCGACCAATCTGAGAAGGCGAGATATCTCAGAACCCCTACCGAAATTTAAGCGTGCCGCTTGCTAGTAACTAGCATGCGACTAGCAGGGCACTCGCTTAATAAGCGAGTGCATGCTAGCGAACAGTCCCTGCTCGCTAAAAGATCGCTTAACTATTACTCTGCACGCATATCACACGCTTATTAAGCTAACCGCATGCTAGTTACTAGCATGCCGCAAGCTTGCGCAAGCTAGTCGCACGCTTCCCGCAAGCTTGGAAATTTCTGTAGGGGAAGCCTCCGCGTGGGAGAAAGCGCCCAGAATTCGATATCTGTCTCAAATGCGTGAGGGCAGAAATCTGCAGAATTCTGATAGAGAGCTGTGGTAAAAAGTTACTAGCGGTCCGAAGGGGACCAGGAACGACGGAGAGTAGGGATTTAGGAAGAAAACCACTCGTAAGGCAGACAAGGGTCGAGAAAGCGACTGAGTGCCATCCTGTTAATAAGGAATGCCGCGGACATGTTGCCTATGTAGAATAGAGCAGTCTGGTCAAAACAGCTCAACCGGGCGTGTCAGGGATACAGCGCGGTACACATCACGACAAAAGTGTGTTAGACCGAGTGATCGAGAGAGAACTCAGGATCCCCTTTCTCCCATACTGATTGAAGCACCCATCTGAGGGTGCAGTGCCCGCGGTGGAAGAGGTGGCTTGGCTCAAGCCACCATCGCCGAGAGAGCCCGTGAGGCTAGGCTGCGATGGCTGTCCGCTGGGCGGGGGAATCCCTAGCAGCAGCAAGTGTACGCCAGAGGGAGCTGGCGAAAAAAAATCTGTCACGATATTACGTGTAAACGACCATCAAGAGATGCTCTAAACGAACAGACATCGCCAGATATGATACCTCAACCGTTACATTCCCAACGGAATCGAATGAGGTAGCAACGGCCCTGTCCTATCAAGTTAGGGACGGAAACTGGCTAAGAGTGTCGAAGTCCTCGCTTGAAGAAACAAGCGAGACTTGAGGAAGTAATCACAAAATTTCCATCAGTCTGCGGTGAGAACCAGTTGTTTATGAAAACAGTCACAAGGCCTGTTTCTCAGGTGATCGTAAGAGCGAGCACCGCCGGCGCCGGTTGCGGCAGCGTGGAACAGTCCGATATCGGTAAGATAAGGAGCTCCAAAAAGCTGCGGGGGGGGGGCGGCAAAAATGACGCCCTAAGCAGCGGGGGATGAGAATCTAAATTTCTAAAAGAAGAACTCCAGTGAAGTAAATCACGTACATGGAGAGGCTCATCCACAGTCGGCCCGAGAGAAGGCGGGTCGTAGTGATCGTGGTTAGGAAGGCATAAGCATACATCCATCCACTGTTACATCATCCTCGGTCGTGCGGTGACCCTGGCCACATGCCTTGCATGGAAGGAGGATGAAAGCAGCATGCGGGGCGACTCGAGTGTGCCGTGAAAAAAATTTCTAAGAAGCCGATTCGACTAACGGGCACGGTAAAGACATCCACCGTAGACCACTCCGCACAAGGAGGGAGCGGCGGAGACGCCCGCAAGATTGACCCACATAGAGGGCAGTCTATAAGATAGACAGTTAGAGCTCGACCGATGGTCTGGCGGTGTACAGTTTGGTGTGAACTCGCCGACCCGGTACGGTGGGTGTGCCCAGAAAGTAGGCATAGAATGCCGACAGAGAATCCTGGGGCTTTAAACAAGTTTGAACGCGCGTACATAGCCAACAATCTCATGAGATGTACGGCGGTTACTTTCCTCCGAGATGATGTTTACCCAACCGGGAAAGACTCGGGGAACAGCTGTGAATGTCAACAGGAGGGATATCTAGCATATGAAAAGCTGATTCCTTCCACGTATTCGGTGCGGGTGCTGCCGGCGGTGTCCGGGGGGACGACCGGTGATGGCAGCTCGGGCAGGGTTCGTACGAGCCGCCCGAATACGAGACAAATAGGTTAACATAACCATAATGCACCGGGTGGTGAAGGCATAGTGATTATTAAGCACAGGAGAACTTTTAATCGCCGTGACATTCAGATCCGATATACATACTCATAAGCTCGGAGAGCTATGAGATAGTGAGACATACCGCTGAGCGGTGATGGTGCTCATATCAGAGTCGCCCTCTCTTCAGCGGCGATCGCTGGAGAACGGGTGTCTGTACTAGCCCTGACTCTGGCGTTGCAAGGGTAGGAGCTAAGTAAGACAGGGCACCCTTACTTTCGAATAGAAAGTGAGGTTCAGGCCAGAAAAGCGACGGTCCCGTCGCCTGGGCGGACGGTCCGCGGACGTGATAGGTTGTCCTCTCAAAGCAGCCAAACATTCTCACGAGAGAAGTGCGGCATGCGGTATGTAAGAGATTCATACCTCCAATCTACGGGCCCGCTTAGGGGGAAGAATGGAGAGAGTTACCGCTGAAGGAGTCGTCGCCGTATGTGAGCTTGACGTAGAGGGCGAATTCGGGAGTACCTGCATAATAATCGCCCCCCCCCCTGCCTCTGCCTTCTCGCTAGCCTCGAGAGGCTTGAAAATATCGAGACGGCGGCGCCGGAGCCTGGCGCTTCCGGGCAGCAGCAGAGCGGGGGTGGGTTTACACCCACGGAGCTGGCGGCTTCCTCGTCGTAGGAGCCGCCTCGTCTAGAGCGACCCCGTCACTCTCCGAGACCCCCAATTCGGCCGATTGAGCTCGGAGCGCCTGAAGAGGCGGGGCGAGAAAATATGGACTCCCTTGCTTCATCAATACCCCCGCTCGGAGGGTAGATGTGAGGTAGATACTTGTCAAGCAGCGCCTGAGCGCTTACTGAAAAGTCGACCGCGGGATAGGGGTTGTCCTCGTAAAGGGAGTCTCGCTCTATGGACTGAACCGGGGGGTTGTCCAGTAAGCGCCGGGGTGGCCCCGCGTGTCGGCTGGGACACGTGCTCTGAGATCGACGAAAATGCTGGAAAGCACACGCGATCTTGGGGCACCCGGTTAGTCGGTGCACTGGCTGGCGATTTAACAGAATCGCTCGAGGATTTCCCGGGTGTCTGGTGGTTATTGCCCACTTGTCTCGCTTGATGCTCAGGGGCATCAGCGGGGTGAGTAGACGTCGAGGGTGGGGTGAACCCGCACTACTCGAAAGCAGAATGTAGCAGCATGGATAGCTGTAACATCTGACCACCGACACAAGGGTCTGAAGGAGGGACGCCCATGGCAACAGGGCTGGCCGACCTCACCTTCGACCTCTTCTTCTTCGCGGCCTCCGCCGGTGTGGCCGGGGCAGAAGAAGGCACAAGAGGCACGGGTGATTTCTTACGATTTGCCGCCCCTGGCAGGGCGGCCGTCAACAACGAAACTTCACCCGAATCTGACGGGGTCAGATTGTGGTCACAGTCTGATGTGTGACGCCTCTCGTGGTAGCAGAATGTAGCAGCATGAATAGCTGTAACATCTGACCACCGACACAAGGGTCTGAAGGAGGAACGCCCATGGCAGCAGGGCTGGCCAACCTCTCCTTCGACCTCTTCTTCTTCTTCTCTTTCTGCGGGCTCCGCCGGCGTGGCCGGGGCAGAAGAAGGCATGAGAGGCACGGGTGATTTCTTACGATTTGCCGCCCCTGGCAGGGCGGCCGCCGACAATGAAACTTCACCCGAATCTGACGGGGTCAGATTGTGGTCACAGCCCGATGTGTGACGCCTCTCGCGGTAGCAGAATATAGCAGCATAACATGTATGACTGTAACATCTGGCCACCGATAAGAGGGTCTGAAGGAGGAATGCCCATGGCAACAGGGCTGGCCGACCTCTCCTTCGACCTCTTCTTTTTCTTCTTATTTTGCGGGCTCCGCCGGCGTGGCCGGAGCAGAAGAAGGCACAAGAGGCACGGGTGATCTCTTACGATTTGCCGCCCCTGGCAGGGCGGCCGCCAACAACGAAACTTCACCCGAATCTGACGGGGTCAGATTGTGGTCACGATCAGATTGTGGTTACAGTCTGTGTGACGCCTCTCGCGGTCAGGGGCTGGGCGATCTCTCCCGATGCTGTCAACGGAGGACGACTTATACGGCAGAGATCCTGACCTGTGCCGGGGGGAGAGAACCGCACTCTCCCTCCGGACTTCTGGTGACCCGGTAGCCGGTGGGTCGCATAGCCCTATGGGTGCTGCGGCGGCAGGACCTAGTTTAGGCTTGGAAGCCTTGGCTACCACTTTTTCCTTTGTCCGAGACCGTGGCACCACAGTCTCGGCCTTCCTTCTCTTAGCATCCGACCGCAAATTCGGAATGCTGATCGACGCACCCTCATACTCACCGCCGCTGGGCGCTCACCGCGGCGTCCCTCCTGCTCGCCTGGAGGCGGCCGACTTCTGTAACTTGCAATCGGGACGGTCCCCGTGGAGGGCACCAGGTCCTCTGGGGCTGTGTTAGTCCCATTCAAAGATACCTCTCTCTACCCTGAAAAAGGAAAAACAAGAATTTTTCTTTTTCTTTTTTTTTTTTTTACAAAGATCTCGCTTAGATTAAAAGTGGAGACCGGAGTGGTCTTTCCCTCCTCCTAAAAGAAGTTTGTTTGAGCAAACAGAACAAAACAAGAGGGGAGGGGTAGGGAGGAAGAAGAACCTAAGAATAGTTTAGGTATCTGCCTGTAAGAAAATAAAAAGGAGGTCGGAGACTTTGAAAAAAGAGACTCCTACAAGGTTCCCCTACTATATTCTCTTTTTTTTGTGCCCGAAGGAAAAATTCGAAACAAAAATTCAAAAATGAATGCAAGTTCAGAAGAGAACGAAGTTTCCACCTGCGAAGAAACACAAAAACAAGCATTTCAGAGCAGGAAGAAAAGGGATTGAGAGACAAATAATTCCAGATAAGAGAAATTTTACGATAATTTCCAAGAGGAAAAAAAAGTAACCTCCTGTGGAAAGGTAAAGAAATTCAGAACAGGAGGAAGGAGGAACGTCTCTAGTAACGATTCCAAGAGGAAGAACGACACAGTAAATCCTCAAAGGGAATCGTAGAGCCCGCCTGTCGAAATAAAAAAATATATAAGACTAGGAGGGAAGAGGGAATTGAACGAAGAAAACAATTCCGGGACAGGTCAAAAAAATTTCTAACAGGAAGGAGACCCCACCTGTAAAGAACAATTTTTTTTTTTTTTTTAGGGGGGATTGAATAACCAAACAATCATCAGGTATAATTGCGTAAGTCGAATTAAACAATCCCCGAAGCGTCTGTGAATAAAATATTAATCAAGAATTTTATTCAGAACAGAAAGGAAAAGGAATTGAGCTTTAGGATGCGCCTGTGAATAAAATATCAATCAAGAAATTTATTCAGAACAGAAGGAAAAGGAATTGAGCTTTAAGATCCGCCTGTGAATAAAATATCAATCAAGAAATTTATTCAGAACAAAAGGAAAAAGGAATTGAGCTTTAAGATCCGCCTGTGAATAAAATATCAATTAAGAAATTTATTCAGAACAGAAAGGAAAGAGAATTGAAGAATTAATCAATCAATAATCAATCGAAAATCTTAATAAATCAATTCCAGAAAGCAAGGAAGGAACAGAGTTGAAGATCCCAACCTGCAAAAAGAAATAACAATAACACCCTCGACAACAAAGTGTAGAGGCTGTCTAGAATTCAATTCAAAAACGGCACCAAAAGCCACCACGCTTTGAACGTGAAGAACAATAACCATGACAGGTGGTGAAGGCTTGCTGCCACGTAGGCAGGCCAAGCCCGGTGCCTCGCGAACGCGCTAGCGATGCGGCGCGACGAGAACTCAAACGTTAGAAAAACAATTTAAGTGTCACCAAAAACACGTCTAAAAAGTCACGCCAAGTGTAAATTCTGAACACAATCTTACACACAAATGGAAAGATTGAAATTAAAAGGGAGAATGCACCACAGATAAGCGAAAATAATATACCAAAGCTCAAAAAGATTTGAGCTCTTAGGAGACTTATCTGAGCACGTCTTGACAGGTGGCTTGCCGAAAGCAAAAGAGGAAGATGGACGCTAATTGCGCGGTGATCATGGGTAGTAAGCCTGAACGGGAGAGGGCGCGCTCGCGCTTTTTAAATCCTTGGGAGTTCTATTCGGGTATGGCAGTCCAGAGGGCTGAACTAGCAAATCAAGTAGATGTATGGAGTTATTGAAGTAAATTAGTGTATGAGGCAAGTTAACTAAAGTGCATCAACTTGATGATGAATTCTAATAGAAACTTGGATGTTATGATAAATAAAAATGAATGAAAATAGGTGAACACTTCTCGGAAATAACTATAAAAAAAAACTCTCTCGGGAATAACTCGGATACAATTCTCGGTGAAACTGCAACAAACAACACAAGTTATTTGTGATAAAGATGTTCAGATTCATATATATTTTTAACAGAAACCTTAATTTCGGTTTAAATATCTAAAAAAAAAAATTACGTACACTAAAAGAGATTCATCACTGCTTGAAGGTGGACTGAAGAGCAGTTTTAAATAGGATACACATTTATAGATATTCTAGATTATATCTTCATCATGTTAGCTTTTCTAAAAATGGCCATTTCTCCATTTACAATTTCGTGTATCCATTTTCATAATTTCTACTTTTCTATAAGGTGGCTTTGTGAGTCAGAAATGGCGATGTCACCTTTCCTTTTACTCACTTTTATCAAGGTGAGAACACAGACATTGTTTTCTTCTTACAAAACGTGAACGGTCTTAAATAAGTGAGACAATTTCTCCTTGATGCTTTTAGACAATATTTCATGATGATATTGATGAACATTAAGGATGATGGAATTACATCCCCGGAGTCTATTTCATATAGATCTGAAAAAAAGAGGACATGGCTTAAAATAATGACTCACATTGTAGAGGCTTTAGGTTGATAAAGTGCTTAAAATAGAGCATATAGTTAGTTCGAAGAGAATGGCTATCTTTGTACTGTAGTAAACATGATTATGAGAAATCTAGGGTCAGAAAACTAAATTCGGCCAATGACGATAGTGATGTCAGTGTAGTTTTAGAAAGGTGAAAATGCTTTAATGACATTTTATGATGCTATTAATGAACATTTTAGAAAGTAAAATTATGTCACAGGACAAGAGAAATTTCTCTAATTCGAGAAGCTTTAGATAGCAAGGAAAAGACAAATATGTTGTCTTCCATGTTTGTCCTTTTTTGTTAGAAATTTCCTTTAAATAAACATCGATAAATGCAATGCAGTCTTTATTTTGTTCCCATTATACTTTAATAGATAGGGCATCAATTAATGAACAAAAGAACATAAAATTAATCAAACTTATCATGAATACAAAAATAATATTGAAAGAGTACATACACACACACTTACCGTTTGAATTCTAAAAAGAAAACATATGTGAGAGACAATCAAAATAATATTTTGGAGCTTGTATGTATTTCATGTTCCCTTTAATACGATGTTTTCACCTCTTAATTCTGAGACACCTAACTGAGATGCCACACCGTTTTAATCATGGTTAAACAGAGTCACACTTCAAGTGTTTTATTGTACTATTTATCTAGTCGTGGAGTATTCAAACTCGCACACCCACCAAATGAAGACTATAATGTATTGACATCCTGGATTTAAATTTTTTTAAACATTATGCTTTATGATATTTTATGACTGACGTAGTTTTGGCAGGTTGCATGTTGATTCAATATTTATTCTCAGTACATATTTTGTTTAAATGTCTTTTGCAGTGTTTTGTAGTGATTTTGAAAGGGATATACGGTAACGATTATTTTGACCACACATCATGTTGGCCAAGCTCCTTTAAGTCTTGGATTTAGAAACAAAAGTGATTCATTCTACATCATGGTTGGGTGGGTGGATGTGTGCATGTGTATGTGTGTGTGTCTGTTGGTGAGGTGGGAATGGGTTTGGTGAAGGTATGGTTGCATTGACGTGTGGATATGTGCTCACAGTGTTTGGGTCGTTGGATGATTTTGATGAATGGGAAAGAAATTTCACATAGACTTCTGTTTAGTGACACATCATTTTCTCCCTTCGATTACAATACTGAATTACCAAACACTGGCACGAAATTTCACGTTCTATGCAGCGTGACAATAAGTTTCTTTTATCCAAATAATATATTTTGGTTCATATGATATCATTCAATATTCATGTTGACAACCTGACTGAAAAAAATATAGGAAATAAAAAAGAGCAATACTATCGTAGACGTTAATGTTTGACAAGCATTAAACTTTTGTTCAGGAAAATCATAATTGCATATTCAAGACAGTGAGGAAACTAATGTGGGTAAAATATATCAACTTGCCAAACAACTGGCTGAACCATGTCCTAACTAGCATGTAGTAAAAACAGAAATCATGGCTAATCAGATCATGAAAATTAATTCCAAAATAATTGCCCTTTTCTTTGCGAGTCTTTATTCCAAAGACAAGGCTACATCACCAGAAGTTCGGGCCGAATCCCAGTTTAAATTCACTTCATTAGCCATCACCTGTAAAGGCGAATTTCAGAAATAACTCAGACGATTGGTAAATATTCATTGGGATAAAGATATGACACTTAATCTAATGACTTGATACAATCAACCGCAGCAAACACGAAATACCAAACCCACTTCACAATAAAGTCACGGAGCAATGATTTGAGGCACATATAAAAATATATAAAAGGATGAACTTTTAATTCATGCTGTATTAAACATTGTTTATAAGGATACAAAAACACAGAAAAAATATGCTGACACTATCAAGATATCTGAGACTGAAAAATCATTCACTAAATCTCTTGGGGAAGATTAATATACACTTTAGTGTATATGGGATGAAATTAGTATGTTGTTTCCGGTCACTTTTTATCTCAACGATTTCTGTGATTTTTTAAATTTTATTTATTATTATTATTACTATTTTTTTTGGGGGGGCCTTCATTTCTATAACATATCGCAGACACAGGTTACAAGTGGGACCTTGCAGCTAAGATTTTGTTAAAAGTTCAATCAATGTTAACCTATGACCTTAATAAATGGAAACCATTGGAATTCAAAATCTACTTGTCCCAGTGTACCATCAAAAACTTAAGTGACATATATCCTCAAAGAAAAAAAATGAACAGAAAGAAAGATATTTTACAATGTACAGGTAAGGTGTTTATCGATACCCCAATTATCTTAATTTCTCAGAGTGGTATCAGACTTTCAGTTCTAGTTTATAACTAAAGATGCACGTGCATACCCATCAAAATGATTAATCATTTTGGACTCCGCTCAAACTAGAAGCAACAATTATTAAGCACCATTGCTTTCTGTTTCATTCTTCAAAACAACCATTTCTGCAACAAAAATGAAGACATCGGCGTTCTCTGAACCATGATAATCACTGGCATCTGACATCTGCCACCATTTTTTTTTCATAGCTTGTTTGATATTTTATGAGCAATCCTGTTTAGACTGCATTTAATCTACCGTCGTGCCCTTGGTTTCTGAAATGTCTCGTTAACCTTCACCTTTGATTCGTAGCTACTCCCTTCCTATAATTGAATTCGATCATACATGGCATTAAGGTCCATATCCTTACTGCAACCTTCTATATCAAATTTTTTTCCCCAAAGCTTTCGAGCTTCAAACCATTTTACATTTTTTAATATTTCTTGATAAATTTGAATTCACTAAGGTTAATGATATATTGGTGAGAATTCAAATTATTCTTGGTGCATAATTCGTGTTTTTCAGCTATTGAAATAATCATTTATTTGTTGCCCTTTCCCGATGACCACTTGAAATAAGATAATCAACGATAATGAGAATGATAATAATGATACTGCTAATAATAACAATAATACAAAAATCGCCGTGCATGTAACTTGCACGTCGCCCATTATTTGCAAGCTTTGAGCTCTTGGTCTTCTCCAGGTGTATTTGAAACAAAATATGATTGAAAATCGGCAAGTTGACTAAATCGGAAAAATATATATGTATAAGCAAAAAGATACTAGAACGAAAAAATATTTTCCTTTGAATTAAAGCATATATCCCATATATAAAGTTATGAATGTACTTTGTATGACATTTTTAGATTTATAATCTTCGGAGCAGGTGGAACGAACGGAATGATCAACAAAATATTATCGATCTGATCTCTGCGCTGCATTGTATACTAATATTTCATTTGACATATCATCATATAACCTGTAATGCTTAAATGTGTATTAGATTTACCTATTTCAACGGGATCGTATATATTCTCAGCTTGCATATGACAGTATGTTGATTGAAATAATCAAGTACTATCTTTCATTACACTTAACCTAATTATACACTAACATATTATGTGAAAAGGAAACATGCATGTTAGTTGGGTAGAATAGTTGGTAAAAAAAGAATGTTTGCATAGTACGTTCACGCAACATTGCATACATTTAATGTCGTATTGTGTGTTCTTATCAAGGCGATCCCATGATAAAAAAATCAGCCATTTTCAACATTTTTCAACCTGCCGTCCAAACGAAGGAAGAACTTCAATTTGCTTTGTGGTTATATTAAAGTACTACTGGGTAAACATGCAAAAAACTGACAACCAACAAAAATGTGTTGTCCATAGGTGAATTAGAGCTTAATGTTGCGTGTCGTACGGGACTGTACGACACACAACATTTTCACCTACAATTTACCCATTTTTTGTGTTGGTTATTAGTTTTTCACATGACTACCCACTATAGCTTTATCATTGACGAAAAAGAATATTTTATCGCTCAATCAGGCATTCGGCTAGGAAACTAGAATTTGTTATCAAAATGTCCCGTACGACACGTATGGAATCGCCCATCAAACAAAATGTGCATGTTTATTTTTACCAAATAATTTGGGAAAATACACTGTGGCATTATTCATGAGATTAATGTATTTCTTCAAAGGGGGTGGCTTTAAGATTTAATTAGACTATTCACTGTAAAATGGCGTATACCCCCCTTCTTAACTATTCTTCAGTTTTTATACTATCCGTCAAATGTATTTGTAGAACAATGACTCAAACATGCAACATTCAAAATACTTCTGAATTCTTAGACCAAGCAAGATTTTCCAAGTAATAATAATAATACATATTCCTGAAACCAATATTGGTACTGTTCACAGCTTGAAACAATACATCTCCTTTTGTTGATATTGATATATAGCATACCTTGACTTAGTGGTTTCGGTAAAATATTCACGCATACCTCAACATACGTTTTCAAACACCAGGGAACGTTTAGCTAAGTTGCGTAAATTAGCAAAGTACACAAAAAGTAATTGGTGCTATTAAACAGTGCGCTCAGACACACTGTTTATTTCCTCATTTCTTTCACTACGCCAACAATGATTCATATTACTTAGTTTGATATCTTTTGTTCATTATTAGCCACAGCCACGGGCAGCCTTGGGGTAATTGAGAAATAAAAACAGTAACACAGAAGATACAAATAATTAGTAGTTTAAAGTTGCAGGAACCAGCTCTCCTTTTTCAACCTCTTCTGCTTTCTTTTGATTATTTTTCTCATTACTTAGAAGAAAGAAAAAACCCAGTCCGTCTCTTGAGCCGCCCTCGACAAAGAAGCTTCCATATATATATCTTCTTTTGAAATGAGTCGCCGCTGCAAGTAATCTATTGTGTTTCATTATTGAGAAATCATTTTCTATTGATAAGAGACCAGGGGAGAAAGATTATGTTTAAGGTTTTTTCATCATGCCTTTACTTAACACTTTAGGGACAAATTTGCTAATCGTTACTTTCAACCAATTGTGATGTTTTATAAGCTAATCATAGTTGGGTCTAATCATTTACTATAACTTCGATGAAGTTGTTTGTGGAAGGGTTCAATTCATCGTGCAATTCGGGTAAACTTCTGAATTCCAGTTTACTTGCCCACTTTCTCCAGTAATCTATTCAAACCTATCTAGATATTTAGGTAATGTATAATCTGATTAGTCAATTTGGTAATTCACTGAATTATTATTTTTTAATTATTTCTTTGTATTGCTTTGTTCATTAACAATTTTATATCGTGTTTGAAGTGATCAACTGTGTGATCCCCCGACCCCGCCCAGTATTTAAAAGTTATTTTGAATAAAGATCCATGTCAAGCTAACTTTGTAACATTTAAAGCCGACTGTTAGAAAAAATAACCTTCTCTGAGTTAGCAATTTTGTTTATTAAAGGAGAACACTGATAGAGGTTATCAGTACAAACACTTGTTTCGAAGCAAATACCATAGTGTGTTTTAAGATACCACAATCTTAAGCTTATTGGTATCATAGATTAAGACTAAAACAAGTGTCAACGATTCGCTGCGATATCATTGCATAATCACGATAACATACGTTGATGCCACAATAGTTAAGGACTTGTCTTACACAATTATGAAAGAACGAATAAAAAGGTTATGAATCAAATAATATTGTAGATACGGTTTGGTATACATATTCCTTCATCATGTTCATATTTCTTACCTTAAAAAGTCGCAGTATATTTGCAACCATACTCGAGACCGGACTGGCCGCTGCTCCAACAACGGCAACGGTAGGTTGAGGCGCCACGTAATGGGGAGTGCTCCCGTTCGGGCAGGTAAAGGAGTCCAGATCAATCCTGTTCGTTGTAGACGAAACAAATTCCATAGCCTGTTCCAAAGCATAGGTATCCCTACTGCAAGTATCAAGTATGACAGCACCGACATCTATTCCAGGAAGCAAGTGTCGGTCGTTGTTGATCCTCTTTAGGGCATACACCATGGCTTCAAGCCTCTGATAGCCACCTAAATCAAACTGGCCGCAGCCATGGTTACCGTTCTCATGAACGGGGAAAAGTCCTCCAAGTATCACATCCCCTGGAAGTTCGATTCTTTCCATACTTTGGCACCAACATGATGTAACTGAGTATATGACAAGTAAGATGATACATTTTACATTTAATGTTCTTTGATTAGAGGCAGGGTTCAATCTTCTGATATCATACATTTTCATATCAACCGATTTGAATTCGGATTTCCTATCCTTTAAAACTCTGTTTCATTAAGTGTCACCGGGTGACTCGCCAGCGGCCACCTTGCATGTCGGCTTATCATGCGAATAAGATATATACCGTAAGTGTTTGGAATTTAAACAAAAAACTCGAGAACAATATTTGGCAGTACTTCCTGATAGAATCCCGACAGTGAAATACAAACGAGTTTCAGGTGGCTCCTTCGAGTTCCCAATCCTCGCACTGTTCTTCCCGCGTCCGCACTCCCATTGTACGAAATCCAATCATGCGTTAGTATCCCTGCAGAGATAATAAATTAGAAACACTTTTCAATATAAAAATGTGAGTTATGCCCCCGTCGAACTTACGGATGATAAAAGAAGGAGTAATTATCAAAGCTTCATGGCTTGGGTTGTATTCTTGCACCTTGTTGTAAATTTTCCTCATTATTTCGCTTTTATTTAAGAAATACCTTCACAAATCAAAGCTTTGTGGTAATCAATTTCAAGCATGTCAGACTAAAGGGAAAAAAAGAAGTGCAGAATTTCTTTTTTCTAAACTGCACGTTGATCCTTCAGCGTTTATCATTCACGTGGAAAATTCCTTCACAATTAAATCAAACGCTCACATACGCCATCGTCATATACCGAGGCATCTGTCAAAACTTTATGCTTTTTTCTCCTTAAATTGAGCACTTCATATGCATTTTGGTCAATAACAAACACACTGCGGTTTCCCTTTTTGATGGTTGCTGCTTCAATTCAATTTGAAAATACCATCATGAGCACACACCCGCGCGAACAAGAGATTCCGTCGCTTGTTAGAGACTGGGTTCGCTCAATCCTCACAGGCTGGCAACATACTTGACAGTGGTAAAGGGACTTTCTACGAATGAGAAGCGACGTAATTTTCCTTCCACTCTCACCGTATTGGTGCAATCTGTTCACATGTCAGGCTAGTGCATGGTATCCGTGAGATGGCGTGCTTGTTCTGAGCGTGCATGCTCCATGCCTATATTCAACACTCCAGCAATACCGACTTGCATATCATCATTCATCAAATAGGGATAAAATGTTTGCAACGTATAGGTAAACCGTTGAGGTCTGGCTATCACTGGCATATCACGGCCACGAAAGTAATCTTTGAAATGCACCGGGTCTGACGTCAAGAGTTTTGTAATTGTTATCTGGACTTGTAAAAAATGAAGCGCTCTTGTTTGAAAGATATTTTAAAAGCACAGTTCCGGTCACATAATGTGGAAGTTGTTTATATGATTGCAGTATGATATGCTGCATAGGCTCTACATAGAGCCTATTAAGGAAAATATGTGTAATACGTTGCGGCGGGATATGGGTTCGCTGAACGGTTGTGCTTGAAAAGTCTTTATTTAAAATCGTTCAAAAGTTCCAATTTCATGTCTCCGATTAGCCGATAATCAAGTTCGTCTCTAATTTGGGCGTTGTGCATTGGATACCATCACAAGGTCAAAGACGTGTGATTAAGGTAATAACCGTAGAAACCTTGATTTTGGATGGTCTCTGTGCCTCAATACCATGGTATTATCTCATTATAGTAACTTCTTTACGAAACGGGCCCTTTGTCTTTAAGAATAATAATAATAATAACAATTTATACCGCAAATTCGCAAATTGCCTGTAAGCGATTAAGAGAAAGGAAATATGAGGTATAAAAAAAAACTAAAAATAGAAATAATTTGCACAATAAAATGTATTAAAACTAGTATTACAATTGACAATTTTTTCTCACCAGATCAGGAATAAAGAAATACCATCAAATGGGCCAATAAAAATATATGTTCAATTTGAAATTTAAAAAGATGAATTTTAAGCATAACTTTAAATGTGTTAACACGATTAGCATGGCAAATTTGTAGGGGGAGATCGTTCCAAAGAAATGAAAGTTTACGCTTACATTATCTTCAAACCAGATTGATTCGGTCAAAATATCCTCGACCTATGAACAACCTACAATATCTTAATCCAATTGCGTTGATTCTTGTCAGATAAACTTTGTGAAATCCTCATTATCTTAAAGCATTTTTGTTTTTGTTTCTATTGACTTCATCATTGAAAATGCATTTTACATGACAAATGTGATAATAGACATTATATCAAATTTCAAATTGAGATATAAATATCAGCATCAAAGACCAAGCCAGCATATTCTGATCTGTTGTGAAGCTTAATGTATGTTTCCACATACATTTCTGGAAGACGTCAAACAAGACAGCAAAATGGAGGTTCCTCTATCCTTGAATCTAGGAATTCAATGTCCAAACGACAAAAACGATGACAGTTGGCATTAAATGACTGTATGTATGCCATGACCCCGTGTTATTTATGGATTCAAGTCAAAATACATCTTGTTCATTAATTTGATAAAGTCATATCGGACAAAATGGTTTTGGTTTGATAAAAGCATATCACAACTGAGAACGACATGTTCCTTCCGGATATATGCACGGCGCGTATGAACCTGATTTTGAAGCATGTATATCACCCTGTATTTGTTTACACCCAAAAAATGTAAACTTGAGGATTTAGGAAATAAGCATTAAAAACAATAGTTCCACAATTATTTATTACATCCAACGACCGAGGTATCTTATAACACCCATCTTTGTAAGTAAACGTGAAATGTTCGTTAAACACAATAAAGAGGGTATTCTAAACCAATAGATATACAAAGGCTATGTCCTATAATACTCTTTTCAAACTGAAGATATTTTGACGACCTAAAAGATTGCCCAACACACAAGAAATGTTATACATACAAATTTGATTTAAATATTGTAGTTCATTTCATCCGATAATTTGTTTCTATTCATACAAAAAAAGAGGCATTCATGAATTTACATAGTTTTGAGTCTTTTTTGTAATATGAGCTCGAATACAATTTGAATGAAATATTTCTTAATATATTTCTTAATATATAAATGGAGATGTTTCCGTAATGCAACGGTGAATCCTTGAGATGAACATGGCACAACTGGTTTGAGTATTGGTATCTATGAACGCGTTTGAGAGGGAATCTGTTTTTTCTTCTTCTTCTTTCAAGAACTGGAATCATAGATTGAAATAAGGGCGCGGTTGGGTGTGTGTCATCTAATACGCCACTCCGATCTCACACATTTTTAAAAAATCTATTAAGTTATCTCATATATTTTACCATGGATGATATTCTTTGGGGATAACCCTCCTGATATTTACTCCACAGGTGCTAACGTTGCTGGTGTAATTTGATTGATCTTATTCTGTTTGAATATTCAGTGCATAGATCGTGTGCGCTGCTGCTTCTGTGACTGGGCGAAGACCTCAAAGGTTTGCAAGACGAACACACACTGATTCAATTGTAGGACTACTTTGCGCCCTGGAGACCCATCCTCAAGCTATCAGTTACATACACATGTATACTAAGGTTATATGACAACTAATATGCACACCCCACCTGTCCGCTAAACATCAATACTCAAACATATATAAACCAAAAAAATGCAAGAAACAGTAGGGTTAAAACAACGGATGAAAACAAGTCGCTCGCCTTCAAGAAAATGATAAATGTAAGCTTCAGTCTACGCTTTGTCCCCGAACGGCAGATAGACACAATCACATCAAGGTGGTGTTTTGAAATAGATGTTTGTAAAATTATGAGCCACTTTACAACCAACGGGAGTATGACAAGCCAATAAAGAAGTATATAATTTTAATTCATATTCAAACTAATATCAACTGATCTCAAATTCTTCTTAGCAACTATTCGAAATCTTTATTTTAGCCTAGCCTTATATGTAATAAAATTACAGTTCAGAATTATATATATATCAAGACATATTCGTGAAATAATATTGATCGTTCCATACTCACTAATAAGATTGGTCGGTGCTATTCATAGAGATACATGTATATTACTAGTTTGCGTTATTAGTATATATCTCTATGGAGCTATTATAAGTGCGTAGGTAAAAAAAATCGTTCATGTGTTTATGTGCATCATGGATGTATCATTTCGAATGTATATATATATATATATATACACATATATATATTAACACTTGTTTTACCAAACATGTATACAATCTGATATTCTTTGATACACTCGACTTTGGTTCACCGTTTCGTGTGGCAGCCATAACTGAGTGTGGGGGTGGGCTATTCAAATTTGCGTTGCTATCTTGTACGTCATACTTGAAACAATAATATTGTAATTATACAACTCCCAAGAATGTTAATGTAATCTGATTGGTCCAAATCGGATCTCATGATATTCAGCGAATTGCACTATGGCATCCAAATGCACTATCCTGCACTCTGACGTCATACCAAATGTACTAGCCTGCACTCTGACGCCATACCAAATGTACTGTCCTGCACTCTGACAACAGGGTGCAGAATGGTGCGAGGTCTGCACTGTCCTCGGCAGCGCAGACGATCGTAAGTCGAAGTTCGCGCCAACGAATTTACAACAGAAATTCCAGTTGTGCTTCGTGTACTTTGTAGACCAATCGGTCCAATACGCGGGCAATAAAGCGCGCCATGCGCGCTTGTGATTTCAGTCAGCTACACGTACGTCGACGTAGAGCAATCGCGACTTTTGTAGGGTTAGGGTAGCTGCGCTAGATTGACCTTGCAACGGATTTTTTTTCTCAGTTTTTATCGTGTCCTTTGTTGGATATAAACTGGATTATCAGTATGAATGAACAAAGAGAATTACGATTTGTTTTGTTGACGGATAAAAAAAAATTAAATTTAGGACAGTGTTGACAAGAAGAACACGAAAAAGTTGAACGTTTCGCCAAATACCGAGTTGAAAGATTTTGTGGTTTAGTTGAAATTAATTTCGAGTCTTTGCATCAACTCCATACAAGACAGAGAGCTTGACAGTGTTTGAATCGCGTCTTTGCTAGCCTGACGAAGGAAGATGACAACTTGTACAAAAAGAAGTCTCTACAAACTATCAAATTTGGAGTATGGAAGGTGTTCATCGCCAAAGAAATGGACATCTCGTCATCGAAGTTTCATAAGTTCAATGAATGAAATATATACAACAAAAAATCTAAACATCCATAATTTCCGAACCAATGCAAGTTTAAATACATGTTTACATGAGCGTGTAGGTAATTTTATAAGCTACCATCTGGATAAATGTTATGGACGTATTGGAACGAATTCCAAATTCTCATCATTTTTGGCTGAATTTCACGGTTGAATAAACACAAGTTAAAATTTGCTATAATTTGATTTTTTTTACACACTTCTATCGATAAAAAAATGATCTAATATAATGACATTTATTTTTGGGAGAGTATCTTAAAAAATATTCATCGTTTCACGGATCAATGAACATTAAATGAAAACAAAAATACGAATTTCAAATATCATAGGCAAATATCGTTTCATTTTGGTAACTGAAATGATCTTTTCTCAACTTTTTACGTCATGTTCATGACCATTAAAATGCTTCTAAGATTCGAATGCGTTTAACTACACATTCACACTTGAATGAACATGAGGAATGTGATAAGCTCTTTTTTACGTTATTGGAAAAAATGCAATTGCTAACTTTGGATTTCTGTCACATACCTCCTTGCATAGTTCATTTGATCTGATTTTTATGAAAATCCCGATGTCCAATGCTTCAGTGAGCACAAAATGTTCGAAAATTATGCAAATGAGAAGAACGTTTAAGGCCTTGGTCCCACTCTGTGCCGTATCGAATGATTATTTTGGTGTGCGCGCCTTTTGGATAGTATTCATCTGAAGTCATGTGCGAAGTATCTTGAACAAATTGTTCTCAGAAGTAAAAAAAAACATCCATGAAACAAACCCTCATCTATTTTTGTTAAAATTTTGACTTCCTCTCTCACAGACATTGTGTACACTATGGGTGCATATGTTTAACAATAAGTGACCCCTTATTCAATCTGGTGGAACTTTTTTCAAGGCTGTCTTTAGCAATATCATTTATGAGTTATGTTTATCAACCTATGGGCAGAATTCTGTGCAAAAATCAAATCGATATGTTTATTCATGGAAGAGTGGGCATGCATCAAAATGGGAAAAGGGGCATTTTCAATGTTACAGGTTCATTTTTAGGGGTAATAAAGTGAAAAATGGGGGCAAATTTGGTTTCAAATGTGACTTAATTGCTGTAGTTTTTATCATCCATTAGTTTTGTCATCACACACTTTCCAAACTTTTTACCTTTTCATGGTTGAGCGAGCACATTCGAAAACTTGGGAATGAATACTCTTTATACTGCATAAATGTTTTCTTTCCATAACGATTTCTCAGGATCACTTGAATTTATGGACAAATCAGTGGTGGATTTTAAAATGGGGAGGGGCCGAGTAATTGGGGGAGCCACCAACATTTACCAATTTTAACATGTTTTAACAAGTTTTAGGGGATACTGCCATAAACCATGTAAACCCTAGTATGATGATACGTCACAAAACATTGTGCTCACTCAACCATAAACATACGATATCAAAATGTTGTGTGAAGTGGCTAAATGATGGATAGTAAAACAGCATTAACACCATAAAATTCACTTAAAACAACCTTTGCTCAATTTCGTTTTTACACAATTTGAAAAACCACTCTTTTAATTTTGAAACATTTTCAATTCAATCTTTGATTACTCATGCATGACTCAACCGATCATCTCATTTTTCCCCAGGAATTGTTTATTGAGTGTAGAAAACAACCTACATAATATCATATTTCAAAGTTATTCCGTTCAAAAGTTACAGCAATTTGATTTATGGAGGAATTTTGTTGTGTATACAAACCTCCTGTAAACATCGATGACACGAAGAAAATCAGTGGAAGTGGACAGGTAGACAATAAATTCATCAAATTGTCTCCAGAACAAGGTTTCCCTGGATGTGATGGTCTACTTTGGACAGAGAGGAAGGGAAAGCCTCAGAGCCATGGTACTAGGTGATAACATTTTCAGCAGAGACAGTAAAGGGAAGATATATTTCGAGATGAAGGACTCATTGACAAAAAATCGACGAAAGGGAGAAAGCGAAGCATAAAGTGGGCGAACGTAGGAAGAAAGGGTTGTGGATATTAAACTTAAATGGATTCAAGACGGTCAGCCTGAATAAGTTATGTGATCACTTATTACAAATAGATCCTAGACTAGATCCAGAATTTAGATCAAATATAGTATTCGGATTCGGGGCAACTTAGTAACATGGGGGTATAAAACAAATAATGCACTCATTCTTGTGCATAGAGGACCTAAATAATGAACTCTGTACTCGACTCGCCAAATGGATATACCGCAATCGGTCCTGCTGACCTCGGTGCGGTATATCCATTGGCTCTTCTCGCACATCGTTCATTATTTGGCCCTTCATGCACGCGCTTACATGAACTTGCGTATAAGGAACAGATTAATGAATCAGACCCAGACTCAAGTGCTCAAGTGATGCATTCTAAAGATTTAAGAATGACAAATTCTTCACCTTTTTGAAATCATAAAAGCAAAAATTATGAGTGACGCTCGATAAATAAACCTGAAAATGTCAAATCTTACTGTTTTTGTTTTTATAAATACAAATCATGCCAAATTTGATATATCAGGACAAAAAAACATACTCGATGCATAACAAAAGTCAAGTCATTGGCAGATATAAGGCTGTCAGATTTGATTGTACGTTTACTTTCAGTTTGCTAGATGACCTGGTAGGTACAGTCCACTTGCTAGACATTATAATCGAGTCCTTACCTCCATTGCTTGATATATCGAGTCAGGGGTCAGTTTCATAAAACTTGTTTTAATACAAAATTTACAACAGTTAAAAGCTACTGAAATCCTTCAATCTAATTGGTTGATAGTAAATTTGTTAAAGAAATTGAGAATGCTATTATAACAAATCTTTATGAAATGGGACCCATATCTCATTCCTCTATAATCATGATAACAATGGATCTATTTTTGCTTGTATTACTTGAAAAAAAATCAAGGTCTTAATAAAACAAATTCATCCTGTAATTAGAATGTCCACTGTCGTAGTGCAGATTAGTGTCGCTGAAATAGACAAGATTTCATTACCTCCTCGTAATAATCTTCGTGGTGTGAAACAAATTTTGATTTACGATTTTCAGTCATGCCTTTTAAAAAAATCTGAATCCATCATACACTTAGATGAAGATGTCACAGTCGCTCATAGAATCGAATACAGTCAACACACGTTAGATCTATAACTATGTTGTTGCTCTCATTTTTAATGCCAGGGATTTTCACTCTGCCTAAAGTTCTTGGATATTAAGGACATTTAAGAGGCAAATACAGGCCTACACTCTTGTGAAAAAAAACAATTAGACATTAAACAAGTCAGAGGAATTACCCCCCCCCCCCCCCACAAACGTACCTGCAAATTTCTGCATGAGACTGATGTTCACCGCCTGCAAAACATTCTGCCATTACTTTCATATTCTCCATTAACAATAACAATATAAATGTTACCCCATCCATGATTTAGTGGCTTGTATAGTGTTGTTAAACTACCAAGCCTTGCATACAGCCTACTCAATCGTATAGGGATTTTCATTATTTGATTGTATAATGACGTTAGCCAGATCACAGGGGATGGCCATGAAAGATTATAAGTGTTGTTGAAATTTCATCCTACCGTTGCTCTATCCTTTCTTGTAAGAGACCAAGGAGGTGAAAGTTTAAGTCAACGAGATGCCGTTGACCAGGGGAAGCTAGCAAAAAAGGTTAATTCAATTGATGATGGTTTAATGTGACGGTAGATGGTGAAATAGTGTCCAAGCAATGTTTCTCACCCGCTTTGGCCCTTCTCACACCCTGGTCCAAGTAAAAATGGTAAAGGAAGCACTAAAGGATTTCAAGGGAAATATCAACATTCCGCCATGCAATGTAGTCATTGCAAGACAGCTATTTATTTATGTGTGTTTTATGATGATTCTTACTTTTATTGTTTCAAATCTAGAAACATTACAGATTCAGGCTTTAATCATGCTTATACTTTTGAAATAACTCATTATAGATCTGTTTCAAAGAATTCAATACATTCACACGACACACCCGGCCTTACAAATCGTGATATTAATCTTTAATCGTGATCTTTGATTTCGATCACAATTGAACAATTTTCAGCAATTAATATATTAAAGATTAATTTTATGACCGTTGAAAATTGCTTAATCCCAACCGCAGTTGTCTTTGGAAATCATGATTAATTTTGAAAATAAAAATTGTGGATTACGAAAGCACAACCCTACAGAAGCTGCCTATCTCCCTCTTCCCTTTCTTTCTCTTTCTCTCACTCTCTGTTTATCATTGGTCATCTATTTTTCTATGTCATTCTTCATATCTAAAACGTTTCAATTAATCTTGAAACGGTATAATATGTGGATATAACTTCTATCACCAGTTAAAACCATCCTAAACTAAACCACTGCAACCGCACGTGAAAAAAATAAATTACTACTCATTCGGGACTTGCACGTATCAATATTTCAGATATTTTCTGTGTTTTGGATTCTCAATCCGTGTTGGACCGAGTTATTACAAGACGATCGATTTGTGGGAGAAATGATGTCAATGTTTTGCGTCGATGGAGGGATAGACACAGCCAAGGTTTATTAGGTATTGATTTCATACCAACATGCTCCTTCTAATTTACAGACCCTTCGAGCTCTGAAACAATATTTCATGGATATGACTAAAGCTGTATCCGGATACATGTACTTGTTTAATATTATATATATACGTAAGAATATCTTTACAACCATGACAACTGTAAACATCTAACAGCTATGACATAAGATAAATTCAAAATTAGAATGACCCAAATTATTTTCATATTATCTATCACGTACAGTGAACCCGGAAATGGAACATGTAGTTCTGTCTGAATCGTATTAATATAGAATTTTCGCATTTACTAAGGGAAAACTCCATATAACGCGCCAATTTCTTCGAAATTTGCAAGTCAATTCACATTGGAGAACTGAAAGGCTTTTGTCGAAAGTTTGGAACAGCATCAGAATCTCTTGACTCTGGACAACGATATATATTTAATTGTTCGTCCGGTACAAATCTTTGGATGATCTGCTGTAAAAGTCCACCATCGATTCGTTGTAGAGTTTCCCCGTATATACAGTGCGTATCAAAAAAAGTTTATACTTTGAAAAAGCCCTGGGAATTAAAAAATATGTGGGTAATTTTTTCGCATATAATCTTGGGTTTGGGTCTCATCTATCCAAAGATGAATGTTACACTTGACTGGTCACTGTCCATTTTTGTAAAGCTCGCAGAAATCTGTTTGCGCAGAAATGCTCGTTTTCACGCTGTGTCAAGGAGAAAGGGCTAAATCAAACTTACCCTGCGAAACATTTCTCATACATTTCCCTAGCATTTTTAGTCAATTGAAATAAAACGGATACATTCAAGCATTTTGTAACAGTTTTGCTCCCCAAATTGAAATTTCAACACTTAGTAAGCACAATCTTTACACTTTTTGTGCCATGCAGCTGGATCTGAGGACATAACTGAATCTGAACAAAAATTTATATCAGACATCTCCAGCATTTTTCACTAAGTTTCTATCATTTTCAGACATCTCCAGCATTTTTCACTAAGTTTCTATCATTTAGAGTGGGTATACATTTCATTTTTCATTTAATACTTGTTTCTCCACATATATCCCAAGCTTGACATTAACAAAATGAAAATCAAGCCTAAGCCATTTCATGTAAATCACAGCTCAGTGTAAAGCAAATATTATCACGATGGCCTCGGTGTGTGGGGTGCAATGCACTCTTCGAAGTGTTTTTGGAAAGGAAACAAGTTGAAAAAGCTCAAAGATATCTTCAAATCAATTTTACTAGCTAAATTCCGCTTGTTATTCATTTATTTTATTTGCATAACTATTTCCAAATTCTGCGCAAATCATTTTTCACTAACTTTCCAAAAGTCAGTGGTGCTCACTCAAGCGGAAATATTTTTGGACAATTATAAAATTATCATTTGCTAAAAGGGACCTGTACCAATGTTAAATTGTGGAAAAATCTTTAGGATATAACAAATGTATAATTTTACAGGATTTTTTTTATAAGTGTAAACTTTTTTGGATTCGCACTGTATAATGCGAAAACGACCTATTCTATTAGTTAACCTGGCTTTGCCCGACTATGCAATAAAAATTCCAGTTTCTGACAACAGTATAGATACAGTTACATTTTCCTTGAAAGAGATGTGACATAATATTTCTAAAAGCAGGTCACATCGCCTAAAGTTCAGTCGAGGGTAATGAGTATGATGCATCTATGATTCCCTATTAAAAATAAAAGAAAGTAGTTGCAGCTAACAATTATTTCATGAGAAGGTCTTTTCAATCAAAGTTAATTTTCACCATATTATCATACTAATGTAGACTCATCTTTGTAAAATCATGAAATCTTAGCTCAAACCGATAATTCCAATGATCACTAATACATAAAAGCATATGTGTGACAGTGTGTTGATATTGCAAATGAAAAATTACCCAACAATGATATAATGGAATTCTGTGCATTGTTTGCTAATTTCTCAGGGCCTGGTCTCACTGGCCGACGAATGCAAAACATATTAATAAAGGACACAGCGGACGGGCAAAGTTTTGCGGATGGCTCTGTCCGTTTTCATCCTCTCCAGAAAAAGACAAAATTGGCGAAAATTTTGCGAAAAGATAACGGAAAAAACGGAAGTGGGTAGTATGTAGCGCGGATGTAAAACGGTTGCTCATCGGAAACCTTGCGGATGAAAACAGATTGAAGTGAATGACAGCTCCGAGGGATTTACCGGGGGTTTTGAATACTTGATTTATGAGATGCATACGCATACGTTTTTTTTTATTTCCGTGCTACTAACGATGTACAGACGTTCCATGTACCTTATATTTTATCCCTCTTTCCGTTGTTCAGCTTCAGTGGATCTGAGATGCGAGGATGCCCAGAGGATACAGTGGGCGTTTAACGGATGATAACGGACATGGAACGTCTGTTGCCCGTATAATGTTGCAGATTTGCATCGTGCCGGTGGGAAGTTAATTTTTCTATAAGTTTTGTGCAACTCAAAATTGTTTGCGCGGATGACATTACAGTGGACGGATGCTAGATGGATAGAACGTATGCAACACGTATGCAATGAGTACACAACGGATGCATAGCGTTTTCCAACGGATGGCAAGATTTTTTTACGTTTCACATCCGCTTTGTATCCGTTAGTGCTGTAGGACCGGGCCTTAAGCAATTGCACATTTCTTCCAGAGCCATTTGGCACACATTATTTTATTTATACATAAAAATGAGTGGTAATTTTATTTGATACTGTTCGAGCTCATTTTGAGATCGTTATCAGTACTGGTATTTATCTGAAAAAATCTACGTTTCAAGTCATTCTTTTAAGAAAAGTTGAAAAGAAACTATGAAAGTCGTGAATTCATGTACACGATAAACCAATTATAGAAAAGGTGCATTATAATTGACGCGAAGGAATTTATTATGATATCATTTATCCATATACATACGAGGGTGTGTCATTAATTCACACTTCGATTAATTTCTCTTTTCAAAATATTTGTACCTCGAAAAATGCTTTCTCGATTCTCATAAAAGGTTGATACATAGCACGTGAAATATAGGACTATACAAACTTTGGCCCCTAGAAGCTTCAGTCACGTAAAGTGTGTCCTGGGGTATATTTTGCCAGCTTTATTTGAAGTTGTAATGAACTTATCACGTTTTCCAAGAGAGGGGAATGCAATTTTGTCGTCCGGCGCTGAAACCAATATCGTCATAAAGTCCTACAAATTTGTAACTAAACACAGCTCTTTCGTTGAATTTTAGTTCATAGATATCACATATTATCGCTTTACGCCCAGCAATATGAATGTGTTAATTATCACCTATTTCGAATTCCATTTGCTGCTAACATGTCAAATTATCTATTTTCTTTACATATCTACCAAACAATTTATTGAAATGGTCCATTATATATTTCTTATGCAGTATATCTTAAACTAACTTAAAGACCATCTTTATAAATAATTAAAAGGTTAATTATGTTTTTATACTTATTTCTCTTCCTTGAACATTAAGATACTGTTTATCCTTGTTCGATACTACATTCCCCCATGAACCTATATAGTATGAATCCAATCGATACTTGTCTATTTTGTTTTCAAAATATCTTTGGCGAATAGGAAATAGACTATCAGAAAAATAACTTAAATAATTTTGAAAACAAAAATTGATAAAATGCATCAAATCTTATTTGTTGAAATATTATGTCTTCACTTTTAAACTGGACGAGATTTATTGAATATTTTACACATTTTGTTGGCATATACTGATTTGCGTATTTTACGTATGTTGTATAATGCAGCCCTAATACACATCCATGAAGGCTAACGACGTAAATAGCCATTTTAACCAATGATACACACATACACCTCCATGTATTCTGTTTATTCCCACAAAATGGATAAGGCATTGGTCATCTCCCTTGCATACCTAACCTTGCATACTTTGATTCAGATTTGCCCTAGTTTTCCAGGCGTTTCTTTTCCCTGTTGTTTGTACACGTGTTTCAACAAACGTTGAATCCCTTCGGGTTAGTTCTTTCCTTTCTACCAAGCACATTCCCTGATTGTTTCTAAATATTTAGATAGATTCTAAAGCTGTACGCATACAACAATGCTTTGGGCTATTAGCAGACTTAGCTAGACATCTAAATATATTTGGCTTGGTGTTGAAAACATGACTGACCGATCCCCTACATTCAATTTGGCGCCCGATCCTACTGCTGATGTTGGCCCATAGATGGATAAATCATGAATGGGAAACTTTATTCAGAAATAATGGGTACCCAATCACACACCCACTCTCTTACCATAAATGCTACTTAATTACTCAGGATGTTGGAATAAGATAAGACTGATCAGAATGCTAGTAATGATGTGATAACTTTACTTCTACTTCTTGTCGAATAATACTGTTGCACATTGTCCTTGTTCCTTTATCTATCTGTCTTACAAATTCCATATTCGTGTAGACTTTAATTAGGATTTTTAATGATGTAGATATCAGTCTAAATGCATCATCTTATGTGCAAGAGAGGAGATTAGCCCGGTAATGCTATAAATACAGTTAGGTAGGTATATGCATTGGTGGACTCTGGGCAAGCATTCATTTCCGAACTCGTGGTCATTGTTTGAAGAAAAATACACCTAGCACTCCGAAACCTGGAGATTGACATTTTTCCACAGTGGAAGTATAAATATGTTCAAGGGATTGCATTGTACCTCTGACACAAATTACCGGATTTCAAGGCAAATACTATTCTGTGAATCATCGTGACCTGATTACTGGAAGTCAGCCACTATTCACAAGCTGTACGTTCTTTGTCTGATTTCATCTCGAGTATTTCTTTTTCATCTATGATGCTTATCTGATGTTGAAATATGTATCTTATTTCTATCTGCATTTTATCTCATATGATTCCGTTGTATATTCGTAGAATAGCAACGTTAGTTGAATTGATAAGGAATCAAGCAAAGAATATGGTGTTACAAACTTCTTCATTATGCCGTTGATTGTATTGTGCATGGTCTAAAATTATTGTCTACGTCTAATTACGGCCTCCAATACTCCTTAATACCATCAGTCATGAGGCTTACTTAAAAAGGGGAAAATATTCAAACGTTACGATTAGAGATAAAAATTACTACGAACAGTGTACATTTGGATTTTCAAAATACATTTGATTGTTTTCATTAATCTTCTACCTGTTCATTACTGATTTAGTGCATTTTGATTTCATTGCTGTAACTTATTTCATATTGAGGGAGACATATCGTTTACATATTCATGACAAAAATAAACAATTATGATTTCATGTAATAATATTAAAAAAAGGAGAGTAGGGATGTGACACCATCAGTCACCTGACGAATATCAATGACGACGTGCATAAAATCATTTTCACAATATTGTTAGATTCGCTATTTATATATTCAGATTTTGTTAAAATTTTCGGCATTTCGCTCCATAAATTTTACTTTACTTAAGTTAGCTATAAATATTTTTAGCCCGGAGTACCCCTTTAAAGCCATTCCCACTTACAACTTACGGTGCGTTTGTACACTACAGTACTGCTTAACACAAAGATAAAGAAGACAACAGGACCGACATTGTGCCAAGAAGAGGCAAGCCAAATACAAGGGCAAGGGCAAAGGCTACATCGAGTTGGAGAAATAGCCGTCGGCCAATACACTGGCTGACAATGCCCAGGCATCGTGTAATGTTCGTAGCATTCTTTATCAATAACCATACGATGTCTTGTCCATCGTTCGGCTATCACTCGAGCACCGTTGGATTAATCGGGGATTAGCATCATATTTCCGGTCGATGTCAGGCCGAAAATTCTGCTTCCTCGGCCCCCGTAAAAATTCTTTGAAGACAGACGCCGTGCATGCATCGGGCGGTGTATGGGCGGCTCCTTACGATTGCATTTTTTGTCGGCGATGTAATAATTTGGCCGGTGAGGGCCCATGTTAAAAAAAGATCGCTCTGATGTCCTGGAGGTGCCGTGGCCGGATGGTCTAAGGCGCCTGGCTATACATGTAAAGTCCGGGGTTCGATCCCCGGCCGCGGCATCTATGCCCGTGAGCAAGGCATGTAATCTACAGTGCTCTTTTATCCTGCTTTCAAATAAATGGAAATGCTATATGCATTATTTGTAACTAGGTGTGCACTTAAAAAAAAAGATGTCCTGGCGAATGTGACTGAGGTATTAGCAAGTGCTTTGATACTGCAAGGGACACCGAGATGTCGACCGGATTTATTGTGACGAGGTCTTCTCCGCAGTGTGGATTGACCTGTTATTTCACGATAGTGTGAAAGGCGGCCTATAATTCAGCCATCCCGCCTATATGTCTTCAATATGTCCATAGCTAACACCCACTCGTCTGGGAGCAATCAGTGATATAGATCCTTGATTACCAACACATGAAAGACCCTTTCCTGTTTCTTCCATTACATCCCTTTTACGGAATCATTACACCTTATAGGTACGTTTAATCACCATTTACTAAAGTGAACAATATTCTTAAAAACACGGTTTTATCTTTCTACATTAATTTTCAATCATTAATTAAATCTTTTGATACTTCATTTGATTAAGGAATGTGTATATCCTTTGTCGTAGTTTAATGGGTTGGATATTAATTTTGAATTCACTGTCTATCTTCGACTGATAAAGAAAGACATGATAATAAAAAAAATCGCGTTTTTAATAATGACTGTGTTAACTATATAAGATTTAGAACTATTAGATAAAGGGTTTAGTAAAAAAATACATATCTAGTTATAAAAGTAAAAAAAAATCGAATGTTTTACTCGCTGTTGCACTGTAGAAGCTGTAGTAGTATTAGGGTTAACTGTGGCAGCAGCAGCAATGGCAGTGCTAGTTGTCATTTGTAGTTGCTGTTTATGCTGTATAAGTTGAAGTAGTAATAATAATAAAGATGATAATAATGGTACAAAAAGTAGTAGAAAATGGACAGGCAGTAGTAAAAAGCAACAACAGAGTATATAAAAAAGTAAGTAAGTAAGTAAGAAGTAAAAGTAGTCGTATTACGAGTACATCCATCTGAGCTATGGTTGGCCTACAAAGCTGTGAGGTCAGCTAATAGTATGTAGAAATTATTATACACGAGAATACGGCATCTTCTGTCTTCTTTCCAACTATTATACTTATTCAGATTACATTTTCAAATTTCTCTCTTCACACCCCCTTTCTCTCTCTCTCTACCATTTTCTTAACCCTACTCTATTTACAAAATTATAACGATTCATGGGGTTGACCTTGGTATTTAATTCATCCCTTTGCAGTTTTCATTTTTCTTTGTTCACTTAGAAAGATGGCAAATATATATGATGACATGTTTGCTCATCATTATTCCAATTTGGTCAATGATGAGCGCAAATAGCAAGTCGATAGTGAGTAGGAATCTATTAAATGCCTGGCAAAGTAAGAACAAATAGTTAATGATAAAAATCGGGTTGACATTGAATATGAATACATTGCATATGAATAGCATCAATTTATATATTTCCTGCATCATGAGAAGGAGGTTCAATATGCATTTACCCATTGTCTCCTATACAAAAACAAAATATTCAACTATACTCAAAAGTCCTGATATTTGTCATGACGTCAACAAAGTCCAGCAGTATATTTTGCCCAGCGTATGAGTTGCATTTACATCCCTGAATTCACATTATGTGCGACGGTTCTCTGTCTCATCTGCAACTGAGAGACTATAATAAACAAGAGGTGGAAAAGGTATAGCGGTACAGATGTCACACTATAATGTTTTCATGCAAGTCTCTAAAGTATATTATAAACCCCTCTTTAAGAATGTAGAATAATCCGTTCCTCTGATTGGTCAAAACTGAGGTCATTCAAACGACCATGCCTGCTAAACAACAAACTACACTGTAAAAAATGAAGTGCTAATTTAGCACTTACAGTGCTTGTATAGTGACTGCACTACGAGTGCTGATTTTCTAGTTTAAATTTGAACTAGAAAATCAGCACTCGTAGTGCAGTGGTAACCAAAGTGGTAAGGTGGTATCCAAGGGCAACGGGCATGGTTAACAAGATTTCTGCCCGTTGCCACCTGACCCGCCCCTAACGACGGGCATAGCAAAATTTGGCTGAAATCCCCATTTAATTGCATGCAAACTGTTTCTTTCTGCGGTGATTGCGGATACCATAAATATCCGCGCGATTTGATAGAAATTTTTGACAATTCGCGCATTTACACACTTATTCGCAAGTGCGCGCAACGGATATGACATATCGATGGAACGATGTCGATCTTTTACGTTTGCTTATTAATTCCTGTTAAAATATATGGCATTATTGAAAAGAAGACTAACTAATTAGCCTGGGGGCTGGGGCCTAGGTCTAGGGGTTTTACGCCTAACTTGTTTAAGATCTAGACTAGGGCTAGATCTAACGTTTAATTCGGTTCATAAAATATATAAGGACTGCTTTTATATCTTCCCAAAGCAGTCCATATATATCTATATTATTTCATTGTAGCTCGAAATATTGAACATAGGCTTATTCCACGTGCAAACGTTATCACTGTTTTATTCTCTTGTATGACGGCATTGAAGCCCAATTTCGTTTCAAATTAATTTGTTTATTGCTTACAAACTTACCATTTTCAATGTAAATATTATATAATTCCTAATTCTCTTCGGATAAGATCTTCAATTTTTTTGTGATAATCTATAGCCAGTTGGATATGCATGAAAGACCGCAGCCGGGATGAGTGCTGGTCTTGCCTCCTGTCAAGCGTACATGATGACGCTGACAAGGGCAGATAAATCCTGAATACATCCCCGGTTTACACATTATGTTGTTCGATGACTTCATATCTACTTGAGATTCGATTGTGGATAGCCAGACTTCGACTTATATATAGAAAATTTCAATTATTCAAAATTGACATCAACATTGACAAGTTTTTGTATTGATGTTTAACAAATTTACAGATTTACAGAATTATTAGATAGTAATCAATGTACAGTGATCAGTATTCAGATTGTATTACCAAACAAGAATATATTAAGACTGTTCTCTATAAAACCAGTCTTTATGGAATGAAGATCTAATTGATTCTGTGGTTTCTGGGTTTCATCTTTCATACCGACAATCATGATGCGATACCAATGCTTTTTCGCATCTATTTGCCTTTGAAAATAATCTGATTAATAGTGTACATTTATTTTTCCAAGGCTTATTTGCAAATCGAATAATTAAAACAATACAGGCAAAACCTGCTCTTTATTAAAGATATTGATTGAAATAAATGACGAAACTCCTCAGATTGCAAGCATGCTTGATAAAAAACCTTTAAAAAAGCTTTCTGAGACAGGATATTACACTGTTAGATTCACGACCAGAACTTAGCCTGATCTTTAAACTGACGTCATATCGAATCAATCCCTCCCGACACTTAAACTCGATCGGATCCTCTTGACCCCATTAGGATAAAATCAAATAGGTCTCATTAGGGTGTCCCACACATGAATGTACCTCTCCAATCGACCAATCCGCAGCGCATAGCGAGCTTTTATGAATGGGAGTGTATACGACAGGTGACTATTCAGTTTCATCACATATTAAAGAAGGTTCCACACCTCAGGATGGTTTTAAAGGTTCAAAAAATGGTGGAAGAGGGGAGTGGAATAAAATAAAGCATACAGAAATGGTATGGGGAGCATAATGACTTTGTTAGGCTATAGTACAATAACTTCATCTTTAAATCAGATGATAAATAGAACTCACCTTGGGTCATCTGCCCAATCCTCCTTTTAAAATATCTCGGAACCACCCTTACGACAAACTATGATAAAGGTGGATGGATCAGAAAGATTCTATGTACTTGTCTTAGAGCTTGATTTTTTTTGTACAGAAAGAAGAAAATGCTAAAGGGACACGTAAGTGGACACATCCATATTGCATGAATACGAATTAATGTCATTAAGTCTTGTTGACATCGTAGTATATAAACATATTTGTACATTATTTTTACCCACAACATAGGTACCGTCAGAGCCAGACACACACTCACGCATAATTTCACTCGTATGAAATCATAATCCAGAACAAAAATATGAAAAACAAATCTATAAATACGAATTCATCACAAATATGTAGGTGTTATTTGTAACTGTTATCCTTCCTTAATTTCAAATGCTAGCTTACCCTAACATCTCTCAATATTCCATTATCACTTAATTGAGGTTTTGGTATGCAACAAGTATAGGCCCTATACCACTTAATCTACTCAACAACGATCAGTTCTAACATAACTGGATATTTTTTTATTTTGATATTTATTTTATTGCTGGAAATTACCAATTATCTCTCCATCATGTATGTCCATACAATATCCCATTTTATACTTTGTCACAGAGGAAAATTGGAGACTGGAGATTACTCGCTGTTATATCACCCCTCTTTTTTTAAAAGTACTTTGTAGGAATAATCTGGCGATTAATTTTGTTGACGCAATCAATAATAAATAGGCTGATTAAGGATAATTTCACTTATTTGTGTGATTAAAACAAATGACGTGTAACCAATGCTGAAATCTTACATTCGATATAAATATTTGGTTTCCGGTTTTGGGCACTGACAGTCAAAAAAATTCTAAGGAACGCCATTGAAGATAGGATTTGGTTTAATTTACATTCAAGTAAATGATGCTCTATCGCCCCCCCCCCCCATCATACACACTAACCCATGATCTATATCGCTCTTTACCGTTTCTGAAGATTTCTTATTCCTTATCCCCTTGAATACACAAACTCGTCTTAAAAACTAGATGTTTTAATATATCGTAAAACTCAGAAGATTATACCGTCGGACTATAATACCCTTTTTACACAGGATTTTCTTAACCCCGGACTATCGCTAACCCCGTACTATCCTTAACCCCGTACTATTTTTTTTCCTTTTCACACATGCCAAATTGTTATTGCTAACCCCGGATAAGGAATGCTTGTTTTTCACACACGAAACTCGCTAACCCCGGACTAGTGGTTTTTTGTCGATCATTCGTAGTACAAGTACTTCACTCGTACACTTTTTACACACGCTAAAATTTCCTTACTATAGGTGGGGCTAAATGGCAATTTAGCCCCACCTATAGTACGGGGTTAAGCTTAGCCCACTTTCGTTTTACACTAGCGATCTTAACCCCGTACTATCGCTCTTAGCACCGCAACTGCTGGGATAACCCTGCTTTTTTGCAGGGCCAAATAATCCCGTACTAAAGGTGGGGTTAGCCCACTTTGCAAAAATGCTGTGTAAAAAGAAAGTGGGCTAAGCTTAACCCCGTACTATAGTTGGGGCTAAATAGTGGCAATTTAGCCCCACCTATAGTACGGGGTTAAGGAAATTTTAGCCTGTGTAAAAAGGGTATTATTCAACCGATTTTTCCTCAAAACTAATTAATTGTTATGTGCCAAGGAACTCCGTATTGGATTGAAATGATCAGTGTGGTTTCAGACCGCAAACTCCATTGGCATAATATGCATCACTTTCACTTTCCATCATCGATATGACAAGCGGACAATTACACCACATCCACTTGTAAAAACACGTTTCTATAAGACAAAATATTGTAAATTTCAACTCCTTATGAAATTGTATATGCACACTCTTGAAACAGTTAAGCAAAACGTGCCCAACTTCTAACCAACCCTGGGCAACATACTGTCTACACAACTATTGGTTAAAATCTGCCCAAAATTGCCCAAGAACTAATAGTACACAGCTCCTCGTCATAATATTAAAGGTTACCAAAAATTTTCTGTAGAATCTGATTTTTTGTGCTATTTCCCCTATTTTGAGGGTGCTGAACATGAATCTGCTTGTTGCCAAATTCATAAATGCCGTCTTTGACCGTTGCCATGGCAACGGATTAATTTCTCAAAAATAGCATGTATACCCCTGTAAATGGTAGATAAACATGATAAAAAATTAGCAAATAAATTGAAATCAAGGTTCCAATTAAATACAAATGAAATTCAGAAATATTTAAGATCATCAAAATAGTTCCAACTGGCCCGTTGCCATGGTAACGGCTCATATTTCCTCCAGAAAAGTAAAAAAAATTGATTTATAGTTGTAGAATCGTTTTTTTTTTTTTTTTCATTTTCCATGCGTTTACGGTGTTAAACATAGGAGTGATTTTTGCTAAATGTTTAAATACACTCTCATTACATTGCCATGGCAACGAAATAATATTTGGAAAAAAAGTAATATCATGGTAAAAAAGATAATGGCGAGAAATACAATAAAAGCGACCTAATCTACATGCGTTGGGGTTTTCCCACTCATTTAGAACAAAAACTACAGTAAGTATTCTGCAGGAGTTTATTGGAATGATAGGAATTGATGTTGCCTTGACAATGTTTGAATTAAAAGATAAATAGGAATATTGCAAATTGGCCGTTGCCATGGTAACAGCTTATTTTTCTCAGAAAAGTATACATTTGATATAAAATATTACAGAATCTGAATTTTATTTCATTTCCTCTAATTACAAGATGCTATATCTATATATGCTTGTTGCTAAATGTATAAATACCATCTTAAGCCATTGCCATGGCAACCGAATAACATGGGGGAGATAATAATGGAAAATACCATAAAAATCACAATCTACTTACGTAAATTTTGAACCATTCGTTTAATATTGAACAAAACATACGGTAAGTGGTCTGCATGAGTTCATTTGAAAGAAAATAATTACTGTTGCCTTGGTAAAACTTGCATTTAATATAAATATGAATGTTGCAACCCCCCCATTTCCATGGTAACAGCTGATTTTTCTCAAAAAATTACAAAGTTGATAAAAACTTCTGATTTTCCTTTCATTTTTGTCTCACCTGCGAAGCAAAGTGAGACTATAGGCGCCGCTTTTCCGACGGCGGCGGCGGCGGTGTCAACATCAAATCTTAACCTGAGGTTAAGTTTTTGAAATGACGTCATAACTTAGAAAGTATATGGACCTAGTTAATAAAACTTGGCCATAAGGTCAATCAAGTATTACTAAACATCCTATTAGAGTTTCATGTCACATGACCAAGGTCAAAGGTCATTTAGGGTCAATGAACTTTGACCGCCTATTGGGGATATCTGTTGAATTACCATCATAACTTTGAAAGTTTACTGGTCTAGTTCATTAAACTTGGACATTAGAGTAATCAAGTATCACTGAACATCCTGTGCGCATTTCAGGTCACATGACCAAGGTCAAAGGTCAATGAACTTTGGCCGAATTGGGTGTATCTGTTGAATTACCATCATAACTTTGAAAGTTTATGGATCTGATTCATGAAACTTGTACATAAGAGTACTATCACTGAACATCCTGTTTGAGTTTCAGGTCACCTGATCAAGGTGAAAGGTCATGTAAGTTCAATGAACTTTGGCCATGTTGGTTTTTTTTTGTTGAATAACCATCATATCTCTGTAAGTTTATTGGTCTAGTTCATAAAAAGTGGACATAAGAGTAACCATGTATCACTGAACATCTTGTGCGAGTTAGAGTAGTATTCAAAGTCAGCACTGCTGCTATATTGAACCGCGTGGTGCAGGTGAGACGGCCAGAGGCATTCCACTTGTTCCTAATGTTAGGGTGCTCAACATCCATATGCTTGTTAATGTAAAAATACTCCCTCGGGCCATTTTCAATTTATAATAAAGTCCAATCGACATAATCACTATCATTAATCATAAAGTTCAAGTTTCAGGTCATATGATCAAGGTCGTAGGTCTTTTACGATCGCCAAGATTTGGCCATGTTGTATTATCATCATTGAATCTCATCAAGTTTCTGATAAGGCAAAATTTTGAGAGTGCATATTGGTATTCAACTATCACTGATCATTGTGCACGAGTTTCAGGTTAAAGTTCTGGTCAATGAACTTTGACTGTACTGTGGTATCAACATCAAAAACTTTACAGGTTTATTAATTTTCAAGTTAATTATATATCATGTCACAAGGTGAAGGTTAAGGGTCTTTTGAGGTAAAAAAAACCCTCAGGATTCTATTATTAAATGAATGGGTTTTTCATGAAAGTCCCACATTGAGTCTACATTAACACATGGAAGAATTTACCTTGTATCCTCAAAAAGTCAGTTGTATCTAATAGAAAGCCAGAATTATGTCAATTTGCCAAATAAACTTTAAAGTTATAATTAGTATCTTTAACAGTTTTCTATTAAAGGTCAAGTCCAACCCCGATAAATGTTGATTTGAATGAATAAAGAAAAATCATACTAGCATAACGCTGAAAATTTCATGTAAAAGAAGAAAGTTGTGGCATTTTAAATTTTGCTTATTTTTCACATAACAGTGATATGCACAACTCAGTAATACGCAAATGAGACAGTCGATGATGTCTCTCACTATTTCTTTTGTTTTTTTTATTGTTTTAATATACATTATTTCATTTTATACAGATTTGACAATAAGGGCCAACTTGACTGAACCATATAGTATTAATGCTAATTACATGTGTTCATGGAGGAATAAAACTTTGTATTAGACATGAGAATGAGGAGAAAATAGGAAAAAAAATCATATTTCACATAATAAAATGCAAAAGACATAGTGAGTGGATGACATCATCAGACTTCTCATTTGCATACCGACCAGAAAATGCCAGTATCTGTTTTTTGGTGAAATTAAGCGAAAATATAAAATATAACTTTCATGTTTTACATCCGATTTTGATGATTTTTTCAGTGTTGTGTTTGTTGGATTTTTATCTGTTTATTAAACTTAATTTTGTGTTGGGGTGGACTTGTCCTTTAACATAAATACATACATATTTATTTATTTATTTATTTATTTTATTCATTTTGTTTTATTTATTTTATACTGCAGGGTAGGCCTGTTCAGTTCTTAAAACTGCTTTACAAAGGCGCCCTGCAGTTTAAAATACATGTCAAGATAAATATAAAATATATCATCAAAAAACATTCAACGTCAAAAATACAAAATACAAACTATTTAACATCAGAAACAATTAACATCAAAAAATTTAGAGTGGGAAGTGACAATCTAAACATACAAGTACATAGCATTGTAAATCAATGGAATATTATTTCGCTCTTCATCAATTCGTATGAAAGGCTTTGCATAATTTTTTAAAAACTAACAAGGAGGTACACGTACAGGCTTGTAAATTTGAAGGAAGTGCATTAAATAATTTGGGTCCGAAATATGCGAAAGATTTTCTTTTATATTCAGTTCTAGCTTTGGGAAGCTGAAGGGGGCATCGCAAAGAAAACCGTGTCCTGTATTTCACGGGCCGTTTACATACTAAAGGTTTTAAATAATTTGGAACTAAATTGTTCATTATTTTATATACAAAAACACAATACTGATATTTTATACGCTGATCTACTGATTGCCACTTCAGTGACTGCAACATAGATATTTGTGATGTATTATAATCTTTTTTCAAAAGCATCCTGGCATATTTATTTTGAAGTTTTTGTATCTTATCTAAATGTACTTTTGCACTGCTTCCCCAAGATGTACTACAGTAATCAACGTAAGGTAAAATCATCATATTAACATTTATAGCAAGTTCTTCATGTAAACATGCTCAAAGCACTTTCCAATATAGCTTAACATTGTGGGGGCGTCGTGGTCTAGTGGTTAAGCCTCTTTCTTTCAATCTGAGGGACATCGGTTCGATTCCCAGCCGGGGTGTGTTTTCCTTTTAAAAGCAAGAAATTTATCCATATTGTACTGCAAGTGCAACCCAGGTAAGGTAAATGGATACTTGAAGGAAGTTGTGAGCACCGGATGCGGTAGACTAGCTTAGCCAGGGTAATATAGGAGCACTATACAAATCCTAGGCTATATTATTTCATTTATTATTATAAAAAATGAATTCTACTCTTCAAGTGCTTACAATATATAAAGTGGGTGTTGTATATAAAATTAAAAAAATAATTGTACAGAAGGACATGAACTGATTTTGAATACTGGGACCAGTGAAATGTTTTCCCAAGTTGGGGATAGAAAGGGTATGGAAAAAAACCCAGCATGAAATGTATTGTGGTGTCAAGTTATTAATCGACAAGTAAACAAAGCAATTTTTCTATGATTCTGTTTTTGACCAGTAGCAAGTGAAGCTCTTTGAACAAAGGAAACATGATCATACTTTCTGGCTGTTGTAATGGTACCGACTGCTCGATTCTGAATGTGATGTTTTGACTATATCTAGGCGCCTGAACACCAGTGATTGAACAGCATGATGGCAAGCATCATCCGTCAATATCTTTCCGACCATTGTATCATGGTAGCTCCATGTTTGTATAAATGGGAGTTTTGGGTTTTACAAAGCGAATTTACTTGCTTACTCGTTAATGACAAATTAAGTTCAACACCTAGAATTCTAACAGATTCAGCAGGTTCAGAATTACCAATTAACAAATGAACATGGGCAGGAATATGTCTAGGACTTTTTGTTCATTCAAGAGCAGGCTTAACTTTATTTCTTATCATTGATACATTAATTTCCTGAATACAATAGCATTGTGAAAACTAGTTGGAGATTTGGGAACTAAAGAAATCAAATTCAACATTATTCTGCCTCAAAGTGTCCCCAAGTGGTAATAAATACCGAGAAAAATGTATAGGTCCCAGTACAATACCCTGAGGAACGCCGAATTCAAACCCATCACCCATTTTTAATTACTACCGACCGCCATTCGTTTTAAAGGCAAGGTCAGTGTGTCAAATGTAAATGGGCCCTGTTGTACAAAGAGTTACGATTGATCCGAACAATCGTAACTCTATGGAAATTCATCAGTGTCATAAATTTTTCTATGAAAAATTTGCACAATGTCCTTTGTAAACAAAGGAAATCACACAAAATTGTTAGGTGGTTGGACAATAGGGTGACCCTTTGATTATGAGCAGAGCCATCAAGGGATTTAGTCAAGTGAAGGAAGCTACATCTTGATTTGAGTCTGTTTTTTGGCAGGTTCATACTTAAAAGAGTGGATGAAGATGGTTATCTTCTTACTTGTTTTTTCCACCTCTGCTGATACCCCTTTTCTGATGTATGGATGGGCAATACCATACTGTAGCTAGAGATCATCTGCTCTTGTTTTTGTCACAGCCAGTAATTGCTCTGCAAGCAGCATTCAGGGCTGTATCAATCGTGGCAGCATGTGATGACCTAAAACGGATGAGGACTGCATACTCAGCAGTCAAGTAGCAAAGAGCAGGAGCTGTCGCACGGATGGTTTTGCACCTGTTCCCATTTTGTGTTGGAAAGCTTCTTCATAATGCTGTTCCTTGCTCCAACTTTAGCCTTTGTCTTGGCAACATGTTCTTTGCAGGTAAGGGAATTGTCTAGGGTGAACGTCAAGGTAGATTGGCTTACTGGTGTGTTCCAACCATTTTCTAAACCATCTGACCCTTAGTTACTGATCTGCATCTTTGTTTTTAGGTGGAAAGCACTGAGTTGGGTTTTCTCTGGATTTGCCCAGAGATGATTTGCAACGTATTAAGGAGTCAGACCTACCAGAGCATCACTGAGTGCTTTTTCATCTCTTCAAAGGACTGTTTGTGTGAAGCAATGCAAATGTCATCAGCGGACAGGTAGCTCTCATTATTTGGTGGATTGGTTGGTCATTTGTGTAGATGATAAAGAGTATGCTTCCTTGTGGGAAACCTTTTGTGTGTCAGCCATGCTACTGGAACCACTGAGATTCAGAAAACCGTTGATTTGAGAGCATGTTCTGAATCGTCTGTGTCAGGCTAAGGTCCTTTGTCATCTCAAAGACTTTCCTTGTGAGTATTCAATGATTGTGTCATAAGCTTCAATGTTGTCAACAAAGGCTGCTCTTTTTATCAACCCTTCCTCGTAGCAATCTTCAATGTACTGTGTCAGATTCAGCAGTTAACTAGTACAAGACTTTCCAGGCCTAAATTCTGCTTGTTCTGGAATGAGGAGCTCATCCACCAAGGGAGCAATGTGGTGGAGTAGGAGCCTTTCAAAGATCTTGTATGACAAAGCAGAGATATTGGCCTGTAGCTCTTTGGACTGGCTCGTGTTTTGCCTGGCTTGAGTAAGGCAACTACCCTTGATTTCCTCCATAAGTTTGGCATTGTGCTTTCACTCAAGACAGTAGTTTAGCATGTCAAGCCGCCGATGGAGTGCAACAGGTCCAAGATGTTTCATCTGTTCACAGATCGAGGACATTGTCCAATCCAGCTGCCTTGCTGATCTTCATTGCTTTTATAGCATTGCGCAAGTCGTTCATGCTGAAAGTTCTTGTGAATCCAGATGACTATTGGCAGGCTACTCCCAACCTTTGAGGTTGGAACTTCGCGGGTTACCTTGGCTGTTCACTAGGAGCTGGCTGGCCACTTGGCCGGCGGTAACTTGGGACCTACATGTAGATTGGGACTTTGTACAGTCATTCCCAAGGATCCGAATCTGGTGTTTCTGCTGGCCCTGAGTATAGCTTGTATGGCATCCTTGTGGAATATTCTTCCTTGATGATTTCTTCAGCAGCTCTAAAAATGTGTCGTAATGAGTAGGGAGTGCAGGGAGGTTCTGAAGATATGTATCCAGATCTATGGAAAACTGCTCACAGTTTACTTTCTTCAGGTTGAAAAGTCTGCAGGAGGGAACTTTGCGAGTGATGTTTACCATGACATCAGGCAATTTGCAACATTGATATTTATCATATAAAATTAAATTGATTAACCACTATCAAAGCAACAGCAACAAGCATATCAATGTCTAGCAACCTACATGTATACTTTGGCGGAAATAATCGGACATACGTATTTTTATTAAAATTTGTTATTTTCTGGTGTAAATGGAGCCGTTACCATGACAATAGGCAATTTGCATCATTGATATTGATTTATAAAATCAAGCGTTGCTAAGGAAATATCAATTTTATCATTCTAATTAAGTAGAATACTTACCGTAATTTTGCTTTAAAAATCAAATTAATGGGTCAAGCCTTTCGCATGTAGATTAGTTCGTTTTTATTGTACATCCCACCATTACCTTTTTCAACAGGTTATTTTTTTACCAAATAAGTTGGTATTTGGTTGCCATGGCAATGGTCTGAGATGGTGCTTACACAATTACCAACAACCATATTAATTTTTAGAAACCTAAACTTAGTGGAAATGAAAGGATAAAAACGTGACTCTACATGATTTTATCAAAATTTGTACTTTTCTGAGAAAAATAAGATGTTACCATGGCAACGGGCCATTTGCAACATTGATATATATTTTTAAATTCAAGCATTGTCAAGGCAACATCAATTCCTATCATTCCAATAATCTCATGCAAAATACTTATGTAGTTTTTGTTCTAAATGAGTGGGAAAAACCCAATGCATGTAGATTAAGTAGCTTTTATTGTCTTTCCTGCCATTATCTTTTTTTCTATGTTATTATCTTTTTTTTTACCAAATTAGGTATTATTTGGTTGCCATGGAAACGGAATGAGAGTGCATTTATACATTTAGCAAAATCACTCCCTATGTTTAACACCCTAATCGCAGGGAAAATGAAACAAAAAACTGATTATACAACATTAAATAATTTTTTTACTTTTTTGGAGGAAAAATGAGCTGTTACCATGGCAACGGGCTAATTGGAACTATTTTGATGATCTTAAATATATCTACATTTAATTTGTATTTAATCAGAACCTTGAATTCAGTCTCTTGGCTAATTTATATCATGTTTATCTACCATTTACAGGGGTATACATGCTATTTTTGAGAAATTAATCCGTTGCCATGGCAACGGTCAAAGACGGCATTTATAAATTTGGCAACAAGCAGATTCGTATTCAGCACCCTAAAAATAGGAGAAATAGCACAAAAAATCAGATTCTACAGAAATTTTTTGGAATTCTTACTACTTGCCGCCTACTATAATAATTGGGTAATAAATTTGCTCAATCGAATAATAATTGCCCAGAATATATACATGTATATATATATATATATATATATAAATTATATACATGCATTTTTTTTACCAACATACATTACCCAACACAGTGGACAGTATGTTGCCCAACAATTTAAGTGTGCATGGAAGCGATAAATCATGATTATAAATCTTACTGGCGAAACTCGTAATTAATTTTCCTCCTGATGTTTGATAAAAATAAAGTCGAGTCACTTTCTCAAGTTTGCCAACAAGTTGCAACGCTTTTATATTTTGCTCAAAGTCATATAATTTGCTTTAAGATAATTCTATCTTCAAAAACTTATCGATTCAGGTTTATAATAAGAACCGCGGTGTATCATATAAGTCTGACGATAGACGTGGTTGGTGTTGTGGGGAGTTTATTGGAGACCGTATTAGGGGTTGTTTTTTTTTCTTGCATTTCGTCTTCCTAAGGCAAGCTATATAGAGAATAATTTAATTAGGCTCGACATCACTCGGGATTATTTTTGTTTTGCAGACGAATGGAGCGACCAACAAACAGGGCATCGCCTGTAGTAATCAGAAGTAAAGGTTGATTCACCTATGCCTACCTTTCCACCGTGAACAGACGGTATAAGGTAAAAAGGGATTGAACGAAGTATTTACCTGAATCCAATGATAATTATTGTAAAAATAATCATCAGTTTACTTTTAACGAATCTTTATTCAAAATGCCACCAAATGAGGCTCTATCATGTTGCCCACGTAAGCTATGAGGTTTCTAATTCAAGTTTCAGAGTTATGCTATGACATGAAAGTAATCCACCAAATATCGCTTCAAAATGTCCATGGCGTAATTTCCTTCAGCAAGAAATTTATCCACATTGTGCTGCACTCGACCCAGGTGAGGTGAATGGGTACCCGGTAGGATTTTTCCTTGAACGCTTTAGCGCCTATTAATATGGCAGCTCAGCTACAGCCGGGGTAATAATATGATACCAAGTATCAAAGCGCAGTTGAGTATATGCACATAGTAACTGCGCTATATAAATGGACATATTATTATTATTATTATTATCAAAATCATGTGTATATCATTACAATCCAATACTTTTCCTTCAAATAATTTTTGGTCATGGTGCGATCTGAGTCTTATAACAAAAAGCTTCGCGAATGATCGTTCTGATTTCTGGGCTGATTTCTCCAATTATTAGTTGCATTATGATCAATCATAAAAATTATCCACACGATCGATCGGTCAAGCTTTATGTTACCGGGATCAGTTTGTGCGATGTCTTTATCTTTATGTGATTAATATAAAACCAAAATGAACCTAGGTGTAATTTGAAATGGAATTGCATAATCCTTACACAATTTGAGGCAATAAATATACACTTTAAATCAAAACCAGTCAAAAGTGACTTGTTATTCAAGTCGGCTTGGTGTAACTAATATTCTAGTCATATTTGACTATTTTTATGAATTTTACTAGAACAGAGTTATTTTTTACTAGAATATACGTCAGAAATGTGACTAGATATATCGATTGCACCCAACTAACTACTGATCTAGTCAGTTTGACTGATTTGTTTTGAGAGTGTCTGCTTGCAAAGTGAAATTATACTAAGCATCATTAAAAATCCAAAACATTCTTCAAACTAAACAATACACTGTAAAAACTATTGTTTAAACATTTTAAACAAGTTTTTTAAAATTACGAAAAAAAAATAATCAATTTGTTGTTAGAGTGAAAGGCCATAACGATGTGTTATGTTTTTTACTGTGTATTACTAGGTTTGGATCTTGCTGACTTGACAGTAGATTTGCCGTGGATTTATCTAGGACTCGCATTATAATCATTCTTATTTAACATCCTAGTTTAATAAAATATTCTGCTTGTTTATTTTTCCTTTTTTTTAAATTAAAATCACCTTGGTGGATGAAATTGGCATCTAAGCAAAGACAGATTATAAATACCTAAAGAGTTAACTTTATGGTAAGGTGTTTTTAATATCCTCATATGTTGCGAGCCTTCGTCTTCTAATGATGTACAACATACATATAAAATGTATAATTTTTTATCACTTTTAGTTAATATGATAAGTTATTGGTTGATATACATACCTATAGTTTTAAATAATAACATAAAAAAGAGGTCTTGTCGTGCAATTGTGTCATGTCTTCCTATTCCTAGTAGCTGATTTCGTCATATCACAGACTGAATTTTCAATTGTTGGTATATTTCCAGTGCTATGTGTGGAGGGGTAGGGCTGGTGTAGGGTGTGTGTGTGTGAGGGTGTGTGTTGTGTGTAGACATGTGAGGGTGTGTGAGATTGGCATTAGGTTGTGGTTTGAAGGTGAACTGATACGGGGTGTGGATGAGAGTGCGCGTGCGCGAGTGTGTGCATTCCGGTAAGTAAGTGTTCGTTTCTGCTCTGGGTTCTCTTCGTGTTTCAATTTGAGAATTGCAGATGGCAATGACTCCTCGGAGCGAGTCCAACAGGCACTTTTTAATTTGACACGGGTCTATTGATCAGTACTATGCCATCCTATCGGTTCAAATATGTAGTCATATCCTCTCGACATTACGTTTGGTAGAATCGCTTACAGTCTTTCCGTTTCATCACAAAACCTGTGTGTTTCATGATTTCATGATTTTGTCTGATCTAAGGTGATAGATTTCTAGTAACCAGCATGGCCCTGGAAGCGGGGGGGGGGGGGGGGAGTTGGTGCCGCGTGGATTATTTATCATAGGTAGCGCCCCTAGTAATCGGGTTGTTATTACAAATTTAACCAAATGACCTTCATTTTTGTAGCGGAACCCTCCTTTCGTTGCTTGTCATTTTTTCCTTGACCAAAATAACCTACAATTTGTAGTAACCCCCCCCCCCTTTTTTTGGCTTGTTGAATATCTTTCTCAAGGTTCTGGTAGAACTTTTAATGAAACTTACGCGACATAAAAATTACAAACTTATGACCTTCACCACCTAAAAAATACTTAGATTAAGATTCGGGTATATATATTATGTTTCAGGTACATGCAAGAGAGCAATAGTCGCCGGAGCAAATGTCACGTTAAACCTATATTTACACGCCTTTTGAAATGAAAATTCTTTGAGGCTGCAACAGAGTCTAGATATTGCGTAGAGAATGACATGAAATCGTTATCGCATCAGATAATTGCATCGACTTGCCAGATAATTCCCAGCCACATATCTGTCCGTATCGCTCTCGTTTTTCCCAATCTCGTTTCTGCCGACAATAAGATCCATATAGGGTGTGGGGTATGGGAGAAATGGGCAGTAGTAAAATTAGAAGAGGGGCAAGAATAGGTATAGGTTAACCCATTCTTTACTGGAACCAAAACGCAAAGAGGATCATTTGGCTTCAATGTCAATAAGGCAACGTCAGTGATCGTAGGTCTACACGAGGCACTTTAGAAAGTACTTCTTCGAAAAGCACATTAGAAATTTTATATTTCTTTTAGGCTAATTAACTTAATAACTTATAAATAATTGTGTATGGTATTTCACACTTAAAGTGAACCAATTGATATTAATTCTACATGGATTCTATAGATGGAAATAATGGTTGGTTTTAATATTCTAGTACATATTACTAAATTCTTGGGAATAATTTTAGATAACCATCTATTCTTGAATTGTCACATGAACGACATGTACTGTAAAACATCAAGAACAATCTGTGAATCGGTATAGAATAAGTGCAATCGTACCAAATAATATTCTTTTGAATTTGTTGAACCTCCAGACAGATGAGCATTCGTATTTATGAAACCTATTTTACACAAGCTTTCGCGTCATCAGATGGGCGGTCTTGATGTGTATGGATGATACTTATTTTTTGTTCAAGTACCTCCTTTAAATCCAATGATCACCTTGTAATTAATGACCATAGTGCGACTACATTAGAGACCCGGTCACATTCTGAGACCAACAACACCTACGGCCTCTTACAAAAATTTTGTCAGATCGTGTACATGACAGCCAATTGGATACGTTTGGCAATTGTCAGAGTTGCCTATTTATTACTAGATACTACACTCTAAAAAATGAAGTGCTAATTTAGCTCTTAAAGAGCGTGTATAGTGACTGCACTTCCGAGTGCTGATTTGTCTAGTTCAAATTTGAACTAGACAAATCAGCACTCCGAAGTGCATTTGAACTAGACAAATCAGCACTCCGAAGTGCAGTCACTATACACGCTCTTTAAGAGCTAAATTAGCACTTCATTTTTAGAGTGTATATATATATATATATATACTAGATATTACTAGATACTATACGTATAAGCCGGCTGAAGAACGCATGAAACTGTCAAAATTACAATTCAGCACTTTCATTTCATGGATGGTATCGTTATAAGGCAATGTGTGACAGCCTCATAGAAGTTTAACGGTTGATTATTCAGATATCACCAGAACACGAAGAAGCGAATACAAGATCGCTTGCAATAGCTCATTAATGTCGACATGCAGCTTCTATCAGTAGGGATTATAGGTTGAAAGTGGATCATTTCTATGTAATTGGTATTAATTATTTCTTTCCCTGCCTTACGAAATGTAATATTTGTAGAGTGCTACACAATGTCATATTGCTCATTTCAAAATAATAGGTGATTTGATATAACCCAAAACCATCTCTTTCTGGATACTGTTGTTTGATTTACTCTTGTTCAATATGTCTTCATATTCTAAATCAATACTCCTTTTCCTTCATTTGTAACATCGGGGAAACATTTTTTTTTTACAATAAACATTATTACCTAATCAAATATGAAACATTTTGGTCTTGAATTCACAAGTATACCAAAGTATATTGTATTCACAAGTACTTGAATTCACAAAAATACCAAAATACACAGAAACAGATGTACAATTATTTATTGTGTCCCGAATTTTCATAATATAAAAATAAATTCCAAATTACATTGCATTGGTCAAAGTCTCTCTTACGTTTTGGCATATCCAACCATAGGCTACGTTTCTAACTCTTTCAGGGTTTTTTTTTTACTACAGTCACAGTACATACACGCACGTGTACGTCCTAAAATGGTTATGGTTATTGTAATGAATAAATATATTTGTGTGGAGCGTTGTGGCCCAGTGGATTAGTCTCCGGACTTTGAAACAGGGGGTAGTGGGTTCGAATCCCAGCCATGGCGTAATTTCCTTCAGCAAGAAATTTATCCACATTGTGCTGTACTCAACCCAGGTGAGGTGAATGGGTACCTGGCAGGAATTTATTTCTTGAAATGCGTGTGCGCTGTAATCATAGTAATTACAGCAGCCAAGCTACAGCTGGGGTAATAATATCCAAGTCCTTTGGAAGCGCATAGAGACATTATTCATAATTGTGATATGCGCTATACAAGAACTGTTTATTATTATCATTAGCATTATTTGGTCGATTCCGACCCCATATAAAACAAAAAACGTAGATATAGATAAATAAATATATAAATAAAAAGATAACATAAAAATGTATTAAATGGATGATTAAATGAAACAGATTAAAAGTAGATAAATAAAGGAATAAATAACACAAGAGAATAAAGAAACGGAATTCCACATTTCCCCCTTTATACACAAAAACACTTATTTAAGAAGGGAATGTGCTTACACATTTTTGGACCACTGCTATTAACCGCGAAAGCTAAAATTCCAATTATTCATTATTTTCTAATCGACATTGCAAAAAAATGTCGACAGCGAGAGGGCGCTAAGCACTTTCAACATTTAGGGTTATATGGCACTTGAAATTTTCGAGTATAGCATCCCTAGTTTTCATTTTACATTTATAATATGGCAATTTTTGCTCTGGTGGACGCGACGCTAATTATAAAAGAACGACTATAGGCGAAACGTTAAAGATCTGAGCACATTATTATAATTAGATGGGGACAAGGTTCCTCACTGAAAACAAAATTACATACAATTATCTGTATTACTTACTACGCTATCACACGCAAATCGCAGTCGCATGCTTGCCCATGCTGATTTCTAATATGCTTAACTATGCTTTTGTTATTATTCACTCTGCTGTACTAATTCGATTATACACGTATATGACTTACATGTAAACCGCCTACTATTATGACTATTGTAAAAACAAATAATAATGACGGTCTTTCGTCTATATACACATTACATAGACGTGAGTGATCACCGATAATACTCCATTTCATTTGAATTTAACATTTCGGCTTTTAAACAACACGATCCCTACGAAATCGATGACTATGCTATCAGCAACTTGTTCACAGATGGGGCTTGAGCTCTCGAAAAGTTGCACAATAAAAAAAGAGAAAATGACAAGGAAAATGGGTAGGATATGAAATCAATTTATAAATATATTTCATTACAAGGGTCACAATTTTACTCGCTCGTTTCGCGCGCTCGCGACTTCTAAAAGCTAGTCTCATAGATGATGATTGGCCTCAGCAAAATTTTGGCTCATTACGGTAGTGTTATCACGGCATTTTGCCCGCAGGTAAATTCGATCTCAGAACTGTACCTTAAAGCGCTACATAAAATTATTGAACAAAATTACTTTCTTTCCAATTCGCAAAACTTCACTCTAGATATTACCAGGGCTATAAGATGCTCGTTAAATGCCTCTATGATCCTTTGAAATAGAAGGCCTACCATCACAGGTTGTACCCGTGTGGATGCCAGGCGAAGATACGTTGAATTTTCAGGCTCGTAATACAAATGTATGTTTTATTATTTCATACAGAAGCTTATCTGAAGTATTAATGTTTGTAAGATTAAAGTATACCTGATGAAACTGTGACATCACAACGTCAGCGTATAACCAGCTCAGCCGTCCTTTCCTTCCACAGCATCGTATATATAGGCTTTCAGTACGAGTCGGCATTTATTTTGACAGTTGATATAGTAGTCTGCTCTTGACTTTACACTTGATAAGCCAGAACAATAAAAATTGCACTGGCTCGATAACTCTATTGTACGTGCTTATCGAATACCTGCGCGCAAGCAAAGAATGCTGAATCGTCCTTAAAGGGATGGTCCGTGCTGAAAGTATGAATAGCTTGATGAATAGAGTAGAATTCACTGAGCAAAATGCCGAAAATGTTATCAAAATCGGATAACAAATAACAAAGTTATTTTTTTTTAAGTTTAGCCATATTTTTTTAAAAAACAGTCGTCATGAATATTCATTAGGTGGGCTGATGATGTCACATCTCCACGTATATGAAATTATAAGAAATTAGGTATATTCAAATTTTTTCCTCCAAGAACTAGAAAAATTGGATTGACAACTGATTAAGTGCATTAGATATTCATTGCTGTAACTTATTTCATTATAAGGGAGACATATTATTCACAAAAATATGAAATAATGAAAAAATATGATTTTATGAAATAACTTAAGAAAACGGAAAGTGGAGATATGACATGATTAACCCACCTATTGAATGTTCATAACGACTGTTTTCACAAAATATTGCTAAACTTTAAACTTCAATAACTTTATTATTTGTTATAAGATTTTGATGAAATTTTCGGCATTTTGCTAAGTGAATTCTCCTCTATGTATTAAGATATACTTTTTTCAGCCCGGACCATCCCTTTAACATCATTCAAACCCCAACCTTCGTATTGACAGCACCGTTTGCGTCGCTCTCAGACGCACAAATTTATCGTATATCCATACGAGGTATGGATGTACTAAAATGTGAATATTTATTTAGACGAAACGGCCCATAATGCGATAACTGATCGAGGGGGGGGGGCATTCTCTTACTCATTCATTCAGATGCAAAAACTGTGGTATATCACACTCTCGTCTAAAAATAAGATGGACGTTTTATTGCATAATGTATTTTAGGCAGAGAAAGCTTAGAAAAAGCTTGTTAAATATACACGTAGCTTCTGGATTCCAAGTATTACTTTTATTCATTACGAACAGTGAAAAAGAGAAAGCCCTTACTTTGGTCCTAAAAGAAAACGGTTACACTTCGTAATTCCGAAACACGTCAATTGCCTGTATACCTCGATGGTCGTTAATCCGAAAACGAAAAAGGGTTCGTTAATCCGACCATTTGTGGCGTTATTCCGAAGGTTCGATAATCAGAAAACGAAATAAGATTCGTTGTTCCGAAGGTTCGACAATCCGATAACGAAATAAGGTTCGTTGTTTCGAAGGTTCGTTAATCCGAAAACGAAATAAGGTTCGTTCTTCCGAAGGTTCGTCAATCCGAAAAATGAAAAACGGGAAAGCTGAGGCAGAGGCAAGGGAGGGGGGGGACACCGTCGCTGTTCAATTGTTATGAGGATGGGAAGGCAAGGGCGGCCGAACGAATTTTCGTTTGGGGGGGAAGCCAAAAATGAAACTCATACGTCAAAATGGACACTTTCGTGATACTTTCATCATGAGATTATCATCTGCGTGAAGTCATTGTGTGTTTTATAGTACTTAAGTAGAGAAAAGCCTTTTTGAAGTGACTTCTGATTATGGAAAGATGTATATTTATGCTTTAATTTTCGCGAGAGAGTATAATGAGCGGGGGTATTGGAAAAAAATTCAAAGCTGAAGTTGTAAAACTCGTTTGGGGGGTTAATTATTCTTAAAATGGTATTATTGCGAGATGTTGCGAGCATGAGTCACAAGCTAAAACTTTAGGGCATTTTTATAATAAAAAATGAAAATAAAAAAAATCCGAGCAGGTTTTTGCAGTCATTAAAAAGATGTGCATCTAACTAAAGAAATAACACGAGCGCAAAACGCGAGCTCAAATATACTGACCAGAAAAGCAACCTGTTAAAGAATGCATTCAGTGATCTCTTTAGGATACATAATTATTTCACCAATCAAATAATTGAGAGTGCGAAGCGCGAGCTGAAAATTTGTAATATTCCAGCCTGAAAACTAATCTAAAATGTATACTTTAAAAAGAGTATTTTATTTCGAAAAACGGCACATTTTTTTTTGAAAAAAAGTGAATTTCCTATTTTGAAAAAATAGCATTTCCCTGTTTTTTTCTTTTGGAGGTACAAGTGCCCCTGCCCCCCCCCCGCCCCACCGGCGGATCCAGCTTTCGCCAATAGAGGGGGGTGGGGGCGAAATGTTTTTCTCCCATATTTTCCCATCGGCAGCTCAAAGTTGATTTTTGTTTGTTTCTTTGAAAGGGTAGTCCTGACAGTCAATAATTAGCTTTATTCTTATATAATTATGTAATATCGTCGGCCTTATGCCAAAAGGGCCTTAACCCGATTTTAGGGGTTCTGAATATTTTATAATAAATTTAACACATTTCATGTAAAACTTAATAACTTAACACGTTTATCGAAATTGGCTTCAAAAGCAAAAAAACGACCACAAACTTTTGATTATTAGAGAGGCCAAAACCTTTATAAACGCCATTATCTCGGAATGGCCAAAAGCAGTTAAGGCCCTTTTGGCATAAGGCCGACGATATGTAATACATCGCGCGAAGCGCGAGTTATATTTCTTTTTTTTAATATGATGGCCAATATGTTTGTGATCTTCAAAACGAGATGCCCATGTAACTAGATAATAACTGCGAGCAAGAAGCGCGAACAGAAATTTGAAATATAAGTTTTGACCTTATCCGGACGCCTATTTTTAATGTAATACATGCTTTGGCCACAACACACACATGTATCATCGCTCGTTATTACTATTATTGCATAATATCGTGTTATCTTGTAATGACAACACCGTTCTTGTTACCAAAATAAATTGCTTTAATTTTCGGAAATACGAACCTTATTTAATTTTCGGATTAACGAACCTTATTTCGTTCTCGGACTAACGAACCTTCGGAATTATGAACCTCATTTCGTTTTCGGATTAACGAACCTTCGGAATTACGAACCTCATTTCGATTTCGGATTGACGTACCTTCGGAATTACGAACCTCATTTCATTTTCGGATTGACGAACCTTCGGAATTACGAGCCTCATTTCGTTTTCGGACTGACGAACATTCGGAATTATGAACCTTATTTTGTTTTCGGATTAACGAACCTTCGGAATTACGAACCTTCAGAATAACAGAACCTTCGGAATAACGAAGCTTCGGAATTACGAATGTATGCGAAAGAAAACATCCATGAATTGAACATTGGGGGTAAACTTGCCTATTGAAGTACTAACAAAAGAAAATTCCTGTGTTGACGAAGCGATGCACCTGACCCATTGCGTAATCCATCGTTCGTTGTCCTTAGCCCGATCGAGCCCGATACCCCCACCAACACGCCTTCGATCACCAAATGGAGATCTACAATAATCCATATAGATGTATCCAACTTAACAGCACTGTGACCAAAGGCGGCTATAAACCTGGACGCTTTCAAAGTATGAGAACATTAAGAAATGGTTATGCAATATTCATAAAACTGGATGTGTCGCTATGCCTATGCATAGTATATTCAATTAGACATATATGTCTAATTGAATATACTATGCAAGTATATATACTTGAAACCTCCATTTAAAGATAAAATTACAAAACACCATTTGTCCATAGTTTTTCTTAAGGATCTTCAAAAGTTCTAGCTAAACAAGTTTGCATCTGTAAATGTAAATCTTCTTGATGAATTACATCGTATTGTAACTTTATGTTATTTTATGAAAAATCAATTGAAAATATGGGGAAAGATTTTTTTTAGACAACTCCGTATCGACATGTAAGATTTCAACAGAGTAGTGTTTCTTCATTGTCAAACTCACTGATGAGATTTGAATGTTATAAGGAAAGTAACTCTACATATTTGCGGTTAACAGTAATTGTAATTTCTGATGTCTAGCTAAAAGTGTTATGCCAAATATGGAAACAAAAAACTTTTATCATTATTACTTTTTGACCTGTGAATTAATCAAATCTCGGACCAGTGAATTATTTTGTTAATTTTACCAGAGACAGCAAAGTGATTGCAGACGTCCCAGACTAAATAATCCAAACGAAGTGATCCATGAAAGTTGTGAAAAGCGCCTCCTAGTGTCCTTGACATATAAAACCCATCGATTCCTAAATCAGGCCGCTCGATGTTAGCATTTCTTTACGAAAAATATATCGATAAGATTAAAAAGACATGTAGCTATTCAACGTGAATTTGATGGAATATAACGATCGTTTGTTATCAAACAAGCTGTTATTGTTCGGTTTCTTTGTATTTCTCTCTTATTTCTCAAAAAAACCTTGATTGTATATTTTCTTGAAAAAGAATTGGCAAAAGAAAGGCTAAATTACGAGAACTCGAAGGAGAAATAGGCCTATAAAACAAATATGACGTCATTTCCCGCCAACGCAGATTATTGATTTTGACAAGGTGTAACTAGAGCATCAAACCCGTGCCTCATTCTCTCTCTTTTAATATATTTGTTTTGTTAAGCGTGTTCGATATGTATGTTTTTTTTCAAATAAGTGTATATAGAGAGTCTGCTTGGCATAAGGAATGAAATAATCACAATTACTTTAGTAAATGCCGTTAAAAAATTGTAGATTTTAAAAGGAGCGTAGCTCAAAAATGAAAGGTAAAGACCCACTCTTCATCAGTGTCCTTTTATGTGATATCGTGACTTTAATACCTTTCATTTTTTAGAGCTACGCTCCTTTTAAAATCTACAATTTTTCAACGGCATTTACTAAAGTAATTGTGATTATTTCATTTTTTTCTACACTCTAAATAATATTGGGTAAAAGTGCTCCATGAGGTTAATTGTTATGTCCAACCAACATTGGGCATTTCTTTGGGCATTTTTATTTTTCCAGTGTGGTGAAATTTTTCTTATTCCAAACTACTTGCTGCTTATTTTTAACCTCACTGGACAATATGCTTCCCGCATTTGGTAAAATACCTTCCCAAATCGGTTGGACCATAATTACCCCCACGGGAGTAAAAAATTTACCAAATATTTTTTACAATGTACGACATTTACTAATCCTATTGTAATAATTTGATACACGTATATATATGAATGAATATATATATATATATATATATATATATTATATATATATATATTTATATATATATAAACATATATAAATATATATATATACATGTATATATATATATAAACATAGACATACATATGCTTCCCTTTTTATGTGCTTGAAAAAATCAATTCATTTCTTGTAGGTCTATATTGATTATACTTCAAAGGAATACTGGAATACATTTAAGAAGAAATTTGATAATATTGTGGTGTCTCAAAAGTGGGAATATTTCCCTGATTAAAAAACATTGTTAGGCACCAATTTATTTTTAGATGATGTATTATTAATATGTATATTGGAATCGGGTTGTCATGGTTTGAATAGTAAAGCTATTCTGCTTATAATTTCCCGGCAACTTCAAACCGCACGATGAGTTCTGACGGTTTGAATGTAAAATATAGTGATTTGTTAAAACTTTAAGTTACCCATAGATCGCTTAAAGGACAAGTCCACCCCAACATAAAGTTGATTTGAATAAGAAGAGAAAAATCCAAAGAGCATAACACTGAAAATTTCATCAAAATCGGATGTTAAATAAGAAAGTAATAAGTAAAGTAAAGATTCGCCTAATTTCACAAAACAGTTATACGCACATCCTGGGCGGTATGCAAATGAGGAGACTGATGACGTCATCCACTCACTATTTCTTTTGTATTTTATTACATGAAATATGAAATATTCTAATTTTCTCCTCATTGTCAAGTGAAACAACGCTTAATTCCTCCCTGAACATGTGGAATTAGGCATTGTTACTATATGGTTCAGTCAACTTTGTCCGTATTGTCAAATCTGCAAAAAATGAAATATTGTATAATTCAAACAACAAAAAACGAAAGAAATTGTGAGTGATGGACATCATATACCGAATCATTTGCATGACACTTATTTGTGCATATTTGATATATCATTGTTTCGTGAAAAATAAGCGAAACCTTAAAATGCCATAACTTTCTTATTTTACATCCGATTTTGATGAAATTTCAGCGTTATGCTAGTTTGATTTTTCTCTATTTATTCAAATCAACATTTTTCTGGGGTGGACTTGACCTTTAAGTACAAAATTTTTTATGCTGATCAGCTCGGTATCTATACCTAATCACACCAGAGATATGTGGAATTCGGAACAACATCAGTCAGGTTTGGACTAACACCTCATGTGTAATTGAAATGTTTCATCACTGACGTGACAATTCTAATGAAACCATTGTTTATTGTTGACTTGAGACATTCATCACTGATTTTTGATATTGTAACTATCAGCAGTTGTATTATTCGTGTTGACAAAGATTTATAAAAGGATACCAAAGCTCTTTAAAGAAAGCCTTGCGATTAAAGCCAATGATAGATCAAACGCAACTTGAAGTTTAACCAATCAGAATAGTGCATTTTGGATTTGCTTTTGATATTTCAGATGAGCAATATTTTCATGTCGTTTCATCAAAATTTTAGAATTAATCTTGAAGTCAGTCACACACAATATTCCCTCTACGGATCTTTGAGCTCGATTAAGTCCGATCCATGTAGTTTCCTCCAGTTCTAGTTTGGCAAGGCGATTGCCTATATAGACGTAGCTAGACTACCTTGGCCGGTGATAAATGGCTTGATCGAGTTAAACATCTTGACAACGGGAACCTCATATTAATCTCTGCTTATAGTTACGTATTTATCTAAAGTCTTATTCTGATACCTTTCTTCAACTTGAGTAAATCAACCGTGTAATATGCGCAAAATATCGAAAGGGAGGGGGTGTGAAGATTCAGGAAGAAAGACAGTCGGCTGAGAGTTTCTAGGATATCTGCTTTTTGAAAAAGACGAAAACAGGTAGAAAGCGAATAAAAGTAGAAAAGGGGTGGAAAATAAGTATAAAATGTATTTAACCTTATCAAAATATTACGTTAAAATGAAATCAAGATGTATTTTTTTAGTTTCACCAACAGAGGTAAGGAATGTTTTCCAATGCTGAGGTATTATGGACATAGACTTAATGCGTTAGACAAAGGGTGCACAGAGAGCGCCAACTGGCGGACTGTTTTTGGCAGTGAATTCTCTCATTTCATCTTTCAATCCGCCAATACTCTTTCCCTCCCTATCTCTCTCTCTTTCTCTCTGTGTATCTCTCTCATCTTTATCTCCACTCTTTTCACCCACTCCCCGTATTCTATCTTGCTCTATCGGTTCCATGACATTTGCTCCGATGGAAAATCTGCACGTTTGGCAAAACATAAAACCTAACCTACAAAACTAATGGAACCCTTACCCTTATCTTTACATTATTCCGAACCAAAAACTATATCATAATCTTAACTCAAACCATATGCCCTCTGATATATTAAAACCGGATCAAATGTAGTGTTACAGCTCTATCATCATTCTTCTCATCTTAATTTATTGTCTCCTTCGCTCGATTTCTTTTTTTTTTTATCTCTATTCTTTCATGTTTATGCATGTCTTACATGATTGCAGGGTGGAGAAGTGGGGAATATAGTCAATAATCGTCCTCGCAAAACACATATATATTTTTTTTACCCCGGCAACGTGATTTCTAGGACAAACTACGATCATGTTTCATATATTTTGGTATGATGTATCCGTACTACCGGTAGGCTTATCAAAATGGCGGGAATTATTAAGATTTTATTCACAATTCAATAGAAATTGAGTCTTAAACTACATTACACTAATATACTGACTATATCAAAAGCGATGTAATCATATTGATATCATTCCCCTGATGTAATAAAGAATCAGCATATACGACTTTCATGACGTTTACATTCTTTATTTTCTTCATTTAGATACAATCATACGAATTAACAAAATATACAAATTTTCAATCCTCCCTATAACATCTAATCCATCTCTTTCTTTTTGCATTACGTATCTATAAATATATTTATATTTTGCATTTCTATCATAATTTGACTTTCATTATGAATATAAATATTTACATGAATAATGATTATATTTTCTCTTTTATAATCCGCAAAATATCTGAAAAACCCAGGCCCGTTATTTAAATAAGATTATCTTTACAAAATAAAGTGTAGTGCATAGTTTGACTTCACCAAATTATTACCGTTGTCCCTATTCCGTTACAATTTGAAAAGCAATAAATCATTAACAGTTAGAAATGCAGCAACACGAAGTGACATAACGTCAAAAGGGGAAGGGTATTTATCATGAAAATCAATTTGTGATGGTGAAAAATAAAAGACACAAGAATGAATCAATGTGTATAAAGAAAATCTCGAAGGAACTTGCAATACAGTAATAAAAACAAGGATGAAATGATTAAGTGTTACTGAAATAAAATTATTTGACGTATCGAAAGTGAAGCAAATAAATGCTCAAACGATCGTTTTACATTGGTAATGAAAAAAATGAAATAGAATTATCGACTGACAGCATAATCATAAGCAGATGAGTATTTCATCAACATTTAACCTCCTACAAGTTGTCAGATTTGACAATTTTTCCTTGTTTTTTCATTGTCTGAGAAGCACTGTTACTATGGTTATTGTCGGATATAACATGCTTTGTCGGATCAAACATCTGAAAATCCTTCAATGAAAAGCTCCCCCGAACTAGTGGACAACTCCAATTTAAGTCTTAATTGACGCAATGAGAGCAAAAATAAATAACATAAATTTACATGTACATCATGATGATAACAACCTAATATCAGTTACTGTACAATTTACCACAATTTTTTTCGGTGAAGCGGTTACAAATCAGGACTATAAATTCGTAAAAAGAGAAGCCATTGGTTAGGCTTTGATAATCAAACAAAAAATATATATAACATCGAGTTTAAACTGTTTGAAAACAGCATTTAATCGAAAAGGATCTTTTTTTAAATCTTCATTTGATGTTTAAGCTGTAGAGCTCTATCTCAGACCAAAGTGAATGCTTCGGGAATAATTCTAAATTTGGTGACAATTATGTTGAAAAGGCAAGATATCGTGATGATTGATTTGCGTCAATACGGATATTTTTGAAATTTCCATCCCCCTCAATATTACCAAATCGCTTCATGTAATGCGGTAAATTATAACCTCCGATGCGATCTTGATCAAAGATATGCCTATCTATCATATTCATACAGCCAAGAAAATTAGAGAATAGTATTTCTCTACACCATAACCAAAAGGCCTTTGTTTGGAATATCCCACGACCAGAAAAGAAATATGACACTTCACTTAGGTATAATTATACACAAAATTCTATTCTGTGCTGAAATAAAATTCACTGACCTTAAAATGTTAACTAAATGATGTGTCTCAAGTACCCTTGCTTTACACATCCCAAAGAGGGGTTTGCGAGAAAAAAATATGCATCTTGGTCTATATGAATGCGGAGTATAACACAATGAGAAACTTCAGAAAAACCATTTGGAATATATTCTTGCATGACATACAGTTTGCATGTCATTACAACAAAACAATCTTCTTTTATTCCAAACTCTTTTATCTTTATCATTGGAGATATGACGATTTTGTTAATAACTATTGGAAATAACACCTTAAAAAAGATCATAAAAAGTTGTCACTGATCTGGTTTGTTAAGCAATTTTGCATTTTCTCCTCATCTAATTCCGAAAAAAAGAGATGCTTCCATGTTCCACCGCACATCTTGAATGGATATGTATGTTCATCATGACAACTTCTCATCTACCCCAGATCCATTGATTTCCGCTTACAGGTGCATCTTTACTCTGTATCCCCAAATACTACAGCTGCTCTGCCAAGGATGCCTTACACACAAGAAATCACGTCCCGCTGGATACTTGTTTTTGTATTTCCAAAGATTTGCCACATATATCAGCTCCATAACATGGCAAGAATCATGCCCCAGACGAAGGTAAGCGATACCCCCAGCAGACATCCCGCGATTCGGCACAACCAATCAAATTATGTTTACTCACAAATTCTCACTGCACATTCATTTTATCTTTCAATCACTCGCATCCATGATGCGCTTATTTTACTGCAACTATTCAGATTTGATTTCCCCGTGGTATAGCAATTTGGGAAGAGAAATAGTTGAAAGATCCAACCTCAGGCACATCCCGTTGATGTCACAACTCGCTGCGGGGATGACAAGCGATTATTGTCGGAAATAAAAAACTTGGTCTGTGCCAAAGGATGATTGTCTATCAATTCCCTACGATTGCGTCAAATTTATAGCTTCAAGCTCATTACGTGCTCATGTGGTTCAATAGATTTGGATCGAGTTTGCTTTTTGCCGACATTCAAATCTTAATAAAAAAGTTTTATCTACAATCACATTTCGATGAGAGAAAGTGAGATTCGATCATTGTTCCTGGCTGCATTCACCAAATAGTCCAAAACCAGATGTGCGTTTTAGAAGTTTTCATATGCAGTCCCTTTCACAAATAAGATTTGATTGAGTACATTATTCATTGTTTTCTCAGCGGCTAGCATCAAAACCTACAATCGCTATGGACAAACCACAACCATCGGTAGATGCACAAATCAATGATTACTTCATCCGTCAATGCTTATTCCATTCCAAGGTTCTTCACAAAACGACCACGCAAGAATTAGATTCTATCACACCTTAGGTGATTGGTCATTGATGGATAAGTGTGATGATAACATGAAGTAATAATGATTGATTGCGTGTGAAGGTGGCGTCCACTCGCAAGATGGTCCCAAGGACGCGGGCTCGCTCATATAGTTGACCGCAAACCAGCAAAGCAGGCGGTGCTTAGTGGTGACACAATGATCTGACCTACGATGGGCAAAGCACCAAGTCGACTCGATGTTGTTTTTGGTGATAAACATCCATGCTAGAATAACAAGTTTTCGCTCCAGAACACGAAAAGACAATATACTGCAGTTTGTTGGCATACCGCTTGGTTCATGCCCAAGGCAACGTGAGACAAGCCAGCCAGACAATTGCTGTTGTAACATCATTGTCAAACCAAACTGAAGGAATCACGTGATATGCATTACCATACCATGCACTGTAAAGTGTGAAGCATCACGTGATGAAAATAGTTATGTTTCCTTATGATACGTTGCTGGTCATCAACGTAGGCCTTTGAGATGTTAAACAGTCTATTATCTGATGCGCAGAATTGAGTCAGATTTCGGTTTTCCGTGTGAGGGTCAGCTCAATTTCATAATTTATGTTTGATGGACCGAAATATTCATCGAAACGGACTTTCCAAATAAACGAAGAACTGAAGAAGAAGAACATGGTATTGATCCTTATGATGCAACGATTAAGTCATTTTCAACTTCATATCGGTACTATTATCGAATTTCTCCTTCCGATGTAAAGGTGTAGAACACTGTGTCACCGTCTGGCTTTCAGTTGGGCATGTGTTCTATGCCGCGATGCACTGTGGGTAGGTGTGTAAGATTATATGTTACAGATAGGCCTGACTGGTTTCTCCGTCTGTATCTTGACTATCATAATGTGTTGCATGGGGTGTTAGTTTGATACCATGTTGTCGAGGCTTTTGGACGGAAACTGTACAGTGGAAAGAAAATGAAAATGCAAACACTGAAAAGCGAAAATGTATTTTTTGGAAAGTGAAAGGTCATTTAAGATTCAAAACCAAATTAATTTTAGCACAATCCATGCAGAGATAATTAGGTAATAAGATATATAGGATTGTAGGCTATGTAATTAATGTCGGGGATTAAGGGCTTTTTAAATGAACATTTCTGATTAGTTCCTATCAGCCTACTGAGCAAAATGCACGAACGATAATCTTGATGGGCCATTTCATTTAGCGATTAATCGCTAACCTTGGGCCCTGATTAGCACTATTGTATCTATAGGGTATATGATTAGCATATTTTAAAATACATTAAATAAGAATAAACGTTTGCATATATGGAAGGCTATAAAAGTACTGTTTTCAGTTAAATTTCAATTAAGAAAAAAAATAGTAATGACCCTTTTTCCAATTTCAAAGGAAAATGATCACGGAGCAACTAATATTCAGATAAATTTAGACTAATCCAAATTAGATAAGACTTGATATTTCTGAGACAAATTTCATCGATCACGTTGAAATGATTTCAGGAGTATCTTTTTGTTTGAAACGACGCCATGGTTGACTAGGAATCAATGTTAATGGAAATACCACGTAATGAACAGAAGAGATGGTACATGCGACAAGTTTTAATTCACTTTGTTTTTTACATGAATCTCATTACAATTTCGTAAAGATTGAATGCAAATAATGACTGGATTAAAGCACAAATAAATACTGTCTTTAATAATGATAAAAATAAGAATGTTTTTAGATCAACTTCTTTACCACTGTTATTCTACCAATTGTTGTATAACCCTCTAACGTTCAATGAAAATATTTACATAAATATTAAGTTAAGCAAGCACAAGTTCATTTTGTATTACAAACATGTGCAACAAAACACAAAATAATGATGTTCCTACTGGTTATACTTTTTTTCACACCACCCGTAAGAATAAACGTTAACCCGTACACTACGTGCTATGTATAATTACACGTTGTCGTAAAGGTGGCGGTGCATTTCTTTTTTTGGTCAAGTTTCAGGTTTCTTACTATCGTATTTTTGTTCTGAGTTTCGACTCATCTTTTTTTCCGAGTATCGAGTTATACTTCAAGAGTTTCGAATAAGATTTTTCGAGTTTAATCTTTGCGATATTAGAATGGCACATTGCTACTCGAAAACTCCATGTATAACTGAAGACTCGAAGCAGAAAAAAGATACCTCGAACCACGAAAAATTCTTCTTGTAAAAAAGTATATACAGCAAACTCAAACTGGAATTATGTATCAAAAATAAAGAGTCAGTAGGAACAACACTCTCTTTTGAAAGAAAGAAAAAAAATTTGAAGAATGAGATGGATGCTATTATATGAGTACATGCATGCAAAGCTTGCCAGTGCAAAGATAAAAAAAATAGCAAAAATAGTATGCATACATAAGGTGCAATTTGATATTGGAATGGAGAGTTGGAGACAAAGTATTTGAAAGTAGAACAAACGGACTTATCAATGTATTCAAGGACAAAATTTTCTCACCGTCAACGGGGTATTGATTTTATTTTTAGAGAGATAAGGATGTATTTATTTAGGAAAAACTTCTTTATATAGAGGATATATTTATCGGATGAATGAGAGAAAATTATACAGTGCAATGTTTAGGGTGGATTTTGTATGAATCTCAAGGTGATGTATTTACTTTGAGAGGTAAACAAACCGTGAAGAAATATGCCTGAAAATTTAATATTTTGCAATGTTTTGGGGGAAAGCGTTTTAAAACAAAATACCCTCCAAATGCATCCACCTGCTGCTAGGTTTGGGACTAACCGCTGTTGTACAGAGTGTGATTGTTCACCTCATCCCGGAATCGTGCTCCGTCGTATTGTGACCGTCGAGACGAATGGGAACTGAGTCTACGAACGTTCTTGTGAGGCTGGAAGACGATGATGTAAACTTTGGGCGCAAAGAGACAGGCGAGCGCCACCGATGCACAAATGCTCACGGAAACACACAGTGTTGTCGTCTGAAGCTGCATGTTTTAGGTAAATGAAAGAAAAGAAAGAACAAAATACTTAATGAGAAAATATAGACCTTGCAAAGTAAATACATTTGTTAAAACCTAATGATAACATTCTAGTGCGCATTATCATTGGAAAAAAAATAACATAACGAAGTTGCGAAACTGATAAAGTTTGATTAAAATCAATTATCAACCGGGCATTTACATATAACTGAAAATGTATTAATGTCAAATTGGGATCTCAGCAATTATGCCCCTTCACATTTATTTTTCCCTCAACAATCTAACAACACAACAATGTTTGTTTACAGGAGGTAGTTTAGCTTGATGCCAAGCTAGATTTAAAAGGACATAATTTGAGACAAAATTAATAACGAAAATTTTTGATAATCTATTAGAAAAAATGACTTACATAACTTGGAGTTTTCACTTTGTTACGTCACATCAAACACATTGAAACATGCACCGAAATATTTTTGGTGGTGGTATGTGATACATCGAATGCATATTTATAATACCTTTTCTGAGAAAATGTAAAATTTATTTGATTTATATTATATGGCATAACATAGGGGATGCTGCTCACATGTAACATCAAAAAACCTAATCTTTACACATTCTTAAATTTATTATTCTTTAATGGAGATTAACTCTCATTAACCATGTTAACAAGTTTCCCACTTTTCTGCTTTTGATAAAAGGAACTGTAAGTCACGATGGACTTTCTCTATAATCAAAAAGTCTCTTACAATGATTTAAAGTTCACTTTTTTTACGAATGCTTTACAAGAAGATTATAACTTACAAGAATAATCAGGGAAATGCTAAATGTCTTCAAACCTAAAAAAATAGGTGATTAAAGTAAAAGCAGGCACTTCACTTATTATCTAAGTGTCAGAATACTTTTTTAGCTTTCCTTTTAGAATGTTGAGTGGACGATTTTAAGAAGAATGCTTTTAAAAGAAATTACCAGTTAAAGCTTTCCCTGCATATTTCTAAATAAATAGTCATTGTATGCATAATTGTTTTTTTCTCTCTTACTCATTTTCTTGTGTAGGATTGACAAACTCAAGGGATAGCTATTAACATTACCATATTTTTTTAGGAACCAAAAGTATTGCTCGGTCATTTTTAACCTTAACAGCATATATATATATATATATATATATATATATATATATATATATATATATTGTGACAGAAATGGATGAAGAGAACAAAGGTAGGCGTAGCTTAAATTAAGGTTCCGCAGAGCTATCTACACTTTTTGGAAAAATTGGTGATGCCGAAAAAATGTCTTTGCCGGGAATCGAACCCAACCGTGCCCAAAGCTTTGAACGCCGGTGCCTTAACCACTAGACCACAGAGACGGGTTAGTGGCTAGGGCGACCCAGATCCGATTAACCGTCAGATAGACAGATTTTCGACACCATACCAATTATAATTTTATTTGTCGGGGGAAGTTGGGTTTTGAACAATGACAAGCCGCCATGCCTCAGCTGGATCAAAGCTATTGCTTTGATACAGTATACGTATGGGAGAAAGTATGCAAATGTGTTAAGTTATACACGTATACAGCTTTGGCAACTTATATATATATATATATATATATATATATATATATATATATATATATATATATACAGTGCGTCCAAGAAAAAACGAAACCGAGATTTAGCGATCATTTATCATTACTTAATCATAAATAAAATAGACAAATGACCTACCAATTTAAAGCTTAGAATCTCCTCTTTCATCTGATATTACATACATTATTTCTCATTCACGCATGAGTGAGCAAATACAATTTGAAGAAAGGATATCAAAAACTCATTTGGCGGGGGGTATCTGGGTTTCAAAAAGAAAACCACATCTTTGAAAAGTTCAATATCTCCTCTTTAATTTGATACCTAAATTACAGAAAATGGTAAAGAAATAAGAAAGTTCTGGTCATTTGAAATAAGGCTTGAATTTCAATAATTTCATAAAATGAAGAGGTTCTCCAGGCTGGCTTTCAAACTCACTCGACACTCCGTTTTGTTGACGATCAGCCATGCATTGAATCTTTTGTTCACCATGTGAAAGCTTCTGTGGGAAACCGGTGAAAACACGTTTATCTCATGAAATTATGGAAATGCAAGCCTTATTTCAAATGACCAGAACTTTTTTATTTCTTGACCATTTTCTGTAATTGAGGTACCAAATTAAAGAGCAGATATTTAACTTTTCAGAAATGTGGTTTTCTTTTTGAAACCCAGATACCCCTCGCCAAATGAGATTTTGGTATCCTTTCTTCACATTGTTTTTGCTCACTCATGCGTGAATAAGAAATAAGCTAAGTAATATCAGATGAAAGAGGAGATTCTAAGCTTTAAATTGGTAGGTCATTTGTCTATTTTATTTATGATTAAGTAATGATAAATGATCGCTAAATCTCGGTTTCGTTTATTCTGGGACGCACTGTATATATATATATATATATATATACATATACATATTAGGGATTCGAAATCAATCGAAACCAATTATCAGCCTTTTCACACAGTAAAAAAATCGTATTTTGAATGATGATTCCAGTGAAAAATAAGACTAATGATGAATATTTAGCACGTGTAAAACCAAACTAGAACATGAGAATCATGAACGCTAATCACAGTCACAATTACAATAGCAATCATCATTACTATGATCATCATTACAATGATGATTCAAGATTCACGTGTGAAAAGTCCCTAAGTTTCTTTCGTTCAATATGATTTATATGATCTGCTATGTTTATTTCATGCTATCATGGCACGGGAGGGGGCTGTATTGCATGTGTCGGGAGTAAGAAAAACAAAACAGGGCTTTCAATCAAGACTCAAGAGTCCTAAATCATGTATACCTATTACTTATAAATCAACCAGACTAGAAGAATGTCTACACCATCTTCATATAACGAAGTTCGTCCCCAAAAGTTGGCAAAACAGTTTTTCTAATTATCATATCGGTGTGAGGTTGATTGTCTAAATGAAAATGCTCCATTGTGTATCACAATATACAATCTAGCAATATAAAACAGTTGACTGATTGTCGAAATGCGAACTGGCACCTGTCCCATGGTTGGTTGGAAATAGAGAACTCCTTCGCCAAGTTCAATGTCAGGGTGTATTGTGTAAATCAAATTTACGCTCATTCGATAAATCACACGCAGAGGCATAATTTACTGTGGCCTTGCTTTTCTTGATTAATCTCCTTGGTACAGCGGATCATGCTGTGCTGTGATTTGACAAACGACACGAATAGGAATAACGAAGAAACGCTTGAGGCAAATTTACTTTTATTTAAACGTATTTCAAATAAACGATTTAAGTGTACTATGGTAATGTAAGCAGGGGCCATTATGTTTTGTGAGCTTCTTCGTTATTCAATGGGCAGAGTATATGTACCGTAATGAAATACTTTGATGTTGAGATGTATATCAATATAAAATTGTCTTGATTACTGTCGTTTGATAAAGGAACCTTTAATAGTAACCTGATTGATTTTATACAGCTGTTGAGAGAACATTCTTTAAGATAAGTATTATTTTTTCAAGTAGCACTAGAAGCTGCAACACGGACAATGCAAAATGAGGCTGGAATTTACTTTAATCGAACTTTTCCTCACAAGTGAAGTAATGAAGACAATGTATTACCCAAAATATATCGCCTTTTAAATTAATTTTATTGATGGAAGAGCAATGAATTGAAATGGTACATGTAGAATTCAGTGAAATACTTGTTATCCACCCCCCCCCCCTCTACCATTGCCAGCAATTCAGTTTATTTCTTTCTCTCTCTCTCTCTCTAGCCTCCACTCTGTCTCTCTCCCTCACTTCCTTTCCTCAAGTGCATATAAAACTGTGTCAAAGTGGATCTGAATTGAAAATCGGATCAGGCTGTGACCCAGCATTCGCAATACCACAGTCACATTGGGAAAATCGACAACAGATAGACCAAGTTTGTTATTTCATTTCCAAGGATATAGACCTATCGGTTTGGAGTCCAATGTCTTGGTGTGACTGTTGCATCAGTGTGCTATTCGTGCCCTTATACCGGTTTCACTTCAAAGGAATCCACGGTTTATATGATAACAAAGCGCCAACAGCTGCATATTGATTTCAGCAAACATGTCTGTCACATTTAAAATATATTTGAGAGGTAGATATCGTTTTATTAATATGTTTACATTCCGCTATCTTCGGGGCATAATTATCATGCTGTAATGATTGAGAATTTTCACATATTTATATCTGCTCAGTGGAACGCCCTAGGTAGATGAAATAAGACCACAGCAGAACAATGATCAGGTAGACGAACCTTCCACGCTCCTCTCCTGACTCTTCCACATCCTCACATCCCTTCAAACATGTTCGACCATAGCACATTTTAAAAGTAGATGCCTCTACTTAAAGTTTACTTATTTCATGCATGAATGATAAAACAATCTGACTCGCACATCCTCACTCACCCCATCTCTGTCTCAAAATTATCCTCAGTCTTTCACTGGCTTTTATTTTTTTCCTGCTGATTGTTTAATTTTTTTCCCATACAACCCCTCTCTTCCTCCTTCACAGTTCAACACAGACACCTCCCAACTATCATCCCAAACGTCACATAATACTCTCCTATCAAGTGATTGATGCGGCGGGCATCCAACATACCCGTTCTGCGGGTGGTTTAAGCGGCACATTCTGGAACGTCCCGGGAAACTCTCGCTGGGATGCACGCATACTACCCTAACAAATTTGGTATAAGAGTCGGGACAATTCTTGCAGTGCATTTGAATAAAACACACACGAAAAGTTGGGATGAGATTTTCTCTTTCTTTTCTTCTGTAACATACTGTCTCGCATTCATTCGTTCTCTCTATCATTCTTCATCGAGTGTTCGATTCGTAGTCCATTGCACCTGCGGCCGATTGAATTAGGAAAAATCTCAAGGCATCACACATCGCCTGCTTGCACATCGTAGCGACAGCCCAGAGTACTATGTCTCAATCCTCTCAACGATCCTCCTACTCAAGACTCCCCCTCCCTCCACACCCACTCATAATACACGCATGCACCCACTCTCTCTCTCGTGCCCACACCCACTTGCCAATGCGAAATTTAAATAGGGATATATGTCTTATTTTCTCTCTCTCTTCGTCTCTTCTCAGTGTCTCTGGTTGTATCTTAATTTGTGTGTGTGTGTGCGTGGTGTTCGTGTCTCATTCTCCTCTTTCCCTCGCGTATCATGTGTATATTAATTTCATAAGTATTTATCTCTCTATTCTCTGTATCTATTTACTTGAATTTGAAATTCCTAAGCTGTCTCTACATCTCTCCAACATGCCGATAAATTATAAAATCTAACTCTGTGACGTATCTCTCCATACCTCCTTCATTTAACTGTCCAACAATGTCTGGCATTGGAACATCCTCGAAGTCGAGTTGACGTGAATAGATTATGATCCTTTATTTACCCTTTATCAAACTTGCAGCAAAACGACACAATGTCAATTTAGTATTCGATAGTACCCAATACCAATTGTGACGTAATAAAAAACCTTGGTGATGAATACCAAGGCCGTAATGCGCATTCGTCAATAGAAATGTAGTTATTTGTTTTATGTTGCTCCAGTCATACTATGATCTTGATTACTAAACTTACAATCGCATGAAGATAACATTTTTTTTGTTCAATGTCATCCGTTCAATTCATTTCATGATTACTTTTCGTCCGGAAAATGTAAACTATTGATGAGAATCGATCTCTCTTCCTCATCGAAAGGGAGAATCATATTAACCACGCGAAAAAGTCTCCTCGAATGCCTTCTTCAAAGAAGCACAAGTAAATTTATATCTTTCCAACCTCTTCAGCTAATGTACCTACTATCACTTGCACCAGTGACAGGGGAAGCTAAATATGAAGCTTTACATCCTAGCTGATAGGCAATGTCTCAGGGTTTGGGAATACCATGCACTGCACCGTGAAATCGGAAAGGCTTCTCTCAATAAAAAAAGAGATTTTTATTCCCAGGCACGGTATTTTGCAACAGATTTAAAAAATAATTATTACGTAACATCAACATAAATCCCATTGGCGATATGATACTCGTTATTTATCCGCCATTTATAGGCAGATACGTAATTTTGAGAAAACTAACGTTAGGTCAAAAAAGTATTCAAATGTATTATGGACCGAAATCGCCATGGATTCAAGAGAGAGTGAAAAATATAACGGTTTATCCCAAATCGATCCAAAAGAGGTCATTACCCCCCTACGTCCCACTTATTGTACACAACATTTACAATCTTGTAGTCCTGTGACTAAATACAAAACTTGAAATAGTGCTAGATCAAAAAGACTAAAAAGTTCATGTTTTGCCATCGACCGTAGGTGAGATCTGTTATTTCATGGCATACACAAGGGTGGCGTTGCCGGGAGGGAAGAGTTTCGTTACAGTTCCTATAAGGATTGAAAATATTGAAGAGAAAGTCAAAGCTAGGTATCGGGTGACTGGAATCAAAGGGATATCCAAATCTTTCATCATGTTTATAGTTTACGGTTCCTTTAGGGCTATAGGTGTTATAATAAAACTTTATCAGGAGACTTTCTTCCTAGAAACTAGGTTTCGTAATTTAAAAAAAAATAGGTACAGTTTTTCTGTTCAAGCTTTCTTGGTATTCCCACAGAATACAATTTATCCTTTCCAAATTGAATAAAAGTTCTTCATAATATTGCCATCTTCTTTAGTTGTCAAGAAATGAAATACGGTAACGCGATATGAAAATAATGTTAGTGTTATTGCTTTCACCGATAATTTTCTCCTGACGGATTGCTTTGATTTATTCATTAACCCAACCGTTGGGAATAATCAATATTATATTTAATTTGATCAGGATACACAGAAGAAAGAATCCTGCGAAGGAGACTACACGTTCCGTTCTATATCTTTGTAAATTACCATAGATTACACGAACTCTTTGTAATTGCAAAGAACATAAGTAAAATGTACAAAACCTGAAAAGTTTTCTCTGTAATTTCATGGAATCGATGGATCCAAACCGTGCGAAAGGCTATTATGTTGAAGATAATCCATATTGATATACACATTACCCATGTATATTGTGCTTGTGATAATGTTGGGTCCAGTGGAAAAAGAAGAACGGTACATTTAAAACCGATCATTAAGTGGCCTATGTTATGTTCTTTATTTTTATGTTTACTTTATTGCAGAATGCAAGGAAAGTATCTCACTGGGCTGCAGTGCACTCTAAAAGATATTGGTTAAAAATGTTCCATGAGGGTAAATATGTGTCCAACCAACATTGGGATTTTCTTCGGGCATTTTTATTTAACAAGTGTGAAGAAAATTTTGAAGAAAAGTAATTGCTGCTTATTGTTTAACCTTACTGGACACTATGCTTCCCGCATTAGGTAAAAATTGATTGGACACATAACTACCCTCGTGATGGTTAAAATTTTACCCAATATGTTTTACAGTGAGGAAGATTTATGTTCATTTTCCCTATTGAAAAGCATTTGAACATTTCTTTTTTCATTTTAATTTTTCCATCAGCAATCACGTGAAGATGGCCAAAACTTAAATCAGGGCTCGTCTGCAGAGATTGACTAATCCCTTCTACATCGTTCTGCTTATTTTGATGTGCTTTACTGCAATCCAAACAAGCCTATAAGATAAACCAACCCTTAATGCGAGTGACTATGGATGTGCGCTAGGGTGACGTCACCTCCAAAAGCCTCTGGATGATGGAATTGATCGGTCATTCATCGTAAGGTATAAACACAGGAATTCTTCTGCAAAAGTCATGCAGAAATCAGTCGTCACAGGAGTTCACCTTGACATCTTTTTGAAGAATGAAACGAATTGCAATCCCTGATCACCTGTCACGTGATAAAGGCTGTATTAAAATGACGACATCCATCCTTTATCGTCGTTGGCAAGTGTGGAGATACCTCACATTATGACACGTGCGCCTCTGCAGTTTAGACCATAATCAAGTCCACAAAGATTCATAGATTATTCCTAAGTGCATGATCCGTTTGTCATATGAGAAGGTGTTCACCTCCATTTTCCCAAACCCAAGCACTTAATGCACTCATTCGTAAACATAATCAGCATCCCACGTGTAAATGCTGGCTTTGATATTTTAGGTATTTCCCCTGGAGGAAAGCAAACGAAATGGAAAGTACACGTGCTCTGACAGCAGAATGATCAGTATCCCAGAGTAACCAGACTCCTTATCTAATGGTATAGCAGTAAACATCAAATTGCCATACTATATCCCAACCTGATAGAATCTATGATAACATTCAATGATGGAAATAAATTTCACAACTTGTTTAAAAGTAATTTAACAAATTTGAATCTATATACAAGTTTACAATAGTATGTAGTATATTTTTTCAGCATTACAAACTCTTCTAATAATTCAATTCATAATGAATTGTTTTGGATTATTTTCAGAGATTATAATGCTCAAACCTTTTTTCCCTAAAAATCAAAGATATGCAGTAAAGAGATCACAACTGCCCAGTTTGATGGTGAGAGATACAAATATAATTTCTGATCATTTCCTATTGATATATTTAATAATGAATACTTTTATTGGACCTATGCCCTACAATCAAACAAATCCTTTTTAAGACTCATCTTCAAGTTAACTTTAAATGTTCCCATTTTCTGAAATACTCAATTATTATATATTTCACGATGACGGACTTCATATTCCCTTGTCAAGAGACTCATTCAGTACCTTATTACGTTCCGATCACGTAGCAAGTCTCCTCTCCCAAGAGTTTACCCTTGGCTCCTTGTTGTCACAATGTTGACTCGACTTCTCGACAAAGACTGATATTTTATAGCAATCTTGAAACCCAGTCACATTTACAAGGTAACGTCAGCAAGGAAGGCAGCGTTCGGCATGTCAACGTAAAGGGAACGCCAGTGCACATAGTAATATCCTCATTGAAATAGCGATGAAAATACCGGGGATGGATTCCAAGGTTATGGATACCTTTTTACTATATACAAATAATTGGATGGTGTGGATGGTAAGGTCGGGTGAATAGTTCTTCGTTATGAAGTGCCTTGTTCCACCTACTGTAGTTCTATATTTATATCATTTCTCCCATTGGTATAATTTTCTTCTCCCCCTCCTTCTTATTTTTCTTCTTGTTCTTAGTGCTGTTGTTGTTGTTCTCCTTATTTATCTTGCTAGTTTATTCCGATTTTTCAAAAGGGGAATTCCATAAGATGATCAAAAAAGATATTTTTTTTCTATAATGCGCTCAATAAATCAATCTTTATTATTATTATTATAATCATCATCATCATCACTATTATCATTCTTTTTCTTCAACCCCTCCTCTTCATCTTTTCTTCTTTTTTCTTGTCTTCTCTTATTCTCCTCCTCCTCTTCGTCTTTTCCTTCTTCCTCCTCCTCCTCCTCTTCTTCTTCTTCGCATTCTCTGTCTTTTTTCTTCTTCTCCTTTTTCTACTAATATTACTATTTCTTATTCGTCTACATGTACTTTCGCTTCTACTTTTACTTGGCGGTATTACTGACATAGAGGAACAATATATACATTATTTTATTTATCTGTCTATTTTATCTTTAAAGCTGAATCCAACGAGAGTTCTACATTTACTGATAAGCCGTATGGCATGAAAAAAAATGAATAAGAGAGGAGCGAGCAGTTGCGTACAAAGCAACCATTAAATTCGTATCTTCAGCTCATCGCCCTGTTTAAAGCACTTTATTAAATATTGATAATACTTGCAGAGGGCGTGCAGTCTTGACAGTGTCTATGACAGGCTATACACATACGCACACATCCCACACACAATTGTACATTGCGTCATAGCTACAGAAATTACGGTCCCGTTTCATATATCTGTTTATTTATTTGATTACTTTTATTTCATTTATTCAGTTATTTTTTAATTCAATCTTATTTATTTTATTTTATTCTATTTATTTACTTATTTATCATTATTATTCTTTTTTTGGGGGGGTGTTATCTATCTTCGGACAGATATTCATTAGGACTATTAAACTTGAAAGGAGCATGAAAATAAAAAAAAAACTGCCTGAAGTTTTCTTTGCGCACCCTGTACCCATATCACTATTGACCATTGATTCCCCAACGGCTTTGGGAAACATGCCTCATTTCATTGATTGACATAGATTTGAATATCTGAATGCTCTTATTCAATCTTATTCCTGAGATCGTTCTTGTAACTTTCCAGACTTTAGAAATAGCAGCTTTTGTTTCTTTAACGGAGTCACCACAGTGTTTCGCCTCGGACAGTCGGCATCTCACGGATTTAAATCAAGTAGACTCACTCAAGAGCGGTATCGACTTTTCGTAGTCAAATTGACAAGATTCAACCTTTGTCAATAGTCAAATCTCTAAGTGGCGCTACTTCTCATTTTGTTTCTATTTGGAAACAGCCATCACCACTCTTGACGAGCTAGTGTTTGGTTGGAATATCAAATGATTGTATCTCAAATAGTAGAGTATGGAACATGACTCTGAATTCGAACCGTCTTTGAGTGAATTAACAGGGAAACTCATCAGCCGATCGTCTGTTTAAAGTTTGTTCTGATGCTTGGGAGAGAGAAAAAAATGAAGACAAAAGTACAAAGACGAAACAAACCAATTTTTTTAATAAAAAAAAATTCAGAGATCATGAATCCTATCTTGAAATTTTATTGATAAAGCAGACAGAATAAGTTATAAAAAATTGTACGTTTCACTCTGCTGTAATGAAATACTGAACTTATTCTTAAAGATGGTCAAACAAAGCAGTAAAATGGGAACTTAAATTCTATTTTCACCGTCATGATTATATAGGCTTAATTGGTTTAATCTGGGCCAAAGTCTTTAAAATGTAAATAATACTACAGTCAAGCTTGTTCGTTCCTTACTCTCTCACGCTTTGTTGTACTAGATCTCTAGTTATTTAGTTTTTTTCTTTCTCTGTTTCTGTTATATTCTTTCCTGTTTTATTTACCTCACACTGGCTGGTATGCCATCACTGGCAATTCACGCATTAAAGGTTCGTTCTGACGGTTTTGAATAGGGAGAGAGAAATGGAAAATCTATAAAGTAAAATATTAAATAACCCGTTTATTAAAGATGAAACGAATGATAGTAAGAGCTTTTGTTTATCGTATGTTGGATAGTGTTTAGCATATATTTGGATATTTATGTGCATACCTTGATCAAATGTATTATAGTTGATAAATGAATAATGAGAGTCTACTCAATGGTAAAACAATGTTTAATGTTTATCATAGTGTTATGAACAAAATAGTGATGATAATAATTTTATATTGTTCATGCAAAGGACAAATGGTCATCACTGTTAAAGCCTAAGTGGCGCAATTAAAGTTGCGTTGTTTTCACTTTCATCAGACATTTTCTTATTTTCTTCATACAAAAATTCTATATACCGGCATTACAGAGAAAAATATTCCGAACAAATTATTTGTGTCAGGAAGTGTTTTGAATTCGACCTATTGCCAAATTCCACTTATTCTAGACTTATCCTGTCATTTACATTGATTTTGAACTCACTAAAACAAATTCTGGTAGTCTGTTAATATTCAGGTATGAAATATGACCATGGAGGTGGCTTGTTTTAGTTTAGTGGTTGTCGAAAATAAAAGTGCCACTTTCCAAATACTAATAAGTGATTTCACATGATGTATTAGATGTAATGTAGGTTCTCTAAAGGACCATTAAATTAAATTCTTATACCAGTGACATCGTGTGCTTTTTAATTTCATAAATACATTTTAACTAATGTATAGCATGTTGCAATTTGATTTCCTCAGGGGTTTGCTGGTCTTGTTGATTTAGGAGCGATTGCAGCCCACTGGGCTAACATTCAAAGGAAATTGAGTACATGCAATCTTTTTTCTGAAAGGCAACTTCTTCACAAGCCGCACACAAATTCAATGCATGTGCCCTGATTTGACAAGCGATGCATGGAAAGTAAAAACGTGTTAACTGGAACGTGAAATTCTGAAGTATGTGAAATAGATTGCCACCATGACGATATGTATTTCCACCTAAGTTTGTAACCTGACCTGATATGTTTCCATTTTTCACCCATATGTTTTTATATAGATACAGTACTGCTATTAATATTTTATCATTTTATTATTTATTTATTTAATGTTTTATCAGACGTGTAATCGAAAGAGGGAATTTAACCATTCCATTAAAAATTATTATGATGGCACAGAATATTTGCTGAATTATGTTCAGATATCGACTGTCGGCAAAAAAACTATAAAAAACAACAAAAGAAATGCTGAGTTTCTAAATTGATTTACTGGTATTTATTTATATACTTACTTATTTATTTATTCATTTATGTTTTCCCCATTTATACACAAGTCTCTCTTCATGTGTATTGTTGAAAGTAGACAATAATACTAACATTTTCAGCGAGCCCGGAGAAACAAACTATATTTGATGCAATATTTTATCGCCTAACTTCACAATGAAAGTTGTAAAATATGGGAGAACTTGTAATTATGTTCATTTTTTGGTGGGGTCCTTTATGTGAGTACCACTGTATACATTTGTGTAGTCATATGGGGGTATTCGGGGGGGGGGGGGCTGATAATCACGCATATCCTTCTCCTACTAGGACAAGAGTAACGCTTTCCCTATGGCATAATTATCGTAAACACGATTGCTTGGATGATCAGCGTGAAGATTTTCAGGTATTATTTGAAGGGGGAGTTTACATTTACGCTCTACATAATTATATCCAGAAAACTTTGCTTTGTGATGTTTCACAATAAAAAAGTATGAAGACAATTGAACTTTCATGGATGGAAAAGGCCATGCACCCATTAACCTCTCCGTTAAATTCATTTTCATGGGATGAAATGTGACAATTTACCACAAGTTTATTAGATGGTATAACCTTTAACGGTTAGAGTTACATAAAACATTGAAGAGGCGAAGAAAATCCATGAGGTAGGAAGGCAAACTGGGATTTGGTTACAAATTCGCCATGAATGGCTCATTATACATCGATGCGTGTATTACGTGATGAAACCAAATTTGTGATTAGGACGATGGGCCTGCAATACTATGTGCTATTACGTCAGTGTTACCCAGGTTGGTACCTTGAGCACTGGTCCTAGGGGACATATCATCATAACGTGATACTCGTGACGGTTTGCTGAAATTACTTACTTACTCTCTCTATCTCTGGAGTTGGCCAGGACCCCGTAGCACAAGGTTGAGCAATTGATCCTTGGGATGATTTATACGATTGATTGCATTGATTGTTGTGCATGATCAGTTTTTTTTAATCTGCCCCGTAATCAATGAGTAATATTTAGGTTACGGGTTCATAACTGGAAATATACTGGCTGATATTTAACTTCAATGTTCATGATCATCTCATATCTAAATAAATATAATATTGTATTTCAAAGTAATACAATGGTTTAAAATAATGTTTTTTTATTTCCTATGTTTTGTTATACTGTACATCAACCAACATCTATGAGATTCCCAGCGAGGTAAGAATATAATTACTGACTACCATGCTGCAGAAGAACATAAATGGATCAGTGGTTGTGACTGGATGTCTGCACCCATTCCCTAACCTACCGTAACGGCACACGGACAAATATTATTGCATTATGAAATCCATACTGCATACGTAGAACATAAACAATACTTCATAGGTGTGTGTATATGTTGCGGGTCGAGTGCGAGGTTGATGATGATGATGGTGTGTGTGTCTGTGGGAGGGTGTATGCGGGTGTGTAAGGGGTTGTTCATTTTTTTGGTGTTGGTGGACTTTTGTGGGGTTTGTGTATATGCTTAAACTATGTCTATATTTCTTATCGATAATAAAAAACTTCATTCGTCGCAACGCTTACACCTCCCCAAAAACATGTATTTACCATATATGAATTCAAGCAAGTTGATAAAACTTGTATTATCATTATCATTATTTTTTGTGTGAATTGGTAAACCTTGATATAAAAAGATAATGTATGGATTTGAAGGCACTGCAAATACGGCTTGTGTCATATTAGAGTCTTAATCATAAGTAAATATAATTTTTTGAAATTGTTTGATCTCATTCTCTAGAGACTGCTCGCATGAAACCATATGATAACCTAACTACATGGCGCTTATCAAAACACAAAATCTAACAATGACAATTGTTTTAGCAATATGGAAATATGGCTCATTTGGCGAGAAACGCAAACAAATTTGAGATAACCTTATTTTGTTCATCATCAGATTTATTGGAGATAATAATCTACTTTCTGCTGAAAAGAATTGGTGAGGCAAAATTTCATTGCATTCTCTCATAAATAATTACTTTTATTGTCTTCACTATGGTAACAAGAAATTCATATGAGGACTCACTCCCCATGCTCACGTATTTCTCTTCAGTCAAAACGGTACAAATGCTTACTTTAAAAAAAAAACAGAGTACAAGTACAGTATGCGAAACTGGACTGCTAGAGGTATCAGTACACGCGAAGATGCTTGGAGTGAAAATTTGGATAATCAAGTAAAATGTCAATAGAATTATTCTTTTAGTTTGGTCATTTTGACGGTTAACCAATTTGGACAAAATGTTAGAAATTTAAATTCTCTCTCTTGGAAAAATATATGTATGAAACATACGAATTGCTTCAATAACCTTAGTATAGTAACAAACGTTCACTTAAAAGGTGGATGAAAGAATTTTAAAAAGAAAAAAAAACACTATGTGCATCGAATCAAAATACTTTTTTGTTAATTTTGCTGAATCAAGTATTTCTTAGACTAATTCCAAATCTCATGAAAACTGACAACGAATCGATTCTATATAACATCATTAAATATGTTTATGTGTTAGCTGTTGCATGGTGTCGTGAAGGGAATTGGTTTACTTTATATTATTATAAGAAAAAAATGTATGTTTAGAATGTTATTCCTCCCTCTAATCGCATTTGAAATCATAAGATATATTATTTCTTCAATTTGGGGACAGTTTGATTCGAACCTATAGTAAATTAAAATTCGGCTGCACACAAGCTTTATATCTATCGAGACCTCAAACTCCTCCATCCAATGACTAAAACCAATTGTCGAGAAGCAATTTCATTTTCGCTGATTTCCATTCCCTATTCTGCGAAAAGACCTCTCATTTCCTGCTTCACCTCTTGAGAGTATGTGGAGCAGGGAAAATGCTTTTGATTTGAAAATGAACAACCACTCAATCCCTCGTTTCGAATAGCACACTAAAGATAAAGTCTCGAACGTGCTCTGCGAGAAAGATGCTTTCTACCCAAGATGTAGATTTTATTCAGTTTGGGAAGTGGCGCCGGCGGAGGTGATAGTCACGTTGTTACCACCCACCGCCTTCTATGCCTCCAAGAGTAGACGAGAAAGATGACACCCTTTCAAAGCAACCCACTGGTAATGGCAATATCGTGTTACATTTTCGATATAGTTGTCTAATTACGTTTACTCTTTACTTCCTCCTGCAGTAGGGTATTAAGAAGCATGTTATCTCTTAATCATCACCAACGCCCCAATTCTATGCTGATGACAAAGGCAACAACTTCAAGTCGTTCTAAGTTCTGAGTTTCTTTTTTTTTCTATTTTACTTCACTCAATACTGTTTATCGAGACTGTTCTGTGATGGAAATATTGATAGGCTGTTGCTTTAAACGAATTTCTGAAAGGAGTTTTAAATGTAAATTTTATAATCTACGCATTGAACAAGTAGAATTGTCATGAATTCAGAATTGAAAATAAAATTCACATGTACATGAAATGGAAATAAGTACATATGAAGAAGGAAGAATCCCCGTTTCAAAATGTTTAATGCAATATGCTGTACTATGGAGATTGTTGATGTATAGAACTAATTTCCAAATTATCGGAAACTTTTTGAGTACGGATGCAAAGATGTAACTTTCCCATCTAATGAAAATTCAACAGGTAAATGTAAATAGAAAAAATCACTCGACTAATATTGTACAAATATTCTATTTAAACTAAATAAATAGAAAATAAAATGGATGTATACTCACTCTGAAGTCATCTTTGGTAACGAAATAAACCGGAACAAAGGCAAACCACACGATGCAGGTAGTGTACATTGTGAAACTAATAAACTTTGCTTCGTTGAAGTTTTCAGGAATCTTCCTTGTCTTGAAAGCATAAACTGTACACATTGCTATTAAAAACATATCATAGACAAGCGATAAAACTAAGCTTATCTCAGTTATTCCACATTTAAGAATGGCTTCTGATTTATCATCTGAGAAACGGGTGACCGTTGAGGGCGGGTCAACTGCCAACCAAACTAATTCCCCGAAGATCTGAACACTGATGAGACCTAGGCATATGACGAGTTGGGAACACGGACTGATATACTTTGGCCGTTGGGCAGATCTTGAGGCGCTGTCGAAAATTCTTGCAATGCGGCTAGTCTTTGTTAGCATGGCGGCATAGCAGATGCAAAATGATAACCCTAGACCTAGTCTCTGGATAGAACAAACGATGACCGACGGTTTGGTGACTATAGGAATAGTCATACTGTAGCACATAAGAATTCCACCAAGAAGTAGAAAGCTAAGCTCACGGCTAGATGCCTTGACCAAAGGTGTGTCCTGATACTGAAAGAAAATGACAATTACTCCACATGTAACGATGATCCCTATCAGTGAAAAACATATCGGAACGATGGTGTACACTGAAACCCATTGCATGTGCTGCTTTGCTAATTTGTAGCAATGTGTGAGGTCTTCGGTCGGCCAGTAGCCAATATCGCAAGGTTTACAAGTATATTCGTTCTCCAGAAATTCCCAAGGCTGACACTTGATGCACATCCAACAACATATCTTATCATCTTGGATGAGTTTAACTTCACCTTTTCCACATGGTTTGCTGCATTGCGAGTATGGTACGTTTTGAGGGTTATAATCTTCTAGTCCAGGGTGAAAATGGAGTGCCGATGGGTCCATGGAGAGGGTGTTAGCCCACTCACCAACCTGGACATAACGGTAGTCATCGGTACCTTCTATAGGTCTATAGTTCATGATGTCGTAACGTCCTAATCCATCACCTTGAGCATCGAAGCGAACTTCAGTGTTTGCAAGATCTGTAACATTAAATGGAAATACGTATGAGGTGAAAATATGAACTGACTATTATCTTAATAAAAGCCGAAGAATTGCCCTTCCTCGCAAATATCAGATTGCAAACTCCTGTATTTCCTAACGGTTCCAAAGTAAAAATACTCCATTTAAAAAACAATTTCATACAAAGAAAAATATTAAATTTTGAGGTATTAGCATTTCAATGGCTGTCATTGTTCATCGATGATATAACTTTTTGGTTTGTTCTATCTTCAATCGAAAAAACATATTGCTTGACTTCATAGCAAAACTTACCTAAAAATGTTGTATTAAGAATATATTCCTTGAAAAGCCTCCTTCCATCTATTGGCAGCATATTATCACAAAGCTCTTCCGTATTTGGGCACAGATCTGTTTGCATTGAATGTAGAGCATGTGCCATGGCAAACACAGCATCCACAACAAACTGTGTTTTCTTTTCTTGGGCATGATTTGCTTCGTCAAGTACATTTTCCGCACATGGCGTCGACACATTTACACTTTCTTTAGGCTCGAGTAGGCACTTAAATTTTTGCTCCCAGAAATCTTTGAACCATGGATTTCGTGTGTTAGTCCTTGGATTTATATCTCGAAAATATTGGTCAAAACCTTTGATCTTCTTTGTTTGGAGTTCTATCGTAATTGCTCCTTCGGCAACAATCTCTCTACCATTTACAGGCATATCTTGAACACCCCACCCATCGCTAGCTACCCATATGAATTTCTCTGAAGCGTTGACGCGAAGTGCAGCTTCCAGCAAGTCCCGTGCATCCACATCGCGGGTGAACAGAACTACAACCTTTGCCGCATTTTTCTTGAGTAACCGACCGATGATATCGTCATAAGTCATGGCATCGGGGGCGTAAGGGATTTTCTCAGAAGCAGCGATGCAAATGTTCCTGTGCAACCGTTCCTTTTCAAATTGATCCATTCCTGATTCCCCATACTCCCCAGAAGACCAGACTGTTGAAACGTAAGTCCAGTTGAAATGTGCTAGGATATCCGCAATTGCTTTGGCTTGAAGTGTATCCGGTGGAACTGTCCTAGCAAAAAACTCAAATCGAGATTTGTCTGACAGACGAGCGCTCGTGGATGCGTAGCTAATTTGGGGTATCTCAAACAATCTTAATAAATTTGCAACTTGCATAGATACGGTAGAATATGATCCACCTATGACACCAGCTACACTTTCGGCAGATGTTGGTGCGATAACGGCGCTCTCATTTAGGCAATCTAAAGAGTTTGGAGATGTCAATGAACTCCGAACAAATTCGAGAGACTGTTCTAAAGCAAAAGTGTCTATTGAACAAGTGTCTCTCAGACTTGCACCTAATGTGATACCAGGCAGGATCTTAGAATCATTGTTTATCTTGTCTATGGCAAACAGCATAGCTTCAACGCGCTGGATCCCCCTGTCTTCGTTGATAAGTCCACACCTCTCATCGTCCAATGATCCAGCGTTCTGTGAACCCTTCTCATGAATTGGAAACAATCCTCCAATCATAAGGTCTCCAATGACCTCTGCAGTAATTGTTGACTTTACACTTGATCCTAGCTTTGCACATGTAGCAAGGCATAGTAATAAAGTCAATAGCAAGAGCATTGTGTGGGCGCTTGAAACCATTTTCCTACTAGAATAGTCTGGTGAACGGTTGAAGGTGAGAGGTCCCATAGAAAATCCGAACGAGGTTCTTTGCTGAATAATTATGAATTAAATAGGTCTTGTTCTTTAAGTTCCTCGAGTCACACGAAATGATAACTGTGGAAATGGAAAAGAAAGAAAAGGGCACATCTATTTAATAATGGTAGTAAGCACCTCTCTATTTAACCTTCAAGCCACTCAAAGTATTAATTATTGACGTAGAGACAGAACAATTTGAGTAAGTTATTTGTAACATTCTACCTCAATCGATTTTTTTTCTCTCTCTCTACATATCTACTGAAAGGTTACACACCATTTCTACAAACTCGATACTTTCGACAACTGAAGTGTGAGGTCAGCACACCCACTCGGATTTGTGACATATCTGAAATATTAATGATCTATCTTGATAGTGTTCACTCGCATCAGACTCCGATCACAGTGTCTTCATTAGTATTATGACGCCAAAAGTACCATGTCTGTAGGTCAGAGTTCGGTTTGGGACGATTTGACGCATCGACGGAAAGCATCATCAAACGTGATCAAAGGTAAATTTCATTCAAAAGTAAAGAGAAATTAATTTACATAAATAAATTTTAGTTTTGCAATTAGTGCTAATATATAAAGAACTAAAATCAATGCGTGTAAAAAAAAGATCTACAGTATATCAACGGTGGATATTTAGGCAAATAATAACTGTATCATTGCGGCAGTGGCGGATCCATGGGGGGGGGGGGCACAGCCGATCTGTGCCATCCTTTTGAGAGGCACAACTGAGTTTTTTTCGTGGACTAAATCCTCTTCATTTTTGGTTAAAAACTTTTTGTTTAATCGCCGTAAAAATCCTGGATCCGCTCCTGCATTGCGGTATCACTATAACAGTCCTTGAAAGGACTTCGTGCCCTTAACTTTACAAACTCAACACAAAATATCATTGGCTCCCAGTCCAGTCTTAAGTATCTTGTCACAAGTCCAAGACAGGTTCCAGATCATTTGGTCATTTTGCAAGTCAGGTCGCAAGTATAAGCAAAATAGCGACTCCAAGTCACACGACTTACTTTCTGGTTAAATGCCGAATAACAACAGGGGGAAGTGAATAGTCATTTGTTTTAACTTTAAAAAAAGTTTGATAGAGTTAAGTTTGTAATATTTATGACCCTAATTTAAATTGATCAGATTAATTCAAACAGGGTTATTGCTAAGTGAGTCTAAGATACAGATAACCATGGTAACTATGAAATATTCATAAATCGTCAGTTGTTCTAGGCTTTATCAGGATTTGAGTGATATGAGGTGTTGGTTCAAGAATGATTAATCTAGCAACTATCGTGACTGTTGTATAATCGAAAAAAAGAATATAGTGAGAGCTTCATTTAAACCTTGAGATAAAATAAAGATGAAAAATACAGGATCCATGCGATTTGATTCGATTTTGTAGAAATCGACATTAGTGGATGTATATCCCTTTTCATTTGCGTCCGTACTAACTATCGATACTGAGACTATAATAATGTCATGATGGTATTAACATGACAAATAGTTTGAAAGATATTCCCACTTATACGAGAGGGTTGGTGTTAAGTAACCTTTATTATGAATTCAACAAGAAGCACGAATGGAATAAGTGACCAGCAATTTTTTTTTCAAAAGCAAAAAGTCAACTACCCGCTTTGGCATTGTTTGAAATTTAAGTCAGGCAACATTCATATTCGTCTCAGAATTCAAATAAATCATATTGATATTGGCGAAATGACAAAAGATGGATCAAATGAAAGGAATATTATCCTTATTTCCTTTTCTTTTGGCATTTTAGATACAACTAAGAGCATTGAAAATAGCTTTTATGAGTAAATGTTGCTTTTATAAGGATACTGCCCTTTTAGTTATTGATACAGAATGGCAATTATTATCTTCAAAAGATTTAAGACCACAATAATGTTTATATCTACCAGAGAGTAAACAGTTTCATGACAAGAAGAAAAAGAAAGATAAATTTAGTATTGGTCTAATGGTCAAACAATTCAACAATAAATTGGTCAATTCATACAAATGTTCCGACTGATTACATTTGGACTGTCTTGTTTACTGCTTTGATAATGTCTTTCCATTCATTTGATATACCTATTCCTTTACCCCTTACCTGTATGTCTGATATCTCTGAAATGCTGTTTAAGAAATATTACTACAATGTTGACAAACTTGAAAACATCTCCCGCACATTTATTACTGATTGGGTCTCGTGTTAAAAATTGAGTAATTATATCCAAGTCTTTGCCACTGGTTATAATAAACTCGGTTTTAGATAGAGATAATGACACACTGATAGAAATAATTACACACTGAGCTTGGACTAGTCGGAGCAAAAGACATCACTTATGAATCAAATCATGTCTGAGACCTGTCTGAATATCACAGAGGCCAAAAAGGGGCTGAGAAAATAAGCATGTTGGATGCGGAAGGATATTCTCATTTTAAATCAATTCAGCTTGTATGATTTTAAAATTCGTTTCATTTGCCCCTAACCAAGATAAATAATCAAATTTATTGAAACATCAAAAACGAAATATTGGGTAATGTTCATAGGTCAATACCTTTCGCTTGTCAGATCCACCTGAATAAAATTTTCGGGTAACGATGTCTAGACAATCTAGTTGATAAAAAAAGATACAAAAATTTGATAATGAGAGTAAAAAAAAATTATGTCCACTCATGTGTTAAGTCGTTTTACTGAACGATGAAAAAAATAATTTTTAAAAACGTATAAATCATAGTGATTTGGCTTTTTACATGCTTTAGTATCACATGCTCAATATTGATTTAAATGTCAAATAATGGAATATATACTGTAGTCTGTATGAGCATCACTGTAACTTCAAAACGTATAGAAAATATGTTAAAACAAAGATCTGGGTTATAGGAGTAGAGCATAAAGAAACTAAAGTAGAAAATCGCCCCTACTATCTTCGCTCTCATTTTTTTTAGATTGTTTAATTTGTTTAAGGTTCTTAAGTTTCGCCTCTCAGTGTTTAGCGCACGGCTGCGTAATGGCGCCGAAACCAAACACCGAAAATATTTTACTGTATGTCAACAGTCGCGATGTAAGCTAGTATTTGAATGAAGAAGAGCAAGTGTTTACCTCCGAGAAGAAAAATATAAAATAGTTTCTCATAATTTTCTTTATGGAATAAGTGTAGTTGGATCACCATTCTTATTTCAACTCGTAAGATCTTTCACGTTCGCTTGATAGAGTCTTAATTTCCAAGTACCCTTTTCAGAGTTTACGTGTATACTTATATCGCTAAAGAGTCACTAGCAAAGATCTTTTACCATTTGCCTAACATACGGAAGGGTATACCTCTTAGCAAATGACAATGATCGATGCACGGAAAGGCAAATTTCAATACTCAACCTATTCAATCCATTAGCACCTAGGTAATAGGTGTTTGCGTCTTCTGAATAGAAGAAAATCAACGTTGATATCAATAACGAATTGAACCTGTACCTTTTTTTTTACTGAAGCGCTTGAATTTATCAAATTTGATTAGTAAAAAGTCTATTATTTCATTATCCTACATAGGTTGGACCAATATAGGTTTGGTAATGAAATATTTCTAACATCATAACTTTGTGTCTTTCCCATACAATCCTGCCCAAATCACAAACTATGTGTGAATTAAAGGTCTGTTGTCTTATATGCACGATCATCTGCTTTGGGCGTTGTTTAATCACAGCAGACGATATGAATGGTTGATGAAAAAACACCGACGCCAGATTTGACGCTCTACATGTGTCGAATTATACTCATTCTAAGATTGAGATTAGAGTGCATGGGTAATGCTGAGGGAGCTAATGCTAAATCAAGCATTTCTTCTCAATTGAATATTTCTTGTGAGTTCTCCGAGATATTGTCGTATATGAATAGACCTAGATTTGTCTTGTCTTGTATCGACCCACTGTTATGTACGGCGAATCGTCCGCAGCCTCACTGGACACACCAGCACCACGCTCAATTACAAAATTGATATAAATTCTAGTCTACCTGTTTATTTATTTATTTATTCGCTTATTCATTTATTTATTTATTCGGCAATTCAAACATATTCAAGATTACAAAAGCAATATTAATCATAACATATTAAGATGACATAAAAAAATATACATATACGGGCATTATTTGATAGCAGATTTATGAAATATAATACCAATATGAACCGAATCTAATTGATGTAGTACATTATCAAAATGCAGAAGATTGTTGGAAACTAGTCCAAAATTTCACCATGATTTATTCACGAGAGAACAAAAATACGATTATTGGCAGAAATGTTGCTTCCTTAATTATTATATTGACTTAAATCAAATAATACGTCAAGCTCCGAGGGAAGTAACATGTTACAAAATCCCCATGGGATGAGAAAATCACCATAGATGGGTAATTTCCACTCTTTGTAACAGATTCTGCTGGATGTAAAAACTATTTCTGGATTCTCAATCAATAGGCACAACCTTTACAACGATCCCTGGAGACTGAGAGGCTAAACAAATTTTGTTATGGTTTTAAGTGCCCCAACGGTCGCAACGTCCAAAGATATCCCATGACCACTTCTGAACGATTGATGAAGAACACAGACAGTAAACACGTCGTGCATATTCAATATGACGACATAAACCTATTTCATAAATGACTTGTATGTAAATTCTGGAAATTTTAATACCATTCTTGTTGCATCGTCTGATCAAGACCCACACCGAATTATTCAAACTCTTTCTCAGTTTTTTCTCTTATGTTTATGTTGGGCTTTTCTGTTCATAAAATAATAGGTTTGGGATCTTGAAATTATCACTTTTTATGGCGTCCATCATTATAATATAAGATAAATTTTCATTTTTTTTCCTTTTTTCAGTTTCCCTAAGGTGACGATGAACACTTAGCTTAATGTCACTGCTTATTCTGCAAGTTTCAGCGGCTTTTTGTGGGTGGTAAAGCGTGATTGCGTGTGTGGGATTACAAAAGCTTAGCCACCAAGATCAGTCAATAGAACTATTTACACAGTGCCACTTCAACTCCAAGCTTTTATTGATGAATAAATCACCAGTAATAAGTGCCTTTTAATGTAGCAGTTCTCAATGACTGTTATGTTTTCATTCTCTATCAATTTGTCTATGCTGCCCACATTTTTTTTCTTTATATCGCGTAATTATTATTGGAATTTTAAGTTTCCTTCGAGAACATTGCTTTGTGTATGTGCGTGCGTTTTGCGACAGTTGGTACGGAGCATAATATCGTAACTGATATAAATGACCGGGCTGGTACATTTATTTAAAATATTCACAGAATTCTTTCGTACGGAGCCTTTAAAGTGCCATCGACTTGACGGCTTGGCGAGATATTTTATCTTGCCATGTCGACATAATTGGGTTATTATGTCGACATGGCGAGATACATTATCTCACCAAGTCGACTTGTAAAAAGTTATATGTCGACATGGCGGCGAGATACGTTATCTCGCCAAGTCGACTTATAAGAAGTTATATGTGAACTTGGCGAGATATTTTAACTCGCCAAGTCGACTTATAAGAAGTTATATGTGAACTTGGCGAGATATATTTAGACTCTCTTATATACATATATATAATATGAGTGGATATGTGTATATTTGTGTGACAGAGAGAGTGGATGGTGCATGTATGGGGTTGAATGTGTATGTATCCTGTTCTTTTAGAAGGTAATATCGAGGCCAATCAAGTCTGAATACTAACAAATACGAATATCGAGCATTCTAGTAATGTGATTTTTTGGGGGTCTATCAGTGTAGCTTCAATCTTAAAAAAAGGTTACGAATTTAAAAAAATACCTATGGCGCATTTTAATTGGGGTGTTAGCTGCTACCATGATTGTAGCTACTTTTTATGTACATATTCAATCATGATCTACGGAAGATGTAAAAGTGTCACAATAACAAAGAGTTTCCTATAAGACACAATTCAAACAACCAAATAACACTAGAGTGCCAAGCTGACATGTAAAAATCGATTGAAACAACGTCAAACGTTGAACATTATGACCAGCAAGGGGTGAGGAGGAATACGAAAAACCTAGGGCAAAAATGAGTCATTGTAAAGGATCTTTACCCATGTTTTCCATTAAACCCCCCGGGAATGATATGGGTGTTTTTTGTAGCCCACAGTTCTCTCATTGTTTGATGACGGAAGCATTAATTCGAAGATTAGTGGGTTGAAAAAGGTTTAAACAGATTAAGATATCAATTTATCATTAGAGCAAATCAAGGTTTATAACAATCAATAAAACATGACAACCATCCAGTAGAACCAAATTATATGTAATGTCAAAGATCACATCTACATTTAACAAGTGGAGCGCCTCTGTAGGTCTCCCCTGCACTACGTGATTCGATTTAGCAGCAATGCTGGCCTTATAAACAACTATCAAATAATAATAAAAAAAACATTCATATAAAAAAATACTACGTGCATTGAACCTAAATAACAGTTGTCATTGATCATGTGACCTATGAATTTTGCAAGATGATCAGTGATACCTGATCACCCCTATGCCCACAAATCAACAATTACCCCCCCCCAAAAAAAAAAAAGTTAAATGCCCTTAAATGACATTTGAACTTCTTCGTATGATCTGAAACTCGCGCGGGATTTTCAGTGATACTTGATTACTCTTATGTCCAAGTTTTATGAACTGGATGCATAAAGTATTCAAAGTTCACATACTTCCTACATTATAATGACATTTCAAAAACTTAACCATAGGTTAAAGGCATGGTCACACCGCCCGAGCGTTGTTGGAGCGGTCGTGGAGCGGAGAGAAAAAAATCATCACCGCTCACTACCGTTCACCATTTTCGATTTCGATTTTTTTTTTTTCGATTTATGTTTTAGATTTTTTTCCCCAATTTTGTGAGCGAAATTCGGCCCTCTTTCCCTACCGCTCGAGCGGTGTGACCATGCCTTAAGATTCCAACGTTGATTCCCCAACATGGTCTAAGTTCATTGACCTTAAATGGCATTTGACCTTGGTCATGTGACCTCAATATCAGGCAGGATCTTCAGTAACACTTGATTACCCTTATGTCTATTTTCATGAATTAGATCTGTATAAGTTATGATGCAATAAAAAAACAACCCTATGTTAAGATTTCGATGTTGATGCCGCCGTTGGATAAACGGCGCTTATAATCTCGCTCTGCTATGCAGGCGAGACAGACACAATAGAATGCAAAATCTGCCATGTTGAGTATTTTCTATGAAGTTATGAAGTAAAGAAAGATTCTCTAATTCAAAGTTCTCAACAACTGACAAGCATTAATTCTTAGTAAGTGGTGGTCGTCTACTTCTTTTTATCACACTTGTGCAAATTACTTTTTTCTTGTGAGAATGGGTGTGGAAGAAATAAATGCATTTTTACTTTTGATTAGAAAGGCGTGTGATAGAAAATTTAATCAGCCCCGAGAAGGGAACCATGCACCACATGCAAAGAAGGAGGTATGGACTTCCGGAAATAACCATTGAAGAAGAGATAGCAGACTCTATAATCTGCTTAACGAGACTGCGAAGTTTGAAATTACCCTGCAATGACATCGCGTCGAGGTTCCATAATCAGTGCTGTAACTGATTGAACGCGATGCTTAGATAATGTGCTCAAGTAGGGCGGAACAAAATAAAATAGGGTCAGACTAGAAGGTTCTGAAGCTAATCACCCTCGACATCATTTTACAAACACATTCCTGGAAGAAAAAAATGGCTTAGTAAGCGTTTACAAGATACACACAGTAATTTAAAGGCCATGAAGGATGTCTCGTGAATCGTCTCCTGCTGGGGCGAGTTCCAGAGAGAGAGAGAGAGAGAGATGCGTTCAAACGCATAAAAAAGGCGAAATTCCCTTATACGTAAATTTCATTGGTTGAAAATAAAATTGTGCTTGAATTGTGGAGTGGCGAGGAAAGGGGCTTTATACAGTGCGTATAAAAAAGTTTACACTTTGAAAAAACCCTGGGAATTAAAAAATATAGAACGTGTGGGTATTTTTTTTTTCACATATATTGGGTTATGGTCTCATCTATCCAATGAAAGTAGAAGTTTTGACAGAATGTTACACTTAAGTGAGCACTGTCCAGTTTTGTAAAGGTCGCAGAAATCTGTTTGCGCAGAAATGCTCGTTTGTACGCTGTGTCAAGGGGAAAGGGCGAAAACAAACTTACCCTGCGAAACATTTCTCATACTTGCACCCTTGCACTATTAGTCAGTTGAAATAAAATGGATACATTCAAGCATTTTCTAACAATTTTGCCACCCACATTGAAATTACAACACTAAGTAAACACAACCTTTACCCTTTTTGTGGCAGCTGGATCTGAGGACATAAGTTTATACCAGACATCTCTAGCATTTTTTCACTGAGTTTTTATCACTTAAAGTGGGTTTACATTTCATTTTTTTCATTTAATACTTGTTTCTTCACACTTTTCCCAAGCTTTACAATGATTAACAAAATGAAAATGAAAAGCCTAAGCCATTTTATGTAAATCACAGCTCAGTGTAAAGCAAATATCGTCACAATGGCCTCGGTGTATGGGGGAGTGGGGTGGAGCACAATGCACTCCTCGAAGTGGTATTGGCAAGGAAACAAGTTAAAAAGGGTATAAAGATATCTTCAAATCAATTTTACCAGCTAAATTCCACGTGTTATTCATGATTAAGGTCTAATTTTATTCGCATAACTATTTCAAAGTTATGCGCAAATCATTTTTCACTAACTTTTCCGAAAGTAATAGGAGCTCACTCAAGCGGAAATATTTTCTGACAGTTATCGTCATTTGCTTATTATGGATCTATACCAATGGTACAATGTGGAAAAATGTTCAGGATATTACAAATGTATAATTTTACAGGATTTTTTCTAAGTGTAAACTTTTTTCGATACGCACTGTAGATTCATAAAGTGAGTTTGATTTTTAGTGGAACTCACAAGCGTGCAGACACCCATACCCTACTACACTTGCTTGAAACTGAAAGATATGATACTGATGAGAGAATATATTTCCATAACATATAACACAGTAATTTAATGTGTTTCTTAAAGTAATCTTTCTTTCGGAATCTTAAATTTTTTTCAACCACCTGTTGGTAAAAGTCAATTAATATTATAATTAATTCAATTTTTGAACGAACTATTAATATTTTCATTACATATGCAAAATGATATAGGAATATCATTTTTCAAACAAATTAAGAGCCAATTTAAGGAAAACAATTACTTGTAAAAGTTGCTTAAAACAATAGGTTTTAATCATGTCGAAATATTTTATAAAATGTCATTGCTAATAAAATCATAAAGTTTCCACGTTTCATGTTCAAAATTTTTTTGGTACATAATATCTTTTAAAAAATAATTGTATCGATGTTACAAAAAGGAAAAACATACATGTATCTATCATAGCTAAACAATGAGGGCATGGTGTGTCACGAAAAAGAATCCCTCACAATTGTCATTGAATGTATTTGTTTTATTTTTTAATTATACAATATGTTAAAAATGGTCCATCTGCACCCGCTAAAGATTAACCAAGTTGAACCTTGCAATGGTGATTACCCCTGATTGAAACTTATTGATTGCTTCTAAATCTGCGAATCTACTTAAATGGATCTGATACAGTTTTGACGATAATGATAAGTGCAGTAAGATCTGAGAGGGGATAAATGGGAATGTTATAACATTCTTTCCATCAATATCTGAAATATTAAGATCGAATATTTTATTGATAGCAATGTTAAGGAAGCATCTGCGCTCTGCTGAAATATCAACACTGGTGGGACTCATTACACTGACATTACCGTCATTGATATGGGAACATCTGCGAACATAGTTGACATTTATACCATCCAGCACCCCCAATCGCCATTTTATCTCATATTTTATCATTTAATGGAAAGATGCCTCCCCTCTCACCCCTAACAGGGAACTAGTTTCAAATGGACAAGAAAACGGAAAGATGACTAACAATGAGACATGAGGGAGGAATTAAACAGAGGGTTCATTAATATAGTTGCGGTTGTAGAAAATTACTGGGTATAAAGTTATGAAGGGTAAAGCGAAACGAAATAAATGATGGACGTCCAGGATAAGACGGGGACAGATATATATATATCAATAACAGAAATCGAGTGGTGCAAAGAAAGAGTTTACTTTGATTTATTTAAAAATCATTTAAAAATCATTAAAAGTTCATTTAATGTTTGTCTATTCGCCAAGATTCATCATAATCTCTTCAGAGATTCTTTTAAGGACAAGTCCACTCCAACAAAAAGCTTATTTGAATAGAAAGAGAAAATTCAAACAAGCATAACACTGAAAATTTTACCAAAATTGGATGTAAAATAAGAAAGTAATGATATATTAAAGTTTCGCTTAATTTCACATAACAGTTACATGCACATCCTGTTCGGTATGCAAATGGGGGGACCGATGACATCACCCCACTCACTATTTCTTTTGTATTTTATTATATGAAATGTTTTTATTTTCTCGTCATTGTCATGTAAAACGGAGTTTCATTCCTCCCTGAAGACGTGGAATTCCATCATTTTGTAGTTCAGGCAAGGAGGTCCTAGTTGTCAAATTCTTAAAAATTGAAATATTGTATAATTCAAATAATAAAAATCAAAGAAATAGTGAGTGAGTGACATCATCGACTCTTTCATTTGCATATCACTGAGTTGAGCATAGAACTGTTTTGTGAAAAATAAGCGAAACTTTAAAATATCATAATTTTCTTATTTTACATCCGATTTTGATAACGTTTTCAGCGTTATTCATGTTTGATTTTTTCTATATTTATTAAATCAACTGTTTGCTGGGGTGGACTTGACCTTTAACTCGTTCGATAGATGACTCTGGTGGAAGCAAATCACGTTATGCTATTCTGGGCGATAATAGGAACCTACTTCTGGAAATGAATAAGAATTAAGAGGAACTGGCGGCTCTAGGGAATCTAGAAAAGCCATCACGTATCCCCTTAATTTTTCTTACCTCCTCCATGCTCAGTGATCATAATGTGATATTGCACATGGTATAAAAGACTAAAATATCAACAGAATAAAGCATTTTATACTATACATTCATTTTCATCATTGGTTCGTCCGATTCCCTTATATACTGTAAATAATTGTATAGTAATCATTGTGTGTAATCTGACGTTTTTACACAGTCGTCTGTGCACGATCGATTATTTTCCGATATTCCTGCGGGTAATCCGAAGCATAGCGAGCAATTTATCAGAGTGGATTATTCTAAGGATATCCGTTGATGCACATGATTCGAATCCTTTCGCAAATGTTTATTTTCTACTTTTACGTAATTGTTTATTTTTCTCCGACTTAAATCCCCAAAACAAGACGCATTCGGAGCATGATTTCATTTTTAAATGTAAATATTGCATTATACAGGTGTCATTTTTGTCGCAGTGTCCAATGTTAAACAGGAATTGTTAAACGTTACATTTATATTATATCTAAAAAAAGAAAAACAAAAGATGTTGTTCCTATTAGAAGTGAAAACTGACGGTGACGTCATGAAGAGTGCCTTGTCAAAAATTACCTGCCGGTGTAAATATTCTACTGATATCGCATGTTTCATTATGACGATATTTTACATTATGTAATCGGAATGATGGATGATTGCTTGCACTATGTCATTTTTTGGAAAGATATTATCTTAAGGCCGTTAGGATACTTGAATTCGCCAAGAGAGAGAAAACACAATGATTACGTTTAAGGATTTCTTCCCGTCTGTATTGGAGATCGAAGAAATGATAATCGTCGTGCAATTATGCGGAATCATAAGGGACGAAAATATTGACAGTTCAAGCATGAGAACCAAACAACGATTGTTAATATTGAAACATACGCAACATACGTTGATTGAGGGACTGTATCAAGACACTCTGAAGAATCCACTCTAGCGAAAATTACCAAGGGCGTCGTCCATAGAATTAATCTCAATGATTACTCTTTTCTACCGGAAAGGACGAAATGATCACAAAATCCATAGAACAAATTAATTCCTGATTATTTCCACATCAAGGGTTTTTTTGTCTCCTTATCAAGCAATCCATCCAAACTGCAGGCATATTAGGAACACGATGATATTCGCGGACCCTAAAATAGATTGCCATCGATATAACTCTTTACAGTAAATAAAACAACTTCTTGTCTGCACTGACGAAAACACACGATGAAAATGTTTTTTACGACATCAAATTCAAGATTGATTTTAAAGCATTTTAGATAGGACCTACATATTTTCAAGGGGTAGCTATATAGTAATCAAGGAATGGTGTATTTGTTTTATTAGTACTAGCTCATATAATAAAACTATATAAATGGTGTAGCGTAAATCTGAATGCTTTTTCTGCTGGTGTCCCGCTTGCAAAATTATTTTTTCCAAGAGTAGTTCCAGGCCCCAAGATAAATATTCATGACTTTCGTCTTTGGAATAAGAGTACGCATGCGATCGTTCGCGTTGCATGTCATGAATTACCAGTACCCCTCTAGCGGGTCTTCTAGGCCTTAGGCAGATACGTCGCAATAAGAGCAAGAATGGGAAAAGGGAGAATGAGGAAAGAGAAAAGAAAAACAAAAGGAAAAAAGAAAGAATGGAATGAAGAAAGAAAGAAAAAAATGACAAAAAGGAAGAGGAAAAGAATACAAAAGAGAAAAATTTAAAAAACGAAGAAATGGGGTAAACAAGTTCTTGATTATATAAGCTTGCGAGCCGGTGTAATTAAAGATACGGAGTCTGAGATGTTGGAAATATTATAAATTGTCTGTTACGCAAGCGCAGGGCTGTTTGACCGACACTTGTCGGGTCACGCAGGGCTGTTCCAACTGCTCCATGTACATTGTTCTTATTTCGTCTTTGAGTTCCATTATTTTTGTTGGTCAAATACTGTCAATTTGCATACTATTATCGTTAAATTACGAGTTTTTGCAGTGAAGGCCAAGCGCTCGAGCTAGGTGTGGAAGCAACAGCCAATCAGCGCGCCTATCCCTAAAAAGCACCTGTGGTCAAAATTAGCTGGAGTACTGCAGATCTACAATCGTATTAAAGGCATGGTCACACCGCCCGAGCGTTGTTGGAGCGGTCGTGGAGAGGTAGGGAAGGGGTCGAATTTCGTTCTCAAAATTGGGGGGAAAAATCGAAAACAAGGGTCGAAAACAAAATAAAAACAATCGAAATCGAAAATGGTGAACGGGAGCGAGCGGTGATGATTTTTTTCTTTCCGCTCCACGACCGTTCCAACAACGATCGGGCTGTGTGACCATGCCTTTAAATCATCACCGCTCGCTATAGTTCACCATTCTCGATTTAGATTGTTTTGGGTTTTTTTTCGATATTTTCCCATTTTTGTGAGCGTAATTCGACCCTCTCTCCCTACCATTGGCGGCGGAAGCCAGAAAATTTAGGGGGTGTCCACCTGAAATTTTGGGATGGACACAGATAAAAAATTTGACAAGCGCCCCCATAAAGGATTTGAACCTAAATTTTATGAGTTGATAACCAAAAATTTTTGACAAGCAAAAAAAAAAAAGGGTCATCGTCATAAATTTTATGAGTTGCTAACCCAAAATTTTTTGACAAGCAAAAAAAAAAGGTCATCATCATCAATTTTATGAGTTGCTAACCCAAAATTTTTTGACAAGCAAAAAAAATAAATAAATATAAATAAATCAAAAAAAAGGTTATCAAAACTAAATTTAGGGGGGGACCGTCCCCCCCAACTAAAATTTAGGGGGGACACGTCCCCCCCCCGCTTCCGCCGCCTATGCTCCCTACCGCTACACCACCGCTCCAACAACGCTCGGGCGGTGTGACCAGGCCTTAAACCTCATGATTCCGTACGTTTCGTAAGGGACATTTCGACGACAATCTCTAGTCTCTTAGCAGAATGTTTGAGCATTAAAATTTATTTTTGTCAATGATAAAGTTATTATACGGGGTAGTCATGTGAAAAACCGACAACCAACAACAAATGTCTGATTATGGGTGAATTCAATGTAAAAATGTTGTGTGTCGGACGACTGACAAATTTCCGTACGACAAGTGACATTTTTACCTATAACTCACTCATGGACAACATATTTTTGTTGGTTGTCAATTTGTTACATGACTACCAACAAATACTTTATTATTATCACAAAAACAAAGTGAAGTTCCTCATTTGTTTTGACAGCACGTTGAAAAGTACTATGAAAATAGTTGATTTTTCTAACATGGAATCACCCTAATACACTTAAGCCGGCCTCAAAATCGCCTATTCACGTGACACGTGTCGCCTGACTTTTTACGTCAATATTTTTTAAATATTGTTCCCTAGTTTCGTGGTCCAGCAGGCCCGAGTCCACCTGGGTGTGATGCAGGCGTGAAAGCGTCTTGAACCACACCCAAAGAAGGACTCAGTCCGAGGCAGCAATAAAAAAATAGGGGGGCTGATACGCCTCCGACGCCGGCTTCCGTGTATGCGTATCACTACCCTATAAGTTACCGTTCAAGGTCAAGTCCACCTCAGAAAAATGTTGAATTGAATCAATAGAGAAAAATCAAACAGGCACAATGCTGAAAATTTCATCAAAATCGGATGTAAAATAAGAAAGTTATGACATTTCAAAGTTTCGCCTATTTTCAACAAAATAGTTATATGAACGAGCCAGTTACATCCAAATGAGAGAGTCGATGTCACTCACTCACTATTTCTTTTGTTTTTTATTGTTTGAATTATACAATATTTCAATTTTTATGATTTTGATGATTAAGACCTCCTTTCCTGAAGCACAAAATGTTAAAATAATGGAATTCCATGTGTTCAGTGAGGAATGAAACTTCATTTCACATGACAATGACGAGAAAATGAAAATATTTCATATTTCATGTAATAAATTACAAAAGAAATAGTGAGTGAGTGATGTCATCAACTCTCTCATTTGGATGTAACTCGCTCGTTGATATAACTATTTTGTTGAAAATAAGCAAAACTTTAAAATGCCATAACTTTCTTATTTTACATCCGATGTTGATAAAATTTTCAGTGTTATGCTTTTTGAATTTTTCTCTTTTTACTCAAATCAAGTTTCTGTTGGGGTGGACTTGTCCTTTAAGTATTCGCAATTTCCAAATCAAAGCTTGGCCTGGGATAATGTTCCATTACACGCTCCAGCAATCATTATTGTCAAAACACCTGTGTAAGCTTTAAGATCAATGTTTAAAAGGTGATGACTATTATTACGTCAAAGGCTTCCAAAGCAAGACGGTATACCTAAAATAGGGCTATATTTCTATCGCAATAGGGACTTATGTATGACTCATCAGGAATTAGTAATAATCTGATTTGAAATAAAAAAAAACATTAAGAGCAACGTAATACGTCTTGATTTTGTTGAAAATAATAATTTTAAAGAAAGTAAACTTAAATGGGTTACAGACGCATTCTCATATCTATGAATAAAGATACCCGTTTCTGATGAAATGGATATACATCATTTAAATTTTGATGATAAAATACAAGAGGCTTGGAATTTACTTAAAGTATGGAATATGAGAACGATATCATTAGTTGGAAAGATAGCTGTCATTAAATTTTTGAAACTTCCAAAATTTGTATATCTAATCAGTATCATTTCAAATCCGCAAAAACATTTTTTCATTCTCTTTAAAGTGAACTTTTTCAATTTATTTGGAATAATAAGAATGATCGTATAAACAAGAAAAGTCTTGAATAATAATATCTGTGACGGTTGTTTAATAATAATTGATGCAGAAACTTTTTGTCAGTCAGTCACTAAAAATAGCATTAGTTAAAGGAATTTTAGACAAAAGAAATGAAGGTAACTAGAAGACACTATGTTTTATGAACGTGAATAAATTAGGCGGTGGTTATGTTAAACAATGTAACTGTACAAGTAAATATCCGGATAAATACATGAATGATTTTTTGGGAAAAAAATAATCTCTTAATCTCATTACAGATACCTCAAGCCAGTTAAATATCAGGGTATATTAAATCAATCACTATGGAATTACACGTATATCAAAATAGATGGTTAAACGATATTTTTTGAGCAATGGTTTAAAGCATATATTTCATATGTAAACAAATATAATAAAGATCGGTAGTATGTTTAAAACAGATAGATATCTGACTATTTATTTGGTAACTTTAGATTTAAAAAAGTTTATTCATCTTCGTATTTCAACAAATGCAAATTTATTCAAGAGAGGATTCTCCATTGTTTAATTTTTGCAAGACTGAACCCCAAACTTTGATTCATTTATTTTGTTTATGCCCTATATTGCATCTAGATTTTAGACAGATGTAAATGATCAGTTAAATTTTGACAGTATAAGTTTCCACAAATTATTGATTTATTGATTTTTTTCAAGCAAGCAACAGTATCTTTCAAATACAATAATTCTATTTGCAAAATATTTCACTTTCAGAACAAAATGTAAAGAAGGAAAACTTTCGTTAACTTATTTTTCAATAAGTTGAAGTTTGTTGAAAGAATTGACAATTTTATCGCACTTACACTGTAAAAAATATTGGGTAAACTTTTTACCACCACGAGGGTAATTATGTGTCCAACCAATTTCGGGCAGTACTTTACTATACCCATTGCGGGAAGCATATTGTCCGTAAGGTAAAATAAAAGTAAACAGCAATTACTTTAGAATGGGCAAAACTTTCGTCACACAGGATATGCCCAAAAGAAATTCCTAATGTTGGTTGGACACATAATTACCCCCATGAAACAATTTCATTATAGTGTAAAAAAGAAATGGAGACTTAATTTTACCTATTTATAATTTTTAAACTAAATTGAGACTTGCTTTTAGTTATTTATGTATTTTACGAATTATCCATCTTCATTTTGCTGATCACTTTGTATGTACCTTGATGGATCTTGATATACACGATTGATATTCTTATATAGTTTTTTTAAGCAATAAAGATTAAAAAAAAAACAAAAAATAATCTGATTTGAGCAAGAAAGAAATATCTAATGATTGTGCATCAAAAGGCCTTGCTTACCAACAAATGCCTCTTTTTCCTCGTAATGGGGAATTAGGACTATATTGTTCTTTAACACAAGATTACACAGTCTTCAGTATTTTTTGTAACAGTTTTTCTTGAGCCTACTTATTTTAATTTCAAAATATGATTGGGTAATGGAGTAAGAATTAGCGATACGTTAAATGACAATATTCTCATCTTAAGATGAGTTGAATCTAAACAAAAAAATGAAAATCGAAAAAATTGATGCGGCTGTTAACTTCTGCATTGAAAAAAATGAATGTTTCAGACTCTGGCAATGAAATACCAGCAAACTTCTCTAGTGGGTTGTTGTAGAAAGAAGAGCAGCATCATCAGTAGCAGCAACAGCAGTAGTTGTAGCAGTAGAAAAATATAAATTGTAGCAGTTATGCGCAAGCGCATAAGTGTACGAGAAGAATGGATACAGTACTTAGTTAGTATAAGTTGTTTGTAGTAGTAGAGTAGTACCAGAGTAGTAGTGGTGGTGTTATGTGTGGCAGTGGTGATGGTAGTAGTAGTAGTAGTAGTGGTAGTAGTAGTAGTAAAAGTAGTAGAAGTAGTTTTTGCAGTAGTTGTATTATTAATCGACAATTTATGTAGAATTAGAAGCATTGGGGCGTAAGTAGGTAGCGAAAATGGTGAAGGCAATCTCAATGAGCACTTTAGTTAGCTCAAGGCTAACTTGCCCCAACTAAGTAAAAGCTAGGCACACAAACAATAGCAGATTTATTCCTAGACGAATTACAACTAAGACTATCTTACCAGGGGAAAGTCCATTAAGCTTGAATATTCCCATGAGAATGTCGTACTACATGCAAATGTGCTTAATACGGGGTCGATGGTGGCTGAATGCTGGAATGAATTCGAAAGTATGCCAATGAATAATGAATGGAATTAGACAGAGGCAATTTACCAACACGGCAAGTATGATTAGTGCTATTTGTAGACTCTTGTTGGTGTTGATGTAGAAATCATAGTCGCGAGTGTGGCCAAGGTGTCGTGAAGGATTTCAGTCAGCAGGCTTTTATTCTATAGCCCGTGGTTAATGAATCGTTGGGTAAGCACGCTCTTTATTCAATTGCTGCCAAACTTAATGATATGCATCCATCATTCAGTCTTCGCCCTCATTCCCTTTAATGTTTTGAAACTATGAAAACCATGGGAACATCGTTAATTATGACTCCCCCCTCCCTTCTTTCCTTCTGTGTCAGCCCTCTTTTTTTTATTTCACTGCCTTTCTCTTGGTTCAATCTTTATTCCCCTAACAGCATCCATGGTGCATGTTGTTGCTATGGTAATTTGTGCAGCAAAATTAATGAAAGGAGTGAGACGATTCGGAAGGGTTCTCAGAATGGAAACTATGAACAAACAAAAGATATTCATGACTACAATGTACATGTATTCGTTTCATAAGGAATTACAATATCAATGATCAATAAAGAAAATACGAGAGGAATCTGTTTTGCTCGATGTGTCGACTTGCGCAGTAGAATAAGTAAGCTTTTAGAATTATCACTACACATTGACCACATAGGTCTCATCCATAACTTAAGCCTTTACTGAATCATTGATTTGAAATCAGCGATTTGATTTGGGTAAGCAAAATGTAAAACCGTTTTTATCAATGAAAGTTTGATTTGTCAACAGTTTTTGTATCAAAACAAAATTGACAAAGACAACCTTCAAAGAATAAGAACAATTTTATTCACTTAAGCACGACACTAGGAATTGACATCATGGATACATCGTAATTTAAAACAACGTTTGTTTTTTACCTACGGATTTTTTAAATGGCCAGTGTGTTTTTCTGCTCAGTAGCTTTATAAGTTTATTATTTAATAATCAAAACCTAACTTAACTACTGCAGGGTGGATTTTATCAAATTTAGACAAACGGAACAATTCATTTTACCAAGATAATGTCGTATCATTTGGATCACAGAAATATCGATAGCCTAGTAATATGGCATGTAGATAGACCCAACCATTTCTGGATGTAGTATAGCAGATAATGATCGGCGTCGGCACTCTGAAGATAGAAGATAATCCTGACTGATGCCTTTCTTCCTTTTCAATAAAAACAAATGTCATCTTCCATTACTACCAAGAGCAAGAAAAAAAATCATATTCAAATAAACCTTTCATGGGTATGAAAGGAAATTAAAGTGCAGAAGACATGCAATTACACTTGTATATTACCATTATCATCAGAAAAATTGCATCAAATAAAATATATGAATGTTTTCTGACTGATAAAAATAAAAGAGAGTTGGTAAGGGGTTTATCATGAAATGGCAATTTCAAGTCATGATTTATTTTCGCTTACGACATCATACTATAGGAGCAACGGTTAAAAAAAAGTTGCAGTGGGTGATGCTTTGCCAGGGACTGAAATCATGACAAAGTATACTCTCCTTCATTCTTACGATTCAAAAATATTTTCAGAGAAATGATATTCTGAAATATTCCTAGCTTCATTAGACGGAAACCTTCAGCGCTACGTACCGTATTTTAACGCTCGTTTCTTTTGTATGATTTATATTCATAGGCGCGTGTTCTGAAGTCAGGTTTAAGTTAGACCATGGTCTAACTCTGTGCTCAAATTATGGAAAGCAAAAATATCGTAATAGTTTACTTTCATTGTATATTTCTTATGACTATTGTGCTCTTTCTTGTCATGGTGAAGAAAGCTATCTTATTTATCCTTCCGAAACAGTTAAGAATGATTTGAGAGAAAAAATGAGCTGATACATTGAAGTCATACTGTTAAAGATTTTTGACACTATTGGCTATCCATTCTTAAACCACGATTTTAGACATGGGTTTAAATTAAATCCGACTTCAGAATACGGACCATAATGTTTTGGAAATAAATGGTTTGATCTAATGTGATTTATAAGGCCATGACTGATATATCAGACAACGTTGTTGCATATGACCTAAATGCAGGAAGAATTTAAAAAAAAAACCTTGCTAATTAAGCAGCAGTAGAAAGTTAGTATAAAAAGGTTTTGGATCTGTGGACTTCATTAATTTAAGCAAGGAATTTTTTAAAGTCACTTTTCTGTGCAGATTGTTTTTACAAAAAATTATCCTTTGTGATTGGAAGTCCTAGAAAATAATGAATCTTAATTTTATTCCCATATAATTACTTCATATAACCCAGGCCATCGATAATATTTGCGTCAAAGTTCTAAAAGGTAACTTATTCATTAAATTTTCGTTCTGAATGAATAGTACAACAAAAAGAAAATGTACAATATTATTCATGTATTCATGTTCAACCTTTTACGTGTTTGGATACGAAGTTTTATTTAGTTGCAATTTCATTTTCATATAACGAATTACCAGATGGTCAATAAATAGTTATTTCCCAATCCTATCAACAATTCAATCAAATTAAAAATAAAAAAGCGATGATACTGCATGTTGCGAAGAATTGCAACAAAATTGGTAGTGCCTTGAAAACATTCTTGTTTCATGCATATTTTTTGCCATAAACTATGGGAAATCGTAGGATTTGATGATAAGCAAGGGTATGCTAATCTACTCGAAATAACTTACTAGTTAGTAGCGCTGCTTGTCACTTCGTTTTGACTGCTCTTAATGATGATTTTTTATTGAAATAAGGGAAAAGCAAACAGAACGCACCGTGGAAGTTTATTCATCTTGTACTGCATAAGCATGATCACGGTCATAATTCGGGAAAATTGATCTACGATCAATGACCAGTTTATATTGTTTCTTTGCTGAATGTGTCACTCCTTTTCTCATTGAATGACTACAGTGATGAATCATACGTTTATATTTCTAGAATTATCGTTTGCCTGGACACAATGGCCCATATTTAACCTCATCGTTCATTCTTTAAATCTAGAGAAAAACATGATTATATTATAAGTACGGTACGATGGACATTGGAAAATGAACACACACAAGATAAATCACTGCACGGATGTTTTGTGCATTTTTTTTCGAATAAATGTTATTATGAAAAGATCTTGTCACTTAATCCGCATAAGCAAATCATCCGGAATTTTAAAAAAAGTATAGAAAAGAAGTCTAGTTAACCTTTGTTTGCATTCAAAAGCTATATTTGTAAATCCCTGATCAGTTTATCGGAGCTTATCAGAGTAGTCTCATAATTCATTTTGCTTTCTCTATCAAATTATTGAAAGCGTTATTGTCCAAACTGTACAATGTTGTATTTATGGACATGGTGGTTATCCTGTATATTGTATAATATACTGCAGTTATTCCACGGTCAGTTTTGTTCTACGGGATGCTACATATGTAATTGCCAATTTTATATCATGAATGAAATTGCTCCAAAAAACAAGTGTTTAAAATTTAAAAGGGGAGTAATGCAGCTTTAACTTACCAAACACTACTCGAAACTTAACGAGTGTTTCAAGCAGCCATTCCAAGTAAAAACATTCATAGCTATGCAACCTTCTCCGTGCGTTTTACTCCTGAAATCGCTTTGGAAAATGATCAATTGTATGGCGAAAGATGAATCGATAGACACTCCTAATCTTTATCTTCCGAAGAGCGAAAATCACCATCCACAACATCCAAGGTCGAATCGTTTGGTCACGAGGTAGATATATTCATGGCGAATAAATGATAAAATAGGCACTCGGGTACTTAAGAGAAAGTAGAGCTAATAATCTCAAAGACCTGTGCCTCGATGTACCTATGACAAAGATCTGGTAAGCATGCTTTCCGAACTGTTAAGAGTCATGATGTTGACAGGATCTGGCAGTAAAAGTGACGGGTAAGGAGAGGGAGAGAGAGAGTGTGTGTGTGTGTGTGGAGTAACTCGTGAAATCACCTTCTTCATACGGCCATCACCTCGCGTGTATCTGGATATAATCACGGAAAGATGAAAGCGAGCAGCGAGACTGCATTTTCTCGAGTACCGCCCAACCTGCGTCCAGCCCGGAGTTGTTTCAACGCGCTGCTTTCTTCCTTTACTCGACAAGCACACATGACTGGCGTCACTTGAAAATTAATGCGCATGCTCACGGTACACTGGCAATTTGTTTCCACTGAAATGACTCTCTATCTCTCCCCCTTTCCCTTTCTGCATCCTATCATGACCCCTTTCTTCTCTTCTTATTTTTATCTCTTTTTCATCCAATTCCATGATTCTGATTTTTGTATTAACGTATGACTTACTAGTATATGTCATTTTATGTCCTTTTAAAATCTTTTCTCCAAATATTGTTCTATATGCTTATTTGGTTGTTTGTAATACTCTCGTCATCATATAGTATAATTAAATTCATGGTAACTTAAAATAAATGCCCTATAGATGGGGGGGGGGCTTTGGAACACCCCCCCCAAAAAAAAAAAAGCGGCAAGTTTCACGCAAAATAAAAAAGAGAATTAAAAAGAAATGAAATGTAAATAGGTTAAATACGAAATTATTTTCTGGAAATTAATGCTGAGATCTATCATAGAATTATATGTTTACTTTCGTTTTATTTTATGTCATTTCATGATTTCCCCAGTACGCCATGTTCTAACCCCTCAATGTTGTTCACTCTTTACGGCCCTTGTTAATTAATGGATTCTGCTAACCTGTAAAAAATAAATAATAAGTTAACATTATCAGGCTTTAAATCATATTTTGAAACGCCTTCACATTGTTTTACCGTTTTATTCTTCATACAGCGATTGATATTTCTTGCCTAATTAATTAGCTTTACTTTCGAATAAAAATGGTTCGTTTGTTCATTTTCAAGCTAATGATTTAATGACAAAGTTAATGATATTTCTCTTTTTTTCTTTCGACCAAGTTTATCTCTCACTTTTTTTTTCAGCCATCATTGGCATGAGCGATTTGGCTACGCTAAATCTATTACGGATGTTAGAATATTTGACTTTGTGTTGAGAACCTTGATAATGTCAATATCTTGAATCCAATCATCCCTAATCTTCACATCATAGCTTTGCCAGCTAAAATCCTTTAAAGCAATATGGAATGTATGTATAACCTTTGCAGGTAATAGGACTAAATTTTTCAGTGACGACGCCTAGAATCGATTTTTTTTTCTTTCGCATAGGAAATGACTAATAGGTAAGATGGTTCTATTATCAGAGCATTTGGTGTATAAATGATGGAAGCAAATTATGCAAAGAAAGTTACGTTTAGTTGCACAAAGTTGCATTTGTTTATGAAATAACTTGAAAAGTAGATTCCTTGAATATCAATAATTAGAATAATAATGATAATAATAATAAGGACGACAATAATAACAACAATACTAACATTTAGATTTATTATAGCGCTTTTTGTAATAGAATACAAAAGCACAATTATTATCACCCCGGCTTTGGCTCGTGGTACCGCTTTATTAACAGCGCTAAGTGCATTCAAGGAATCAGTTCTATCGGGTACCCAGTCATTTAACCCGAGTCAAGAACAGCACAATATGGATGGATTTCTTTCTAAAACACGCGATGGTTGGGATTCGAACACCCAACCCTCTGTTTGAAAGATGGGAGTCAGAACCCCTAGACCACTAACATGAGTGGGTGTACTATTTATATATGCCTTTAAGACCATGACTAACGTTAGAGGTCTTTGATCTAAAAAAAAATTATTGTTACGCTCTTTCTTACTGTATGAAAGATTGAATAACAGTTCCAAAACAATAAATGTATTCAATGTAATACGGGACAAAAAGATAAATAAACATATATATATAAATACTCCAAACCCTATTTATGAATTAAATAGCAATATTCAGCACTTTGGCAAAGACTATAGAAATTGAAATTGTTGTACAAATTTTTCAAACTTTCATTTAATATTTTAAATGATTTTAGCTGATTAGTTATTGAGTTCATAAAATCATGATACATAAAGCTCCATTACTACTTATGACAATTTCGTGATTTTGATTTCTAAGTATTACGATAATGATTCGGGGAGGGGTTCACTGCAATTATTACATATCGTCATTATTGAAATAACAGACATGAGCAGGAGCACTAAATTGGAAAATTGTAAAATTCAATTTGACATCTATATGATCGCTGGTATTAGAGGTTCGGAGCATCAGAAAAATAGCATCCACTAATATTTCAACGAATGCCTCCCCCAAAAATGACATGAAACAAAATTAATCTAAGAAAAAAAAACTCCTGCAATGAATTTAACATACACTAGTGAGAAGAATAATGTTGGGAGAAATGATCGTCGTTATCCAAGCACCGAAAATGATTCAATGCAAACATGTTTATGCATATCACGTGTGGATGTCTGATGTAATTAAGTTCTCTTGTCGCTAGCCCCAGTCATGTGAACATGATACACATCAGCAATAAACATCAAGAACATTCAAATTGTCATGAACGAGATATTATACACAACAAAAAAGTAAGCCCCCCCCTTAAACAAGCATCAATAATCCCCGAACCACTGGGAGTTTTTAATATATTTTTACATGAGCGTGTAGGTAATTTTATAAGCTACCCTCTGAGTGAATGTTACGGTGGTATTTTATGTCATGCTTCTGTGAGCACCGCCAGAAGGCAAAGTTGCCACTTTTTTTAAAGTCACAAGCCAAATATCATGACTTTGATTTCATTTTATTGGAACTAATTCGACATTCTCATCATGAAAAATCATCAGAAGGCTTGTAAAAGGTAATATCTTAAAGACGATACAGCATATTTGCTAAATTTCACAGTTGAATAAACAATAGTCCAAATTACTAAACTTGGATTTTGTTACACATTTCTATCGATAAAAATGTTCGAATATGATGACATTTATTTTTAGGAAGATTATGTTAAAAAATGTTCATTTCATGGTTCCATGAACATTTAACGAAAACAAAAAATAATATCAAATATCATAGGTATATCTTGTTTCATTTTGGGAGCTGAAAGTATCATATCAGCTTTTTTTTCGTTGTGTTCATGAACAATTGACATGTATATATAAATATATATATATATATATATATATATATATATATATATATATATATATATATGGGTGTGTATGTGTGTGTGTTCCATCGTTGTTGCGCATGTGTTATGACTTGGTTATTTGACTTGGGCAACATCTATTCTCTTGCAAGTTAGATTCAGCTTTATTTTCCTGAGATGTACAGGTGTTAAGATCTGGAAGGAGTTTTGTTAAATGTCCAAAGAGTGTAAATAAAAAGTTCTTTGTAGAAAATTTATGCTGTCATGAGAAGAAAGCGAAAAGTCACAAATGAGGCCTCGAGAAAATGGTCACGAAAAAAAAAATACACCGTAAAGGTACTCTGCATTTGACACCGAGAAAAAAGTGAAAGATTTTGAAAATTTCGGGAAAGTAGCAACCTAACACACATTAACACACATACATGGGTACACCAGAGTCCAACGAGGATCTGTTGTTTAACTATTCCATAACTTTACCACTGCTTTTAGCAAGTACATAATATCTTTCCAGGTAACGCTTGAAAAAGATGATGGAATATAATTACAGCAAATCGATGAAGTTATTCAGCTTTTTTTATTCAAACGACGTTGTTGGAAGGTGTTTTTTATTCTTAGCTTCCTCAATCTGTCGCCATTTCAGGTAATATGACAAAAATATTCTGCTCACATGTTAGATAGTTGTTGCAACAGGAGGAAAGATTGATCGTTTATTCTTTTTTCACGAAAGCACTGCGGAATCTAAAAATCAATATTCTCCAAGGTTTTTTCCTGCTATACTGTGTTCCCGAGATTTACACATTAGACAGCTCTCGCAATCCCCCGCGAATCTTGCGCCAATATTGACGGTGTAAAAACATCCTATCAACTCGGTCACACTTCCACAATTCGTTCTACGATATGATATACATGCAACATGGATCCTGCCAAACCTATCAATGATTTTAGGGGACTCATTTATAAAAAAAAAAAAAAAAAACATGAGACGGTGTACAGTTTTAAAAGAAGTCTATGAGAAAATACACCTTGTTAAAATTCAACTGTTACAAGGCTTATCTGATGGTTTATTATGCTAATTATTGAGTATTTTTTTCAAATAGTTTTTATATCCTACGACCTTTTTCTCATACGCAAAACTCTATTCATTTACTTTTTCATTTTTATGGGTCTTGCTTTTTATTGGCAAATAGTGTCTTTAAAGCTATCATACGTGTAGTATGCACATTCAATTATTTACATTGTATTCATTTATTCAAAATGTACAGGCCTACTTGAAAATACTGAATCAATGAGAGATAAAGTACGCACATGAATAACTTTCACACACCCTCACATTCACATGGAACAAGAATCAGCAATACCTGAAAAAAAATAACATTGCAGTTTTCTCATTTCCTACCTTGTTTGATCAATAGATATACCCAATGACGATCCACTGGATACTTATCAATTGCTCTATTCCCATTTTTTCCTGAATAAATATTGACTCTAGTATTAATTCTCCTTTTCTGTATTTCCTGTATTGCATGACTAAAGATGAAATATCAGATTTTCCTCGGAATCCTTAGCAGCCATGAATCTATTTCAAACATGTCAAATCAATTTGAAATTCTTGCCAACTGTTTTGAAGTGACGTCACAACATTCCAGGAATTTATTGTAAGGTGTCGAAAGATGTACTTAACGACGGAGAGTGGCGCCCATATAGAGCTCGAAAAACCAAGTGTAACCCTATTCTCCCCCAGGTAGTGTAACTGAATCAGAACAAGATGTATGAAAATAAAAATGATCTGAAGTACTATCTACAAACAATTGACTTTAAAAATGGTTGTTGCCATATCTGTTTCCTTTCATCTCTCCCTCTTGACCACTTGTGAGAGAGGCTAAAACTCTTCAGCTGGTTCTCATGGGTAAGCTTAGAGGCAGAAATTCTCCCATGTTGAGTTGACTATTTTCTTTGAATTATTCGGCTGTGAGTTGTCCTGAAAGGTCGAATTATACCGGAAACGAATCAGCTGCGAATTCATCCGAATTCTCGTATTCTGGGGACCGTTTCATCAACATTTTTGTCCGACAAGTTGTCAGATCTGACATCTTTCCTTGATTCTGATTGGCTGAGAGGCACTGTTACTATAGTAACTGTCGGATAAAATGGGACTTGTCGGATAAAACGTCCGACAGGTCCTTTCATGAAAAGCTCCCCAGGTGGTTTCGGGAGTATTCTGTTCTCCCACCGCGAATGCGAGAAAATTCGGCAGGGATTCGGAATCATTCGCAGTGAAATTCGGCTCGTTTTGAAATGTTTAAAACCAGCCGAATGCCAACCAAACTACTCCCGAATGTGACCACAGCAAATTTCATTCGGGTCATCATTCGACTGTAATCGGAGCAACTCGGCTCGATTCTAAGCACCTTTGGCTCGATTCCTGTCACTATTCGGGTAGCATTCGTCTTTATTCGGGATGGCCAAGATTGATTTGGGCCAATTCTTGGTTATTCTGAACCGGGACCATGGACCTATTCAGGACCCATTTGTCTTTATTCGTAGAGCTCTGCGAATCAGAGACGAATAGGTTCCGAAACCACCAAATCCATCCAAATCAGGCCATATTCGGGCAGAATCGGTACGAATTTATTCGGGAGAATTCGGTTTTGGTGTAACCCTAACTTTGTGAAGAGAGTTTGAATTATATCTGGATTAAGCATGAACAGAATTAAACTTCCAAAATAATGTTCAACCTGTTCCTTTTAAAAGTTACAGAAATAGATAAAAGTGTTCAAATATAATTGATGTGCACGTTTCATTAACGAAGAATTGACAGTGGCATTTTAAAACATTTTCCATCGAATGTTGAAGCGAGGTGCCAAACATTATACAAAAAATTACAAAATTGGAATGAACACATATAATCATTTTAATGATTTATTTAAATGATTCTTTTTGAAAATTATAATGGATGATTTCTTTTTAATGGTGAAACAAAAAGAAAGCTTGAATATTTCTGCCGTCAGTGTCGATGGTGTCAGAGTGATCGATTTTAATATAACGGCTATCGGGGACGAGAAGTGGATTGCGGCGATCTATTGATGTACCATTTCCTCCTCTCTTGAGGTGTCGCTCTACAAAAGTCTGAAGAAACTTGCTTTATATTCCATCAATCCTTTTTAAACAAAGATTTCAAGAAAGACATTGATCCATTAATCATCTTCCCCGCTCTTTATAAATCATTGTCAAAATGGGGATGTCATTTCTTCCCACGGCCACAAGACGTTCATAGAAAGAATTAAAATGCATTCTCCTCCAGAGATGTCCAGCAAGTTGCAACTTATCTCCATGCTGCTTCTGTTTGTGTCAAGAATAAACCTTATAGTAGCTACTACCGATTGATTGTTAGATTGATTAAACATGGTGATCGATACAATCGAACATAAAATTCAGCCCTGCAATCGATTTTTGAGACCTGTGTGGGAAAGAACAAACTTGTGACATTGAATAATTACATTACTATGTAAATTTTGCCCCCGAAAAATGATAATTTGCCACTTTTCTTGGATTCTGAGAAAAGAACAATTTCTGGCTTCGTTTCACTCGTGTCTATAGTACATTCAAGCTTGTATTCAGTCAGTGCCTAGAGGATAATTCAATCCAAATTCATATATGCATTATAAGTGATAATCCTCTCTTCAGTGCACTTAACACATGTATTGTGATCATGAAACGATTATGCACATGCTTACCAGCACAAAACGTATGACCTTCTTCCACACATTGGGAGCAATTTAAAAAAAAATCACGAATTCTAATTGCTTATTAGTTTTTGTATTTGATTATTAAAACCAAGGCAGAGAGTGTACTGTTGAATGCTATCTTGCAAAATGACGCAGAGTGATTCGAACTGACGATTCAATGATTACAAGTCAAGAGTCACTACCACTTCAGCCCACCGCTTCTACAACTTCATGATTATACATCCGCCGACAAATATTTTACCTAACTTTCGCACCGCCACGAAGAACGAAAACCCGGAACACAGACATTTTTTTTTAAAATGCCCATCAAATGACAATGAACAACTGGGAGGACTATATCGAATATTGGTGCTCCGGAACAACAGTATTGTCCTCCTAAGATTTGGAGCTGACCAAAAAATAAAAATATGTCGTTTTTCAGAGCCCCGGACGAATTTTTTTTTTATTCACCAATTTTCGACAAAGACGTATCGGTTGCTATGAAGGGCATATGACAATACATTTCCGATGTTCTTAAAAGTGTTCTGGGTCGCGGTTACGGAAAACTCCTGGGTTCACGTTTGGGGTAAATTTATCGTATGGAAAGCTCATTACGCTAATCAGATTTCCATTTTACCTCAGTGTGAAAGCGAGGTTAGGAAAGTGGAATAAGTGCAATTTATTTACGAACTCCTGGTTTTCAAAACAATCGATATCTTTGATTTTGTTCCTCCCTTGACACTGTGAACTAGCCATATATCGTTGTACGAATGAATCGATAGCATTTATAAATGTAACTCATGGTAACGTCACTTTTTGTAATATTTCTAAAAGCCAAAGTTTGAATACGACTCTGATGCCAAAATAAAGAGGCAGATGTTATGAGGTGAATCGACTGAAAAGTGCTTTGGCTGAAAAATGGTATAGAAAATTACCCGCTTTGATTCGTTATTGTCACGGCGATGTGCTATTTTAGGTCATTATAACATGTTTAAAAGTACATTGACGAACCTAATCCATGCAGAATATTCATCTTCATTGCTCTTTATATTATTATTGTTTATTCTTGTGTGTGATTACGAATGTTTATTATCAATGTTTACCCCGTTTAAGGGTAATAATATTTGCATGCAAAGCAGGGTCAGTGCATGCCTGCTGTAGATAGTTAATATCTGTAATCTTAAGATTCATCTCTAATCGATGTATATAATGACCATTGCATGTTTTAGTATTACATGTACAAGGTTGTATCATACTTGTTTTGTACTCACATCCTCCAGGAGAGTGGTTTGAGTTAATATACTGAACTAAACTAATTTTGCCCACTGAGAATTAATTAAAAAGTATTTAAGCGTACTGGACTGGTACTACGGTATACAATATAGTGAGTGGTAAACGGTTTTTTTTTCATATGAGATACACGAGGAAAAGACCCCCCCAAAAAAAAAAAAAAAAAAAACATAAGACTGATGGTGAAGAAACTTTCCCACCATCACAAACTGACAAACTCTTTTTCATGAAACAGGTCACTATTCTACCTGTCTCTATATTGTGATTGTACAGTGATTTCAAGACAGACCTGTTCTTAACAGCTAAATAAGACGGTAACGTTTCGTACAACATGCATAAATGCTTGGGGCGTGAGAATAACCAATTATCCGGAAGAAGATAAGAGACTCTAAGGAAGAAAGCAGCGAGATTTGCATTTTACTTGAAGGGGTAGGACGAGTTTTTAAAAGCATTTAAAAATACAATCTTGTAAACATCTTACACCTAGTGCGCTTCATCCAAGGAAGGCTTTCAACTTTATAAAATTGCACAAGTCATCTTGATTCGGAGCTGCGTTCATTTGTTTACAGTTAAATATTTTGTATTATACATAACAAGAAGTATTTAAATTCTTGCAAATATTTTAAAAACTCTTTAAAATTTCATGCAATTCATAATCATGACGATTCTTTTAGATAAAGAAAGTCGACCATTTTTTATATAGAAGTCAGAATTTAAATATTTATTTTTCTTATAGTAAAATAAAAATTAATGAGATTGAAATAGCACCCTTTTATCTTTAGCGAACTGCGAGAACTGTTTTGTGAAAAAGGAACTTTTAACAGTTATATTTCCATCTTATTTTGATGGAAAATTTTAAGTGTAACATGGACTTGAAATGTATATTTCCATTCAAATCTATTGGGTTTGTATTCTGGTAATTTAACTCAACTTAACTTTTAAACTAAAGAAGAACGTTAGTCCACACTGGTGGAATGCTATAGTGTACATCGTACTTATTCGATACTCATGGCAAATAACGTGTACCAAATAAATCATTGGAATCATTTGCATACTCTCATTATCAGTCTCCTTCACTTTCTTCAAAATATTAAAAAGGTCAACCTTCGATGTAATATTGTAATTATTTGTACTTGGTAAATTGGTTAGTAATTAGTACTCCATGAAAGTATGGTCTGATTCATACAATACGATTGACTGAAAAAATCATTGATATGAGACTAAAACTTAAATAATTGAACTGGACCTAGTTTCGCGACAATTTTTCAAACTGAAATAATTGCATCCCGGATTGGCTAAATCATTTTCGTATTTACTGCAAATCTAGATATTCTTTTAAAGAATATCTATAATCTATGAAACAATGTGCCATAAACAACAGTAACATTAATACCGAGCACTTTAAATGAACATCAAAACATAGCAGCATTGCCGTAATTAGTTTGGAATAATGCAAAGTATTGTTACTCATTGCCTTTGTTTTAGTAGGCCCGACTATTGGCCTGTGTCCCATTATTACATTGCGTTTGTTTTTTGCTCGCCAGTGTTGTTCTCTGTGACGAACATACAACTACTGACCAAGAATTTCAATAAAACATATTAAAAAGCACTGTGATATTGTTTTGTTTTGTTTTTTGCAATCGACAGATTTGGCGTCGACTACAGAATTGTGCCTTTTCACTGCGTGCACTAAATTCATAACATGTAAAATTGATAATTTTGATGAGTAAAGAGAGTGCTGTCAGAAAGAACTACTGTGTAATATTACGATCGGAACTGGTTACACAGATAGTCGATTAATAATGAAAAAAGGAGAGGATAGAACTGGAACAATGGTTGATTAGATGATGGTAGAAGGATCGTGCATGGCCTGTAGCATCTCACGAAGCGACGAAGAGAAACCAGGGGAGAAGTTGAACTGTTGAAAGTGAAATCAAGAATATGAAAGGGCGTACTTCTTCATCGATATTTCTCGCATCAATACTGTGTAAAATTTGATGAGGTGTTGTTTTACACGATAATGATATATAGAGTACAAATTATATAGTAGCAACCTCCTTCTGTCCTGCACTGTAACATTGACAACAAATGCAATCACGATGGAATTGACTTCTTTGGGGATGATGAATAATGGGTTTAGACAAAGCCAACCATATAAATGGAGTTTGTAAAAAAGTAGTACTAGTAGTAATAGTAGAAGTAGTAGTAGTAGTAGTAGTAGTAGTAGTAGTAGTAGTAGTAGTAGTAGTAGTAGTAGTAGTAGTAGTAGTAGTAGTAGTAGTAGTAGAAGTAGTAGTAGTACATGTAGTAGTAGTAGTAGTAGTAGTAGTAGTAGTAGTAGTAGTAGTAGCAGTAGTAGTAACAAAAACATATGATACCAATGATAGAAGTGTTACAATTTGCTTTTTCTAGACGTTATTTATTTCAGCTATGATAAAAGTGCAATGTTAGGTAAAAAATCCCTTGTTCAAAGCCTAAGGCGGGAAACGATCTTCGCATCCCAAACGAGTGCTTTACAAACCCATCTACGATACAGTACACAGTATGTAATATGATTTATAATGGCTAAATTTCTATCCGTTTCTATTCTATAAATTCAAGATCCTGTTAACCATAAGCGTTAAGAAATATGACGATATTTCAAAACACACAGCACCATACATTAAATTTGCATATAAAACACCTGCAGTACTATTTTGATACCTCAATTTTGATTCATATCCATAAAGTGTTTTCAGTATGTCTTGTAAACCAAATAACTTAGTATTTGCAAACCATTTTTTTTTCAAAGAACATAGAAATACTATCTCGTATTAGTATAACTTTATCGATTTCAAGTCTCGGAAATGTGGTAAGTTAGATACTTCTGTAATAGTTTTCAGGATTCATTACCCCCCTCAAGTCCAAAGAGGGCGCGTTTAATCTCGAAAGACTGAGGTCTACTGCATGTGGACAAGTAATGTTTCTTGTCGATGAAGACCATTAATTTTGTTTCTTCATTAAATTGATACAGCCTCAGACGGACGCTTTCCTCCAAACACAGGCGCAGGAATTCACCGTTTAGTTTTTTATTGTTTACTTGCCGGATATAGGTCTGCCTAAAAGCTCGATACAGAATTCATCAAAACAATCACTAAGAATGTAAAGTAAAGGGGACCGTCTCTTTAAAAACCATTTATCGTGCTTGAATCTAATTGAATGTCAATTATGCCGTCGGACATACAAGATGAAATGCCACGAAAATAGACGGTGAGAATTAATTTCCTAGGGGACTCGCTTGATTGCTCCTAACTGTGATGCATATCAACGACCTCTAACCGTTTTCTTCTGCACCCCGATCTTCCAAAACTTCTATACGTAATGTTGCTAATGGAGTTTCTTCAACCTTGCATAATTGTCTTATTTCATTATGTTTGATATTCAATCAATACACAAAAGGGATACAAAAAAGCGTGTTTTCACTGGCGCGCGAGCGTGAGGAAATGCTTTGTATTTGACGATAATGCATGCATATATCAACTTATCAAGTTTTCCGTCTAAGTATTAAGGCATTTTTTTTATGTTTCATTAAATTAAATCAGTCAGTACATATTAACCAAATGATAGCGAAGACAAAATTCAATAATGAATATTTATGATATCATATATGCTCCCTGCGTTTGTAAAAATTGTTCATTGGTTATTTACCCCTTGAATGCTATGTTGCTGGCTTTGCATAATTTTTTAATTTTCATATTCATGATGAGCATTTCCCAAATCCGGCAAATGGGTACGTAGCATATACACACAGGTTTTCAGCACTTACTACACATAAAATGCACGCAAATGTTCTTGTCAGGAGTACATTTGCGTACCAATAACATCGTACCTTTATTACGAAACAAACCACATAATATTCACTAATATAACTATAATATGCATGCAGTTCCATATTTCGGTAAAAATGTCCTCAAAATAACAAATGGATAATATGCACATTCCAGGAACGAGAGTAAATGCCAAAGAGGTGTATCCAGCATAATCATTTGTTATTTGTAATTGGTCTACCTTTCCACATATTAAAATAATGAATATTATTACTCAAAGCGTTTTGAAGATAAAAAATTAAGAAACAAGGATCAAAACGGAATTTTTATACATTTGAATTTCAATGAGAAAATGTAAAATAATTTACATCTGATTTAGAAACTTCTTCTTTGTTTACCGACAGTAATTTTACAAATGAAATACAGAGCATCATGGTTGCCAATTTCTACAGCACTCATGATGGGAGTGTTTAGAAAAAATATCATTTCATTAGCTACACTGTAGCTCATAATTTAGAAGTGTGTAATTTGTAATACATTTGTTGCCAAAATGCCGCGCACATTCTATGGAATATTTCTCTATAGAATAACCAAAGTAAATCATTCGCGGTGTCGCAACTTCGATTTGCAAAAAAATCTTTACGCTCACCGAATCATCGTGGCCTGTAACCTTATAAAAGAAACCCTGCAGACCTTACATTAAATGAATTATTCAACAATGAAGGATCGCACCCAAGGGACAGAGCACATTTACATAATGTTTCGAATACCATGGAGAAATCATTGCTCTGATCTTACCACAAGGTAAAGAAAGGGCAGAACATTTCGAACATAGTTCTGATATGTGTACTTAATCTTTTCGAACATAGTTGTAAAATGCATAAGTTTAGTTGTTGTTACTGAATCATTACTGGATTCATTGTTGACCCCCCCCCCTTATTTCCACTACCAAGAAGAAAACAGAAAAATGGAAAGTAGAAAAAAGGGAAATGACCAATAATTAAATACGCAATTACTCTCTGGATCAAAATTTTCGAGTTTTGCTTGCTCACTTCGCTCGTTCGCTATTATTTAAAAATTTACTCATGCCCCATCTTCTGGCCAATCAATATTGTTGACTCATTAGGCTCCTGACGCGATTATGAATAAAACCCAATACCCCTTAAATACAGCTGGTAAATACAGAATAGAGGTTTTGCGTTGTTGATATTGCTTTACTAAGTTATGATTTTTATTGTTAAATTCAACTTATTTCAGAAGTCTTGATATTTGAAAACATATTTCTGGGGAGGTTGCAAATGTCGACAGTACAAAGTAGGAAAAAATGTTGGTCGTCGAACTACTCTTGTTATCAAATAAAACTTATAGCTGCCATACAAAATTGAAATGAATATGATTATTTTTTATCAGGATTCGAGAAGATACGTGGTTATCTTTTCGGTCGAATTGCTCGAGTTTTGAACGCATCGGCTTACAACACTCACAAAAGACGCGACGGGTAACCTAACACATGATGCGATATTCGAGAAATGTCAGGTAAAAAAGGCCGCCCCTCCAGCTAGAAAATGAGTGTCATCGGCACAGGTATGTTTCCAGCTACAATATCTAAGATGGAAAGGCAACGAAATGACAACAGGGATAACTAGGAAGAGTGTCAGCAACCAACAGAATACGAATACACCCCAGCGAAAGGGTCCCCTCTCAAATGGACTTTATTGATTCTGAACTATACAACGTCCACTAATAGAGAATTGGATTACGAAAACATGCAAAAGGGAATGCTTGTCAAACTTGAGGAAATACTTCAGGCCATGACCTTGACTGACAGTGGTTCACATCCAAAGTTTTAACCTTTAACAGGTCCTTCAGGCTGCGACCTTCAATGATTGGTTCTGGTTACTTTGCCCTCAAGTACCTTAAACGTAATGTAGGTAAAACAACGATTCAGATTTGACAGAGATTAGCGTCAAGATAAAACTGAATTGCCTGATGTGATGTTGTTACCATTTTATATTTTCATTTTGCTGGGGTTTTTTTGTGTAATCTGAAGATTCCCCGTTGATCTTCATCTGTTTCTTATATATCCCGAGGAATATTCCTTATCTCAACAAGATCGTTGACCCTGTATCTCTCGTTTATCTCCTTTCCCGTCGTAAAATCTAGGTTCAATTCATCTTTAAAACTTTTACCACCTTTTTTCGTTTGTTTACTGTCTTCTTTCTGCGCCCTCACCCGTCTCTTCTCCTCTACCTGTTCCTGTATCGATATCTCTCTCACACACACACTGTCTCTCTCCCTCCCTGTCTTGATTATCTCTCTCTCTCTCTTAATCGTTCTCCTTTTGTCTATAAATTCTCACCTTCTATCCATTCCACTCTCATATTTCCATCAATTCACCGCTCTCCGTGTTCCCTCCAATCCTCTTCATTGCTGTCATGCTGATCCAAACATTTTGGGTTTGTGGCTGAATGAATTTTCTCTTCAACACCAGCTAGCACGGTTTGTATAATTCCCTGAGAAGGATTTCTTGTCATGTGAAAATTCAAATACAAAGTCAACCTCGAAGATCTGAACTTTTCCTCCCCCATTTTCTCTATCGCAAAAGTCGTAAAAACCTCTCAGACTACCACCACTTGGAATGACATTATCTTATTACTTCTCCCTTGTTGATGTCAATGCTTTCTTTCCTGATTTCCAATGGTTTTCCCTTTCAGACTCATGGTCAATAACTTCTTCCTTTCATGTTCATTCATGATATATCCCCACCTTAAGATCACCGAGTTGGTGTGTACGGTAATGATTTCATGTCCAACAAAACGCCAATGTGTTTGAACTAAACTTTCTGGTTTGGCGTTTGTGGCTTATCTGATGTATCGTACCCTTTGTGTTCTCCATTTTATTGAAAAGGAATAATACAAGTCATTTGTTTCTCCATGATGAAGTTTTGAAATACATAGCCCCTATTGTACCCTTTGATTATAACTGAAATACTTTGGCGCTCTATTTCTTGCAGATCCCCTTGTCAACGTTAATAGTTAATATTCTCGATAAGTCATTAATTTTTCATCATGAGTCATAATAATTAGTCCATAATCATTGAATGTCTGTTGTAATGCGTTCATTCTCTAACGTTTGGTAATGTAAAATGTATTATCTGACAAGCTGTCAATGGTAGGCTTTTCAGCATTTGTAATGGTTGGAATAAAATAGATGACCGGGAAATTTAAGAAAAAATACCTAAAGTTTACCCGGAGAGATCTCACGTTAATCCGGAACTTACCTCTTGAAATCCGACAGCCAGACAGTCCACATGACCTAGGTCATATCGGCCCCTGGGCCTAGACAAACCGACGACCAGGTACAATTATGTGGGTGGGTGCTTGGGTGTGTGTATGTGTGTCCTTATACGCACTTCGTTATACGGTTAAACCTTGTATTATCCTCATACAAACTTACACCTGAAACCGAGAGAAATAGACGGTAATAGTTCTTGCAGTCTCTAGCTTGTTTAATTTTTTATACGTGTATTATAAAGCTATCAGATTTCAAGTTTTAAAACTTAAGAATACTTTTTAAACAATAAGAATCTTCACTGCTGTTCAAATATATACTTTGAAGTATTTTTATCTTCAGTGAAAAGGTTTGTTTTCTTTGCCAAGTCATACTATCTCCAAAATAAACAGATAAAATTCCAAATTATATTTCATTATTTTGTATCTATCAAAATAAGACAGATCATGTCAAATTTGTTTGCAGACAGTTTCATAAACAGAGATTATTTTTATATTTGTATATAGTTGTGCAAAATCAACAATTTGCTTTGATTTTTAAGCAACAAAATTTACTCGAATCGAGCGAATACTGACGTCATTGGCTTTATCGTTTTTTTATTGTGATACGATCTCTAATAATATAGATGAAGATTATGAAAGGGAAATAAAAGACTATTTTCGCAATCATGCAGCCATTGAATTAAAATCATATGAAAAGCCGAGCAATGAATTTATAATATCTAATGATTTACAAAAGTTGGTTGCTGAGTTTAAAGCGATTATTTATTTTTGCAGTAATTTAATTTGATTCATTCAGAAGTTATGAACTCGGTATTGCAAATATATCCTGTATTTTTACAACTGCTTGAATTAAAATCTTCCCCATATATATGTATATATCTACATAGCTTCTTCTTGCCGATTCCTTCCTTGTTAACTGTCAACTGGCCAAAGAGCAAATCCCTTAGTGTCTACCGGGATTGAGGTGAAATAGCCTGTAAAATTAGAAAATCGTATGAAACAATAAAGGCTCAGGGACCCCACACGCAACGGCCTTTAATAATACTTCCGACGAGTTGTGACACCGTGAAATTGTTCCTTGTGCTCAGTTAACATCGGCCAAATATAGATTTTTATTTTGAAGATAGTATGTATCATGCGCTGTTTGGCAGTAAGCTCGCGTGTCGTTCTTTTTCAAGTGTATAGCGCGGACGGTCGAAACAAAATAAAAAGCATTATTTATGATGACGCCGCGTTTTAATTACATAAAGCTGCGCTTAAAAAGCTCCGCATACAAAACTCCAGTGAAATAAAAAGAGATTTAGTAAAGGTAAAGGTTAGGATAGAAACTAAACTATTTCTTTTTAAGACTGGATTTGAATTTATCTTCATTTTACATCCCTACACTGCCATTGGTCGCGAATCTTCATTTTACATCCCGTCATGCTACTATGGTAGACCGTAAGGTCCTCAATCCTTAACGCAAACCATTCACGATTGCATTTCTTTAATGGCAACATTGTTTTTTATTTCTGCCACTTGATGAAAGATTAAGTTGAGATTTTGGTGAAGGAAAAAAATAGACTGTCCTTTAACTGTCTACAGTAGATATGGATGTAATCTTTACCTGTCTACAGTAGATATGGATGTAGTCTTTACCTGTCTACAGTAGATATGAATGTAGTCTTTACCTGTCTACAGCAGATATGGATGTAGTCTTTACCTGTCTACAGTAGATATGGATGTAGTCTTTACCTGTCTACAGTAGATATGGATGTAGTCTTTACCTGTCTACAGTAGATATGGATGTAGTCTTTAACTGTCTACAGTAGATATGAATGTAGTCTTTACCTGTCTACAGTAGATATGAATGTAGTCTTTACCTGTCTACAGCAGATATGGATGTAGTCTTTACCTGTCTACAGTAGATATGGATGTAGTCTTTACCTGTCTACAGTAGATATGGATGTAGTCTTTACCTGTCTACAGTAGATATGAATGTAGTCTTTACCTGTCTACAGTAGATATGAATGTAGTCTTTACCTGTCTACAGCAGATATGGATGTAGTCTTTACCTGTCTAAAGTAGATATGAATGTAGTCTTTACCTGTCTAAAGTAGATATGGAGGTAGTCTTTACCTGTCTACAGTAGATATGGATGTAGTCTTTACCTGTCTAAAGTAGATATTGAGGAAGTCTTTACCTGTCTACAGTAGATATGGATGTAGTCTTTACATGTCTAAAGTAGATATGGATGTAGTCTTTACCTGTCTACAGTAGATATGGATGAAGTCTTTACCTGTCTACAATAGATATGGATGTATTCTTTATCTGACTGCAGTAGATATGGATGTAGTCTTTACCTGTCTACAATAGATATGGATGTATTCTTTATCTGTCTGCAGTAGGTATGGATGTAGTCTTTACCTGTCTACAGTAGATATGAATGTAGTCTTCACCTGTCTACAGTAGATAGGGCTACTCTACATCATCATCGTGGCCACTTAAGTTATTCGACAGCATTATTTTTCTACTGTCCGTATATCTTCTTCTTCTGATGTTGTGCCTTCATATTCTCACAACAAAATCAAATTTGATATAATTATAGTCCTTTTATTGAGGTAACGCAAAAAGTTCATCGAAATTCTTGCCTGGATTTTCTTTATTAAATTGGTTATGTTTGTATATCAAATTATAGTTTTCTCGAAATTGTGTCAACATCATTTGGATAATTGATCCTGTGAGAATGTGAGCAGGTTCAAATCTTTGTGAGAATTTCCTGCCAACTTATTTTCGCATTCCACCATCAACTGACCTCGGTGTCGTTTTACTCCATATCAATACCAGTTTCCTTGAAACCCCTCAAGGAGAAGCACTTACTTATACTTAGTGCCATACCGTGAGACACCAAACAGGCACACATGGGAGAGAATGAAAACTTGTGTCATCTAGCTCTGCTGTGTTATGAAATTATCTTGTTTACAATAAAAAATAAATTTTCTATTTTAAAGTATTGTTTGCTTCGCATTTTTTACAATTAGTATTCATAAAACTGCTCAGTGCCTCTTTTGTGAGATACTTAAGGTGGTACTCTGATAACAATGATTTATTCAACCTGGCTTAATTTAGACCACACTTTTATGGAATTCCAGAGGTCAAGTCATTTAAAAATTAAAAACATATCTTGCTGCAAAAAAGATATGACATGGTAAGACTAGGAAAATACAATTTTTGTGTATTCTAATGAAGTAATTAATTTATAATTGACACGAATAATGAATAAGTTGTATGTGTCCCGACATTCCATAGAAATTTGGTTAAAATTGTAGTTGAGATGAGGGGGTGAAACCTAGGTTTAATTATCAGAATACCGTATATCAAGCATTCACTCTCAAAAGAACTTAATATATAATTGAAGGGTATCAAAGAGGTATAATATGGAAGTGCTATATATTTATAGATTTGTCTCTTAAATAACACAAGCAATATGGTAGTTGTCTGTCTATTTAACTTTCAATTTCTAAAATTCCCTCAATTTTCTAGTGAAGCTAGCTGCAAGAATTAAAAAATATAGTGTCTTACCTACTGCAATATCGTCTAGTTTTGCTAGGAAAATGAAAAATATCAAAAAATCAAAACAGAGGTACTGCTAGCTTTAAACTGATATATCAAGTCTTATCACGTTATTCGTGTTATTGGTGATTATAGAAAGTAATCTCGGTTCTCAATCCAGTTACTGGAATATGCCTTCTCGTCATAAGAGATTCAACCATCAAGTCAGGAAGGAATCGCTGGATATTAGAATTCTGAACAGCAATTGATGCATCATAGAAAGTTAGAGAAATAAAACAAACTTTTATATTATATTTGTGCATCCTGATTTCCATTGAAAAGGTAATATCATAGATGCTGCAAATTTAATTTCTCTTAGAAACTCATGAGAAGAATATAGAGTGCTCAGTAATAGGGATTCGGGGAGAGACTAAAGGAGGTCGTCACACCCGGATGATTTACAGGGTTCACATGAATGGCAACAGACGCAGAGCAGGTCACGTCCTTAATTAATCATGTCATGCTGCTGGCACACCAAAGTACGATCGCTGGATACGGTCTCAGAGACCTTACCCAGCGACCGATGAAATCATGATGTGAAAGCATACAAAAACGATCTCGGAGTACGGTCGGCTCTACTGCTTTCACATCAAGGTACGGTCGCAGGGTATGGTCGCAGCGACCTAATCAATCAACCGATTAAATCATGATGTAAAAGTATTTCATCGTACGCAGCGCCCGATCGTTTTGGTAAAAAACGATCGGTCGCTGAGTACGATCGGAGAGGTACTTCAGCGACCGATCGCAACCGATGCAAGCTTGAAGTGAAAGCACCTCGAACTCAGCGACCGATCGAAATGCTCTATTTATCCTCTGTGACGTTAATATGATAAGATAAGATTTGTTTCACTCTATCGACCCCTCTCTTGGGGTATGAGAGTAGAAAATATGAACAACATTGTATATGCAATCAGTTATAACTTCATATCAATATAGTATAACACATTATACAATCTATTTACACAAGAAAACGAACTGGTCCTTTAATTAATCTACCATTTCGGATACGAACTGAACTAGAAGTATATAAAAGTGCTACATGAATTAAAAATACATTCTTCTTTCTTTGGTTTGTGACAAAATTCTAACACAATGAGTTAAGCAAATTTAGCTATTTTTAAGGACGCCCGCTTTTATTAGTATGCAAAAGCTTTTCCATGACCAATACACTTGGGAAATTCAATACACGGCGTATACTCTGTGTTACTTGACTTCTCTCTTTATGAAAAAAATGGCAAACAAACAAGTAGTGATACTTGTCTTCTAAGTCAGAAAAAAAGGCAAAGTGGACACTGCATTTCAGAATGAGGGATGTTAGCATCAAACGTTCTTTGGTAACAGGTAGTGCATGTGATCTACATCTGAATTTCCAAAATGTCTTTCTTATTTAAGCACTGTAAATAATAATTCATGGTTACTTTCAAATAACCTGTAATTTTTGCAAATACGATTCGACCACACAGCTGCATCCCAGTCCTTACAAAACATGTCTTTTAGTCTCAATTTGACCATATCCATGACCACCCTTACACTTGAACCATCATATTGATCAATCAAGAAATTTGATAGGCCAGATTGATTTAGTGTATTTTCAATTAATTTCAACCGAGAAGATATTCATTCTCTTGCCCTTTTAAAATTCTCAGTCGGAAGCCCATTACTCTACATTTAACATGATTCAGAATCAACCTCGGTTCTGTCTCCCCATAGACCATACAAATTTGGTATCGACTTAAAGCTTAGACATCGGGAAAAATGATGTTTATAGAATTTAGACGGAAATCCACGGAAATCTAAACTATTCTATTGTAAATGCAAAAAACATGGATTTTTCAGTCTATTTCGAGGAAAAATCATCCTATAAACCTCTTAAAATGTGTTTTTGTATCTACTTTGAACCCTATCACACAAAAAAAAGAATATATCAGGATTATGTGGGAGCCATTTCAGATTCCTACATGAAAAACCTCCTGTGAAATGGCCTGTTTTTCAACTCGGATGTCATATACGCGACATTTCGCAAAATGTCACATTTTACGATTTGGGGAAGGAAATTAACAACCTTTATGCAAATTCCGGAATGAAATATTTTGCTGAAATATTCTTCAAAGTATTGTCTTTCAGCTGGGCATGACAAAAATTAAAAATCTGAAATTGCCCAAAATGACTTTTGGCGCACTTTTGTTTCGCCCCGGCCCACTGTGCGGCGGTGTGAAAGCACGTCCGAACGGTCGCTGGGTACGAAGGCTGCGACCATACCTTGATGTGTAAGCAGTATTTTCTAAGCAAAACCAAGGACATAAATGAAAAACAACGCAAATGAGTTCTGGTAAAAATAAATTCCTGGTATCAATTATGTAGAAGAAATAATGGAAAGGCTTTCTCATCGTAAGACGGTATTCGCTGGCTTAATTGTCCAGGTGTGACAGCCCGTTTACCAGCACTTGCGACAGAAAAAAGGATGGGGCTGCAAGAAGCTTCATTTACTCTGTTACAATTTATAAAACATGACAAATAACAATAATTTCCTATGGAATGTATTAAAAAGTGGTGGAAAAGACGTTCAGGTTTTCACTCACTACAGAACACATTCAACAATAGGCCAATAGAAAAGTGGGACAGACCTTATAACCAGAAAGCTGTGTTATCTATAAAAGGGAGATCCGCAATGGCACATAACCAAACCCTATATTGCAAATTGCTAGAAATCCTTATCGATCGGATTTCAAGCTATTCGTAAATATGGTTAATCCAAACGTAAACGTCTCACCTATTCCCTGAATCTGAGGGTACATTGATAAATAACTTACCTTTTTCATGTCAGTCTACACACGCTGACAAATGTAATCAAACATTGTCAACTTCGACCAAAGACACATTCCAGATATGGCAGTGCAGACGGCTGAGTATAAATCGTTTTGGTACCATTCCTTATTTAGGTAAAGAATACCTTAGATCTAGGATGAGGAATAACGTTTCATGTCGCGATCAGGGTATCCGCGAACCACTTCTTATAACATTCCATTGGTTTAAGCTACGAACGCGATGTATTTTTAGAAAACACATAATCAATAATGATTGAATATCTGTGATGCCATTCCTTGAAATATTGTTTTTGTCTGTGAGAACATGGAATCAATGACGGCCAATTCTGGATTGCCTCTACATTTGTAACAACACCAAGAACGCCAACAAAAGCAACATAAAACTAAACAAACAGAAGACAGATCTACGTCACTTTTGAACGTGCCAATACTACATCTGTGGTGATGAGTAGAAAAATGAATCAGTCGTAATAGAAGGGTGCTGAAGAATACAAAGTTATGGTGATATTAGAATTAAATCGAAAGAGTCCACCAATAGTCTACCTAAAAATATGAACACTTAACCATTATTTACAATAAGGAATATATGTAGAATATGAGAGGAGAGGGGCCAATCATCTAAAATTCCTAATTTTCCTCATGTCTCCTAACTCCTCAACTCTTTATTCCTTTCTTTATTCCCCTTGCTCTACCCACCTATCTATTTCTATTATGTATATTTATACATCCATCATCTATTTATTTTCGTAATTTTCCGTCTATCTATCAATCCGCTGTATATCTATCTTTGTTTCCTCTTCCTCCTGAAGCCATCCGACAATATAATGTCAGTCATAACAAACTTAATCTTTGTGATCTGTTCCCTGACGAAATCTCATTATCCGAGATATTGTTGTGATAATATATTCTGCACGCGATCCAGCTCGCCGATGATAGTCTACTTGAGACTCATAGAACATTTTTTAATCAGCAGAATATACCCCGGGACAGCCCAATGGATTAATTTCTCTCACACAAGGCATGTGGATATTCCATAGATGACCCTCTGTCGGTTGCTGAAATGAGATGCCATGTTTTCAGCATCATGAAGTTGCACACGATATTGAAGCTCTAGTAATTACTTGAAGGCTTTATTATCTTCCATGAAAATGGTTTTCCTTCATTTCATCTGATTTGGTTGGGCCTTGAACATTAACATGCAGGTGGTTAAAAATTTATGACTTGTGAGATATGAGGCAATTTTTTTCATGTCATGACATGATTTCATCTATCTTAGATACTTCACGTCTGCGTATTCAAAATTACATTAAAGAGAGAGAGAAAACAAAAACATTTCAACTCTTTTCTTTCATTGTCTAAATGATTTACTGCTGCTTTTAGCGACTCTCCTTCTTGAATACAGATTTTATTGGACAGGACGATTAAATAACTTCCTTCATATAATTATGCTTGTCATTAGAACATATATAAAAAAAACTATTTAAAATATCATCAGTGATACTAGCTTTAATAGTGTTTGTAGAAGAGGAGAGCTTTAAACATAAATCTGAGTTTCACTTGAACCAGTAGACTTCGAAGTTAGAGAGTAAAATAATCACCTCTCTACCCTTTTCTATTGTTCTCGAACTTCTTCGAGAATAAACCTTGATGAAAGATCCGTTCCATGATCATGTATGATGTCATATCCACCACTCATGCACAGGATGGAAATTCATCTTTATCTAAACCATGATGAAAAGAGTGGGTCAAGAGACGACGATTGTCCGTCAAAGTTCCCGAATGACATCAGGTTACAGTTCGGCATGTCTTCGAAGACAGTGGCTTTACTGTAACACGAGCAGCCGCACTTTACCTTCGTATGATCTCATATGTTCGCCATTTTCCTCCCCCACTTACATCGTCCTTAAGAACTCTTGATGTCTGCAGACGATTCTGAGACCAATATCTCTATCGCTACCAGTGCCATGTTGGAGCGCATCCTTAGGATATTGATTGTTATATCGAGTTATCCTGAGATGGGCCTCCGGACTGCGTTAGATATTACCCGTAACCTGGTGTCTTTTACCCACACACGTCCCATCTTCGGAACAGGATGCACTTGTCTTACAACTTTACCCTTAGTTCCTCACATTACTGTATTTTTGTAAATGAAACCTGTTACTCAGCACGTTAAGTTATTTTTTTCCCTATTGGTTGATGTAAGTATCTTAAGAACATCACACTGGAATACCTTCTCCATGTATGATAAAGGGAAATATTTGTTTTTATCTACATTTTTGATGATCATGATGTTGATGTTCGAGGTGAAAATAATATCAATTTTGCTTCTTGTACACATAATAATATCTGACATTCTAGTAATATAATTCAATGCACTTTATTCATTTATTTATATTTCTAACATATACTAGTACTAGATGAAGCTATATTCCCCCTCACCCCTCTCTCTCTATCTATCCATCAATCAATGATCTGGCTTTTCAAAAGAAAGTATAGTATTGATGTGTCTGACAGATACTCAGGCAAAATTCTGAAATAACAGGAAACAGATCGAATAATGTCACAAAATATTCAAAATCGAAATAGTTCTCCGAAGGACGAATAAAATCGAGTTTCTTCACAATGTTGCCATCCGAATGTACAAACAGAACCCTTTTGACACGAAGTATCCTATTTACACCGCCATAAAGAAGAAACCCTCGGATTCGTGCTTTAAATTGGTCCAAGTTTGATTTAGGTGACCCTCATCAGTTTCAAAGCTACCTCGATCAATGCATGGGATCGTGTTTCAAACTGGAGTTTAGTGCGAATGGAAAAAGACATAGCGAAGTAGAAAACATTACCAACGTGTGTCTAGGGGTGTTTCTCTTCTTCTTTTCGCTTTATCCTTTTTGGGGCCCGGAAGCATAGATACATATTCCAATTCTTATCATAAGCCTAGCGGACCACTGACGTTCGGCTTGGAGAAACAGATGACCTACTAACTAAAGAAGTCCCAAGAAGGTAACTTTGAGCGTCATATTGAATTTTCAACAAAAACGAAAACAGACCCAGAGTGCAAAACTTTGAAGAAGAAAAAACAGAGCAAAAAGAAGTACACATAGGCGGCGGAAGCGGGGGGACGGGGGGGACGTGTCCCCCCTAAATTTTAGGTGGGGGGGTGTTACACCCACAAATGTAATAATCGCCCACAAATGTAATAACGCCCACAAATGTAATAACACTTTACCCACAAATGTAATAACGCCCACAAATGTAATAACACTTTACCCACAAATGTAATAATTTTTGATCGCCCACAAATGTAATAACACTTTACCCACAAATGTAATAACGCCCACAAATGTAATAACACTTTACCCACAAATGTAATAATGCACTTTACCCACAAATGTAATAAATTTGAAGTGATTTTTGGCGAATTCGTTCTAAACTAATATCCTATAGTAATGAGCACAAAAGTTCAAAGTCTTTTTTCCAGACCCGGTTAATGAAATATTACGGTACAAGTCCAAGTCTTTTTCCAGACTCGGTTTTTCAAAATCATAATATACGTCCAAAGTATTTTTACCAGACCCGGTTGTTTCAAAATTATAATAAACGTCCAAAGTCTTTTTTCCAGACCCGGTTAATTAAAAAATAATGCAAGTCCAAAGTCTTTTTTTTCAGACCCGGTCGTTTCAAAAGTTATAATATACGTCGGTGAGGGGTAAAGACAACACTCTAAGCCCAAGCATTTTAAGTGGGTTTAATTTTGAAGATTGGTCTCAGCTGTCATTTGTTTTTATATTTCTTTATCTTTTAAATAACCGGGTCCGGACGAAAGACTAAGCATAATACTCGTGTTATTCCACAAGAATAAGAATATGAGTCTTTTGTTTTTAGGATTGTTTAAATGATTTTTAAATCACCGGGTCTGGAATAAAGAATACGCTCTAAACATGTGCTTTTCTACATGCATGGTCTTAATTTGGTGGATTGTTGGTTCTTAGATTCGTTGTTGGGGGTTGAGTTTTATTGATTTTTTATTCCTGAAATAATTGTGTCTGGAGGAAAGTCGATCTTCGACAATCGGTCTTCATGTTGTTCCACAGTAATTAGATTATTGGGTATTCGTTTTAGAATATTTGTAAAAATTATTTTATTTTTCAAATACTAACCAAGTCTGGAGGAAGGATGTATGCTTTACCCACGCGTTAGTAGGGGTAGTAGTATTATCTAAAAAAGACATATTTTTACTGGGTGAAACTTTGGAAATTTGGTCTTAGATTTGAAGTTTTTCAGTTACTTTTTTTAATAGCCGGGTCTGGAGGAAAGAGTACGTTTTAAAACTCGTGTTATTCCACGAGAATAAGAATATAAGGTCTTATGTTAGAAGATTTTTTTTCGTAACTGTTTTAGGTCTGGAATAAAGACAACACTCTAAACCTCTTTTAAAACGGGTTCTTAGGTTGAAGGTTTGTTTGGTCTTAGACTTTGATTTTTTTAATTCTTACTATTAGCGGGGTTTTTTTAAAGAAAAAATGGTCAGGCTGAAAGACTACGCTATATCCAGCATTAATAAGATTATGGGGTCTTTATACTGTTTTTAAACTGTTATTCATAATGTTTAAATAACAGGTAACCGGGTCTGGAGTAAAGACTACGCTTGATTCTCAATTTACTCTGAGTGCATATATTCACAATATACACCGTATAAGTTGAAACAACAACAAAGACATTAATTCCACCAGTTTTAATAAACTGGGTCTGGAGAAAAGACTAAGCTCGATTCCCATATTTTCCACAGGAATATCATTATTGTATCTTAGTTTGGACTTATATTATAAATTTTGAAATAACTGGGTCTCGAAAAAGACTTTGGACTTATTAAAATTCTTGAAACAACCGGGTCTGGAAAAAAAAGACTGGACTTTTATTATATTTTTTAAAAGACTTTTCAAAGACTTTTGATTTATATTATAATTTTTGAAACAACCGGGTCTGGAAAAAAGACTTTGGACTTGTACTTTGATGTTTTATTAACCCGGTCTGAAAAAAGACTTTGCACTTTTGTGCTATATGAACGCATTACTATAGGATTTTAGTTTAGAACGGATTCGCCAAAAATCCCTTCAAATTTATTACATTTGTGGGTAAAGTCATTATTACATTTGTGGGCGATCAAAAATTATTACATTTGTGGGTAAAGTGTTATTACATTTGTGGGCGTTATTACATTTGTGGGTAAAGTGTTATTACATTTGTGGGCGTTATTACATTTGTGGGCGTTATTACATTTGTGGGTGCAACAGGGGGACGGTCCCCCCCTAAATTTTTTTTTGGATAACCTTTTTTTTTTTTTTTTTTGCTTGTCAATTTTTTTTCCTGCGTCCCCCCCTATATTCACGTGGCCCCACCTGAAACGTATGTTGTCCCCCCCTAAAATTTATGTATGATGACCTTTTTTTTTTTTTTTTTTTTTTTTTTTGCTTGTCAAAAATTTTTTGGGCGCTTGTCCTATTTTTTACATGTGTCCATCCCAAAATTTCAGGTGGACACCCCCTAAATTTTTTGGCTTCCGCCGCCAGTGCATGGGTATGATGTAATGCGAAACCTTAACATGACTTTTAGTTTTTATTTGTCTTGTAATCCATGTACTGACCTGCCATTTGTTTGGAGTGGAAACAATGGACCTGGTTTCTTTATGTATATATAGTATTTTAGTGTCTTTGAACTTGAATAAAGTCATAGTGAAACAACAACAATAGCATAAAAAAGGTCATGAGCAAATACTCCAAGAGAGAACCATTTGAAAAATCAGGTTGAAGTCTGTTGAAGACCCCGGTACGAGGGAATACACGTGCACACACACACACTCAAACACCCACACACACCCTGCTCCTACCCAACATTTCAAATGAACACATTCTTTCTACTCCCGCTACCAACCCCCAAAGACAGACACTCACCTACTGGCTGCACGGAAAAGCTTCAGGTTTTCCCTCATATTAACGCGCGAAAGGTGATGGGGGAGGTAAATATTTATTACTCTGTGTTTAAACACATTAATGAATTAAATCAGCTGTTTATAGCGCACTAAAAACAATCCCTCAATACAAACACACGGCACGAACTTCATATCGTCGTGGCTTTAAAGACACCATAGCGCATGTATGTATTTGAACACTTGCAATGGGCTTTCCTCGTGCCGATTGGTTTATTCTGAAACCTGAATAATGGCTATCGATCGTAGAAATAGATGGAGCAGGCTGCTGGCAGCGAGGAGGCAATCGCCCTTGTTTTCTTAGAGTAAAGATCGGCTTGAGATCTCATCTTAGAAATAAAGGATTAACAAGCATACCCAGCGCGTTCACATTGCTAATAAAGATCAAATCGTGAATCAGTTCTTACATGGCTGCATATAAAGAGTAGATTAACGTACTATGATTGAAACCATTGCGCATTTTGAGGCATAAAATCATACGAATGTACGCGTTTTGCTGGTTGAGTCGATGATAACTCTCCCTTGAATTTTGGAAGACGTGGCTTCTGCTTTTTGTAGATAGATCAAGGCAATGCTTTTAAGGATATTTGCTCTAGGGTGGTAGCCCAGGAAATTATGCATGGTTGTTTTTACAACCTAATTTCTTCTTATAAAACAAGTCAAGAAGAGCAACTTACATAGACCTGAAATCATAGGAGCAAACAAATTCAAACATGAAACCGCAAAGTGCCCAGCGTGCTTTCAATACAAATATCAGGATGAAAATCCACCGATATGAACTATATAGGGAGTGATCCTTTGCACCGTGACAATGCAGTGGTCTGTTTGATTACATTTAAACTATTCAAGTCACTTTGACTCTCGTTCGGATTTACTCACTTGAAAGGAAAGTGTCATAAATCGCATCTACAATCTATGTATGCATGCAGGTCTGCGAGAAAGACTTATCCTTGAATTAGAAAACACACCTGACATTTACATGTTTACCTTTTTCTCATTTTTCGCTATATATAATTTCTTATTTTTTTCTGTGGTAGGCTTATAGCCCATCGCCAAACGTCGTCACGCTTGTAAGAGGGGGTCACGCACGTATACAGTATTGTATGAACATTATTCTGCGTGAAGGCCCAATAAAGAGCATAATGAAATTTTATTCTCAATTAGGGTCTGTAAATTAGATCATGCATTCGCGCAATAATGATAAGTGCTGAATATGAGAATGCAGGGGTTTGGAGTAACGTGTTAAAGGGCAAGGCAAAGAAACTCTAGCATCTATTTCTAAATACTTGCACATGGAAAGGCATATCTTACATCTACAATTAATGTTGTTAATTAGATTAGTCAAATGGATTTAATGATTTTATTTAGATTCCATGGTCCTGTCTGCATTCCGTAGCAAACCCAAACTTTCCCACCAAAGGGGATAAATATAAAACAGCTTTAAAACGTCATTGTTTGCTTAATAGATTATAATACCAATAATTAACAGAGTCCATAATGTGCATTGCACGGTAGATCTAGTTAGGGCGGGGGTAGGACCTAATGATCTTAATGAAATTCTGATAATCGACCCTCGTTATATTTTTAGTCTTAGGAAAAACGGGAAGATTATAAAGCAGTTTCATTGTTTAGTAGGTAATACTACTACCTACTAAATAATCAATTCGTAATAATTCATATTATCATTTTTATTATCATCATCATCAACATCATTATTATCATTTCCATTATCATGATACCAAAGATAGTAATATCAAAAATAATACTGCAATAACGATCATGATATATATAAAAGCAATGACGTAATGTTAATACTGGGTCTTGTGGGGTGCACCTATCCAAACAATGTGAAGGGAGCTACACATTTATTCAGAGGTTTGAGGTTCAAGTCATGTTCACGTCTTTTAGATGGCAACGTTAAAGGCCTGTCCCAGACGTAGATAATCATATCTGATTGATACATGTCTGACAAAACTCAATTACTGAAGGTAATTATACAAATAGGGTTGATGAATAAAAAAAATAATATACAGGATATTTTAGCTATTCTTTAAATTCGTTGCATTTAATTCAAACAAGGCTGTTTAAGACAGAACTTGTCAATTGACCCAATGCCAATGAATCTCTCATCATTACGTTCCTTTAATGCTTATCACTCATTACGCGTTCACTGGTTTCTCCGCTATGTGCTATATTCATATTGCTATATAACGAGTGTCTGCCAGGAGTCTTGCCCCTAGTTCAAGGCGAGGAATAGAGAAGGGATTGAGCTTCAAAAGCTGAGTAAACACCCCTATGTGACTGGAAATCTCTACTCTCATTACGTACTTGAGTCTCTTTCCGAACCTCTTCATTCCCTCCCCTTCCCGATTTTGGCTATTCCCTCTTTGTGCTCTTTGCTACTATTTAACCCCCCCCCATTAATCTTCAAATAAAATTATTCACTCTTCTTTTTCAATCATTCTATTCATTTTTTCTCTACACATTTCTGTTTCGGTTGCACTTTCGTGATCCTTGTCTCTTGTTCCACAGTCCATCTCTCTGTCTTTGTTATCTCATTCTCTGTCACCTTTTCTTTTTTTTGGCTTTGATACCATAAGATATCAATCTTGTCTGATCATTCCTAACATAATTTTACCTTACCCCGAATTCTATCGGTGTTTATTTGTATATCAGTAAGATTTTTAAAAAACATTTTCATGCACAGACTTAACTTTAGGTTGACCTATTTTATCTGTATATCACGCACATCCGCATACACAAAGGCATATTCTGTATACCAGATTTATTTGAAAACAAGATTTATTAAGATATTACAAGTTGCAGTCAAATATCAGAGTAAAGTATTATTTACGATTCACTCACACGTAGACTGTAATTTTTTCTCTCTCACACACACACACACACGCACACACCCAGCCACACACCATTACACATCAGCCGTACTTTCCTATTATTTGCATTACCACCATTTTGTTTATCTCTAAATCTAATTCACCCAATTGTCTCCATTCACTATAGCTATCACTGTTCTCATCTTTCTTTAAAGAACTCTTTTTTTTCATTCGTACCAAAATATCCATATAAATCATTTCTGCTCATATTATATGAATTGTATACAAAAATACCCTATGTTTGTAGATGTATTTATACATTAATTTTTCATTTATATTATTGAATACATGTGCAACGATCTTGTATCATACGTTTTCTGCTAGAAATAAACTTGAATTGTAATTGGAATTTAGCTTAACTCGCATTTAATAATTAAAATGTGTTCTTCATTGCTTTTAATAAGTTTATCCTCTATACATCAGTTTCTTTAAGCTTTTTCCTACTTTCAAACGTAGTGAATTAAGTAATTATGGTTGTTTTTGCATTCCAATATTTGAAGAAAACTATTCGGTTACTTCATAAACACACAGCAAGTACGAAATAGAAAATAGACATTATTCATATTAATATCCAAAGAAAAAATAAAGATTTTTAAAACGGTTTTCTCAGCAGTCTTGGCAGTAGTTAACTGATAATTACATGGATAGGGTAAGAATTCATGAAGAGCTGTTCAAACCTCTGCAAATGGCATTCTACTAATATTTTTCACCCGCAACAAACTGTACCTTTGGTCACATACTTGAGCATATTTGTTATATTAACCTTGCGCCATTTTTATATCGGGTAACCCCCGTATGACCCTAATAAACGTAAATGTTTTCAAATACAAGGACAGGAATTCGAAAGGGCGTGTATGCTGCATAATTTCTTCTTCTGTTTATTGAATGACAGGATTTAATGAAGAATGATGTTGACGTCAATGAATCTACGTATAGATAGACAGAGGCAGTCTTTTTAATAAATGAATTGCAATTCTCGCACACGGGTACGTACTGGATTTGAATTCTGTATCCCTCAGCCCCTAGATAACCATCACTCATTTTCATAGCTTGCCGTAATCCCAAAGTAAGATGAGCGGGCTTATCCGAGCAAAAGGTCTTAGTTATATATCAAAGATAAGCTCATTCGAGATGGAAATACTCTCGACAAATTCGATACGACTCATTTTATTGCAGAAACAATCGTCCCCAAGGGGCAAATCCTTCCCTTGGATGATGATAAATGTATGTAATATTTAAGGCGACTACATTTTGTGAAGGGTTCTGCTTGTGCGTCTCGGAGCAAAGACGAACAATTAAAGCGCATTCGATACCACCAACCTCATTCCCGGGCTACTTCATGCACTGAAATTCAACAAGACACTGTTCTGTCCTTTAAGTCATTACCGACGTACTGTACATGTCAAATAAACATCTATCTTCATTAGAAAAATATGTGGCTCAAACTCCATCAAATTTAATGGTAGTAAATCGTTGTTACTTCATACGGCTGTTAATACTTATCTTCTGTTGTTGCCTGTGAGAAAATATTAATTTGATTTTGAGATGCTGTAATCATCAATCACATGCACTGCCAACAAACACGAAGGAAAAGAAATATGTTTGTTTAAAGGGTTTTATTACTTCGATTTTTTTAGGGACAAACCATTAGATACCCAGGGGGTGGAAGTTTGGGTTGATGCATTTTTTTCCCTTTCTTCTTTTTGTTCCTTCTTCCATTGAGACAAGTTGTTGCTTTTTTTCTGCACCTTTCAGATGATTTGGCAGTGGACCAAGTTAGATTTTTGATCTGATGGTGAGTCAATTTTTTTTGCCACACCTCCTGGCGGAATGGATTTTCATATTTTGTCGAATAAGATGCGAAAGCTATATATAAAACCGCGTTTCTCATTGGATATTGCTTCAAAATAAGTGTTTCTTATAGAGATAAAATGATGATATAATGGTTTTCAGATTACCAATTCGGAGAGATTTTTTATTTATTTTATCTCACTGATTTTAACGGAGATAAGATATTTTATTTTATCTGAGATAAAATGAATCTCAGAATACCATTTTAGAGTCAGAAGTGTTCCCATCTTACATAACACGTAGTACATGCTACTTGTCGTTCAATATACAATATCCTTCGTATGGGATCCGGAGAACTACCCCCAGACAATTACCCCCCGGACAACTACCCCCGGACAATTACCGCCCGAGGACAATTACCCCCCGAGGACAATTACCCCCCTGACAATTACAGCCGAGGACAATTACCACCGCCCCCGGACAATAACCCCCGAGACAAAAGGAGGGCACAGAGTCATACGTCGGTCGGCCGTACGTTTGACGTAAGAAGTACTCGAGTATCTTGGAATCAAACGAACGCCGTAAGAAAGCTGTAAAAATGAGCTCCATCCATAGGCGGATCCAGGAGGGGGGCGAGGGCCTCGCCCCCTAGAGCAAAAAATGGAGAAAAAAAAGAAAAAGAAGGGGAAAGAAAAGAGGAAAAAGAAGAGGTAAAATAAGAGGGAGACGAGTGGAAAAAAAGTCAGGGAAAGACTTGGAAAATGATTTAAAAATATATTTCATGTCACTATATTAAAGTTTTCGCATAGTCTGTTCGATGAGATACATATCTTGCTAAATAGGCTGATATGTAGCTTAAAATATCAAGTTTTGAAGTCGATATACAAAGCATATTTCAGCTCGGACATTATTAATTATTTTGTTTGATTTCAAACTGATTTTTTAAGTGCTCTGTTTAATTTCCATTTTATGGTGTGAATATAACTTGCAGCTTGCGCTATGCGCTCGCATTATTTGATTTGCCAAATTATATAACAAACTACTACCCCCCCCCCTTTTCATGACAATTTACCAAAACTTTCGTCTCATGATTTGAGCTCGCATTTTTGTTAAAAATATATCAACTCACAAATCCCATTCATGATTACAAAAGTGCTTAAAATATCCAGTTTTCAGGCCTCAGTGTCAACACATTCCACTCAGTCATTAGGCTTATTACATTAATAAATATGATAATAATATTTTCATAAATTATTAATGACTAAATTGTCCTTTTTCAGGAAAGAATATCGACAATATCACAGTTTCATATGTTTCATATCGCGCTTAGGAAGAGGAATAAGAAAGTTTGTCATCATTTTCATGTGATGTCAAAATGTTCTTAGACCTAGAATGTCCAGGTCCTAGGTCAAAATAATAAAGAAGATATCAGCTCGCGCTTCATACTCGCATCATTTATTAATTGCTTTCCACATCCACTTCACAATTTCCCTACACGATACGATTGTGCTCAAAATCACAATTTTCATACAGGAATATCAAGTATTTTGCATTATTGATTTTCGTGATAAAAATATCAGCATGCTCAGATTCTGTCTAACTCTAAGACATGCGCACAACATTGAGGTACGCAGCTTCATCTTTGTTCAAAACGTGCTTTATTCAAAATTGTCCAGATCAGATGGCCCTTTACGCTCGCATAATTAATGTAGGAAGAAACCAAATTACCCATTCTTTTTCAGGATTTACAAAACATGATTAGAGTGTCCCATTTTTAGGTCTTAAATCTCAATTATTTTTTTCCGCTCGCGCTTCGCGCTCGCATCAATTGTTTGGTTTTGTACCTATACCGTTAATGAATACAAAAAGTGTTAAAAATGTCATTTTTGCTACTTCAGAATGTCAAAAGAAATTCAGCTCGCGCTTCGCGCTCGCATTATTTAATAGTTGAAATATGTAACATTTTAATGGCTAACTGCTAAACCTCCTTAACATGTCCGTTTTCGATCAAGCCAAAAACCATATTAAAAAATTCTGCTCGCGCTTTGCGCTTGCAGTAATTATCTAGTTACATACGCATCTTGTTCAGGTTCACAAACATTGCCCCGAATAGTCAATTTTCAGGTTAAAATATATACATGCAATTCCAAAAATTTTCAGCTCGCGCTTCGCGCTCACATTGCTTTTTCGATGAGATTCATATCTTGCTCAATATAGGCTTATATGGAGCTTAAAATATCAAGTTTAAAAGTCAATATACAAAACATATTTCATCTCGGATATCGAGCTTTCATTATTTTTCAATTTACAAATTGATTTTTTCAAGTGCTCTGTAAAATGTCCGTTTTAGGTCTAAATATTAATTAAGTTTTTATTAATATAAATTAAGTTTCAGGAAACTAAAATCATTACCAAATCGGTGATTGTTGTTATCAGCGATTTCACCAGACGGCTGAATTAGGTGATTTGCGCCGAGACGATTTTGTGACCACTCGCAAAGCATTTCGGGATTGAATATGTCCACCTTATTTTCTCTGGGCTCTTCGCTGAACCCATCATCATTCTCTGCTTAAGCTACATTATGCTCCGTCGTCTGTTTAGATTTCAACCCCCTAGTCTAGCACTGGTACTTGTTCTGCTAGGCGTCGATCAGCATTTATCTGCAGTCCATATAGGCCATGACTCATTTATTCATTTATTTATTAGAGCAGGCAGCAATGCCAATGGGTATTAAAAAAAATAATTCACGTATCTATCAGTAGTATGTTATCATTTCTTTTCACCATTTTCCCCAAAACTTATAAATTTAGAAATACATTCCAATCAGTAATAAGTGAAGTCTACATCTAACCTAGATCTTGATCATGTTGATCGATTGACCAAAAGCTTCAGTCTCTGTATTTTGGTTGCTCTGCTGAACTGCGCTGGCTCACTCACCGATGGAGATTATAGTAAAATGTCAGAAATTGTTGAATAAATCCCCAGAAACGACGGTTATTCCTGTTTAGTTGATCGATAGACCCAAGTCTAAAGATCTAACTTTATTTGTCTAACTAGACAAATGCTCTGACCAGTCTCGATCTGTTTGTTGAAGATGTTGTTCCACACTGGATATCTAAGTAGATCTAGAATAAATATAGATCTAGCACGACTTGTTGGTATGAGATAGTCTATGCAACAATAAAAAAATACTAAAATGATAATAAACTCAAAACAGATGAATTCCACATTGTCTTTATAGTATAGGACGCCTAAATCTAGACCATTTGAGGGTTGGTCCATGCAAGCTAAGTTTGGTTCAATTAAGGCCAGCCTGCATGGGCTAGCCGCTAGGAGGTTATGATTTTTTTAGTCCGTTAAATGCCTACAGGGTAAAGTCTAGATCTAGAACTAGAAGATTTACTGGTTGACAAGTTACCGTTAGGCCTTACCGTTAGGCATGAAATCTTTAAAATTCAGTTAGAAAATGCATAAAAATAAAATCACGACGAGCTCATTCACTTTGCTCTTTCACTTTCGAAATTTTTCCAGAAAAAATCATAAATTCTTGCAATATGGCAAACAAATTATGTAAAAGTCTTTGATTGCACAGAATCAATGGTCAAATTAAGATATGGATGCTGTCTATCAAATCTACTTTCTGCCCAAAATCATAAATTAAGATGGTGTAAAATCTATCTAGCTCCCATTTCTTCTAGTCTAGGCCTAGATCTAAGACTTATAACTAAGGTTAAGTCTAACGCAAAACGATGATGGCACTCTGCAAACGATGTAACATTGCAATCAATTTCCCAGAATTGGCTGATTTTTCTTAGATATTATTGAAGAAAATCAGGGTAAATGTGAATAGGTGGCCGTTTATTCAAGCTTTAATTTGGCTTTGGAAGTTTGGTTGCTCAATGATTATCGACCTTCGACGCGACGCAGCGCCTGGCTGTGCAGCTCAGCTGCAGCGCAGCCAATGCAATGCATCCGATGCATGGAGTTTTTTTTCGCCGTCCATAGTCTCAGACTCGAAGTTGAAATTTAGACCCGGATTTCGGGATTCGGCGCCTTGTATTAAGATTTATAGACTTAAAAGTCAAATGCAATTTAAAATTTGAAATCTGACCTTGAACAATCATCGTTGATAAACATCAGCCCTGAAGCAATTGCACTTCAAATCAGACCAGGCAAATTAGACGTCATTGTGTATGTTGCTAGAAGATCTATGACGAGTCGACTGAAGCCCCAGCGCATCATCAACGTTACTAGTAGCTACGCGACCGGCCCAGACTCGGCGCACCCAGGCCAGAAAAATGACCTCGATTATTACGGTGGTTGTCTATGCATTTAATAGTGGTGCAGCGAAATTCAGCAGAGGAAAATAAGAGATAAGAGGTATCCTCGTCATAGACTTAATATTCCAAAATGAGAAAAAATGTCGAAATCATGATTATTTAAGCTAAATAATTTCTTTAAAAATAAAAGTAATATTTTTAATATCTCTACCTAGAATAACCAACCTAATATTTGTTCATTAAAAATATTTAAAATTAACAAATGAAAAAAAATCAACTCGACAAATTTCCGAAAAGTCCCCCTTATTTTTTAGAGTGGTCACAAAATTCGAGCGGAGTTGACCTTCCTTAGAGCAACACGCTTGTGTGTTGCTGCCCTCTACGTTCGTTGGTTTACACTATATTTCAACTCGGCCTTCGCCTCGTTGAAATATGAACGCACGCGAGAAATTGAAATCTATGGACACTCATATATTGAACTCCTTAGCATGTACTATAATTATGTATGATATAAGATGGGTTGTATGAGAGAAGGCTTCTGATTGGTCGATTGCCCTATTCTTGCAATTACGTTATCCGGTATATGGCCACTAGCGTGGCATATACCATCCGGTGTAAACATCATTGCGTGGTGTATCGATCGACACCTTGAAGAAAACGATTCTGTGATGTTTATTCATCACAATTAATAAATTTAAAAAAATTCCCTATTTGTGTTGTACAACGCTTTAGAATTCAGCGAAAAAATGAACAAAATCGAGTTTTAATCTGCATTAATCTATGAAAAGTATTGTATTGTGACGTCACCTTCTAAAGTTGCACGTTCAGACTATCATTTTGCTTGCGTACAACAAGCTAAGTATGAATTGAGAGAGGATTCATCATGCAACCGCGTGATGGAGGGGCTGTAAGTGCACGCGAAACGCGCTTCCTAGGGGGGGGGGGTGCAGGGAGGGGGAGCTTCCCTCCTCCCTCACGGAGTGCGAAGATTTTGATATATCATCAAATTCAAATCAAAAGATGCGCCTCTAATACTAGTACCCTTATCAACTCGATTTCAATTGAATTGCTGTGATAAAAAAAACGTTTTCAAAAGATATTATGAGCTTAAAGATTTGAAATAAGATTGAAGAATTTGAAATAATTCCTCTTAGGGCGCAAAGCGCGGAATGTAAACGTGTTATAAAAATTGAGAACAGAAGTGGTATAAAATGCCTATCTTGGTCACATTAGATATGATTTTAATTTCGTCATCTCAAGTTAACTCAAGTTACAAAACAGAGTAGAAGACGGGTATATGCAGGAAAGAAATAGACCCTATTCCTTCCACGAATGGCACTGAAGCTTTGAATTTTAGAAATTTCTCTGAAACTTTAACCTGTTATAATTTTGACATTTTTTAGACGATGATTCGATTAAGAAGAAAAACGACCTCAAAATGTGAAAGGGATGATGCAAGCTAAAAGAGGGACTTACTTTTTCCCTTTCCAAGCTCGCGAAGCACGGAAACCTTTGTGATTTATTTTGGAAGAAAAAATGTGTAATTTCGCTCATATTAAGTGCTTCATTTTGTTTGATTAAGAAACTTCAGTGATATTAAATTTTTAAATCAATGGCACAAAACAAGACAGGAGATGGATGTGCAGCGATATTGAGTAAGGTTTCATATCACGCATACTTTTGCATATAACACGGCACGAGTTTTAATGCCTCCCGCTTATACTGCGCCAAAAAATACTTGCTGAAAAGCGAAAGAAATATCATTGAGGAGTCGGGAAGTGGCGGTAGTGTTTCCCGATCCGAACAGAAGAGCCAACATTTTCTGTCAATGCAATTTGAAAAAAAATGCTTTTCATAGTATACTCTCTACACCCATGCATAATTTATAAATTATTTCTGGCAAGATTATAAGATTCCCACAGCCGGGAAGGGGAAAAATGGAGTAGAAAAAAAAGTGTGGGAAACAAAAGAGAATGGCTATTTCGATATTTTCTTGCGCGGAGCGTGGAAGCAAAATTTTGTATGAAGAGAGAAGATCAACTTTTCGTTTAGGTTTTTTATTCTTTAGACCAAAAAAAAGAAGGAAAAAAACAACAAATCTATATCTTTCTTCCCTTTTCTTTTTTGCCTTTTCTTTCTCTCCTTTTCCTCTTTTTTTTGGGGGGGGCGTCCGCCCCCCTGGCTACGCGTCTGTCATCATGTAAATAATTTCAAGTCAGAAGTGTTTCCATCTTATGTAACACGTAGTATACAAATAGCGAATAGGCATGAGTGCGATGGTGCGAGATTTCGATTGAGCTGAAAGAAAGATGCTCTATTCAACGAGGCGTTAGCTATGGAAGCTTAAAAGTGCCACCGAGATGTTGAGATAATTATCTCATCATGTTGACATCTTGTAGAAGAGATGATGAGATGACAAGATCCCGGATCTCATCATGTTGACATCTTGTAGAAGAGATGATGAGATGACAAGATCCCGGATCTCATCATGTTGACATCTTGTAGAAGAGATGATGAGATGACAAGATCCCGGATCTCATCATGTTGACATCTTTTAGAAGAGATGATGAGATGACAAGATCCCGGAACTCATCATGTCGACATCTTTTAGAAGAGATGATGAGATGACAAGATCTTGGATCTCGTCATGTCTACATCTTTAAGAGATTTCCCGAGATAATTATCTCAACATCTCGGTGGCACTTTTAAGCTTCTCGCGTTAGCCGAGTTGAATACAGTGTCTCTTTCTTTCACCGAATGCGAAATCTCGCACCGTTGCACGAATAAGAATATTCGCTATTTGTGTGTACAACACCTCGGAGTTAAGCTAAAATATGAAGAAAAAACAAGAGTTTTCCTTGCAGTAATCTATGAAAAGGGAGAAAAAGTGTTGAAAGCGAAAAGCAAAATGTCCAAAGCGCACATGACCTCGGGCAGCATTTACCGTGTTTGCACGCTGCATTGGCTCGCGGTGCAGAACCGAGAGCCGATGCTGAATCGGTTTTTTTTTGCATTGGCTCTCGATGCAGAATCGGCAATTTTGCACCACCAAAATCGGATCAGAACAGCGAGCCGATGCAGAATGTTTTTTTTTTCTACGTGTAACACAAAGCCGATTCGGCCTCGAATATAATAAACGCACGCGAGAAATTTGAAATCTATGGACACTCAGAAGGGTATGTCAAACTCCTCAGCATGCACTGTATGTATTATTACATAGTTGATGTAGATTCGAATAAGTGATAGTGTGGCGTTATATTCTCTGGGGTGACGTCACTCACTGCTAATAAGGAGTGTAATCATTACTGTGTTTACACTTAATCGGCTTTTGCATCGGCTTGCGGTTCTGAACCGCGCGCCGATGCAGAATCGGCTTTTTCATAGCGTGTAAACGCGATTAACTTGCATCGGCTTGCAGAATCGGCAGAATCGGCTTTTGGTTTATCTTGCACTGCGTTTACACGCTGTTACTTTGGTGGTGCAAATTGCCGGTTCTGAACCGCAAGCCGATGCAAGTTACTCGCTTTTACACGCTATGAAAAAGCCGATGCTGCATCTGCTCGTGGTTCAGAACCGCGAGCCGATGCAAAACCGATTAAGTGTAAACACGGTAATATTTTTATTAATCGGCTTTTGCATAGCGTGTAAACGCGATTAAACTTGCATCGGCTCGCGGTTTAGAACCGGCAATTTTGCACCACCAAAGTAGTAGGTTTAGAACCGCGAGCCGATGCAGAATCGGCTTTTTTACTACGTGTGAATAGAAAGTCGATTCTGCATCGGCAATTGGTGCGCATTTCATTTACTTTACTATTGTGACGTAATTGTAAGCGCACGGATCCAGCGTTGTCTTTATTATGACGTATATTGTTGGTGTGCGTATCATTTCAGGTTTTTACTTCTTCTTCTTCTTCCAGTAGTGTGCATAAACCTCCACGGAGTATCGTCGCACAACAGTTGGTTGTCTATCGGCTAATTAAACGTGTTGCTCGTAGCAAAGCTCGATGAAAATAAGTCCAAAAACGAACGCATATACACTATATACAAATTGTTCTCATATTTTGAGTTAGTTTAAGACGACATCTCTGACTCGTGTCTTGAAGATGTCGATCGATGGTGAGATGACCACATTTTCAGGTAGACCGTTCCACAAACGGATGGTGTTTGGGAAGAACGTATCCTTCAGTAGTGATGTGCGTGATCGTGGGATTAGAAATCTCTTGCTGTGGCCTCTGGTTGGAGTGTTGAGCGGTACCAACTGGTCGTCGGGGATGTCAATCAGATGGTTGGTGATTCGGTACATCATAGTAAGCTTTGACACTGCTCTACGATGTTGCAGGGTCTTCCACTGAAGCGCATCAATCATGGTTGTGACGCTACATCGTCTTGAGTAATTGTTCATCACATAGCGAGCTGCACTCCGTTGCACAGATTCTGCCTTGGAAATGGCTTTGCTGGTGTGGGGATCCCACACACAACTTGCGTACTCCACGATTGGCCGAACAAGTGTGTTGTAACAGGCAGCTTTGGTTTCCTTGGAGCATGACTTACCGGGCAAGTTTCTCCTTAAGAAGCCAAGTGTCTTCATTCCCTTTTTGGTAATGTTGTCAATGTGTCTGTCAAAGGAGAGATCACTCGAAATCTCAACGCCTAAGTACTTGGCAGATTCAACAGGCTTTAGTTCAGTTCCATGGGCTGTATATGTATGGCTATGTCGGTCTTTTTTCTTCCGTTTGGAGACATGAAGAACCTGGCATTTACATCATTATTATTATTTATTCGGCCATTAAAAACATGCAAAAATTGTACAATGTAATTACAAAAATACAATATGAAATTGGATAAATGAATATGGGTAAAGAGAAATGAAAGAAAAGAAGAAAAGAGTAAGAAAACGGTTTTCCATGGGCCAGGGCTCGCGGTTCTGAACCGCGAGCTGGAACAGCGTGTAAACGCAGTGCAAGATAAACCAAAAGCCGATTCTGCATCGGCTTTTGGTTCTGAACCCAAAGCCGATCAAGTGTTAATGACAATGACAATGATTTATTAATCCATGTCACCCTGATTCGGGTATTGGGGACACTATCATATAGAACATTCAAAATCATTTCAATTATATTTACAAAGTATTTACAATTATATACAATCACATGTTTACAGAGTAATGGATTAAATACTACATGAAATTACTTTAGAGACGTAACAACGGTAAACACGGTAGTAGTTTACTTGATGTACGCTCACGTGTTAACGCGTTCATTGCATGAAGCACGCGCTTGCTATATTTTCCCTACAAATAGTAAATTTTTCTATTATGACGTAGGGTAGACGGATAAGAGCTGCATAATATATTTTCCCTCAGGGCTGCGCACTTCGGGCAAAATACATGTAAATTCCCTTAGAAACAAAACTCTATCGGGGAAAGGAAATGCTATATTCAAACTCTAGGTGGTAGGCAATATCTGTATAGTATAGTATTGTTTAGAAGGAACGATATTTCCTTTGTAGAACAGGCCAATTATTTTAACTTAATTAAAGGAAATCGAATCCGCAACTTCGTGACACTGTACCTGTTTGATGTACATTAAAAAGGCGTCTACCAAGTACCAGTACCGTATTAATAATTAGAGTTATTCGAGTGTTTTTTGCCTCACAGCCATAAGCACTTTATAGCAGCCATAGTCATCCATGCATGCGCATAATCCTGAACACTATCTCAGTTCAACTGGGGGTATTCCTGCCTTGACAATGGTCATCGAGATAGAACACGCCTATTTCCTCACTTTTACTCTCAGCATCTCATACTGGATTTCATTTTATCTCAAGGGTATTGAGAGGCAAGGTCGTTTCAGTGTCCAGTCAAAGAACAAGAACGCATTGTTTAGCTCTCTAAACATACAAAATGTTTCACAAAACCGTGCGTTACGTCAAACTAGACTGTTTATTGAAAGTGTGTATTAAAATCTTATTTATAATCGAAGATGAAATAATCAATTGGAAATAAGAATCACAACCACGTTATTTCTCTATTCTTAATGAGACTCATAATTGATTTCATATTCTATATTGAGTTGAATTTAAACGAAACAATGGACATCTCAGATAGCTTTTCATACTCTAGTGATTCCTGGCATTTGTAAGTCTCCCACCCTCCTTTCTATTATTTCACCAATTTGAATTCTCGTTTAGCCGAGCTCCCCATTTCTTATCAGACGCCTCCTTATGCAGAATTCTTCATCATTCCGAGCCGTTAGATTCCAATCTAAGGAGATAAGAATCTAAGGCTCTCCTGATGGCTGGTCAAGTAGATGATTTCTGTCTACCATGGCAAGAGTCTGACGGAAAGACTCGAGTCGGGGATTACGAGAGGTCGGAAAGATCCACAAAAAGATTTTCAACTGAAATCTAGGTCAAGATGGCTCGTTCGCTTAGGCTACTCCGCGTTACTCCTTGAGGTTTTTAAGAGGAATTGCCTTTAGTTGTTCCTATCTTTCTTTCTTTAATTCATCACTAAGTTTATCCTTCGTAAACGGGTACAATGAAGTGATAGTAGGAATGCTAATACAAAAACCCAATTCAAGTTATTTCATCTGTTAGATTTCATCTAATATCATTGGCAACTGCCTCCTTAAAACTATTCCCCACAAACGATCTTGTCAAATTCAAATACCTATATTTCTATTAGAAAAGTTCTTGTCAAGGAGAAAGGTATTTTAACGAACGGAATCTATTCATTGTGACAAGGATCTTGAATTATTTTTATAGAAATTCTATAAAAGGCCCCTCTGATGAGGTATCATTTCATATTTAAATATAATTTATGTGAAGTGCACTATGTTAAGTCTGACATAAACATAAACAGTATGTTCATCACTGTAATTCTAATTGTGATTAAAAAAGAGGATTCATTCGCAAAATCAAATTCTTATGCCCCCCCCCGATCAACCTACATTTCAGCGATAAACCCAAAACATAGCAGGGCATGTTCAAGAAAATTGTTTTTTAGATTCCTTCGCCCCCTCTACTCAAACTAATTCCAAATGCCTCGAATGTCTCAACGATCGCTCTTTCCCATGCCTCACTTTTCTGGCAGTCGCATCCGAGCAATTACTTCCCAATTTTGTCAACATTTGGGGGCTGTGACTGTGATGATAGTAGTGTAGTTGTTGCAAATGTTGGTCAAGACACCAGTAATGAATTGATCTGGCTGCTTTTTCACTCAATTACTATTCACCTGTCATTGAAACCTTTCCAGTGGGTGAGAGCATTGAACCAGAGTATTCCTATTTTCTCAATACACATTGCAGAATCACATTGGCAAAGCCCATTTTGATTGCATACGATCATAACATTGATTGCATACGAATAATATTTTCAACTTTTTTTCGACATCAACAAAAGAAGGTGTGAAAAAATTATGTTGTCGCAGAATAAAAGGCGAATACTTATCGATCTAACAGCTAGCGAGGGAGGGGGGGGGGGGTCCTTGTGATTTTGTCCGGGTCCGAGCGTTCGCAAGTATCGCTTAGCTGTCGTATTAGAAACCTTGTGTATTATTGCTGGAATGCAGTAGTTTATTGCGTTTACAGTATCATGTCCAAAATTTATATTCCAAACAAAATTTGATTAAAATGTATGGTTAACGAGTAACTTTTTTCATTAATTGTGATCAAACGATTACAACAACAAAAAAAGAAGATATGTTGCGCAGATAAAGTTAAGTTGTTTGGCTACAAACAGTAAAATGAGGGGCAATTGAAAACATTACTTTTAAGCCGAATTGCCTAAATCATAACTACTCAAGGCAAACCGTTCATTTGAATAGATAAAGTAAAATCCACTAACACTGACAATTATTTTTATCAAAATGGGATGTAAAATAAAAAAGTTCTAGCATTCAAAACATTTTCTGAAATCATTTTGTCGGATACTACCTTTCCATAGGGGGGGGGCACTTACACCTAATTGTAAGAGGATCACCATAATCATGCAAAGATAATCAAGCAAATATAAATTTTTAAACGAAAACTTACCGGGTAATGGCAATATGTGCAAAGATCAACCAAGGTTCTGACTAATGCAATTTATCCAATCAGTTACCTGAAGAAAAAAAAATTGATTTCTTTATCATTACAATTTCACTATCATTGGCCCTATTATTGTAATTTTTTTTCTCATATCATAAGCATTTATATCATAGCATCTTCAAACTTGTTGATATTTTGATAATCAGAAGTAAAGTATAGTAATAGTGGTGGTAGTATAGTAGTAGTAGTAGTTGTTGTTGTTGTAGTAGTAGTAGTAGTAGTAGTAGTAGTAGTAGTAGTAGTAGTAGTAGTAGTAGTAGTATAGTAGTAGTAGGAGCAGTAGTTTTCGAAGAAATAGTAGTAGAAGCAGCAGTAGTAGCAGAATAGTATCATTTTGTTATTATCATTATCAAAATTACTATCATTATTGTTATTATTATTATTATCATTATTACCATCACCATCATCATTACTGATATTGTGTTTATCATCATTATCATCATAACAACGACTATAAGCCTGTATTTCTAATAATTATACGACTAATGGCATAAGTAATAATTTGTGTTAAGTATATTTTTCCCTCTACGATAGTATGGAAATCGTCACAACATGGATATATCTGGGATGTTTTTTTTTTTTTGAAAACATAAAATGATGTCACAAGATATCAAAGATTTAACAAATCGTTTTGTTTTGAAAAAGGGGAAACGGAAAGATATATATCAAATTAAATTCACCCTGGCTGAAAATTCTGATCGTGAGCAATGAATATGTCATGTCGAACGACCTTGAGCAATTACGATATCTTCAAGGTTCTCAATTTGTAAAAGTCAATATCTCGAAGCGGACTTCCACAGGTATTGTAATCAATTATTGAATGCCTCAATTTTCTCCTCCTTGTTTACCCCTTAAGTATAAAAGATACCATACATTAAACCATTGATGTACATAATAATCATATGAAAATAGACATGCCAGGAGAGGAAATGTGCTTCATTAGTGGAGGGTACCGTCATTTAGGTTTTCCTTAATACATACAAATAAAATTTCTTCTATACAACCGGTTCATCACTACTCAAATTGATCTGTCTCCTTCTCTTTCCTCCCCTCCCACCCTCTCCCTTTCTTTAATTCTCTTTCTTTCTTCCACTCTCTCTTTCTCTCTCTTTGTCTCATTCTCTTCCCTTCCCTTCTCTTCGCCTTCATTTCAGCATGCTTCTTTTATTAATATTTTAGTATAACTTACACAAAAGAAGGCGTAAAGAAAAAGGAATCATGTTGACTACGAGGTCCGCCTATTACCAGCAGCCATAGCGTGCCTACGTCATCAACCGTTGCTATGGTGATAAATCAAGATGTCGACCATGAGTCTTAAGTGGTATTGGAAAGGTGATGGTTTTCGTCGTGCTCAAGGTACATTCTTACATCGTCCTAAAGTCTAAGAAAGAGGCCCCTCCCGGTGAGACCTACCAAGAAATCGCCACTTTACTGGTCTATATAAGACCCAAGTGTTGTGGGACGATGCGAGATTACAGCTGCCAAAGGTACGATATACATTGTAAATGGAAACAATATCCTTTGATTCGGCGAAAGAGCATGCAACACGGCTGATAAAATACCGACGAAAGGATATGATCCTTGAATGCTTGTCCTCTTGAGATAATACTTCACGCTAAGATATATATTTAAATAAAGTCACTCGTATAAAAGAGGCAAGCTTAGTACTGAAACATGGCTTTGAAGGAGGATTCTTAAGCCAATTAGAGAGAGTGAAAACCTTGCTCATTAGCGGGTTTCTCTATACTTCGATACAAATTCCAAGAACATCGTGATATAAATGAATTGATGAGAGGTGAATATCCGCATTATGATACCGCGGGTACTTAAATGAAAACTGTACTTGATCCATACAAAAAGTTGTGCAATTAAACGAGATATTAGCGCAATAATACCATATTGATGACTACCTTGAAATGGCAATAATATATTAAAACACAAGCACCATACGAATCGAATTAGAATTTTCAAATCAATAAAATACTTCCCTCCTTCTGTATTAATATCTCATCTCATTTCATATCTGTTTTGCATTAAAAAATCGCCCTTATTACATTATAGCGCCTAAGAAAATGAAAACAAAAATATCTAATCGCGCTAAATAAATGATTTTGAATAAATTGCCGTTATTCTCTCAAAACATCTTGTTTCCTCGCGTTTACAACAGATTTGAACGATAGATAAAGATTGTATTTCAGTGTATTTTTCATGACCAGTCTCTGTAGCCTGTGTTAGATAATATAGATTTTTCATATTTTAATTGCATGAGTACACGTGTTGGTCTACGTTTTTTCATTAGCAAATGAATATGCCAATATTATTGTTGCACCACCCATTTAGATTAAACTTTGAATTGAAGAGGGATGTTATTTGAAAAAATGAAATTTTGAAGAAATAGATAGATTACATAAAAGTCGTTTGAATTGGAAGATACCCTTTTTACAAGAAACCTTTTATTTTTCACAGAAATTTTACTCATTGCCCGTCGATCAATTATCTCCTTAAATATGAGCAGATTGTTTTAAAATGTAACTAATCCCAGTGAGATGGGACAAATTCCTCCAAATAATACAAAGTAAGGTAATGCAGTTGAATGATTCCATGAAGTGTAATAAACGTCATTAACATCATTTTATATGTGTTTCCGCCACACTAATAATTAATATTGCTTTGGATACATGTTTTTCTGCTGTAAAAATTTAATCATAGTCCAGTCTGTAAGTCGAAATCTGTCACATCGGTAAAATCTTAATACAGGGAGGTGAAAGAAGCGCGTTTTGGTCTATAGATGTGGGTCGATGACAAAGGTTTGATTTTATTTCGTCGCTGAATGAGAAAGTGAATAACACTTGACCAGTCCATGTCTAACAACCTAGTTTACATCAGACAGCTTAAGTGACCACGTGACGTATTTTGCATCGAGAGACATGACCGAAATAGTCATTTTATTTTAAGGTGGATCACAATATAGCCTTTACCTACCATTAACAATGTTATTGTACCCTGGAAATTAGATCCTTAAAATATGCTAGCACAAAGCGCATTTAGGCGAAAGCCCAAGCTGTGTTTGGTTGCTGAGGGGATCGCGAAGAGCGTCCTTTAAATCCAAATTATCCGTTAATAGTGGCCATACGTACTTTGGATTTAGATTTGAAGTCATTCGTTGTTATAAAAATAGCTTTTGGGGATAATTAGCATCTAAATCCAGCGTTCCGCAAGTCCCTGTAATTTCGAGTGTACAAAAGAAAAAAATGAAGAAAAGCCGCAATGTAAAAAAAGGATGCGCCAATGGTCTGTATTCTGAACTCGGGGTTTAATCAAACCCTGTTTTTAAGTTGTAGTATGGAGAGCCAATTGGTGCACAAATCTTAAAAATCATTTTTAACTGTCTCAGAAATGATAACTGAAATATTTTCTCCATTATGAAAGCAAAGTGAAATCAACAAAGTAAATTAAAGAAATTTAAAACGTAAGGAGAATATTTGAGCTTTGGATCCCTATAAATTTAGCACAGAGTAAGACCATGGTCTAAGTTAAACCTGACTTCAATATGGGCCAATAATTACTCTTATCCAGAACTTACTTCTATGATTATTTTTTACCGTAGCAATTAGGGGAAATGTGGGAACGGAGTAGTAAGTTGTTTAGCCTTCCAATTCTCAAAAAAATAAGCTGGATGGAAATCCATATTGGTCTCGAGGAAACAACCGAAAACATACAATTACTTAATCATATCATTTTACTAATCAAATATTTAATATATCAGGGGAGAGGGAAGGGTAAACCACAAACTCCTGAAGAGATAAAGGAAAAGTTACTTATTAGCATAGGAGAAGAAAAGAAAATTGCATTAGAGCGTAATACGTTAACGCGACACTATAAAAAATGGGAATATTTGAAGGTTTTAAACATTAACCAAAATAAAAAGGATGGGGAAGGGAGGGGTGCCCCTCGTCTGCCCATGCATGGAATCGATCACTGTCACTGTAAACTGACCTCTGTCCTGTCTGTTATTGGTTCGTGTTTTTTTTTCCTTCTAATTGTTCCTGTCTTATGCTTTGTTTGGTTGGTTTTGTTTTTGTTTTTTCCTTTTGTTAATGGTTCCTGTCTTTTGTTTTTTTTTCTCTCACCTTTATGTGTATGGTGTTTTTTTTCTGTCTACTATTTCTCCTGTTTGTTGTTGGTGTGTTAGTTTGTTCAGCTTGGGGTCTGAGGGGGGGGGGGCTCATGGGAAGGGAGAACCCTCATATATATTCATTCTTTTAATTGTAGCTGTTCCGTCTTTGTTTTATTATTTGCTTTAGCTGCATACATAAGTTGTTGAAATGTTATATTTTACATAAGTTCGGATTATGTCTCTGTTCTGATACAATTTGCCTGTTATGTTTATTACACTGTTATTTAATTTGTGTATTGCACTGCTGCAATTATTATCTTGTTCTAAATTTTCTTGATTATGTATGTACGAAATTTATTTTGGATGAATAATAAAAATAACTGCAAAACAAAATTAGGCTAAGCAAGAAAAATATGGGGTAAAGAAAATTGATATTAATGAACTATCATTTCTATGATGATGAACAATTGTTATCTTCTCGTTGTTTTATCATGTTTTGTTTTATTTTGTTTTGCATTAACGGTATTACGCAAATATATTGAAAATTATATACAGGTATACCATCATAGCGACCTATCTGTTTGATACTAATGATGTTGATGATGATGATAATGACAATTATAGTGGAATTATGATAAAAATGATAATAATAGTAATAACATTCATGATACTTGGAACTTATATATCTCATTAAAATAGTAGATTGTATGTCCCTATGCACATAGAATATAGTGTAAATTAAGAATGAAAGAGGATATACAAATGTGATTCTGCACCTACTTTAATGGGGAGGATCTAAATAGTTAATAAGTATCTTTTTAGAAAAAAAATCTCTTCAGTCATTATAATAATAAACAACTTTTTTATGAATGTTTAAAAGGAGATACATGGGTCAGATTTCACTAGGATACCCATAAATAACTTTTTCCCACTCCCTATCTATCTGTCTAACTTTGTTGAAACTAAAGATGCAGTAGGTTTTCGAGCTCTTGAAATGACACATTATGGATCCTCTAAAACCAATCGACCTATTTTATTCCAAGTGTTGTATGTTGGAATTCAAACTTTGACTACACCCCCTTCTTACTCGATCGAGATATCCCCCTCTCTCCCCCTCTCTCTCTCTCTCTTTCTGATCCCTGCATCACAGTCTTCTTGAGATCTGTTACTTAATTCGAGAGTTTGTGTTATACCAATGTTAAAGGATGCGATCCTTGTCTCCCTGGTGACGACGGAACGAGTGATGTTGAAGAGGCCATGGAGTGATAGATAAGGAGGATGACCTGCTATACTTCATGATGTTCCAACCTTTCACACGTCAATCGACCGAGTAACCAGGGGTTTCAGGTGAGCGGCACGAACTCTGAACATCGATATCATTTCTCTTTATAAAGAAAGACATCAACACTAATTGTTGGGGGAACTCTAGGAAACATCCATTACGTCATGCCTGCCGCTAGAAGCAGACATAGAGAGATCGATAATGGGATATTTTTAAAACGATTCAGAGAGAGTGAAACCATGTGACGAAAGACGGAAATAATCAAATCTTTAGCATCGACATCTGACAATACACAGATGTTTAAAATGCATATGTCTCTTCTCGTTATTTTCAGATATTTCTTGTTGTAAATAAGTTTGTTTATAACTTTATTCGGTTGGAGCCATCGTTTAATAATTAACATGCAAATGCCTCATGTCGAGGATCATTGGAAGTCACCCTCGTTTTTGGAACGAGGGGTCATCATTGAGCTTGAAAAGCAAAAAAAAACTCTTAAAATACTATTCTTAACAACATCCTCCTTCGAAACTTCGAGACAAATAGCGATGAGCATCCTGGTTGCTTAACACATTTCACAAAACAGTGTGACAAAAGTAGATGTAAACTATCTGGGTAATTTTGGTGACATATATCGGAGGCGAGCCGTATAATCTAGACATGTGTTGAAGAACGATTGGAACTGAACACCTTGTTCAATTTACGGTAGCCTCAAAACTTATTCCTGCAATGAAATTGCGAAATTCCTTTACACCATCAATCAAATTCCCTTTAAATCATCTCTTGCCGAGTCAAAGAACGTATATTTTGTATTACTTTCTAAGTGTTTAGCGCAATACTATGATTTGTGTTTTGTTTAAAAGAATAGAGAAATGAAGGTAGAAGAAAAAACAGGCTGAATGGAAAGAAGTTGAAACAAAACAAAATATTTGATGTTTTCGATTCCATTTCTACTGTTCGAGCAGTTGTTCAGTTTAACACTGACATTGTCTTCATTCCAAAAATAGGGCAACCCTCTTTCTCCAACTTCATTTAAAAAATGAATGAATAAATAAATATGAAAAGTATCGATTGCATAATGTACAGTAGTGGTATTACCAATAATAATATGATTACATTGTTACATCGGATAAGCCGTGGTGTAGTAGTTCTGACTCTTGTAAAAAGGGGGTCGTGTGTTCGAATCCCACCGCGGTATTGTGTCCTTTTGGCAAGGCATTATTCCACTCTTTGCAGTGCTAAATGGGTATCCCAGGATGCGAAAGTTATTGTATGTTTGAATTCGCCAGCGACACCATGAGGCTGCGATGAATGCAAGGAATGCTCACCAGGGAGTGGAAATGATGCACTTTTCGTGCGAGATTGAAATGAATCTAATGACCGGGGTAATGCTGTAAGGCGCTTTGAGCCGTTAAGGTGAAAAAAAACCTATATAAAAACTAGCTATTTTTATTAATATTATTGATGAATACGTTGTTCTTTTAAAATATTAATTGCAGACTCCTTTCAGAAGCTACAAATAAATCTAACCGACTTTTTCTTTTATAATATCCCCTCCACTTTTTCTTTCCGCTCTCCCCCTCTTTCCCTCTCTCTCTCTCTCTTCCTCACACATACAAACGCACCCACATACACCCTCACAAAGTTTAATTCAATAGAAAACAAAGTATTATTGAGAAATCGTAACATTAATAATGATAGTAAAAATGGTTGTGTTTCGAATCCAAGATGGGTTTGCGTCGTAGACAAGAAAAAAATATGTGTGAAACGGCAAATTTCGTACACTGCATAAACTCAGGTGCTGATTTACCACCAGCCCGAAATCTATATATGTCCACACCAGAGAAGTATTGAAGCAACACCGATTTTGAATCAAACCGATGCTGTTTTAATACTCCTTGGTGCTTTATAAACATCTATCTGGTGTTAGACCAAAACCAAACTGGTTTTGTTTAACACTTCTCTGGTGTGGATATAGATTCCGAACTGGTGTTAGATCAACACCAGAGTTTTTGCAGTGTATAGCAGCACCTTATGTTTGTTAATGCCTTTCCAATGAACAACTGCAACGATCTATATCCTCCTCTTCACATGCGTGCTTTAAATGAACATTTAGATGGCACAATACCGCCAAGTCACTCTAATTTTCTTGAAATCACAAAAAATGTAATGTCGTCTCAGCCTTCATCCTTTCTTTCAAACAATCAGGGAAAGTGGCCTGCCTGCCACATCACTTATTAGAAATGGCCTCAAGAATTCAAACGACATCAATACCTGTCTGGATCATAACTGTCGGGGGGAGAAATCAAGGTAAACTGATATTTGATCGCGGTAATGAAGTTGGTAAATTGCTCCCCGAAACTGACCCATATATTTTATTTGTCACGTCAAAGCATCGGCGGCAATGAATGAGGGGGTACTCTAATTATCGGAAAAGGTGAGGAGGGGCTTTGGGATGAGCTTTAAGTGACAAGCGATAGAATGTTTGTAAGAATTTCCTGACCGCATGAATGACAGTAAACCAACGGATCGTCTCTTCCCGGTCTTTATCAGTGGCGGGATGAGGTCAAATTTAGTGTTCACTTGAGTTTTCCATACGGGGTAATATGCAAAACAAATAAATATATGGAGCGTGGGATCCTCCAAATCAGTGGTGTTTTAATTTGCAAAATCAAAATAATTGAATCGGCTACAAAGTGAAGAAAATTTAATAATGTCATAAAATTGAAGAATTAGATACAATAATCTAACCAAACCACCTTTGTCAACATTATGAGAGGCGTGTCCCTATCCACTCACCCCCCCCCCCAAAAAAAAACAGTAAAACATTGATGTGAAGGATAATTAGGTGACATTGTGTTTTATTGCCAATTTGACATCTACATAGTCTTAGAGATCTCAATATCAAAGAAGCCATAACTTTCTTTTTTATTACTTGTCCGATTTCTTTCAAACTTTCACCATTTTATTTTATTTATTTTTCTTCTTTCCAACACAACACGTTATGACCAAGGCTAGATTCCCCTTTAAAACGCCCCCTTGTCCAAATGTATTATTGTTGAACACCAAAAGTTATTTGAATCGCTCGCTGTCAGAGTTAGTTGACTTTTGATGTATACATGTAGAACATTTATAGATTCACACTGAGAAGCGTGATAAACCAGCCAAGATCATTAACGCATGCACACTCGTCTTTTGAAAAATAATTACCAATCTGGTTTATTACTACAATATTCTAAGCCTTAATAGGCAGTGGGATAGTGTATGTACGACCGCGCCCGCAATTAGTGTCGCAAACTCACTTCGAATCTTTACCAATCACACCAACTCGTCTCCAATTACTCACCTAGGAGCAACATAACATGATGAAAAACCGGTGGAAATCCAAGCGTTTGTATTACAGCCAGTAATCCAATAGCCCAAGCTACATCGAAAGGGTGGTGATGACGACCATTGCAGTGGTGGTTTTTAAGCGCGATATTCCAAATCATTGGACAAAAGAATGCGTGTGGTTAGCTTAAAAATATATTACACAGTATTAATGAAGCTTTGGTGGCTCTTTTAATCATCGTTTGGTATAATGTCCGAGGTAAAAATCGTAATCTGAGTTTGGTCTGTCAACATTCTCGGTGGCTTTTACACTGCAAAAACACCAGTGTTCGCTTACACTTCGTAATTCCGAAGGTTCTTTATTCCGAAGGTTCGTAATTCCGAAACACGTAAATTGCCTATAGACCTCGACGTTCGTTAGTCCGAAAACGTAAAAAGGTTCGTTAATCCGAACATTTGTGGCGTTATTCCGAAGGTTCGATAATCCGAAAACGGAATAAGGTTCGTTGTTTTGAAGGTTCGTTAATCCGAAAACGAAATAAGGTTCGATGTTCCGAAGGTTCATTAATCCGAAAACGGAATAAGGTTCGTTGTTCCGAAGGTTCGTAAGTCCGTAAACGAAATAAGGTTCGTTAATCATTTCGTTTTCGGACTAACGAACCTTCGGAATTACGAACCTCATTTCGTTTTCGGATTAAAGAACCTTCGGAATTACGAACCTTCGGAACAACGAAGCTTCGGAATTACGAATGTATGCGGATTTAACAACAGCCCGGAATCTATATATATATATGTCCACACCAGAGAAGTGTTATACAACACCGTTTTGGTTTTGTTCGAACCCCAGATAGCTGTTTATACAACACCAATTAGTATTAAAACAGCATCGGTTTGATTCCAAACTGGTTTTGTTTCAATACTTCTCTGGTGTGGACGTATATAGATTCAGGGCTGGTGTTAAATCAACACCTGAGTTTTTGCAGTGTATACGAATTTGATAGTATAATGGTTTTCAAATATTATAATTTGACCATGCTGGTTATTGTTTTGATTTGGCGAAAGGGAAGTTCATTCGTTTTAATTTACTCTTTAGCCAAAATGTGCAACAATGGAGACACTAAAAAATCAGTAAAGATAGGTAATTTTAACAGTTAATTCTTTATTATTAATGGTTACTTTAAAGCTTTACAAATATAACAGCAAAAAAAACGTAGATGGTGTTTAACTCCTTTGTGTGCTTGTTGAGTGAAAATGGTCCTGAACAGCCTTATGACAACATAAAAATACAACCACACGCAATTAGAGAAGAAGAAAAGGTCTGAATTAAATAAACGATCCATAACGACATCATTTGTAATTAAATCAATTAATTTACTGGAAACATAAAAGTTTCACACAACATTACCTCTTAAAGAAAAGGCAGTTAGCGCACAGTCATGAACATAAATATTAATGGACTCTTTGAAAATCATGACGAAATGAGACCATTATAGACAAAGTGTAGGTTAGTCTCGCCAAAATGACAAACATTTCGCGTGCCGAATGAACTACTAAAGCACGCAAATTATGTGTTACAAATGCAATTTGATTTGAAATGACAAGATATGCTTCATGTGCATATCACACCTATAGTCGGCACATGCTCAATATCGTTTTGCGATAATAAGAAACGAACATTCGCATTTTTATTTCATCGCAGTCGCAGACTGTGATGAAAGATAGGTATCGAATCTCGTCATACGAGTCAATTTGCATTCATTACACGCGGCTTATTGGTAATCTGAACACATAAAGACGCATGATATATCATCTCATATTACTTTGTTTTAATGGTCCATTCAACTACCTGTCACGAATGGCTGATAAACATAAAAGCGGTGTATTCAAGAAAGCAATATGAGGGCGCTGCGACATTACGCTCTCCAGTACCGAACCTTCAGGTCTTCAAGAAGCAATAGTTGTAGTATAAAAAAATAGAAGTAGTTGTCTAAGTAGTAGTAGAAGTAGAAGTAGTAAGATGAGAAGTAGAAGTAGTAGTATAGTAGTAGCAGTTGTAGCTGTTGTTGTTTTAGTGGTAGGAGTAGCAGGAGCAGCAGCATCATTAGTTGTACATGTAATAGTAAAAGCAGTAGTAGTAGTATAGTAGGAGTAGTAGTAGTAGGTATAGTAGTAGTAGTAGTAGTAGTAGTAGTAGTAGTAGTAGTAGTAGTAGTAGTAGTAGTAGTATGGTAGTATAGTAGTATGGTAGTATGGTAGTATGGTAGTAGTAGTTAAGTGAGAGCAGATGTAGTATTGTGTTAGAACTATACAGTACCATCTGAAGTATATTCGGTGTGGAATAGTCATAAGGGGAATTTGATTATTGAAAAGCTTCCATGCTGAAGGATTATCAAATAATATTTTTGAGTAAAACGGTAAATGCATTGAAAGATGATTTTGGAGACTATCGAATTAGATTAAATTGATCAATGAATTACGCGTCATTTTCCCTCTACTAAAGATGACAATTCATGATTACCCATTCCTTTAATTAATTGTACATGTACTTTCTTAGAATAAACTTAGAGTAAACATAAAATGAAATCATTTTGGGGAGGGTATCTAATGAAAACTTCCCTGAAATAACTAAGAATAATTCCACAAAATCATGAATACGAAAATGGGCCATCGTTGTAAAAACAAATAAATTAATCCAAGTTGTTCATCGTTTTCAATTATGCTCCAATAATCCATAAAAAATCATCTCTTGGCGAACAGTTCTATCCTACCGTTATCAGCGAGGTTTCGGATGAGAATAAGCCTATCATTTCCATTCAAATTTAATTTGTTTAAGCCGGCCGCTCCTTACAGTGGTTTACCAGGTCGTTGACATTTTCGTCATTGGTATCGTCCCACGTAAATCAGTTTGTCTATTTTCATAGACTTTCGGAAAACTGAGATGCAAGTTTATCATACATGAGAGTGATATCAGTCATGCTTTCAATACTTTTTAACCTTGCCATGATTTATGCCAAAATGTATTCTGAGTTCATGAATTAATTGCGTTTGAGGGGTTTTTAAGTTTTTTCAGAACTTTTTTTTGTCTAAACGTAATAGTGATTTGTGCATGAATTGACAATCATCCAAAATATTTTCTCATTAAAAAAATGAATGACATACGATAATATGTAATCGTCTTGACAAATCCCGATCTTGTAAAATATTATAATCTCCATATCTCCTTTTTAAAAATAGAAAATCATGTTTTGCACTTCTTTTCTTGAGGGTCATGTTTTATACAGACTACTCTCTGTTTCGTTTCGTGTTAGAAAAAAATAATATGTAGAGAAGGGGAAACGGATCTGCCTTCTTAATGAACATTATATACATGTACATGGAGAAAAAAATGGGCTTTCTTTTGCGTTTATGAACATCGAATAGTCTTGTTAATGAACATCAAATGTAGAAAGAAATTGTGCTTCAATTTTTTTTACTTTACATCAAATTAAATGCAAATAAATTTTACATTTGTCTGTATTAGTGAAAATCAGATATATTTCGTTTTCTACTATGTCAGTGAACACTAAATACATTGTTATTAAACATCGAATGTATATAGAGACAAATAGATTCCCCATGTACATGGAGAAAAATGGACTTTCTTTTGCGTTTATGAACATCGAATAGTCTTGTTAATGAACATCAAATGTAGAAAGAAATTGTGCTTCCATCTTTTTACTTTACATCAAAATAAATGGAAATAAATTTTACATTTGTCTGTATTAATGAAAATCAAATATATTTCGTTTTCTACTATGTCAGTAAACACTAAATATAATGTTATTAAACATCGAATGTATATAGACATGATAGGGACAAATAGGTTCCCCATTATATTAGTGTCATTAGTGTTATTGAACAAATAACGATATCGATATATCGGGGTAAGGTAAATTCGGATTTATTTTGTGAGGATGAACATCAAATATAGAGAAGTAAAAAGATCTTGATTTCATAAGTATTAATCGAATGTCATGGTGTACCGAACACGTAGTTTGATCGTGCAGCACTTTTGCTCTGAAACCCGTGGTTTGAAACTCACCTGCTATATTGGCAGGACATTGCCTCTAAATCAATGCATCCTGGTTTCCAATAGATAACCACAGGAAGGACCCATTGAATGCTGTCATACGTTGAACACTGATGTCGAGAAGTATTTTTAGAGCCCTTTGAATCGTCTTCCGTGCTAACTACAAACACCTTGGTAATCGCATAATTAAAAACACCCTGTAACCTCAGAAGAGTCGGGCCAACCAACTCGGGAAGACACCCCTGACTTCTATAAATGGTCGGGTCCATGCCTGATGCATTTTTGCGATGAATTTGACAAAGCTTCGGCTTGATAGACCCGACAATTTGTGCTTTGAAGGGGTGCATTCTAAAAGTTGACTCAAACTTTCACAAATAATGATTGATATTTTTTATGAAAATCAGGTGACTCGATTACATTGCCCGACGCAACAATCGTAAAAACTTTGAAAGTCCTACCGACTTTCAGGCCCACGCTTTGTGCTGTCTAATCACTTACTTATACGCTTCACATATTAGATTTTTAACATGAATCCTGATATATTTTTGCTTTGACGCTATTTCTTATGTCTGGTACTTAACTGTTAATAGGGGTCAAAAAATTTGCAGCTTCCACAATAAAGCATTACATCACATATGATTTATCAAATAATACTCTTTGGGGTTTTATAAATGACAGAATAACCCTTTTTTTACAATAATATTGCTTTATCTGACTAAAATCTGGATTGTATAAACATGAGTGTGGATAATCCAGTAATATGCAATTATGACAGTGATAAGACAGGTTTCCTTTTTTATTAGTATATTTCTGAATAGCCCATTTTTCATTATTAAACGTTTGTTAAATCAGCAACATATTCTTAATGCTTTCTCACAACTTCGCGCATCATCTACATAGTCAATGGCATCTTAAAGAAGTTGTTGGTTTCTATTTAAGAAAAGAGAAACCCAACATGGCTCCTACGGGTAAACAGGTGGCTGGTCTAGATAATAGCAGAAACAATGAGTTTGTATTTATGGAAAATCGAGTGCGAAGTAATTGCTCGGAAAAAATACATAGAAGTGTGCTCCTGATTATTGATTTTTCTTCTCTTTTTATTTTTCAAAAGGAAGATATCGCAGCTTATCCAACGCAAGGTGGGAAGTCCTTCACATTGAGTTCTCATCCAGTATATACAGGTTGATTAGCTTGCAGACATTTCTAAGGGAACGGAAACTATGGATTCCATTCAACACCGGATGTCATTGCTATACCGTTAATTTCTATATAAATGCCGATGATCTAGGCTCAAAGATATCATGCAGTTACATTTCTTGGAAATCAGGTGGTTCAGTTTCATTTTTACATCAGGAATCAACACATCGAATAGAAGGTCTATCCCTGTGATGGCTATTGGTGTTTTAACAGGATTTTCTTGATCAATTCACCATGACGCTACGTCAATATTTGTATCAAAGAACGATAGTATTCTTCAAGCATTTCTTTTTATATCAATTTAATGGGTTTGAATTTCATAGTTATTCCTACGTAGTTACCTTACACTGAATTATAAAAAACAAAAAATATAATCGAAATTAATCTCTCTCTTTAAGAATTCAAACTTAACTCACAGCACATTGTATTTGCATTTCACCTCCATGTGTAGCATAGTATATGGGGGATTAAATAGGTTCGATCTTCCTCAAGTACGTGAACTTAAACTTTTGATAAGGTATCTATTGATTTAAAATTAAATTTGCGTTGTGTGTAAAATAGTATCATGAGAGAATATTGAAGACTCGTAATGTATTTTTTATGCCATAAAGTGAGACCGAGGTAAAGAGTAAAAACTTATGGCAATGGTTAACAACTCAAAATAATGATCATAAGAAAGATTTATCAGGATGATAAGATCGTTTGTGGTTTTCTTGGTATCATTATGTGTCTATCCGCTGCAAACCAGGTGATGAAACGAACTTCAGATCTTCATTATAATGTTGTTTTTCATAACATGGGCTGTGTGTTATTTATGCAAAAGTCACTCGAGCCAAACCTACTCCTGACCGATCAAAGCTATTTACGTTATTTTCATATCATCGTTCGGTCTAGATTTGGGCTTGTTAGTGTAACTGGTGCGTAATGATACGTATCTCACCTCATTAATATTACATTCTAAGAGTTTAATTATCTTGTCTACAGATGATGCAGGTGTATACCAAGAAAACAATGAACGATTATGTTTTGTCAGATTTTTTCAATCACGTTTTCCTTTGTTATTTTTTAAATTTTTTTTACAATAAAACTTGTTTATGCATTTCACAAAACACTTATCTTTCGCCTTGAATTATGACATGACTTCGAAAAGTTCAGTTACATTTTTGAACTACATATAGTTCAATTTATTTTCATCAGGATATATTTACTTCAGATATGGTTAAATCTTTTTTACGACACCAGAGAAATTCCGGAATTTCAAGTTATGAAACGAGGAATGGGCAATTTTCTACAATAATTTCCTTCCTACCTGCTCTCACTTAATTGCATTCAAAAATATATAATAAATAAGAAACACACTCAAATGCATCAATCTGCCTGTTCTTTTGTCTCTCCCTCTCCCCCTTTCCCTCCTCTCCTTTTCTCTCTCTATCTCACCGCAACATGTACATCTACCACTCCTTTCAAGTTTGCACCTGATTACTTATTTCATAATCAGATTTGTAAACTGAATAGCACGAGGTGCCCTGAATTCGAAAATTAAATTGAATCTTGCAAGCGGTAAATTTATTATTTTTATTATAGTCTCTTTAACATCATAAGATACAAACTACTACTGAAGATAAGCTTATATCATGAAGGATATTGAGTAATATATGTACATATTGAATGCGACAGTACTAGAGCATTGAATTAAGAAAGCTTTCAAGCTAATAAGGAGTATCATTATGCATTTTTTATATATCATCTACGTGTTCGGCATTTGTTAAATTATTCTAAAAGATTGAGTAAAGAGAAAACAGGCCTACGAAAGATATACCAGATTTCCACAATTTATCAATGTAATTTACAAATTTACCCGATATACTATATAAAAAAGTTTGAGAATGATAGATGACAACATTTGTGTTCTAATGGCTCAACACTGAATTTAAAATTTCAGTCATCTCTATACATTGGTATGTCCTTCTGTAATCAATCTAATTCATTAATCCCTCAAAATTAAATCTTTGTAACTGAATTGATATATGCATGAAGAATAATTTGGAAAAGGTTATTTTGCTTAGTCATTTTATATTCAATTATTCCCTTTCATCGTATAAATTACAACGTTTTCAAAGTAACATCCAAAGACACGCAAAACATAATATCAATCCTTTCATTTCAAGTCGAAGATTAAGGTGTTATTCCTAACCTTCCTAAGTGACGCCAAATATTTTGGTCTCATGTATCCATCTTGGATTTCAAATGGACCGAAGGGAAATCTCAAAATCAGTAGAGAGAAAGGAAAAATTGACATTTAGGTTTGGGGCTGAATTTGACAGGTGCTCGAATTGAATGCGGTCATCCGACAGAGCTTTTCACCGTGGCATTAATTTTATTTTATATTATTGTGCTTGATGGGAATCCGATTCGAGGTGGATGTGGCCATGAGTAAAATCGATTCTCATAAATACTTTATGTGAAAAAGGAGTTTGATTTATACGAATTCTCTTAAGTCACAAAAAAGTATGTCAAACAAATGCTTTTTATTTTCGATGTCTTGCATCAACAACTAGGTTATTATCACCAATAATTCGATAACTAGTATCGAGTGGCTTAATGAGCCAAACATTTTGAGGGTGCTGGATTTGGTGTATTGCGTAAAATTTATTTCTGAAAAAATCGACTTTTTATATTAAAAAATGATATTTTGCGATAGATTTTGACATAATATTCAGAAAACAATATCACATTTCACCCTATTCTCTTTTCTTTCCTTTGCTCTTTGCTTTTCTTGGTCATGAAAGCCCCCCCCCCCCCCCCCGCATCTGTACGCCACTCCCGCTTACAAGTTCTTATCTTGTTAATGCCACCCACACTCCCTCTAACTTTGCCATGGTTTTATACCAAAATCGAATTCTGGAATCTGACTTTTAATCTGAATGGTTGATGTAATCTACACGAATATTTTGGTTGGTATGTGGTGACGAAAATACTCGGTTACCCATTATTTCTTTTTAACGTTCCCATGCTTGTTCTCAGCGGAAAGTCTGTTTCATAAATAAGCATAACCTGCCCACAAGCTAACAATGAGGTAAGGCAGTTAAAATTGTTTATATGATATTTTTTTACATGATTGTAATTACAAATGAATTGACAGCGATTGAATTTACCCTGTTAAAAAGGTAATTGCCCTCTACTCCTGTGTATAGAGGTATACTCTCATTCAATATCTTAGCGGTGAGAGTAAAAACTTTCTCAACACAAATTTGATCTAGGACTAACGTTATCTTGATATATTTTTCATTTAGTAGATATTACAGTATCCCTACTTTATACTTCCCACCTAGTCACTCTCACTCATACCCACACACCCACAAACGCACACACACTCTCTCCCTTTCTTTCTTTCTTTCTTTTTTTTCTTTTTTTTTTTTATTCTTTTTTTTTTTTTTTTTTCTCTTTCTTTATTACTTTGCTTTTCTCTCTTTGTCTCTTTCTTTCTGTCTCTCTCATTCGATGTCTTGTTATTCATTAAACTTTTCTCCTCTCGCATTGCCCCCCTCCCCTTCCTCTCCCTCTCTCTCCCCTCTCTCCCTCTCTTCTATATCTTTATCCCTCTGACATCGTCTCTCTCCCCGTATCGGTTCCTTTTCTTTCACGTTTCGCACCTATTATCATGTCATCTCGCATCAATCCCTTTCTTTCTCCTTTCTTCTCTTATTATCTACTATTATATCTCACTATGCTTCATTGTGGTTCATCCCTAATGTCACAGATTCACATGTCACAATTACATCTCTGCTTCCTGAATTTATATAGCCATCAACCGATTGCAATGGGTTCCATGAGAAACATAGAAAATGAGAAATCGAAAATACCTTAGAGGTTCTCTCTTTTAAAGCATAACTCTTATCAACAGCGTGAATCTATCTTAAGAAGACATCAGCTTTTTCTTCTTTCTCTTTGTATTTCCATTTCATTATGTTATACAATTTAATATCAAACCTATATAAATAAATATATTCAAGTATGGATTTCGACTTTAAAAAGCCACTCTTCCAAACAAAAAACTGATTTCACCGCTTAATTTTTTAATATCACTTTATATTTTCCGCTGTTTAATGACAATTACGCAGAAGGTGTAAGGTATGGTTTGATTCCGCGTGGAATTTGTACGTGTATTTAAAAAATTGTTCACATGAAGCAAAAGAAAACATCATGATAAAGAAAGCAAGTTAGGAAAGGTCTTGTATTTACAGCGGCCGGAATTATTTTCTCAGAATAGTGGGAAATGCGGAGTCCGGATATGCATTTTGGAAGGAGGGTTTTAGACTGCAGGTTTGTCGTCGCTTCTCAAAATTTGGGAATACGACGCGCTAATAAACTCCCAACCTCTGCCCTCCCGATTCCTCGTTGCCCATCATCTAACGAGGTGCGTTCGAATTGTTTGTACAGATAGGAATCTGTTGATTTGGTGCTGCTTTCCACTCATCATTGCAATCTGAGCATCATGAAGAAAGGGAGAGAGAAAGAATCGGGTTTTGAATGCATCAATACGACGACTTGATTGAACAACATACCCATCGCCTCAAATGTCACCAATCAAATAACTCCTCGTTTGAATGATGTCCCTCTGGATATACTTCCTAGCTGATGTACTAATTTGATATAAATATATCTTGAGATTAAGTTATGATTTCTGCGTGATGTCTTCCTCAATGCAGCTACAAGCCACAAAACCAAATTGGGATTTTATTTGTCAGTTGCCACTTTCAATTACATGCATTTACCTTGCAATATTCCCAGTGGACAGGTATTGAAGGTTTGCTATCAAATACAATGTTCAAAACAGATTATACTTATAATTACATTACCGTTGAGAGCTGTTGTTATCGGTTTTAGCCATAAATGTCATTCAGGGAATGGAACCACACTCGATGTTCAAAGTGAAAAGACAGAGCATTCCAGACACATGACAATTAAATTCTTCAAAATTTGAAACTGCATTAAAAAGCAACAAATTAGAGACTGTCTGAAACACTTGATGAACGAAACTATGAAAAGGGCGTCTTATTTTTATTGCAAACATATGCTCTAATTATGAGCATAAAATGTACATTTTATAAAGCAGTGCATACTTATTCATCAAATTGTGATTGAAATTAAAAGTAAATCAATAAAATGTGATGAAGACCTTGTCTTACTTTTAGGGCTGAATGATTGTCGTTTGCTTATTAAAAAAAAGTTCCCTGCAATTTCGCATTCAGTTCATAGGTCTGAAAGTGATTTTTTATCGACTTGTTGGAAATGTCAACAATTTTCTGCTCAACTTGTTGGATCTGATATCTTCCACTTCACCAAATCTCATGAATAAGTTTATCAGATTATTTTCTTTTTGTTTCTAAATCACATGTATTTACATCTTTGATAATTATGTAACATAACCCCCTAAAACGATAATTTTTACCTTGTCGTGAAGCAACTGCGAATATTGTGGATATACGAACTTTTTTCTCAAGAATAGGATTAGCGCTATTTTTTTTTTAATCTGGAAAAATGAGAATTATTTTTATGCAAGCGTTCGTAAGAAAATAGATTTGACAGAATTATGTCAGTCCAAAAATAAGGTGATTTGGGTCAAGAATAATTTCAAAAGCAAAAAAGGGGTTTGTTAAAAGTGGAAGGTGATTTGGGTGATTTTTAAGCATACCTGCCCGCTTTTAAACGTCTTTGGTGCTGAATAAAAATGCCTATGGTAAATAACACAGGCAGCACCCTCCAGGCAAATCTTGGGGTGCTTCATGACTCCCTGCACCTTGGCAGACCTCTGGGGTGGTATTCTAGAACAATGTCATTACTTTTTCAGAAATTTTGTAATTTCTCCGTCCCGAGATGTGACGATATATTCTGTCTTTTCTCTGTCATATTTCTCTAAGTTTGCTCCCATCTTTACACAGACAAATCAATCAAAGGCGGCACAAAAGAGGGTACGGTGGCACCCCCCCACACACACACACGCACCGCTTGACGTTCTTCTTTTCACAGACAAAACATTAATGGCGGCAACAAGGGGAGGGCATGGAGGCATTTACCACCCCCTTTAATAGTCAGGATCATTGCCCCCCCCCCACTTGCCCCCAAAGAAATTAATGCTGTCATAAGCATCTTACTCAAGCTTTTAAGTGCTCCAAAACAGCATTTTCACTCTTCAAGTTATGATGTTTTTCTCACCCAGTCACTATTAGCTACCAACAACTTTATAGCTAGGGAGCTAAGTGAGAAAAAAAAATTGTGCATTTTTTGCTACAGTATTAGTCACTAGCAAGTCTCTAAGATCAATGCATAAAATTCAGAATTTCGCTCGCGATTCGCGCTCACACTGGATGTTGATTGAAATAAATGAATGAACTGGTCAATATAATGACATGGTGCCTAATATTCCAGTGTTCTGCTTAAATTATTCTTCACGTGATTCGAGTTTTCATTATGTTAGTGAGATACACATCCTGCATGTTCATAATTACAAAATATTGCTGAACATCAAAAATTTTCAGCTCGCGCTTTGCGCTCGCATGATCTATTTGGTGAGATATCATCTTTGCGAGTCACTGTAAAAAGTTATTTACAGGTCCCTTTTCAAGTCAGTAGGACCTGTATCTAAAAAAAAAGCTCGCGTTTCACGCTATATTTTGTGAAAAGGGCAAAAAGGATGCATCGGTCTTTGCCCCTAAAATAATTCAAAATATGAATACGATGTGTACGAAATGTGGAATATCTAAATTCATATATAATTAGATGTTTATAAAGAATTTCGAAACTCAACACAGTTGCACATAGTCAATCATTCCAATTATTTCCATTTACATTAAAATACCTCATTCCCTCATTGTATCAAAGTGAATCTTTTGACTTGCTCCAAGTGAATTAAAAGGTTACGTTGAAAGGAAAAAATACCCCTAAATCGATTTATAAATATTGTAGAAAGACTTATGAGGTGAAAAAGATTGATTATCAAGTTCAATGAGCTGATCAAAAGATGAAACTACATTAGCATCCCACTGGAATATTTAGAAACGACATTGAGGGAAAAGCTTAAGAACCAATCAAATTTAATTCCATCACTCACTTTCACCGTGATGAATTTTTCCATATGCCGTAAAAATGTGTAATGTCATTTTTTTTGGGGGGGGAGCAGTGACGTACAGAATGGCTCTTGCCCGTCTCCCCCCCCCAAAAAAAAAAAAAATCCCGGCCAAGAAAAAAAATAGAAAAGGAAAAAGAGGAGGGTGAAATATGACACTGTTTTCTGGATATTAACAATAATAATAATAATGGTATAGAGTATTGTATTTCTAAAGTGCCAAATCTACATTGATTACGTGCTCAAGGCGTTGTGAAAAGGAAATAGGAAAATTACATGGAGCAGGAAGAGTCAAGGATAAAAGAAAGACAGTCATGACAATGAGAGGAAACTATTATAAAAGGCAATTTTTTAACAAATGGGCTTTTAGAGCAATTATGAAACAATCGATGTTTAGAATATAACGAATGGAATATGGCAACTGATTCCACAAGGTCCAGCATGTGCAAATGAACGATCCCCATGATTTCTTGGATTTAGGAACTGCCAGTAATTTTTGATCCGAAGATCTTAAGCGTCGAGGAGGATTGTATGACATCAACAAATTAACATTTTATATTCTGGGGCAGATCCATGGATACAGTGAAAAACTAACAATAATGACCTAAATACAATACGGTACTCGATAGGTAGCCAATGCAGTGAGGAAAGAACTGGAGTTATGTGAGCAGAGCGTCTGATATAAGGGTAACAATACGGGCTGCAGAATTCTGTAATTTTTGTAAGTGTGAGAGTTAGGATTGTGGAAGCTGAAACAAAAAAAATGCCAAAATAAATGTCGAGATATGTTAAAATCTTATCACAAATTGGATTTTGCAATAAAAATATTGAAATTTGTGCTCGCTCGCTTCGCACGCTTGCAACATTTTTATGTTTATTTTTCCGATACGCTATATCTCGCCCCCCTCAAAAAAATTTGCTCATTACGCCAGTGGAAGGGGGGAGGGGGGAATTGAATCACATTGGTTCTATACGTAGGACAAAACCTCTATTTTCATATATCCTTCTTTTCTACCTTGCTTGATCTATATTCCTCATTGTCGTCAGACATTCTTTATTTTTCGTTCTTGCTTAACGATCAATGGGTATATAAACTCTCCAATTGATCCATTATTGTGGATAATTATGTTACCAGTCAGTCTCAAGTGTATAATCTTGGTTTCAAACCAGAGTATGTTCCACCAACTGACCATAGTTTCGCCCCTTCGTTTTGAGGGGGTTCAACCGATTGAGAATTTTGACTTTTTTTAATATAAGAATCTAATTTGTGATAGTGTGATTTTGACATAATATTCAGTAAATAATATTGGAGTTCACCATTTTTTCTTGTCTCTCTCTTTTTTTCTGAGTTCGTAAAAATTTAGGCAGTCCACTGAATACAGAATTATATTCTCAATAATTTAAAATCGTCACAATGGATATTTATTGATTGACATGTCTTTTTGGACCGGGAATGTCCCCGGTTGATAAGGTTAAAAGTCGCCATATGAAGGTCATCACGAGCTCCCACACTTCTACACACACCCACCCTCACACACACAAACCGTCACCTCTAGCTCATGTACACCCCACTACCACCCACATATTTTTTTTTATTGTATTTGCAACTTATGTGAAGAGTCATAACATCTATTACTACTATTACCAATTAATTTTGACCTAGTGAAACCCCAATTAGATTACCGTTATTCCTAAATTAGCAAATGAGTCAAGATTTAAATGTATATGATGACCTCTGTGACCTCATTACATTCGATCTTTCCTTTGAGAGGAGGCGTAAAACATCCATATGATTTACAACCCCAAAAAGTCAAATTCACCACTCTTGCTTCAAACCTATCCGAATCTAACACCAAACCACTACACTCCCACAAAAAAAACACCAAAACACATTACCATTTCAACCCGTCGACAACCACTCACCGCCCGAACACCCAGCCACCCGAGTACAAACACATTATTCTTTGTAACTAGCAAAGTCCCGAAACCAAGGAGTCATGGAAACACAAACTTCTGGAAAGGCCCAAATTCAACCCCACTTCACACTAACTCTTTGTTTGCCCGCATCGGTACATTCTCGAATACATAGAATTTCCGATATTACCTTCTCCAACCCTCTATAATTTATTCGATTAATACATGCGGTTATGTGGTAAGAATCACATTATGAGTGTTCTAGACTAATTGCTTTCCGGTTCAATCTCCTAATGACAGAGGGAATATTCATGATCACTTTGCCATACTGCTTTGAATGATCAACCGCTGGGGCGTGCCTGTCGGGCACAGTGTGTAAAATGCGTTATGATGAAGAGATATGTTCACATCTTCGGTAGATCTGTATTGCTATGGAGGATTTTTAATTGCCATCAACTTGTCGAGATGGCGAGATAACGACTATCTCGCAGAGTCGGCTTATGACTTATGTTGACATATTAACTGTAAATGACGAGATTATATTTTATTCCACAGTGTGCACGCACCACGTCCAGTTTGGAAACAATTCCAGACCGCGGCGTGGCTTGCTATAGATCAACATCAACGTGCCCGTTCTATGTGGATGTAAAATTTAGGGCTATTTTTTACGGAACCTTTAAAGTGCCATCGACCTTGCCATGTCGACTTAATAAACTTGTTTTGTCGATATATTACTTTGTATAAGTCGTGTGCAAATATTTTATATTTTCATTTCATTATTATATTATTTGCATCACCTAAAACATGGACAATGCATGAAAAATGTAATTTGTAAAGATTTTCTATGATAATAGATTAATTCATGACATTTATCATTTTCACATATTTAAGATTAATCATAATTCTTGTCGATGCCTTAATACAAAAATAAATAAATTGTCATAAACTTTTACAACAAATCGATTTGTAAGGCATTTTTAATATTCTTATAATTAGTATAAATGAATCATTTTATTTCATTCGGATAAGATGTTGATTTATATTCATCATCTACCTTACCAATGCACTAAAGCTATAATATTCATGATCTTAAAAGGATTTCTAATGACAATAAATGAGTTAATATTGTTGGAATGAATACTTCTGTGTCAAATTGCATATATTTAACGTAATGTGCGGAGTGATAATTGTGTTGATATTTTTGTTTACCTCAATTTTTCCACACAAATGCCTATACAAATATTCTAATATTTGCCATATCTATTATTATCTATCATGCTCATTTGTATCACTGCATTTTTCAAGCATTCCGTACATTACCATAATGAAATAAACCTTAATCGATTTCTTATCATCCTTTATCTAGGTGAAGACCCCATAAGATAAGATTTTATTAAACTCTATCGACTCCTAATCGGGAGTATTGCAATCTCAACAAAAACATATTTACAGTAATGGATTTGCGTTTACATATTTACAATGATGAATTACATGAATATGAATTCCTTTAAAAACAAATTAAGTTTTAAAAGGGTCCCAATTGAGGTCTTCCATTTGATATTACTTGCAATATCTTTTAAAGAATAAGTTTACTGCGATTTTGTGTAGACTCTGACGAGCTGTACTGTACTAATAAACTGTTCCATGGGTTAAGGTACTTTGATATTTCAATTTCTTTTGAAAGAAAATTGCTTTAAAGAACACATTATTCATGTTTAAGGTATAACGATAGGAGTTTACACATGGTCGACTGATTGGTACTTCCTGTTAAAAAAAGGTGAATATCAGATAAAGACGGTTGCAGTAAGAAATTTCACGTCCAGACTCAGTTCGATCAGATTGAATTCATTCTTTAGTGAGTGAGTTGCAATTTGCATAATACCTTTTCATGCCTGGCTTCAGCCGCATTTTATTTTCCACATTCTTTAAAGCAGTGATGTCGAGTTCAGTGAGTGCATCCACCGAAAGAAAATGGATGGTGTGCAAACAGACCATTCCCGGAAACAATCATTCTGGTTAAAATTGCGTTTCCATTTGGGTCCCATTCTGACGACGGATTTATCAAGGAAACTGAAGCAATTTAATAAACGTTTACCATGTTCCGTCGTCTTAAAAAATTTCGTTTGTTGCTACTTTTTGTTTTGCGGTTCGTTTCGCATGAGAAAAGTGTTTGTAAAACATCGATAACAATAAGCAAGTCTAAAGGAGGTTCTTTTAAAATGTCTTGTTTCGGAATGACCTGTTAGTTGGCTCATAAGCAGAATCACCAGTCTGCCAAACGCCCCTTTGTAGTATAAATGTTAACTCAACTTCACCTTCTACTAGAATAAGATTGATTAAAAGAATGATCAATCCTCTTTTAATAACGCCTTTGTTTTGCTATGTTGTGTTTATGAATTGCTGCCCATAAGCCGTGAATGCGGATAACCAATTACCTAAACGGGATGGAAACTTTAGCTATAGTAAAACTAAACCAATCACATGTGATACCGTGAAATGCGATCAGTTCATCGCACCGATAGGGACGTTATATCGATAGTAACTTGACCGTTAATGCGATCACCATGTAATCAAGGGCAGAGAAAGTGTAATATGAAACTCTTGTTATCTTTAAGTTATATTGTTTTGTATGGCCGACGAATCTTGTGACGAATTCGAGAACTGCAACTTGCAAACCATAGCAAGGCAAAGAGACATTTCATGGAAAGCTGCTATTGTTACTGGCTAACAGTAGTGCATCACATTTTCAAAAAATTTCCAACTTGATAATAGCTCTTAAATCATTGAATTGAAAGCAAACCTTTTCACAAAAATTTGCATATAAACAAAGATAATACTTTGTTTAAATCATGAAATATATCATAACAAGTGCTAGATAATTATGTGTTACTCGTTTCTCAATGAGGAATATACTTTTCATGACGTAATTTTGCTTCTTGGAAAATGCCACATCTCATTTAAAATGCGATTTATTAAAAAAGATCGCGTTGTATCTGATAGTAAAGAGTGCGCTTGGCTTAAAATAATACATACACATATGGGACGCTAAAATTTTCAAAAACACTCTCCCCTTGTCCTGTTCAGGGTAAGGAGCCTGTTTCATCAATATTTTGTCCGACAAGTTGTCGGAACTTTCCTTAATTTTGATTGGCTGCAGAAGGACTGTTACTGCAGTAACTGTCGGATAAAACATCCGACAAGTCCTTTTCATGAAACGCTTCCCTGATCATCAATGGAATTTAATATAAAACAAATAATGTCATGAAATGAACCAGGTACAAAAATGCTGGAGCGTTCATGGATATCAAACCTACAATCTCTATGGTTGCCCTGCAAACTCTGTCAACTCCGTTAGCCGAACTTAAACCAATTAATACAGTTTCACGGGGTTTAATTTCCTAAATTATTCTACCATCTATTCCATTACGTAACCAGTCATGGTCTGATATCATTGGCTGCTTACTCATCACTACCGTAAACATGGTATATTATTCTTGCTGTTATCATTCAGTCTTTTGACATACAGAGACAAATTTATGCAATGTCAGAAATAGGCAACAAATCCTTATTCCAATTACTGTAAAATATAATGATTATAATATAGAAATGTTTCAATTTTTTGTAGCTTTCGTTTCATTTTGATTATTACTCTTTGAATCTCTATATTTTGTTTCATAATATGCTAACACATCCTATTTGTGTTACACTTCTATTTGAGTAATAAATTGATTGATAATTGTGGTACTACAGTTATTTGTAATTAATGTTTATTGAATAAACAGATGAATCATAAAAGACAGTGCAAATCCATGATTAGAATTCCTATTCCCATATATGACTTTTGAAAGATTTTTTCACAATGTATGCCACTCGCTTCTGTTAATGTTTGAGTTTGGCGAAATTAAAATATATCGTTAATATATACCGTGTTTTGTGGGATGTGCTAGAAAGCACACTAGATTACTGCAAAGTCTTGTACGAATCGCTCATTAGACATAATGATGAACATAATACTTCTTTGAGCATTGTTTCTCGGCGGAAATTACCCAACATATGTCTTGTAAACATAATAAAACTAAGTCGAGTCATACAAAACTTGATTTTCTGTTGAACTTATTCCTGAAAACAAGCGATGGATACTGATCAAATCACATGAGTCGGTATAAGTTGATGTAACATTGCTTTCCTGACTACGTATTCTTGACGCACAAAGTGAAACTGATATCGTACTTAATTATAAAATGAATATCAAATGAAACTCAAAATGACAAATTCCTTGAAATATTGACACATGTTTACAAAGCACATTAGCTCTTGACTATTTTAGTTTGCCTTAAAAAACAACACATTTTGAGTATAGAACGCTTAATTACACTTTTTACATTATTCACAATGCGCAAAGTTTGAAGAAACGGCAACACTATTTTTATACTAACTATTTTAGAACGACCAGATTCATTTCTAATCAAGATGCGAAAAATTTTAGTAGCACAATATTTCAGCTACCTCACGCTTGCGTTTCCCTTTTCCCTCTTTTAATGTTATCATCATTTGGTGGTGAAAGTGAAGGCCTCTATCACGATTATTTAAAGGCTGATCTAACGGTTAAATTGTGAAATAGAATACTGAATTACAGTTGGGCTGACCACGCAACATGCGAGCGAGCGAAGCAAGAGAGCAATTTTTTTTGTGGTTGGAAGACTGAATGGTATCCAAAATCGCGTTTCGTTTTAAACCAAAACGAGAAAATAAAGATATTGTATATGAATTTGAAATGTATTCAATGAAAACTTATTCACTCATTGGTTACAGTTAAGGTGAGAATGGAAGAATTTGTCATCGTAATTATCAGGAATGACTGTGCATCAGTAGCGTACCTAGGATTTTCCACAGGGGGGGGGGCAAAAGTGTCCGCAAAAAATTGACCAAAAAAAGGTCTTCATTCATAAATAAAGGATTTCGTGCCAAAAAAAATCGACAAGCAAAAAAAAGGTTTTTAACTTTTCGTCAGAGGGGGGGGGGGGCAGGGATAGGTCCCTTGCATGGGTTGTGACTCGTCAGGAGCACGCTAGTGCTGTGCATTATGAAAATTAATGAATAATGTGCCTTCCCAGACCACTATGCAAACTCCCCAAATATTGGAAAATAGCACATTAATGCAAAATGAATTGGAAAATATTTGCTGAATAGATTTATTTTGATTTTTTTTAAATATATATATTTAGAGATTATGCAACATTAAATATTATAAAAAAAAAGTTCATTCACATTTGAATTGCTTATTACATTGTTTTCCTAATAAAAGATATTTTATTATAGCATGGACAAAATTGAAAAGTTGCGGGAAATGTTATTATTATTATTATAGTTTTGATTGAGTACCGGAATCCATTTGATCAATGTCAACATTCAGTGGCGTAATAAGTCAAACATTTTGAGGGGGCAGACATTGTGAACAGGGCAACAATTAACGAAAGGTGGTTATACCCCGCCCCATGCCGTTACCATGGCAATGCAGTTTTCAAAACACCAAGAAAATGAATCTTGCATGTCTTTACTCCAAGATGAATATGTGTGCCAACTTCCATTGGTACTGACTGAAAACTGGGGAAGTAGTTTGAAATGAGTTTTCCTGGCGTTTTGGCCATAACCATGCATGGCAACACAATTTATCAGAAATGCAAAAATGTGTCTTTCATTTCTCTAGTTATAGACCTATATGTGCAACAAATTCCATGATCATAGGTCATAACATGAAAAAGAACTTCAATCCGCATGTTGTTTGCAGATTAATTGTTTTAACATACTGTTACCATGGCAACGTAGTTTCAAAAATATTTTTTATAGGATATTTGAAGTTTTAAATGCTAAATTCATCATGATCATTTAAAATCATCCGTCCATAGTCATCCTTTGAACTGGTTGCTGATGAAAATACGTTTCCTAGCAACCGTTGCTATCCTAATTAGAGTTCATTTTGGCGCCACCTCTGAAAATGCTATATTATTATTTGGATCATGTGTACAAAGTTTCATACTTTTAGCACAATCTGAACATTTTTTCACTCCTCGCCAAGACTGTTTTATCTCTCCCTTTTATATTCGGTGTTTGCATGTGTACATCTCACTTTCCTGCCTTTTTCCCTTTCTCTTCTCTCTTTCTATTTCTCTCTCCACTTCTTTTTTCCTCTCCCTCTTTTCTCCCCACCTCTTATCACCATTCATCTACCTTTCTATAACTTCAACCTCTTTTCCTCAATTTGTCTTATTCAAGGCAGCCGCTTTGAAGCCTCCATTTATATCAAAATTTTGATTGTCAAAATACACAATGATTTCAAATCAAACTTGCCCATTTATGTGGATGAAAATAACAAATATTTACGTCATTATTAAGTACATCAATAATTGACTGTATTTACGTCAATGTATTCTTATTCAGTCTCCCAGTCTTGATAGACGGTGAGGATTCAATATTCGTTCGGATACAACAAAGATCTATTTTTATATTTCCATGGATATCAACATGTTTTCATATGATGAATAGGTTACATGGGTAAGTCTTCTGTTGAATTTCTTATATTCAATTCTCTGACAAATCTTTCCATCATATTCATTTTGATCCTCAGTGGCGTATCAACGGAGGATGAGGGCACGTGCCCCCCCATCGGCTGCCCCCCCTAAAAAAACCAGGGAAAGGTAGAAAGGGAGGCGAAAAGAAAGAGAAACTATTGTATATTATATCATATTATTATATATTTTACATATATGAAATTACGTGAGAAACTTTTTTTTTCACAACTTGATGAAACATAAATTGCATATGGCCTATGTTTTCCCATTCCTGGTGCTCGCATTGTCTGTTTAATGCGATATGAGTGGAGCGTTTTGGCCCAGTGGATTAGTCTTCTGACTTTGAAACAGAGGGTCGTGGGTTCGAATCCCAGCCATAGCGCAATTTCCTTCAGCATGAAATTTATCCACATTGTGCTGCACTCAACCCAGGTGAGGTGAATGGGTACCCGGCAGGATTAATTCCTTGAATGCATGAGCGCTGAAAGGTAGCTCGAGCTAAAGCCGGGGTAATAATAATAACAACGCGTATCGGAATAGAATATTTCTAGATAGATGGCGCTATATAAATGCCTATTATTATTATTATTATTATTATTATCATCATCATCATCATCATTATTAACATTATTATTATAATCCTGCTGTACTAAAACATCTCGTTTTCATTTCAATATACACCATATATATTTCCTTGCAATTCAAGTTATTATTGTTTTATGTGGTCACATATTCTTCTTTTTCATGACTATTTAGAATTATTGTCCCCTTTTACGTTCTGAATATAAACATTTCCAGTCCATGCTACGTTTGCATTAGTGGATATGTGAGATGTGTCTGCTCTTCATGAATTCCTTTTAAAATTCTTAAATTGTCCCTTTTTCTGGTCTGAATATAAAACAAAAATTAGCTCGCGATTCGCGCTCGCATCGTTTTGTTAGTGAAATACGTATAATCTTACTGAATTCCTACAAACAAGACTTAGAATGCCCTTCTTCAGGTCTTAATATCACAATTTTTCAGCGTCGCGCTTCGCGCTCGTAATATTTGATTAGTGAGATTGTATCATGTTCATGATTACAATGGCTACAAAAAGTGCGCCATTTGTTTAGGTGTTCGCATTAGATGACTATGGTGAGATATGTATGCTCTTCATGAATTTCTATAAAAAAAGTCTTTAAAATGTCCCTATCTATTGGAGTCAATATATTTTAAAAAATCATCTCGCGCTTCGCGCTCGCATTTTTGTTTGTGAGACAAGTACGTATCATGATTACAACAATTGTCATTTTTAAGGTCTGAATATCAAAAATTTTCAGCTCGCACTTCGCGCTCGCATTATTTGATCAGTGAGATATATATCCGTTTAACATGTTTAATTTCACATTCCTTAAAATATCTCTATTTGGTCAGTATACCTGGCAATGGAGCGCCCACTAAAGTCACTCAAAAATTTGAGCATTGACCCACGGTACATCACTATTGACCCGTTTCTGCAATTCAGCACGAAAATATCACGTCAAACAATGTCATTGAGATGATATTTGTTCATTCATAGTGTAGGGCCAATCATAGTAACAGTTGCAATTAAAAGACAATTTTAAAAAAGGACAAATTGAGAAGTGAAAATATATTTTCTTCTTACCTTCTTCATCAAGCGAGCATTGCTTTTTTGAAGACAAACTGATTCACTCTTTACTTTCATGAAAAACTGAAGCATACTCTGAATGAAGAAGATTTTATTGTTCATACATGTCAGCCAAAATCAGGAATACTTTCATATCTTGAGCAGCTATGAACGGTTTAGATGAGATACCTTAACATTTCCCTCCTCACAAAATAGATGATTTCTTTCGGGTTAGCCACTCTGACTAAGATGCCATACAAGATGTGAATGCCCGAGGTTTCTTGAAAATTTTTACCGAGATCAGGGGCATGGTCAAACAGAGAGCTAGAAAGAGAGAGAAAGACACACAGAGAGCGCGCGCACACACACAAACGCACTCTCTCTTTATAAGCACATGCGTGAATGAAGGATGACATAAAAAATCGTTAAGACTTCGGCCCCCAAATCATGTTCATAGCCATGTGAAGTAATTGATTCATGAATCAAATTATACTGCTGGTCCTACTATTTAATAATGTATAGACGGATCCAGGGGCCCAAGGGGCCGAGGCCCCCTCCCCCCCCCCCCCATCCTCCTTATTGGCGGCGCAAAAAAATGGAAAAGTGGGAATAAGAAAAAGAAGGAAAAGTAATTAAAAAAAGAGATGAAAAACAAAAGAAGAGGAAAAAGAAGAGGATGACGAGTGAATAACATATGAAACAAGGTGAGGGGATACTTGAAAACAAAATTCATGTGACTGTATAAAATGTTCGCTCTCGCTTCGCGCTTGCGTTGCCTGTTCGATGAGACGCATACGGGTTAATAGACTAAAATTGAGCTTAAAATTTCCAAGTTATAGTCAATATACAGAACACATTTCAGCTCAGACATCGAACTTTCATTATTTTGTTTGATTTATTAATTGATTCTTTAAAAAGTGCTCTGTAAAATGTCTCGTTTTATGGTCTGAATATGAGGAGCGTTGTAGCTCAGTGGATTCGTCTCCGGACTTTAAAACAGAAGGTCATGGGTTCAAATCCAAGCCATGGCGTACTTTCCTTCAGCAAGACATTGATCCACATTGTTGGTCAATATATTCATCGAAGGTGGACCGACTGGGAAAATATATTGATTTTGATCATATCACGTGACGCGTTATGGACCAATCGCGCTTGGCTATCTGTCTTGGCTATCTAATATTTATTGTTATACTACTACTACTACTACTACTATTAATAATAATGATAATGATAATAATAATTATTATTGTTTATGATTATAGTTATAATGTTTGTTATAATAATTTCAATGATAATGGTAATAACTACTACTAATGTACTACCAAAACTACAACTACTACTGCAACTACACCACTATACTTGCTTATATTGCCATAATTACCTTTGATACTACCACACTACCGACCACCACTATTATTGTTTTATATCATCATATGCACGGTATAATTCAGACCGCCATTTTCCAGTCATTTCCTTGTCGGGTAATTTCTTCCACTCGAAAGATTTTTCCAGTCACTCCTACATATACGTTTGACAAAAAAAAGATTCGCAATCAGACTATATTTACATATAATTCGAGAAAGACCCATAACAGCTGACGATTGATTTTAAATTGTCGCTTTCATTTTACGTTGTCATGGTTACCGGTAAACATAATCGAGCGTTAAGATGAGAAAACCTAGAGCAGAGTGGATTGAGAAAAAAAAATCATGCATCTCACTACTATTGGCTGTAATTTCAAGAGACATATTTTTTCAATCCCTACAGTTGCCCATTTATTTACAGGCCTAAAGTATTGCGATTAAGGGTTGTGCACAGCTGATGGTAGCGGTCGCTCTCTACAAACTCGGACGATGTGACGTTCTTTTCCGATTTCCATTGGTCTTTTCTTTTTGCTGGACAATGCTGTTTGATGATTATTCTGCCTCTGTGGCCTGTACTTTCACCTTTTTTTCCTTCAATGTTTTGGTTTTGGAACTGTGATCTATAAATTGCCGCATAATGATCAATGACGGTCGATACAGCGAGGATCTTTTCATAATTATGAACCGAAATGATTACAGGAAGTCAGGGTTATTCATAGTATATAAGCAGCATAAGACTTTTCCCATGGACTGTTCTACGTTTCTTTAGAGTCCACCTAAACATTGTATTTTATGTTTGAACATTACAATTAAAGGAATTCAACACAATATATTTCACTAAAATAATCAAAAATAGTAATAGCTTTACAACTTTGATTTTAATTCAAGTCTGAATGGTGTTACAAAAGCGATTGTTTATACACTCTAAAAAGTGGAATGTTAAATCAACATTTTGAAAGGTTGGAGGAGTGACAACATTTTCTAAATGTTGCATTTACCACTTTAATGGTTCTATCCAACATTTAAAATGTTGGATTTAGCTTTATACAAAGTTGGATGTAACATTTGGAAAAGGTTGTTACTCCTCCAACCTTTCAAATGTTGATTTAACATTTCATTTTTAGAGTGAAGTAATTGAGACTCCTATAAAAAATACAATTGCTAATTTGTTTGAATAAAGATGACTACTTCCCCCCCTCCCCCATTTTCGTATGTACATGTTGTACATAAATTATATTATCGCTTATGTTATTGTATTATTGGAGGTGCCTTGCCGAGTGGTTTAAGGCGCCTGGCTATACATGAAAAAGTCCGGGGTTCGATCCCCGGACGCGGCAGATATGCCTGTGAGCAAGGCATTTAATCTACAATGCTCTTTTATCCTGCTTTAAAATAAATGGAAATGCTAAATGCATTAATGGTAACTAGGTGTGCATTTGTTTTAAAAAAATTATCACTTATGTTTTTGTATTATTACTTATGTTTTGTATTCATGTATTGTAAATATGTTTGTACTCTCATACCTCAAGAGGGGCGGTCAATAGAGAGTCAATAAAAATCTTACAATCTTACGCTATGGTGATGTGGATTGCCTCTGCATAATTCTACGTCATTTGAATTAAAGCATTCGAATAAACCTTGTGTTGTCAATTCTTGAAGCCATCGAGTAAGATATGTTTTTCACGAAACGTTATTAGATTAAGGCAAGGTACAGGTTTTATGGGGTGTCACCTGAAACATATTGCATTATGCAATATAAGGCACGTAAACAAACAAAACTACTGTTAACAAAATCTGGTTACATCCACGATTTCACATTATGAATGATTTTGCATAGATAAAACTTGATAGTATCTTATTTTTTATATAAACATATCGTGCAGCTGTTACAAATGCCGCTGCGTAATTAATGAATAAAGCAGAAACAGGACATTTACTTTTTGAAGTGCATGTCTGGAAGTCGAATGTGCCTTGTGCACGATTTACTTAAAGTCTCAATCGATTATCTGTAACTATAGGTATAGCACAAGAGAAGACTTATAGATGAAAAGAAGAAAGTTTACACTCTTGCGTATTGTGAGTTTTGACAAGTATAAAATGAATAATGCTCTGCTGATACGAAAACAAGTTGCACCCACCATAACCATGATAACGATAACCCAACATAAGATAAATAGAGAACAAAGAAAATACATTTTATGACTGAGTGGTAGAGGAAAGGCAGGTCTTGCCTTTTTTTATCTTCGAGGTAAATTTCGTTGGATGTATTAAAATACGTTGATCGTCTATCTATTGAACAAAAATATAGACAATTACACAACTTATTCTGATTCCAGGTTTTGATGGTAAAGAAGGGCATTTTGTATTCAGATCATCTCTTCTCGTGAGAGCAGACAAACCATTCTATCGAGAAACACTGATCCCTGTTTAATGAAATCATCGATCAAAATTATCAAGTTGTCTTAAAAGGTAATGAGAATATCAAGACATGAATACTACTTTACCTTTATATCTATTCGTATTGCCCCAAAATAAATGATCTGACATTTTAGTCTGGATTTTCATTATTGTGACGTATTAGGCGTCTTATATTTTGGAGTGAGAGAAATGAGGCTTTAATGATATTGTTGTTAGCTTGAATTTGAATAGCGATGGTAAGACATGATAAAGCCTTATCTGTTACTTTTGTTTGGTTGGAAATCGTGAAACATGTTTCGTCTTTCTTTCATATTTTACATATTTCTTTGAATTTAACGCTATGAAGTACATTTTGCTTTTATCGTTCGCGTCAGATTGAAAATAGTGATTGAATGATCTTGACTATCTTCTAAAATAAAAATATTTTTAAATGATTTTTGTTTCTATTATGTTTTTAGTAGGCCTGCTGGTTAAAAAATCTTCGTTTTCATCATATTAACCTCAAACGAATGAAGTTCGCCCCTTTTTCAAGTAGTCCGAAGTCAGTACTAATGTGATTTTCGTATATGCATTTTCTTCTTTTTTTCGCTTGGAAACAGAAGCATTAGGATGATGCCTGAGGCTCGTTAATCCAATCAATTCAAAGGTGGTTTAATGTAGGTTGGTATACAAAGCCGGGTACAAAACGTTCTCTGCCAAATGCAGAGGGCCCGTCTGGTAAAGTTCGATCCCAAATTGAGAAATATGATTTAAGATAAAGATTAATTTTATTCGAGTTTAATTGGAATATATCGGTATTGATTGTAACAGGCGGCTTGTGGTTTTGAGAAGGCTTGAGATTTTTCAAAAAATATTTGTTTTGATTTTTGTTAAATCATTGTATAGCATACATTGGCAATATCACATTTTTTAATTGAAATTCCTTGAATATAATATATCATGGCTATTATAGATTACGACTTATTTTGAATTCATTACATTAATATGAAACAGTACATTTTTGTGTATAAGACCCAAAATATTTTTGGGTTGCTTCAAATGTAAATTTTAGAATTCAATAAAATGCACCTCATCCACTCCCACTTTCCTCTAAAAATGTTATATCTTTATTCCACTGATGCCAAGGGATCATATTAATATCTGCCCTTATTTTTATCTTATCTCCTCTTTAATCAGTCTTTATCTCGTAAGTTTCCTCGACATAAGCTGTTAAACAAAAGATACACCGGTGTGTTGGCTCAGTTGGTAGAGCGTCCGTCTCACAACTGGGAGGTCGAGGGTTCAAAAATTTATAAAAAATGGACCTAGCCCCTTTTGACAAATGAGTTCTTCAAAGGATTTTGGTTGCCAAAGGGTTAGGTCCGCTCCAAGAAAATCATTTTTGTTAACTCTCCCATATTGCAATGTTCTTATGCGAAACTGAATTATTACGATAACCTACCATAAGAACATAAAATTGGGTATAAAAGAAATCTACCTGTCTTCATATTTTTTAAGATATTCTTTCCAAAAAAACTATGTTTGGACCTAACCCCTTTTGCAACTAAACTGAAATGGACCTAACCCTTTATGAAAAAAGTAATTTTTCTTCGCCATTTTAGTTCACTTTATAATGGGAATTTCAACTTTTCTTAGATATAATCTTATAGACATGATAGAGCTACTAAAAATCTATACATTGAGACATAAAAATCAAATTTGATAAAAATGGAAATAACCCCTCTTGCAAGAGAGCTCTTTATATGGAAACAAGATTTAAGTTTTATATCAAGATTGATTGGATTACTTCACATGATACGGCAGTATTATTAAATCTTGTCCGACATGCTCTTGATTTTTTTTCAACAACCCTAGTTCTAAAATACTACATCAATTTTAACGAAATACCTTAATCAGTATGCATCTTCGTCTTTAAGAAAATAATATGATTAGCTTTTTAATAGAATTCTAGTAATAATTAATATTCATAAAGCGCTTCAAACAAAAGTTTAAAGCGCTGTGTCCAAAAAAGTCAAATATAATCCTATAATTTACCTAATTCTTTTGACTTTCAGACTTGAATTTTGTAACTCTGAAAATGTCATGCAGAAAATATTTATAAAGTCATGTAATGGTCATTCACATTGATGCCAAGATGGTTACAATATAATGCAGCAAATGAGAACAACTAAATTATAGGATATTATAGTGACGTCACTTGTAAGCGCAGCTTCCCTTACCATTTTCTCAGAAAAAAAATATATATATTATTACCTTTGCATTAAACATACACTGTAAAAACTGCGGTGTTAAAACTGACACCAATTGGTGTTGATAGAGGACCACACACTGAGGTGTTAGAATTTCACCCTAGAGATTAAACATAACACAAAAAGAGTGTAAATGTAACAACAAAAGGTGTTGTTATAACACCTATAGGTGTAAAACTAACACCACCAATTTAACACCGGTGTAAAACAACAGGTGTGGTCCTCTATGTACACCGGTTAACACCACAGTTTTTGCTGTGTATCCTTAGGCATTTTATTTCATCAATTGTTCTATTCTTTATTCATCGTGAATAATTGAATATGGGAATTTGATTAATTCACATTACATGGCACGGGCCAACTGATCTCATGCACTGCAAAAAAAATCCTTAGTTGATTTACCACCAGCCCGGAATCTATATTATGTCTACTCTATTATGCAACACCAATTAGTATTAAAACAGCATCGGTTTGATTCCAAACTGGTGTTGTTTAACACTTCTCTGGTGTGGACATATATAGATTCCGGGCTGGTGGTATATCAACACCGGAGTCTTTGCAATGTGTGATGTCACAAATTGAAAATTTTAAAAATTCATAATTTTGATTTTCTATGAAGGATTTTCGTGAAACTTTCATTTATATTTTTCTCTCATTGATCTGCTTTTATAAAAACCTACATGGTATCGAAATTGACTTCTCTTTATAAAGACAATATCGTATATATTATTTTCTTTAGATTAAGACTAGTAGTGTAATGAGCGAAAAATTTTTAGAAAGGCCAAATATAGCGGTTGGCGCAAATGATCTAAAAAGATGTGAGCGAGCGAAGCGAACGAGCATTAAAAATTGACCTTTGTAATAGAAAATAATATAATTTTTGGGGTAGATTTTGACGTTATATTAAGAAAATAGCATAGTGTTTCGCTCTTTCTTTCTTTTCCTTTTTTTTTGGGGGGGGGTCGTGAAACTTTTTGGATGTCATGATTGTCGTGATCGTTGATCTGCATGGGTGATGCTGTTCTCTCTTGTACCTTGTAACATTAGTGAATACTCTTCCCATCTGCAGTGTTCAATTCTACGTGCAAAGCAATTAACATTAACAACTAAGAACGCCAATAAAAGTAATAGGCTTATCACTTATATAAGAAAGTATGCAATTTATACCAACTGTTCACGCAGCAAACTTCAATTAAAACTATGAATTGACTAAAAATAAATGGCTTGCAACCATGGCAACCGCTTCATGCTTCAACTGATTTTTTTTCCTTTCCCACCGTCTTTCTTTATTCATTTTGTTCTTACTTTCTTACATTTTTCCTTTTCATCTTTTCTCTCTCTACCTGTCTCTTTCTATCTCGTTCTCTCCCTTTGCCTTTCTCCCTCTCTTTCTTTCCGTCTCTACAACTGTCTCCTCCTGCCCTTTCCTTCCTTATCATGCTTTTGGTGTGGCGCTGATGCAAGATGATTGTAATGTCCTCACAATCATGACAGTAATCAGAAAAGGTGTGCCGAGAATGCGATCATTGTATAGCCAGGTATGTATGTATCATTTAACACATTGCAATAATGCAAATCAAACAAAATGGCGCACGAAATAAAACGAAGTAAGCAATCAAAACCCTCTATGGTAGTCACGATATACTCTCAACTCAAGCTGAGCCCTTCATCACCTCTATCAAACTTACCCTTCCATAATTTTTTTCACCAAGAGCGTGACTTTCACCCCTTTTCTCGACAGCCGTCCTCATTCCGTTCTTTCATCAATCATTGATATCGTTATTAAACTGTCCAAACACTTGTGGTAATCGAAAGTTCACAAGAAAAAGTTCCGTCAATCAAATATATTTGTTTGACGTAAGAGAAAAGTTAGACTGAACATACCCGGAGTAAGACGATAGAAGTAAACACAGAAGTGTGAGTATGTGATGTAATTGACAATGAACCAAAGGCTTTCCCCTGCATCAGAACTTTTTATGAGCAAACATTTTGAGGCCTTGAGGAAACGAAAGCCTCAGATATTTCCTTAGTTTTGTTCATTGTGAAAAAAATTCTTTTGCAAAAGAATGTGTCTCACTGATATACATGAGTGAGCTCCGCCAAGTTTAACTGTCTTAAAACATGCAGAAAGAGGCACAAATGCAACAAAATGGCATGTTAAAAATAGCGATTTATGTCATCATGGCAAGACGGAAGAGAGAGAGCAATAGAAATAAACATAGGGGCCGTGGAAGTGGGGGAGCGGGGGGCTGGGGGGCTTCAGCTCCCCCCACTTTTTTTCAAAAACAGTGTACAAAAACGTAAAAATTACCATAGAATTGTGATTTTTGCATGGTCAGCCCCCACACTTTTGGCTCAGCCCCCCCCCCCACTTTGAAAACTGTTCCGCAGCCCCTGAAACGTTACGACAAATAAGTTATATAGCTCTGTGGGAGGGGGCCTTGGGAGCTCAAGCATCCTTTTCCCCACCCATAAAAATAAATACGATTATGATTGCGCACTTTTGAAATTGAAATAGTCATATGTGTCTAAAATTTCGTAAATCAAAATAAATCAAGTAATATAATGTAGCAACTACTTACTATCACAATCGGCATGATTACAGTACTAACAAAAACGTACATAGCCTGTTACACTATGGAATTCAACAGTGCCGAAAAGTAAACCCGCTACTTTAGAAGTTGTTAGGACGTTAAGCTACTGTTGAGACGCTTTCCTGCTGTCTTCGTATTTTTACTTTATGTCTCTGTTTATTTTTTTTGTCACAAAACTTAGGAATTCTCAGATTTACAACAGGTTACTTCCCTTACATTTAACCTAGAATCCTGAAAAAATATAATTCCATTACGTCGATGTGACTATTTTTACTAATACGTCTTCACACAAAACGGATATGTGTTATTGTATTCCCAAACAAGAGAGACTGACGGACAAACATAGACACACGGAGAGGGTGCCGGAAAGAGAGAGAAAGAGGGGGGGGGGGCAGACAAAGGGAGAGTGGGAGCATCAGGGGCCAGTTGCCAAAAGAGATGCGTTTAAACGCAATCCAAAAAATCAATCGCAAGCCCCAAATGCGCGCTGTTGATTGGTTGAAAATCAAGTTGCGCATGATTTTTGGAGTTGCGATTGATTGCAACTCTTTCTGGAACGGGCCCCTGAACAGATTATTAGTTTGAATTCCAAGTGTCTGCATAAGCATGGCAAAGCTATACAACTTAGCAACTTTAACAAATAATAATTGATCAAAAAATGAATAATTGAAGAAATGAATAAATAAAGGTTTTACAAAGCTGAGAACATGGATCATCAAATAAAGAATATATATTAATACATGATAATTATCTATCATAACTAGCTATCAATAACTATGTATTATTACTTCTTATAACAATTACAATTATCATGAGAAAATAGTAATCGTAATAGTGAAGTTAAAAAAAAATGTGAAAATAAATGAATAAACAATACAATTAAATTGTCTGTCGATTTAATCGCATTGCATTAACATGAACTCTTTATCTTTCACTTTTGTTTAGGATTTTTTCAGATCAAATTAATTTTCTTTTATCAGTATTTATTCTTCCCTATATAGTTTCTCATCAACGAAAGATAGGCACTTGATGTTGCTTGTAATTACCAGCTCAATCACTTTCATTATTGTGCTTTCGCAAACATTAAGAAATTCAAAATGCAATTAAATTCCAATATAAGGTAGTGTATATGTGTTGATAATCGTACGTAATGACATCTATAAATCATTAGAACTTGTTATTACCAATCGCCTTTTTAAATATGTGCACTTTTCATTTAAAATATAACAATGAAGTAAGATTGGTTATAGCGTTGTTATTGTATATGTTTTCTTTACTATAAGATTATCTCATATTGATTTGTAACCCCCTGTTGAGCAATCACATTCATTTATAACGATACACTACTTTGCTGTATGCTGGCAAATTACATAATTGTGATAGTAATGAAGTCCCAGGGTATTCTTTTGAAATAGTCCTTGATTTTGAAATGATATTCCCGAACGTTTAACAGACTTATTGGGTTTTATGTGTCCCTTCATACTTCTTTAAAATGTCTATATTTGTTTTTTTGTTTACTTAAATATTCATTCATGTATATATATAACTCAGTTTATTTACTACATGTAATTCTTTTGTCCATTCTCTCTTTCCTTTTCCATTTTCTGTTACATTTTTGGGGTTCTATTTCGTGTTCATTTTATTTTTTTTCTCCTTTTGATCTTTACCAGCCGTCCCCCTTGCCTTCGGTCTCATATACATCCACAGAGAGGGCCTAACTTTTTTCTCATTCTTTAAAGGTCAAGTTCACCTCATAAAAATATTGATTTAAATCAATTAAGTATATATCAGACAAGCATAATGCTAAAATTTTCATCAAAATCGGAAGTAAAATAAGAAAGTTATGATATTTTGAAGTTTCGCTTATTATAGTTATATACACAATTTAGTCACGTGCGAATGAGAGAATCGATGATATCTCTAACTCACTATTTCTTTTGTTTTTTATTGTTTGAATTATACAATACTTCAATTTTTACAGATTTTACAATAAGGATAAACTTGACTGAACCATAAAATGTTAAAAAATGTTCATTCCACATGTTGAGTGAAAACTTTGTTTCACAGAACAAGGGGAAAAATTAGAATATTTCATATAATAAAATACAAAAGAAAAAGTGAGTTTTTTTTTAAACAAGTGCACACCTAGTTACCAGTAATGCATATAGCATTTCCATTTATTTGAAAGCAGGATAAAAGAGCATTGTAGATTAAATGCCTTGCTCACGGGCATAGGCGCCGCGGCCGGGGATCGAACACCGGACTTCCACGTATAGCCAGGCGCCTTAGACCACTCGGCCACGGCAGTGAGTGAGTGAGTGATGTTATCGGTTCCCTCATTTGTACACTAACCGGTATGTGCATATAACTGTTTTGTGATATTAATCAAAACTTTAAAATGTCATAACTTTCTTATTTTACTTCCAATTTTGATGAAATTTTCAGCGTTATGCTTGTTCGATTTTTCTCTTTTTATTCAAATCAACTTTTTGTCTGGTGGACATGTCCTTTAATATATGAATTATGAAGATACATTGAATTGTGAATGATTAAAATGACATTTTTGTATGGAATATGTCCGGATTAAATGCAGTATGTATTAAAATACACTGTGGGTTAGATAACGAAATCGACTCCAGGGGAGCGTTTCATCGATATTTTCATCCGACAAGTTGTCAGATCTAACATCTTTCCTTGATTCTGATTGGCTGAGAGGCACTTTTCCTATGGTAACTGTCGGATAAACTGGTACTTGTCGGATAAAATGTCTGACAAGTCATTTCATGAAACGCTCCCCTGGCCTATCAAAGCTATTAGCTTTTATACATTATTTCCAATGTCATGCATCATCTGTCGGCTTGAAATCGGTTTTCTTGGTGCGAAGGCATCACACAAGTCATCGCTTTTCTCATCGTCTTCAGCATATCATTCCTTGCGCCTACGAAACCAAGGAAGATGGATATGTCTAATCATTTTCCCAAACCCTAGTCTAATTCCGCCCATATTTGTGATATTTTTGGATCATATTTTTGTCATTCCTTTCCATCATCAGCAAATGAATAAAAAATATAAAATATCAATTAAAATTTTAGCAAACTGACAAAAAAAATCTACCTATTATTTTTGTGATCCCAAAATCTGCAACAATTTGTTGTAATTATTATGTGAGCCAACCATCCATTTGAGTATGAATTTCGCAAGATCATAACTTATTCTTTATTTCGATGGTCGATCCCTATTTTTTTTGTAAAAATAGGCATATATTTGCATTAATCACTTTTTTTCGACAGAAAAGGAAAATTCAAGATTGTTTGGTCCTTGGGCAGTCCCGTTACAATGAAATCATGATTGTTTGATCAAAAGTGGATAAGAATAACTCTTGTTTCATACATTTTGAATGACTAATGATGACAGGCGCGCTGGTGGTTGTAATGGTTGGAATTCCCGAACCCCCCCCCCCCTTAAAAGAAATACATGAATAAGTGAATAACAAATAAATCAGTAATGAACAAGAAAATAAAGAAATAAACAAAATGATAATTATATCCAAATTAAAGAATTAGCACATCATGTTTTACATTAAATGAACCATTGACTAAAGAAAAGAAATGTTTTCTCACAGTAGAAATCCACCTTTAAGATGTAAATGATGGGGGAAATATTTTAAGAAGCATGAGTCGTATCAATCGCTTCAGAGCATTTCTGGCAAACCGGGTGATAGTTTCGTTGCTTTCATTTTGATGTTGGATTTCAATGTTAAGCGGGAGTTGTCACTCGAGCCTTTTGTCTGCTTCAAGCACATTTCTTCCTCCTTTACTCATCTTTCTTCCTTTCCCTCTTCCTCCTCTCTCCTTTTCCATCTCCCTCATCTCACATATTGACTTTGTTCAATCTCCCTTTTCCGATCCTCCGTCTCTTTCAGTCTCTCCCTATTGTCTCGCTCCATTTTCTGTTTGCCATGCTCCCCGATCTTCTCGACATTCATATTTAGGGCATTTCATATATATGCAAAATCATTGTTCTACGTTTTGCGCATAAAATAGAGTCTCACCTTGTAATGTTCTTGAAATTGCAATATTTGCGCTTCATTCGATGGGTATCTAATTCTGTGCAGTTATTGATACCATCATGTTTAATTGCCAGTAGGTAATTGCCAGTGAAATTAAACTTTTCATATTAATTCGACACCATGGACTTACTCCATGCACAAACTATCGTTGCAGCCACAGTACATAATAAAAAACCGTCTCTGGACCGATTGAATATAATGCATTATTTTTTAATGACATGCCATCAGTCGGTTTCGAATCGTTCTTGTTTCTGTCTGTGACTGGGACTTGACCACTATTTTGGAGACAAATATTTTAGGAATGGATAGGGCCTATATTACACAACAATTATACTGTCAAATAGGCTTCTTAATGTAACTGCAATGCAACTAAGCTTTAATTTTGAACAATACGTACTTTCCCTTAAAACTATGCTTACTTTAGAAGATTATGCGTCGGGCTAACAATGGATTTTTTTAATCGAACATAATGGAAAATAATTGTTTAGTGAGCACAAAGTTATACCACCTGTGTATGACTCTTAAAAAGCGGTATAAAACAAATCAGTTTAAATGTGAAAACTGCAGGTCTGTTATCTTCAATCAGTTAAAACTCACAAATATTTAACGTGATAACACAGGTACAGTATAAAGAGGCATTACAACCACATAAAAAAAATCTATATTTCCATTGCAATGATCATTTACATGCATTATTCATTAAAGATTGTTTAGCTTTAAATCTTGTCACAAACCTTTGCTATTCATCCCATTCATCAAAAAATAAATAAATAATAAGTTTGCATGCAGCAAAAGAGGGAAAATTGCACCTTACCCGATCAAAATGTATGTATCATTTTCGTGAAGAAAGCAATATATATGTAGATAGGACTCGAAGTGCATGAAAGAAAGTGAAAATCTTAGTTGGGATATCATCCCATCTCTTCGGTATATAGAAATGATTGCGTAGCGTCTGCTCCTGAGCACTCAACACGTTTTAATACCCACAGTTAAACGAATTTATTTTAGTCGTCTCCAGCAAAATCATTCACATTGATCAGTGACATTCCTGAATGAAAGTAGTTCAGTTCAGCCTTGGATGATAACCTTTCTGTACAAAAAATAGTAGTTCACAGATTCAACAACATGCAAAATATAGATGTGCACTCGTCTCCCTAATTCCAAGATGAAGTTTAATTAAGATCTGTCAGATATGTAATAATAATCGATGCATAAAACATTTCTCACTTGCATCAGATATGCATTGTAAGTAAGCACACGGATAAAAGCGTTAACGATGATGAACGTTGCAAACATTTTTCTATATTGTCCTGACAAATAAGTGTAGGAGGTACTATTTACATTAAAAATAAATTCCCTCCTGCAAATATTGCTATCTTTTGTGTCAATTTTGTTCCTTGATCTCCAAGGAACAAATAATATAATCTATCTAACTCATGTGGGTGTGTTGTTTAACAATTGTACCTTGAAAAGTAAGACTGGTCCTTATCGTGGTAAGATTTTCGTACAATCAGGTGAGATTATCCACATGGCCACCAGATATCCATGAATATTGTCATTTGAAGTTTGGAACACAGTCTTGATTGTGTCATTATTTTCAAGTCTATTTGGGTATATTTTGTAACATCATTTCTTGACATCAAGTGATCATCTTGTGAGCCGTTTGCAATGCTGATACAGGATTTTGATTGGAGAAAGTATTTTCCTTTGTAGGTCGGGTTCACAACAGAACATTGCATGAGTCATAACATTCCTGTAATAATGATTATGAATGATTGAAGGCGTTGCAAAGTTTGTGCAATGATCACGGACTTGCTATTCCAAGGCTACTTGTAGGAGTTGCCATTATGGTGGGTACACTCAGGTAAAGATTATACTTGAGAGAAGACTGAATGATAGGCTTCACTGAAGTAGTCTGACCATCGACAGTGGCGATTTGTATCGTTCTTACTTCACTATGAACAGTAGTAACGACGTCAAGAATGTTGAGTTTCCGGGCATACTTCTCCATCATTCCGAAAAGGACGTTGACGTAGAGGGTGTACATATCTCGCAGGGACTCGCATATGGCGGCGGGTGGTACCATGGCAACCGTTAACAAGAAGTCATCATCTTCAGGGATGAGTGAACCCGTTGGGTCCATCAACGATCTGGGTGAGCGCTTATTCCTCTCTGTTTCATTCGGAGACACGGCAGGACTTCGTGATGAAGCAGATGACCTTGGTGCGTTGTCCGGATGCTTGTCCAAGATCTGCAGGAAGAATAATTTAGGTTTCTCCGCCAGAGTTGGGCAGTTTTCACGGGTAAAAATGTCCATGAGCTGCTTGACGTCGACTGATATGCCATCGGGACCGATCACCTTTCCCTGACCACCGTAAGACAAGACGCAGACCATGAGACAGTCAAAGTAAGAGTGGTCTTCGAGACTGAGGAAGCGAAGAGCTGAGATAATGTCGAGGGACATCAAACCGCGCATCATTCTCACGTTGAAACCAAGCTTCAGGAGAACTGAACGCAGATAATCTGAAAATAATAAGGTGTAATGTACAAATTGAAAAGTAATCATTTATTCCTTATTATTCTATCGTTTACCATGTATCATATGACAAATACTTTTACTCATCTTGAAAAAAATCATTAAGAACATTAATAGCTAGAAAATAGCAATAGTAGTAGTAGTGGTAGTAGTAGTAGTAGTATAGTAGTAGTAGTAGTAGTAGAAGTAGTAGTAGTAGAAGTGGTAGTAGTAGTAGTAGTAGTAGTAGTAGTAGTAGAAGTAGTAGTAGTAGTAGTAGTAGTAGTAGTAGTAGTAGTAGTAGTAGTAGTAGTAGTAGTAGAAGAAGAAGTAGTAGTAGTAGTAGTAGTAGTAGTAGTAGTAGAAGAAGAAGTAGTAGTAGTAGTAGTAGTAGTAGTAATGATAATAATAATAGCTGGATCTATAAAGCGCTTTTTACCAGAGGATACAAAGCGCTGCTATTATTAACCCGGCTTTAGCTCGAACTACCATCACCATAGTAGTAGTAGTAGTAGTAGTAGTAGTAGTAGTAGTAGTAGTAGTAGTAGTAGTAGTAGTAGTAGTAGTAGTAGTAGTAGTAGTAGTAGTAGTAGTAGTAGTAGTAGTAGTAGTAGTAGTAGTAGTAGTAGTAGTAGTAGTAGTAGTAGTAGTAGTAGTAATAATGATAATAATAATAGCTGGATCTATAAAGCGCTTTTTGCCAGAGGATACAAAGCGCTGCTATTATTAACCCGGCTTTAGCTCGAACTATCATCACCGTAGTAGTAGTAGTAGTAGTAGTAGTAGTAGTAGTAGTAGTAGTAGTAGTAGTAGTAGTAGTAGTAGTAGTGGTAGTAGTAGTAGTAGTAGTATATAGTGGTGGTAGTGTAGTGGTAGTAGTAGTGGTAGTGGTAGTTATGGTAGTAGAAGAAGAATAAATATGATGATGCTGCTGATAAAGAACAAAAACAACAACAACGATACTACTACTTATAAAACGTAAAACGATAATGGTATTTAGATTATGATGCAAAAAAAATATTAGACATTGTGTTTAAATTCAAGTACTACCATACCCACTTTCTTCATACAAAATCTATCATTTCGAACCACAACGAAATTATAGGAAGCTTGTTGTGAGAGGGCGCTAAGCCATGTAAAAAGGCAGTGCCATAATTTAAGTTACATTTTCCTTCTCTGATTTGATCAGTTTTATCGTTATGTGAGAATTGGTTGATTCAAACATACAGCATGTCATGGAAGGGGGTATGTGGAATCTGATTCTTGTATCACGATAAACTTTTCTCTGCTAACACACTAATGGCTATCTATAATATCGTTATAAAACAACTGACTGGCAAAAGCATGTCATACAGAAGGGGTGAGGTATGTGGACTTTGACTCGAGTTCACAAAAGAAGATTTTCTCTGATAAAATATAATGGGGTCGGGGTAATACCAAATTCCTAAACAGCTGTAAGCTCAACAAGTTTTCAAACGCTTTGGAGTGAACTAATCATCACCCCCCCCCCCTCCGATGATGATGCTTTTAAAAATGATTAGTGAATATGATGATGATCTACATACTGACCTGAGCTACTGTGCCAACTTGGTGTACATGCCCTTTCATCCTCGTCTGTATCGCTATGTCCAAGCTTGGAAAGGTTATCTATGATTACTGCCACACCCCTTGGTCTAGTCCTCATCCGATAGCAGGGTTTCTCACCACTGTCATCATTCTGCTTCTTAAAATACACCAACCCAGTATTCTCACACCGTCTGTTGATGATTCCCTGGTATTCCCGGAGAGATTTCATACCCTTCTCTACAGAGCTCTTCAGGGGGTCGATGAAAGGGCATCCCTTGCACACTAGGGTCCTCAGCCTTTTGAGTCTTTCGCCAAAGTAGGCGGGAAGAGTTTTTAGGGGGTTATTTGACAACTGCATTTCCTCCAGTTTTTCCATGTCGCAAATCGTCTGAGGTAACCATTCGATCTGATTGTCGCTCAGATGCAAAACCTTTAACCCTTTCAGGATAGAAACCTGAGCTGGAAGGCATGTCAGTTTGTTGTTGTCCATGACCAATCGTTCCAGTTTTGACAAGGCGTTGTCACAAAGACCTAGAGGAAACTCCCAAAAGGAATTATCTGAGAGATCGAGCCATCGCAGCTCCGTTAACCTGCAGATGTCCCGGGGGATGATTTTTAGACTGTTCGCACTCAGATAAAGGCGTATCAGCTCTGTTAGCTCGCAGAGGACATCAGGAAACCTGTCAAAGAGATTGTTCTCAAGATACAGCCATCGGAGTTTCTTCAGCGATCCAAACTCTGGAGGCAGCTCATTCAGTCTGTTCACGTTAAGGTTCAACCATTGCAAGTCCTCTAATTTGAAAAGGTCGTAAGGTAGTCGTTGGATGTTACGATAATTCAAATCCAATCTCAAGTCACGTGATGATGAACTGAAGTAAGGCGTTATCCCCAGGGACTGTAAAGTCTGAGTTTTATCCGTGGCCATCTTGCTGTATACAATGGCTCAAGCTTTATGGAACATTTAGTGATCTGGAAGACAAAAAGTACAGTATGATTCAACTGTCTGTTAATAAGGTTCAGCAGTCAACTTGACCTGCCATCACCATCAAAAGAACTTGCCTATTTATTATTGTTATCTGTAAAGAGTGCAAACAAAAGGGGGCAAAGTCTTTTCCAATAACTCACAAAAGTTTTCAACATGAAATGTTGAACCTGCTTTATATAAGCAGACGTTGTTCGGACAACAATAGTTAATGACATTTCCATCACCCCCCCCCTTGCAAAAATCAACGAAGATAACGATAAATTTTAATGAACTATCTCGATAATCATTTTGACTGTAACATACCTTGCTGTGGGTGTAAAGTTTTACCAATAAAACTTGTTTGCCCCTCTCCTCCTTCCAATTTCTTGAAGTCAGTAAAGTGGAAGATAGACTGGTACTGGCTATATGGTGATGTGTGGTTTCAGCAGGTAAAGGTATTAATGAGAGCATGGGCAAGTAAAAGATTGGTCAGGGTTAAACTTTTCCTTTTTGAGCTCCCAAGTTTTCTCTATATTTGACTTGAAAGGGTTTATGGAAGTGCTCTTCACTACTTGATTTGGCAAGTTATTCCACTCAGATACTACTCGATGTGAGAAAGAATTTTGTCTTTTCTAGTATTTTCTCTGGGTTTCTCTATCTTATATGTCCTCTAGTTCTGGAGTCTTCATTGAATTTGAAGAATTTTGAAGTCTCAAGATCGTCGGTCCCTTGAATTATGCGGAACACTTGGATAAGATCTGCTCTGTGACGTCGGTAGGATAATGAAGGTAACTTTAATTGAGCCAACCTTTCCGCTTACATGAGAAAAATATTTCAGTCAGCTTAAACCACTCATAAAATATACTAATGGATGTACACTGTAATGACACATGACATAATAACTGGACAGGTGCTCGCCGTGTGTGATGTCACAAAGTCAACATTTAAAAAAAAATCGTTATTCTTTGATAGATTTCTCTTGATAATGATTCATTAAGTCGACGTGGCTTCCTCATTTGATAAAACAATTCAGAAAAATACACCGCTTTCATAATACCTGCAAATGAAAATTGTGAGTAATCCCCACAATCCCCAGTAAATTGCCAATATAATGTTAGAGATCTACTCACCTAAGGACAAACATTTTTTCAGCTGCAACACAAAATCATTTCAATGATATTCCTATTTTTTTGTTCAACCGGTACCGATATGATATAATCTACCGTGCAAGTGGTGATGATGGACACAATTTTACCTTGACTACAAAACGTAACCTAATTTCATTACAGTATCAAAATAATGCGCATTGTTCACCAACTTATTAATATTACGTCACAATACATGTTCTGTATATTCCATTCATACGCCTAACATATGCCTATAATGCCTAAGTAAACTATATGGTCGTGGAAGTACATGTAGAATAAAGGAGAATAAGTAATTTATTATAGAAAATACATACATACCATTTTATATCGACTTGCTGTGCCTTTTTTCTACCTTAACAAAGTATTCGGCATCCAATATTGGTAAACAATTTAGTGCTTCATGTTGTATAAAACTCAGTACCGAAAGTCCAAAATTAGGTTGCACATTGCTAGTTGTGTAAACCATTGCGAAATACATCAAGTTGGTTTCACAGAGCACCATATTCAATTATCTGTATTGTAAAGTTTGCAGCGGTCGTTGAGGGTTTTACTATAAAGCCACTTCCAAAAGATCCTTTGGAGCACAATAGCATTATCACTAGCGCTTTTATTGATTTCGTCGTGCGTCTTTACTTGTACAACAATAGGTTAAATTTAGAAAACAGGTCCAGACCCCCTCCCTTTTCGCTCTATCACTGGTGTGCAATTTCTGTCTTACAAATATCCTGGAGGTCACTCATCCCCTCGCCCCCCCCCCCTCTCTCTCTCTCTCTCTCGTAAAAAATGTCAAGGAGCCAGATTAATATGTGGCGTCCTCGATTAATTCAGGTCAATTTTTAAAGATTAATTTAGTTTAAGGGCTTCGTGCTAATTCGTCTACCAATTTCTATTTCCATTAATTCTTCATCGCGAACATAGCGAATTTTGCAAAGGAAACCTGCATGGTATGGTGTGAATATTCATTAAGATAGCCTGCTTGCGGTGCCTGATGGCTGCACCCAAGGAATAACGCAGATTATAAGGGTATAGTTGCAGTAGTAATGATTATTAATCATGACTAGTAGTAGTAATATAGTAGTAGTTGTGGTAGAAGTAGTAGTAGTAGTAGTAGTAGTGGTAGTAGTAGTAGTAGTACATGTAGTAGTAGTAGTACATGTAGTAGTAGTAGTAGTAGTAGTATAGTAGTAGTACGTATAGTAGTGCAGTAGTACGTATAGTAGTAGTAGTAGTAGTAGTACGTATAGTAGTAGTAGTAGTAGCAGTAGTAGTAGTAGTACGTATAGTAGTAGTATATATATATGTAGTAGTAGTATAGTAGTAGTATATAGTAGTAGTAGTAGTAGTAGTAGTAGTAGTAGTAGTAGTAGTAGTAGTAGTAGTAGTAGTAGTAGTAGTAGTAGTAGTAGTAGTAGTAGTAGTAGTAGTAGTAGTAGTAGGCGCAGTAGCCATATAAAAATAGTGATGATAATAATGATGATTATTGTTGTTTTTATTATCACTTTTATCTTTATAATTATCATCGTCATCAAGTTTACCTGGGCATTTACTACCGCGGTTACTATCATTTCCCAGAGTTCTATTGAGCCTTCCATGATCAAACCTTGGGAAGTACGCAAGTTAAAAAAAAAGACAGAGAGAGAGCGAGAGAGAGATATGAAAACAACCGCGTTCTCTAAATCCGGTTCAAATAAACTTGAAGAGAAAAGAATGTCGTTTTGCAAGAGAAGTGCGAAGGAGATACGTCCAATTTGCACAAAGACCTTTCTTATGAATTCGCTGCGCCTTTGGGTTTAGGGCTGTCAATGAAAAATCGTGAACATCCAGAGCAAATGAGTGTTGCAACTGAGGAACAGCAAAATGATGGGGAAAGTCCGGCGAATGCACCTCTAAACAAGTGTATGCTGCCAGCGCAAAGGGGGAATTTTACGTCGAATCCCCATATGTTCGTTGAATGGGAATACAGAAATAACGGCCTCTTGATGACTGGTAAGTACTGTAGGTGATTATCATGATGTATTTAGTCATTAGTGTATGTTTCATTGAATTATTTTGGTGTTGATGTATGTATTTTGAAGGATTGTTAGCGGTGCCTGTGTACGATTGATTTTCTGTGTGATGCATTCATTCATTCACTACTGTTATGTAGCAGAGTTATGCAAGCTCGAGCCGGTCACGCATAGACATATTATATGCAGTGTGTAGCCAGAGCAGAGCGGGCATAGATATATAGTGGCAGAACAAACGCCTAACTGTAAGTTAAAGTGACTGTAAGTAACCTTGCTTGACAGGTCTATGTCATTTTTTATTTCACTCATATCACACTCGTACACAGAGTCAGACACCCGGGGGGCAGTCTCAGTATATAATGCATAGACCATAGTGCGTATGTGCCGCGGAGGGGACCCCCATTTTCACACTCAAATTTCTGTTCCAAGGCATAGCATTTTTGCATTGTTGAGAAAAAGAACAATGAAAGCCGCTCCAAGGCATAGCATTTTCTTCTTATCGAGAAAAAAGAAGAGAGAAATCCGCTCCAAAGCTTCGCATATTTTTTCGTTACGCCGCTCCGATCGCATTGAATGAGCTGCAATTTTGGTGAAAAGCGGCTGCAGAGCTCCCCCGGCGGAGGCCGCGCTAGCTGCATCATGCACACATGACCGTTCCATAGGGATGCATATGCACTCACATGCTGGTGATCCGTTCCAAGGACCCCCGTTTTCACAAACATTTGTCTTCCGAAGCCCGTTACGAGGACCCTCCTTTTTACAGTAAGCCCGCTCCAAGGCCCCCGTTTTTTGTCTTGCCCGCGGCACACCCCCACCACTTTTTTGGTTGAGTGCCCCCCCCCCCCCGGGTCAGACAGGAACAACCGTCGTTTCTGGGGAGTCTGTTTTCAACGATCAATTTTATTTTTTTATTTTTCTGCGGGAGAGGTAAAATGGCAGCCATGTGTTGCTGCCCTCTACATTCATTGAGTTATGCTTTTATCAAGGCTCCCCGATTAGAATTTTTCGATATCCTGGCCAATCAATGCGAGTGACAAGATCTGAACGCACTCATAGACAAGCGCAAAGCAGCGGCATGAATCGCGATATATAGCGACTGGAAATAAGTCTGTAACTGTAATGACATCATCCAATATGGCAAACAACGACCAACGAAAGAATGGAGGATGACTATGTTTTGATCATCATTTGAGAGGAATTAGCGGTAACTGCGTACAATATTTCTGAATTCTATATATTTTCTCGCAAGTTGGATGTAATTTTTTTTTACAGTGTGAAATTTTATATACAAAAAACAATCCGAAACGTCGGGTTTCCGCCGAATGTTATATCTTACGTTAACTGCTAATACGTTGTCTTACGTACGGGCCAACAACTCTACAATCTATGTATTGGTGAGTAGAGCCAACGCAGTTCAGCGGAACAACCAAATACAGAGACTGAAGCTTTTGGTCTATCGTACTCACAGCATGCATCAGAGTTCAGACAGACAAATCCAGTACTTGAATTGATCCAGTTGATTGAATTAGATCTAGTGATTGTGCTGTAGCTGCGCCATGCAAATTTAGGCCAAGCCTGTAACTGTAGTGTAAATTTGGATTCCAGGGTCTTAAGTAAGTGGAGACTACATATTTGTCATTAGTGTTGTAACTTGTATTTTGATCTGGATGTGGATGTGATACAGTGCAGGACCGTTAGGTATAATTCACTGGGTTAGCAGAGAGATGTAAGTTTCAGGACTTGGCGTCTTGAGGCAAGAGTAGGCAGGCTGAGATTCTCTCTCATCTTGGTAATTGAACCTGGTTCTCAAGAGCTGTAGTCCCCACTGATGAACTGTACTGCTCTGCACTGTGTTTTCTCCAGACATTGGATATCCTTCTGCAGATAAAGATCCCACGCACATGCACAATATTTCAGGATTGATCTTACTAGTGCAATGTACGCTGTCCGCTTGCAGTTCTCTGGGCATTAATTTAGGTTCCTTCTGAGTAAAGCAAGGACAGAGTTTGCCTTCCTCACAGCTTTGTTGATCTGGGGTGACCACTTCAGATTGTCTGCTAGCGTTACTCTAAAATACGAATGTTGAAATACATGTAGGATAAGTCCACCCCCCAAAAAAAGTTCATTTGAATAAAAAGAAAAGAATCCAACAAGCATAACAGTGAAAATTTCATCAAAATCGGATGTGAAATCAGAAAATTATGACATTGTAAATTTTCGCTTAATTTCACGAAAAAGTTATATGCATATCCTGCTCGGTATACAAATTCTAATATGTCACCCACTCAATATTTCTTTTGTATTTTATTGTATGAAATATTCTAATTTTCTCATTGTCAAGTGAATCAAGGATTAATTCCTACCTGAACATGAGAAATTCAGTCAAATTGGTCCTTATTGTCAAATCTGTAAAAAAAAATTAAATATTGTATAATTCAAACAGTGAAATCAAAAGAAATAGTGAGTGAGGGACATCATCGACCATCCCATTTACTGGGTTGTCCATATCACTGTTTTGTGAAAAATAATTAAAACTTTAAACTGTCATAACTTTCTTATTTTACATCCGATTTTGATGAAATTTTAAACGCTGTGCTAGTTTGATTTTTCTCTATCGATTCAAATCAACATTTTTCTTGGATGGACTTGACCTTTAAGTACGCAGTCATTTATGGTGTAAAGGTATGAGGTTTTGGCATCTGTGCTCATAACTTGGCACTTGTCAGCATTGAATTTGAACCTCATTCCCAAGTGAATGCAGTAAGGTCCTGCTACAGCTTATGATGGCCTCGTTTATATGTGGTGACTTTTCTAAATGTTGTTGATTGTTGTCAATGGTTGTCATCATTTCCAGTTCTAAACTATTGTCATTTAAAGCCAGGTACATGTAGTCTAATGTTAAATGCACATACAGGCTACTATTAGGAAGTGATTGACAACATGTATTACAGATTGCACACAATTAGATCAACATGAGAACTATGCTGCCTGCAACATCCTCTCATCTTACAAGGGCATTTCAAAAGAGTGAACAAAGAGATGGAGGTCTCAAATACATTTTCATTGTCTGTGTTTTCTCTACATGTATACAAGGGACCCCCCCCCCCAAAAAAAAAAAAAAATGATATTAATAGTAAAAGTAAGAAATAAAAAATGAAATAAAAAAATAGAAATGATAATAATCTACCAAAGTTGCTGAATTTTCACATTTCACATCTTAACATTCATGAAATGCCCATGTATTTTCCCTATTTCCTTGAATTTAGTAGAAAAATTATCAATATTAAAAATTAGTTATATTCTTGATTCCAGTTGATGTCACACAGTCACCAGATATACTATTATCATGGATCCTACTAGTTCTAGTAGGATCCATGCTATTATCAATGTCTAGACATGGGACCAGAATAAATGACATACATATATTCTGGCAAAGCAGATAACAATTTCATTCTTTTAGCCTTACAAAGATAAGTCAAGATAACTTTTTGAACCATTGATTTTGAACTTGCCTGTATTGATTTGATTTATAATTATCCTTGCTAAGCCATGGACAAACCTTCATTGTCAAGTTTCTTGTTTTATTTGTGTTCACAGGATACAAAATTGTTGTACCAATCATCCATTTTGGTAGATGTTGAGAGGAAAGATACATGTACTGGAATCAATTCGATTTGAAAGGAAAGCAGCGCACATCATATTGAACCATGAGTAATAATCATCCAATCAGTGACAGCGAATCAGACTTTGATGACTTCCTACCACCAGGGCTTCAGAGCGATGCTTCGTCAGACTCCAACAACTCAGACACGGCCCCAAAATCAAACAGAACTTCATCTATTGATGACAATGAAGAAATTCGCAGCAGGCACAGTTCAAAGACACCTTCATTGCCAGAAGATGAGTATGTTTTTGAAGATAACATAGCTGAATCTACAGAGGACCCTAGCCTGACCCACTCCTTTCTTAGTGTACCAGAAGGTTTGGTACCTGGGATGAGTGGAGGAGATGGATCGAGTAGCAAAGCAACCACCAAAAGGAAGAGGAAGAAGAGTGGAGCTGGAGGGAGTCCAAGGAGGAGGAGGAAAAAGAAAGTGAAAGATGCTAATAAAGGAGGAGATGATGAGGAAGAAGAAGAGGAAGGGGAGGATGGTGATGGATCAGGGAAGAAGAAAAGCAGAGGCAAATCCAAGAGCAAAAATAAACCATCAAACAGGAGGAGAAATATCAAGTAAGAGAATTACTTAACTTGCTTAAAATAAATGTTTATTTCTCCCATATTTCTAAATTATATAGCGCTTTCCATCAGTAATCAGTTTCTCTTCTTGACTAGTATATTAAATTTGATCTCAATTTGCTCAGTTCATATATACAACAAAATGTCTATTAATGTTTTAAAACAGTCATTCAAGTTTAGAAGTTAATTTTGTATTGTTCATATTGACTATTACATAATTGAGTGCTGTAATAGCTTCCTTGACACAGATCTGTGCCCTTGTTGTGTGTTGCATAATGCATACAATTTGTCTTGCATAAGAGAGACTGTTATGTAAGGAACAGTATTCAAGGTAGTCTGTCTAAGTACACAAAGGGTCCAGTGGCAGCTATAGTTAAGCAAAAACATTTTACTTACATGTTGTTGCTAGCCTTTTTTTTGGGGGGGTGGACTTTTATGTCTCAGTTTATTTATTTTCTTCATTAATTTATTCATATATTCATTTATTGTTACATGTACATGTATTATTTTCATTTCTTTATTTTTCAAAACTTTAATCAGGAGTCATTATTATTTATGTTTTTGCATTGTCAATCTGTCTCATACTATTAGATTTTGAAACAATTGTACATGTATGTACTGTAATGTATACGTATGTACATGCAAACAAGGTCAAGTTTGGTCTATCATATATGAAAAATAATAAAGGAACATGTACATTGTAGTGTACATTATTGTGCATACTGTAGGGGAAGGCGGGGTAAGTTGAGCATAGGGGCAAGTTGAGCCACCAGCCCCAGGCCAATAATGAATGAGTCAGACATTGTGGTGGTGTCATGTATTGATGACCCATAGCATAACCCCTTACCCCACCACATTGTTTCCAACTTTGAAACAAAAAGTAGTTTTTTAGAGGGAAAAATATGAATTTCAGCCAAAAAAGTAAAAAAGGGTGTGAAATAGATAAGTGCTTTATAAACACACACGTCTTTAAATATAATAAAGACATGATAACAACATTATTAGTCCAGGTATGGATCTTCATTCTTGTCATAGTCTTTTCTATGATGGATGCATAATAAATGTGTGGATATGAAATTATCGCACTAAGTTCGGACTGGGGTAAGTTGAGCCACACAGCATGGGGCAAGTTGAGCCATGGTAATTCATATGGTAATGTATCTTAAAAAACAAACAAACCATAAAAATCGATTGAAATGCAGGCTGAAAGGAGCAAATTTACATGACTGCTCTTTTCCTTTTACAGGATGTTAGTATTTATAGAGAATTAGCAAGTGAAAAGACTTTAAACAAAAAATTGACATGCTGGTTCTCCCCCATACATTTTGTACATAGTTTTTGTGGCTCAACTTACCCCAGAAGGTGGCTCAAACTTACCCCATATATGGGGCAAGTTGAGTCATTTGACATCGTTTTTTTCAAAGGTCACGATGACTTTCAGTTTGGGGATAGAAAGTTATATATAGGTGGAAAATATTTCAGAAGAATTAAATTTCAAGGCAAGGTACTTATTTCGACAAGATTATTAATCATATCAATTCTAACATGCAAAAAGCAAAAACTGTCACAACTTACCCCGCCTTCCCCTACTAGGTTACTTCATAGATGAGTTGGATGAAAATAAGGAGCCCTTGATTTTCAACTCTTCGCAGCTCATTTTCTAGATAGAATGGTATTTATACATAAATCATTCATTGAAATTATAAGTCATAAGAAATTCTTGGATAGAAAATATGAATATCGATGTTATATACATGTACAGTTATATGCTTGAGCTACAATTTTGGCTAAATTCTTGAACTAACTCAAAATGTGCACTTCTTGTAAACAAGTCAAAATTGATGCAACTATCTCATTACATTTGGATCATAGAACATTCTTGAGAGAGGATCAATTAGATGCTGAAACCTTAGATGCACAAAGAGAAGAAGAGAAGAGAAAACAAAGATTAGAAGAAGAAAGAAAAAGGCGTTTAGATGAACAGAAGATACAGAAATTAGAATCATCTAATGCAATTGGTAAGTTATTGAATTTAATGGGTAATAGAAACTTAAATGTATTGTTTAGGGTATAACTTTCAGTAGGAAAAAAGCCATGAAGAAATAGTTTTAGAAAGAAAATGTGTGGTGTTATGCAACCAGTCGGCATGAGAATTTCAATATTGCTTTGAAAGAAATTGTAGACAAATTTTATTGTGATTTTCCTTACATGGGGATCCCATTGTTGGACACCAGATGAAATTAATATTTCCAATCTTAGATGTATTTGAAAAGTTTCAATATTTTTTCATAATTCCTGATACACATGTCACTCTGCAGTAGAGAAACTACAAGAAGCTGTAGCAACAATATCAGCAGCCATTCCTGCTCTGACTTCATCAGTAAGTCCAGCTCCTGAGCCTGACGTCCCAACTTCTGTAAAAGTTCCTGTTCCTGTTCCGGCCCCTGCAGAGTTTATTGTTGTGGATAGCGGCAGTGATAGCGACAAGGATGCCCATAAAGCCAACAAACAGGGTATGAACTTAACCATCACAGTAGAAATTCTGTAAACAATATTTTGTCGATCTTATAAAGGATAGACATTTTGGGGGAAAGATAAAGGGAAAGACATATGAAAAGAGGGAATAGACTGCTTTCATTTATAGATTGCTCTCATCGACTCACATGAAAGTGGGATGCATCACAGTCCTGCAAAAAAAATTTTCTCCAGATCTGATGGTCTATTACATTTCTTTAAAAGGAAAAAAAAACACAATCGGTTAGTTTAAAATTAATGACCTCGGTGTGACTGATTACCATGAGGTTAACATTTAGCAGGGAATTTCCCTGAAAATGCATAATTGGCAAAAGAAGAAGCAGTCTTAAAGAATGAACAATTTGCGTGATGGGTCATTACCTTATATCCTCGTTCAAAGACACTTCCCTTTTCTATTTCTAAATCAGTCATTTCTTCAATATCCATAAAATAAGTGATGCCAGTGATCGTTGAATTCCTACACTGTAAATTCAACATCCATATGACTCTAGATTTAGCTGTCTGAGACAACTTTGAATGTGCCTGAACATGTCAATACTTTCTTGACATGATTATTCTTTCTTACATGTATATTTGTGAGAATTTGATGTAGATATCAAATGGGGAATCAAATTTTGTTTACATCTGTTTTATCCAAATGTCACAAGCAATAGGAAAATGAATAGTACAAATTATTTCTGTTGATATCAATTCGAATTCTTTGTTGATTATGACAGTTTGTGTAAAACCCATGGATCATATATTCAGCTTTACATACATGTATGTACATCAAACTTTAGTTATACATGTTGTGTTAGAAGAAGTGGTTAAGTGAAAAAGTCACATGATAAGTAGCTGTCAACTGAAAGATACATCTTTGCTGTACAAAAGAGGTACTAGTGAACGTTACATGAGCTTATGTAAGCTAGTTATGAATGCTTCTATCACTTTGTTATTATCAGTCTGGAAGTGAATATGGTTTATAATTCCTGGTTTGTGAAATAAGGATACATTTCAATGAAAGTTTCTTTTTTTAGCATATTTCTCATCTGTCATTGATTGTATTCCAGCAGAGAGAGAGGTAATTACAATCAGTTCCGATGAGGAGGTCACACTCGTCAGCGATGGTAGCGATGATGAAGAGGAGATGGACATGGTCAGCATTGGGATGCATACCAATGATGAAACCAATGTACCTGATATCCAGGGTCGTGTACTGGTCAACGTCAACCATCCTCCAGATGACCCTGACATATACCTCCCTGACCACATTGCCAGAGCAGTCAAGCCTCATCAGGTAGGTATTCCTTGACAATTATCTGAAATGTTTCCCATTTTTCATGTGTAGGTCTAAACAGACATATGTACAAAAACTTTGTTATATGTTTATTATTATTATTTGTTAGGCGTCACCTGTGCCCGGGAAGCGAAAAGCGAGCTGAATCACTGTAACCCGCAGGTCTCTCCTGATATAACGGATTGGGTGGATTGCAGTAGGTTTCTTTAGAGTGATATGAAAATTGAATAATGTGAAGCTACAATGTAAAAAGAAGGATTTGATATCTGATCAGCTGCAGAACAAAGTGACAGATAGGTTTAATACAAGTTAGATAACAAATGAAAAAGAGTCACCATGATTCAATTCACTTTATTCTTTTAGGTACATGTATTACAATAAAAATCAATCATTCTGTTTGTCTGCTGGTTGGTCTGTCATCTTTTCAATTTTGTTTTTAAGTTGTCTCTGAGGTCACTTCATAGATATCCAATTTCTTGTTTGAATGATGCAGTTATCACAGATGGTAAAGTAGTCTTAATATTCAGAGTGGAATGATATTTCTGTAGGGTTCATTCATCATAGATTTCATAATGCCAATCCATTCTCTCTTTGTTTTTGTTTCTTTCAAGGTTGGAGGTATTCGTTTCTTATATGACAATCTTGTGGAATCTCTCCAGAGATTCAAAGCTAGTAGTGGTTTTGGATGCATTCTTGCACACAGTATGGGACTGGGCAAGACACTCCAGGTAAGACAAATGTTAAATCAGCAAAGTGCTTGTTTCATCATACTGGTATTTAGCTCTATATGATTGAAATATAATTCGCATCATGTATTGTCAATAGTATGCATAAATTCTGTAGTTAACAATCTGTTTATTAAGACTAAAATCAGTCTTGGGCCCAATAAACTGTTGTGATACGAAAAATGAATTGTTATTCCAACCCAAGTAAATAATATGTGTTTTGGTATTATTAACATACTTCAGCAGATTTTCATTATAGTTGGCTATATCAGTGAGCAAATCATCTAACCATGTACCCGTGGAACAACAAGCATTTACATTGTACTTTATATATGTTGAAGATACCAGGTGCTGTTTCAGTACTAATTAATTACGGGTTCTCTTTTCTTTGCTCTTTTGGCCATAGTGCATCGCATTCATCAGTATCTTCATGAAGTACACCAAAGCACACACAGTCCTGTGCATTGTACCTATCAATACACTACAGAACTGGCTTGCAGAGTTTGATATGTGGTGTCCAGAGAGACCAAGACATTTTAACATCTTTGTCCTCAATGACATGCACAAGACAACAGCATCAAGGGCAAAGGTCATTGGTAAGGGTTTTCATTTTTACCCATGATACTCCTCCTGGGCCATGTAACACTAATAAGGGTTGCATCTAATTGCAATTATGAAAGAACAATTCTGATTGAACTGTAGACCTTGGTCAGTATTTGGAACAAAACTTTCCATGCAACACTAATTGTGATTGGCCATTGCTATTTAGCAGTTGTTTGTATACCTGTATTAAGGAGCCTTGGGGAGAATTTTATCTGACAAAGTTTGTTTTATCGGAGAGTTACCATAGTAACAAAGCTTCTCAGTTGATCAACCTCTAGGAAAGTTGTCTAATCCAACGACTTGATGGACAAAAATTTTGATGAATTTCTCGCCAGGTATCACTGTTTCATACTCATGAGAATGAAATGATGGGTTTGCTGCAGGCATTATTTTAATTTATAAATTTGTCAACATGGACACGTTCAATAGCCTCAGTCAAAGACCAGATCTATCTCAATAAATTTTAAGGATTTCACTGATATATCAGAGAATGAGACATCATTGGTGATAAAGTGGTAGTTTCCATTACATGTTCATAGTGAATATGAAATTATTTTTATATGTGTGCTGGCTGTTAGAATTTGTATTATTTTGCCATATCTAATCATTCTTCAAATAGGAGCAGCTTTTAACATGTGCAGGTTTAAGAACGGTGTTGGGCTGTTTAACCCTAAAAAGACTGGGGGGGGGGCCTTTTAGGCCCCCCCCTGTACATAAATCGCGATAACTTTTTTGCGCATGAAGCGTTCGCGCCGCCATTTCATGACTTTTTTCTCTTGAGTTTTGCGCAACTTTTGATACCAAATTTGTATACCCCCATGCCGCGGTTGCGGAGTTACGTAACATTTTCTTATCACATGTCACGTAAGAAATTGAAATTTGTATTCGTTTGTGTGTAAAGTATATGGTATTTGAATGAATGTTATACACATTGTTTTCTAACTACATTTTTATTTGTTTCTTTATATATTATGTCACTTGTGAATTCAAGTAGCAGTTCTAGGATATGAAAATAATGAAAAACATTGCATAAAAAATAAAGAAATACATAAGAAATGCAAAATAAAGAAATACATAAGAAATTAAAATCAAAGAAAAACATAAGAAAAGTAATGCAATAAAACATGCCAATTATTGTATTTCTCTACATAACGCATGCGGAGTACTTATTTGCATATTTAGTAATTACTAATTTGCATAAGCATATCTAATAATTCAAGCATGAAACAACACAATTCCATGATAAACAACCTCTTCTCACAGCTGAAAACCTTGAAACAGGAATTTATGGACCGCAATAAGTACCAAAATATGAAAAATTCAATTTTTTGATAAAAATTTGCATATTCACATAATTATGAATATAATTTGCATGAATTATGTGATATCTCTTATGCTTTGTTTTCACCAGCTAGTGTACATGTAACACATCACTTGTTTATCTTCCAAGATTGCTTTGGTTCATTGCAAGAGAGTGTAATGCAATAAAACATGCCAAATGTTGTATTTCTCTACATAACGCATGCAGAGTACTTATTTGCATATTTAGTAATTACTAATTTGCATAAGCATATCTAATAATTCAAGCACGAAATAACACAATTCCATGATAAACAACCTCTTCTTACAGCTGAAAACCTTGAAACGGGAATTTATGGACCGCAATAGGTACCAAAGTATGAAAAATTCTATTTTTTGATAAAAATTTGCATATTCGCATAATTAATTATACATATATTAAAAAATACAATGAATATCAGTATTTTGACTATGTTTTCTTTTAGAGGACATGACAAAGGATGTGTGTGCCAAATTTGGTTGCGATCGGACGACCAACGGCCGAGATCTTAGGGGGGGGCCAAAAGGCCCCCCCCCCCCCAGTTTTTCTAGCCTCCAAAATAGCCCAGTCTATTTAGGGTTAAGTCTCATTTACACATATTCCATTATCTTGACTTCATGTAGTAACCATGTTTCCTTTAAAAAAGATGGTTAGTTTTCAAATCAATGTTCATATTCTTGTAGAAGACAACGCACTGTATAAAATCACATCCTTTATTTGTATCTTTTATCAGCTGAATGGAGGCAGAAAGGAGGTATTCTCCTTATGGGTTATGAGATGTACCGTTTGCTGGCGAGATCCAAGCAAGCCAGCCTTGGACGACCTAAGAAGAAGACCAGCAAATCAGGGAAGTCGTCACCTCAGGTCATTGATATTGATGAAATGGAGGCAGCACAAGAAATGGCAATAGGTAAATTAAATAATTATCACATTACATATATATTTGGCTGTATGGGATTATTTAGAATAATGATGCCACAATATAATGCAAACTCAGTATTAGGGTAGAACTTGAATGGTATTTTTGCATGAGAGAAAATTGTTATTTTTGTAGGTGTTTTGTACTAGACAGTTTACTATTGGTGAGAAAATGTCAACTGGATGAAGTGTATATGGTAGATTTATTTTTAATTTAAAGATACATTTTATTTCTTCATGAAAATTACAAACACATTTCATGTAGTTTTCTTCAAAGCTTGACTTACAATAGTTACATGACCTTACATTTTTTTTATTAATCAATCATAGCATAAATGTTCTTTGATCTTGAAAAATAGTAATTGCCAGTCCAACCTCGGATAAATAATTCCCACTATACTTTCCCAAAGCCTGATATATTTGTATAATGTAGAAAATTAGCTAATATCAAAGATATACTTCTCTACTTGCCACCAATATTTGAGAGTATATCCTTATACAACTGATTTCCTTGTCTTAACATACCTTGCAGATTATGCACATCATAATGGAGTAACCCCTAGCCTCGGTCCTCATTTTCTCTTTAATTCTTAAATCTCTCTGTGAAAAAAAATTGATATCAAAATAAATAGTCATCAGTTTTGTGCTTTAATTAAGGCTCAATTCTTTTGAAGGTAAATGCTAGTTTTGGTAACGATATCAAAATGAGTTCGTACAGAATCCAATGAAATGACCACCAAAGTGTCTGTTTATATAAATAAAATGCATGTGCCAAAGGATTCTGGAAGAAATAGTGTAATTGCTGAGAAATTAGCAAATAAGCACAGGATTCGGGTAGAGCGTCGGGCCCGACGCTCTAAGCAATAATTATACATTGTCCCACGTGCGCTTATCTGTGTTGGGGATCTTTGGCGTGAACATTTTTCAGCGTAGATTTCAAGATTTCACAAAGTTCAGTTAATGTAACTGTACCAGATCTAGATCCTCGATGATATACTGACAATTAAGCCTTGTTTTACAGACTTTCTCATGAAATCAGTGTTTACTGCAACTACTGGAATTTCTCTTTAAATTTGTCATCAAGACTTATTATTGATTTTAGTTTGATTATTGTTGCCTTTGAGCTGGTTGGTTTAATACAAATGATGTGTTTTGTTTGTTAGATATGAAGGCAGCATTGTGTAATCCAGGACCTGACATGGTTGTTTGTGATGAAGGTCATCGGATCAAGAACAGTCATGCTGGTATCTCACAGGCTTTAAAGAACATCAGAACAAGGTTTGTACACATAAACTTACACGTAACAGATGAGGGGTGGCACTGGGGTAATTTGATTGGAGGGGGTGGCCTAGAGGTGACTTCATAACCAAGCACACTTTATTTTATTACTTTCACTTTCTTCTCCTTTCTTTGTTCTTTTATTAATTTTTCTCACCTTTCTAGCTTTTATCTTACTACTTGAAAAATAAGGTGACATTGCTGCAATTAAATTCTTGCTTTATGTAATTGATAACTTTGTACCAATTTTATTCTTCCATGCCTTTACACATAATTGTTTGAAATGTAAAAGAATTACCGTCATTGGCAAATATGACCTTTTACTTTTAAAATGATTTGTTCTATTAGTGAACAATTTCAATTTTTCTAAGACTTATGATTACCTCCTCTAAACCACTACAGAATCAGCATAATTATCATATTTCAAACTTTTTTTCCTAAACTCTTGCAGACGGAGAGTGGTTTTGACTGGCTATCCTTTGCAGAACAATCTCCTGGAGTACTGGTGTATGGTGGACTTCGTCAGGCCTAACTTTCTGGGTACTCGTCATGAGTTTGCTAATCTCTTTGAGAGGCCTATTTCTAACGGACAGTGTATAGACAGTACACCTTATGTAAGTCACCTTGAATTGTATCTAGACATTCATTTTTATTTACTTCAGATTCATGTATATTTATTTCAACTATGTAAAATGGTAGTTGAGTTTATATTGGTAAGGAATGAAAAGACGATACAGGATTTTTTTTCTTTCATTTCATACTAGTTACGGACTTATTTAAGCAGTAAAGTGTATTGTCTGCATATGATAAGCAGCTCGGATGCTACACAATGGATATAGGATGGAAGTATAGAATCATGTACATTGGAATTAACTTAATAGTAAATTCTTGGGTTTGAAAAAAATAATGCTTACTGATATTTCTGAAACCACTGCTTGCCTGTTTTTATGCTTTTAAACTATATAATGTAATAAACACTGAATTGTCCTACGATCGAATGAAATATATGGAAACAGATAGAGCTTCAAAATGAAGATGGTAGGGAATGTAATGAAAAAAAAATTGTTTTTTGACCCAGCTTTCTATTATGGTATTAAAAGCACACTATAATTTAGAAGGAAGAAGAGGAAAGGGATTAGATGAGAATTTTCATTTGCAAATGATAAATATGTATGGCCATTAGATCCATAAACAGAGGTTAGAAATTCTTATCTTGCAAAATACACATTCAATACAAGAGATTAAATTTCTTGTGCTATCGTTTGCGATCATTTGGTCACAATGTATGTTGCACACTATCGCAACGGGCACCACCAATTGTGAAAGGGGCTTTACAAGGTCAGCAATGCTCTCATTTTACCCCTGTCAACAGGATGTGCGATTGATGCGGTATCGAGCCCATGTCCTTCACAGTCTCTTAGGTGGCTTCGTCCAACGTCGAGGCTTCAATGTTCTCCTTTCTACACTACCACCAAAGGAAGAACATGTGATCATGGTTCGTCTAACATCATTCCAACGAGGCCTTTATATCCGTTTCATGCAGTGCTTCACAGAGGCCGGTGCTGGGGGCTGGTGCTCATCAAATCCTCTAAAAGCATTCTCTGTGGGCTGCAAGGTGTGTAGATTTCATTTCATTTGCTCAAAAACTCTTGTTTTAATACTAGTAATGATTCACATCAGCCACCATAATACTCCAAGTTAGTGTCCTATGATAAAAATTCCATAGTATCCATACTATTCCTTTAATTCATAGTGTATGCACATTCTCAACTTCCCAAGGACTATTTTAGACGGGTGCTAAGAAAATGAAATTGATCCTTCTGGATGGACTTTTATAAACCTGGATAGAAAAGGGAATGTTGATAAAGGCCATAACAAAAGAAGATTAAGTACATACAAACTTCAAATGAAGAAGTGGAAGAATAACTTGTTTCATTTAATGTGGCAATTCATGAACAATTCAAATTTATTCATGGTTTCATGCTGGTACATAAATACCATCAAATACAACAGGTTGTGCTCTACTTTTTTCATTACTTCCTAAGCGGAAGTTTCTATGCGTTCACATTTTATACAAAGTCATACAAATTTCTTACTTTGATTGCATTCATCTTAGATCTGGAACCATCCAGACATTCTTGGTGATCTGTTGAGTGAAAGAGATAGTGTAGCAGAAGACCTGGATGCTGATCTAGATTTACCTGAAGTTCAGGCAAAGTAAGTTACATGTACATGTATCTCCAATGGCGGATTTTTTTAAAGGTTTAACCAATAACTATTGATCAAAAGCTTTTTTTAAGTCATATAAATTACGTGAGAAGAAAGAGTACACAATTTTTGTCTCACCTGCAGAGTGAGACTATAGGCGCCGCTTTTCCGACGGCGGCGGCGGCGTCAACATCAAATCTTAACCTGAGGTTAAGTTTTTGAAATGACATCATAACTTAGAAAGTACATGGACCTAGTTCATGAAACTTGGCCATAAGGTTAATCAAGTATTACTGAACATCCTAGTAGAGTTTCATGTCACATGACCAAGGTCAAAGGTCATTTAGGGTCAATGAACTTATACCATGTTGGAGGAATCAACATCAAAATCTTAACCTGAGGTTAAGTTTTTGAAATGACGTCATAACTTATATGGACCTAGTTCATTTAGGGTCAATGAACTTTGGCCGAATTGGGGGTATCTGTTGAATTCCCATCATAACTTTGAAAGTTTATGGATCTGATTCATGAAACTTGGACATTAGAGTAATCAAGTATCACTGAACATCCTGTGCACATTTCAGGTCACATGACCAAGGTCAAAGGTCAATGAACATTGGCCGAATTGGGTGTATCTGTTGAATTACCATCATAACTTTGAAAGTTTATGGATCTGATTCATGAAACTTGGACATAAGAGTAATCAAGTATCACTGAACATCCTGTGCGAGTTTCAGGTCACATGATCAAGGTCAAAGGTCATGTAAGGTCAATGAACTTTGGCCATGTTGGGGTTTTTTGTTGAATAACCGTCATATCTCTGTAAGTTTATTGGTCTTATTTATAAAAAGTGGACATAATAGTAACCATGTATCACTGAACATCTTGTGCGAGTTAGAGTAGTTTTCAAAGTCAGCACTGCTGCTATATTGAACTGTGTGATGCAGGTGAGATGGCCAGAGGCATTCCACTTGTTCACTTTCTGTGTCAAATTGTTATAAGTATTTTCTATTTAATACTAAAAAATGAAAGAACTACTTCTGAAATCCACCAAACTGATACTTAACTGTATGTTGTTTGATATTGTGTGTTTTTCATGTTTAGTAAGTCTTGCTTGCGCTTTCAACAAATGTTCAAACCTCAACTAATTTGGTTTATCAACATGACCATGAGTTACAAGATAATCCACTTTACACTGGTACTTTTGAGTAATGGATTAAAGATTACCAGTCTGACCACACCAATATTGTGCAATGGTGACAAAGAGAAGATTATAGCTCTATAGAATTTAGTCAGTTGTCTACTGACACTGGGTAATCTTTAAACAAAGACTTTATGGGAATTACAGGGGTAGTCAAAGTGTTAGGCACACTTTGTTCAAGAATTTGACAAAGGTCTAATAAAAAGAAATCAAAGACATCAAGGAATGATTTATTGGTGCTCTTTAATTTTATAGGGCAAAGAAAAATACCCTTTTTCAGATAAACAAAAATATTAATGACTATATTGACAAAAATACATGGTTGTCAAAGAGTTCTAATTAAAAGAAAAGAATAACACAATAGATTTGGTGGGTTTTGTTTGACTAATTTAAAATCTGCCTAATTAAATAGGATTCATGTTATGTTTGTGTAGGTGTACAGGTAAGCAGAAAGGAGTCAAGAAACCAGCTGAGGACCGGAGTCCTAGAAGGGGTGAAGGATCATCATCTGGGGGTTATGTTGACAAGGTCCAACAAATCATCTCATTTGAATGGGTAAGTGAAAACAATTTATCCTAAAAAAGGAATACATGGTGCACTGTGGAGCCACTGATTTTTCCTTTGCCATAAAAAACCTTCAGAAGTTAAGTAATGGTAACCAAGTTCCCTAGATTGTTTAAAATTAATGAGGTATCATGAATTTATTTAGTATCTTTTTTTACACATTGGATTATTTCCATCACATTGAAATCTCCTCCAATCACAGTAATATATACTTTTTTTCTCCTGTGCATTGTTATGTAAATATCACATTATTACATGGATATTCTAACACTTATTGTGTAATACCGTTTTATTATCATTCATAATATAGATTGAAAATGGAATGTAATGTTAGTTCATCAAATTAATTCAAAAGGATTTGCTAAGTCAATTTAAGCACACAAAATTTTGGTGAACGTTTTTATGAATATCTGGAAAGTGATTTGAGTGTTACCACAATTCAATCTTATCTTTATTTCATCATATAATTTTATGCTTGTTTAGGCAAGAGACATCATGAAGAACTACACCAAAGATAAACTCTGCAGCGGAGGAAAGATCATCCTTCTCTTCCACATTCTTGAAGAGTCAATCCGTCTCGGAGATAAGATCCTTGTATTCAGTCAGAGTCTTAGCTGCCTATCTCTCATTGAGAAGTTCCTTGCCAAGTCCACCATCCCTCAACCACCTAACCCACCTCCACTCATGCCTAGGGAATGGGTCCGTAACAAGACGTACTTCAGTAAGTTTTTTTTTTTAAGCAGTCATCGATGTTGGATGTTTGATTGCTGTTGTTATTTGGGCTGATGATTGAGATGGTGTCTATTCAGATAATGTTTATGTTGAAATGATTATGATGATGATGTTGATGTTGATGATGATGATGATGATTATGATTATGATGAAGATTATGATTATTATTATGACTATGATGATGACGTTGATGAGGATGGTGACAATGATGGTGATGATGATGATGATTATGATGATGATTATGGTGATGATGTGATATGATGATGACGATGATTGTGATGGTAATGGTGATAGTGGCGATGATGATGTTCCTACACAACAATAAGGGATTATTGTATGGTGAAGAGCTGTGGTTCAGAAATACAAATTTTTATGATGTACTTTGTCTTGATTTGCAGGACTTGATGGAAGCACAGCTGTATCTGAGAGAGAGAAGATGATTAATCGATTCAACTCACCTGATAATAAAACAATCATGCTATTTCTTCTCTCAACAAAGTAAGTTAATGTTAGTCTAGTGAGAAAATAAACTTTTGTTAATCTTTAAAATATAAATTACATCCTTAACATTTACATCCTTCAGTTTATTTTATGGTTATTGTGTGTGTGTCCTACATGAACCATTATTATATTTTTAGTTTGAAAAGGCAAAGAAAAGCTTACCTAAAAGATAGTTAGGATGAGAGTTAATTCACATTGGGGCAAGACCCATGTGAAAGATTCCTTACAATTATAACAGGATTTCCTATGTATTGTATTTGCACTTGAGAGTAGGAGGATAAAGGGTACATTGATTTTGTTTAGTTTCTTTGTAATCTGCCCCATCAGGATGTATTGATTTCCTTTTGCCACCAATTGAGTGAAGAGCTCAAGGCCGTTGTGAATATCTGATATGCAAATGGATGAACAGTTCTAGAGAATAACACACATGAGTGAATGACTATTTCCATGGTAAAGGGACATCATGGCACAATAGGGAAATGACTTTCCAACAATGTGAATCAAACACCCATTATTATGTGGAATCAGATAACAATACGTGCGAAAAATGATTTTATAATTTATAAACTCTCTTAACAGATCATCATTCTTTAAACAATGCTTGCAGTTACAGCCTATGCCTATAATTTTATACATTTGCACTGCCTTTCACCATCTGCAGAAAATACTTTGTCCAAAGATTCAATGACCAAAATATATTTCATGGCCATATACAACATTAATTCAGGTTAGACTCATTCTTATAATACTAATCTATATTATTATGACCTCCACCTGTCCATTCTTTATTCTTGATAGAGCTGGATGTTTAGGAATCAATTTGATTGGTGCTAATCGAGTGGTTGTCATGGATGCATCATGGAACCCATGTCATGATGCTCAGGCAGTATGCAGAGTCTATCGGTATGGACAGACTAAGAAATGCCATGTCTATAGGCTGGTATCGGACCAAACGCTGGAAAAGAAGATCTATGATAGACAGATCTCTAAGAAAGGAATGTCTGGTAAGTCCATGATTTTATTTTCACTCTTATGATTCCACTGGTTATATACAAGTAGGTATGGTGGTTGAATATTTTCTAGGGGCCTTTTCATAGTGCTGTTAATGAATCACGCACAAATTTGCAAACAAATTAAACATGTTCTAGTGATAAATCATTCTTGATCATTTTAATTTCCATCTGTTCAATTTGAAATGTTATATGTAGATTGAAATAATTATCAAAAGTGTTGCACTGCAAAGTCCATTGATTGTAATAATTGGATTTATATTATTGAATCATTCTGATAAAGTAACAAAATTTCATGAAAATATTGTCTCAACCATATTTGGCCTGCAGCCCACACCTCCAGGATATTTTATCCAGAAAACACACAGATAGATAAGGTACACTCTGCATCCATGCCAGTGACCGGCATTTCACTACCCAAAATAGAATAAGATTAGAATGATGTCAATTTCACATTTTTTTTGTTTTAGATCGAGTGGTTGATGAGATGAATCCAGAGATGAACCTCACCAAGAAAGAAGTAGAATCCCTCCTGGAGTTTGATGAGACAGACATGCCGTTTGAAGACTTCAGCCACCTAGCTACAGATATGGAAGACCCAGTCTTGCAAAGTCTTGTGCAGAAACACAGTAATTGCATGACAAAGGTAGGGTTTAATGCCAAATTGAGATAGAAGTATCTTTAGTTTTTTTAAGTCACTGAAAACAAAGCTTGAAAGAGAACAATTTATGTGTATATTAAGTTAGTTTTTTTCTTCAAATTATCGCTTACATTAAAAATCATGTTAACCTTAGGCAAGGAGAGTAACATGGGCAAAAAGCATAAAAAGACCATGATCATTGACTTACATGTATACTGAACTTAGTCAATATTGTGGCAATGTGCTGAAATTCCTTTCAGTAGAAGGCCTAGACATACAGGAGAAGTGCAGTATCTAATATTGATGAACTCAAAGTAAGAATGTTAAGAACATGGGTTTTTTTGGTAAACAAGAGAACCTTGTGAAATATTGACCCTTATTGTGCTAGTACTGTTACCCTTGCACCAGGTGTATGGCATGGTACTTGTGTAAAGTACTCTATATCTTTACCAATTTACCAATACTGAACAAAGACTGTGCAGAGCTGTGGCAATTAGGTGTAAAATCATCATTCATCCATTAATAAAATTGGGTTGTGTGCTATCCTGACCCACACAGGCACCATTTACTACCGAGTCTCTTTTGTGGGATCGAAAGGACATGAAGCTAACCAGAGCAGAGAAGATGCAGGCCAAGAAGAGTTATGAGGAAGAGAAGAAGTTGAATCTCTCTTACTCCAGACCGTCATATGCAGCTTTCTATCCCAAGGGATCTGGACCTGGGGGCTTGTCAATGCCTCCTGCAGCCAAAGGAATTCCCAATATGAATTTCAACACTGGACCTGCCTACCCATTCTTGTAAGTTCATGACCTGGTTTTGTATTTGAACTTAACCATATTTGAATATGACCATATTTGTGTTTTACTTTGAGCCGACCAATTTTTTTTCAAATGGTCCATTATTTAAAATTTTTCTCCATTTAGGTCAGTATTGAGAATAGTCATATAACATTTCAACAAAGCTAAACTGGAATGAAATAAGCAATGTGTCATAAAGAGGTTTCATATTCAAGATCTGTACATGTATATTAAAACATAAAGAGTAAAAGTTCAATCTGTATATGATATTCCTTGTGAACTCTAGGCCATCACTGAATAAGCCATTGCAGCGACCTGTTGCCAATGTGAGACCAATCCAATCCACTCCTGTACCTAGACAGCCACCAACACCTCTTGAGGTCACCCAGAAGAGAATCAGAGATCTTAAGAATGCGGGTGTTACCCTGCAACGCATTGTGGCAACAACAAGTAAGTTCAAGTATTCAGTTTCATAAAGCCAGGTGTTCATCAACAAAAGTGCAATGCCACTTCCTAGGATGAGCTCTGTAGAAAATATGATTGTTGCAAAGTTTGCAGCATGTTTATTTTTATTTTTTTATTAATCAAGTTGAATTCATTGTAAAAAAAAGTATAAAAATATAATACATAGAAAATTTTAGATTAAAAAGAAATATGTATGAATGAGGTGGCGATATGTGTAATTGCAATTTAATGAAATAATTTTCCACTTTTCTCCCAACAGATATCATGTTGCCAGGTGCCAATACATCTACAGATTCTGGTTCCATGATCAGAGCAGGTGATGCAGTTACATTCATTAAGACCAAAAAAGGCATCTACCTACGAACGCATGAAGGTAAGATCCTGGCTGTTAGAGGTCCCAATGCAGGACCAGGATCCCTTGGAGCAGTGGCACAGGGAGCCTTCCCTGATGCTACACCATCAGACATGGGTATGGGTTCAGGGGGAGATGCAGGAGTTGGTGTTGATGGAGAAGGAACCAGTACTCAAGGTATGCCTTCAAACCTTGCCAATACTCAGCTGGGACAGCTGTTATCGCAGAATGACCCACCTAGACAGCAGAACAACAGTCTAAGCAACCCGCCTCTCTCTATTCCTACTGAAATCAAACCAAACATGTCGATGGCAGGTATGTCTGCTACCTCTGGTATGTTCCCCTTTGCAATGTCACAGTCAAGTAATCAGACCCCTTCAAACTTTGGTCAAACATTGTCATTATCGTCCATGGCTAACATGGGTTATAGGACCTCTATGGGGTCATTCCCTCCATACAGCTCTCCTTATACATCTTCCTACACCCTTGGGAACACATCTACTCTCACCATGGCTACGGATACTGTCATGCATCCATCATCCACAGAGACATCATCTGCAATCTCATCAGCTGGGATGTCCACTACAGCACCCCAGTCTTTAGCAATCTCTCAGCCCTTATCTTCTCACGGTATGCATTCTGCAAGCCTCCCTGATACACCATCTTCCTTCCCTGACCTCTACCAGGATTCCTCTCCAAGCCCCAGCCTCAGCTATCCATCATTTGGCGATGAATATTCCAATACCAGTCAAGGCCCTATGGAATCCAACCAGGCATCAATGTCTTCAAACATGGAGACGTCCACGCCTGGGAACCAAAATTCACAAGGTTTTGGATCAAGAATAAATGAACCAATCTCCACACCTTCCCCTGTTGACAAAAGCAGCCTGTTGCCCATTGCACCTAGTGTATCAAATGCAGGTTCATTCCAAACCACTGGGAATTCATTATCCGAAGGCAACCGGGTGGACCATTTATCTGACCTGGTGTCCCCATCTCCTGCAATGAGAGGTGCCCAGAGTGTAAACCTCCCCTCATCTCTGCCGTATCCTCAGATGGACATGAATTACTCATACCCACCCTTGAGTAGGACCAGCAGTGGACCGTCTAATGGTTCTATGGATTCTAGTCCTTCCCTGATGGACGATGGCTCAGACATTTCTAATCTTTCTAAATTTGTGGATTCCACCTTCCCCAATCTCATGCCCTTTTCAGGATCTCTCAATCCTGATGGGGATTCTAGCAGCAGATCAGCTATGTCCTAAAGAAAGTGGATATGATTATGAGAATTTCTTTTAGAGAGACATGTGCAATTTGTTAATGAAAGATAATTCTGTTGTGACCAGCTTTCATAAAAAGTAAGAAACATTAGTTGATCAATGTGCAAATATTTGTAATTAGTGTACAGAAGTAAATGAGATGTTAGTAGTTGAGCCAGAATGTACAAAATACAATATCTGTTCTCGTTTTCTGTATATTATAAGATTAATACTGTGTACTTTTGCTTTTGTAAAGCAAGCCAGTGAATCATACAAGATAGTCGGGTCAAGATAACCTTTATTCTGTTTCATTTCTACCAAATGACAAGCTCTGTTGTTTTTTTTTTAATGTATGACAGGTAGCTAAAAAAGAAGTGTCTCTAGTATAATCGACATTTATGACAAAAAAAATCACAGCTCTTACGATTTTCAAGTTGTATTAAGACCTCTTATTCATGCTCATTAAGCAATTTTGAACCAAACTCAGAAATATGTACTAGATAGTAAAATTGGTTAAGCTTTTAAACTTAATATCTTCTCCTCATTTGTACAGTACTTATGTGAGTGAAAGATTTTTTTATTCAATCTTGAAGTATTATCTAAATTTGATATTTCTATTCTCCATTGCAAAATTTTATATTTTCCATAGTTTCATGTGTACCAAGGTGGATATGTATATATGTTGAGCCAAGCAGTTATTCAATACAGAAAAAGCTTACATAATTTGTAAGAAAAGTACATTGATATATAATCTATATTTCAGTTAAGAAGTTGTAAACAAAAGGAAATGCAACCATTCTAGCAAACTCTACAGAGTCTGAAGTAGACAAGTGAGAGTTTAAATGAGTTTCTTAAATGAAGATATCACGATGGTTGGATTCGACCTTTTATTATCAAATTATTTGATTCTTTAACATTATCCAGTGTATTCATATATGGTTGTTACACAGATCTATCACAACATAATATACTGCTATTGCCTTTACTGGCCTGAATTATAAAAGAGCAAATTCTGTACAAGTGTTTCATTAGATATATGAGCTTATAGATGTATGAGCTTTTTTTCATTCATATTTTCGAGGTTATGTATATTTCAATCATATTGATGGTTGTCTAAAAAAAAACTTTATTGGAATCATATTTACATGTTTGATGGAAGCATAGATGCACATATAGTGCTTTATAAATTTCTCACGATGTGTGCAGATTGCAAGCTCTTTGTGCAAGAATATTTCTTTCCATGAATGGTGTTATACACTGTATGCCTCCGCCCACAGTACAGTGTAGGCAGTTGCGGGACAATGAGGTCCAAGGCTGCGATATTCATTGTATACTTAAAAAAAAAAAATTTCAGAATTATTTGAAGAACCCTTTGGTAGATAATTTCAAATTTTGCTCATATATGATTAGATTTTGTTTGTCACAAGGTCAACCATCAAAAGATGAAGGTCACAGAGGTCATTGTTTAAAACTTTAGAAGTTATAGAGGTGTGGAATATATTCTCAGTTTGACAATGGCAGGGGCATAATTTTGACTGTTCCGTCTAGAATCCATCTAGTTTTAGCCTCAATTGCGTCTCGCCTGATATTCTATTTTTATTTTTTATTTGTGTGTTCTATCATCCACTTGTCTTTATGAATTCACTTTAAGATCCAGGTTTTAAAGCATTGACGAGACAGTTGTCCTTTTCTATTTTTCTTGATATATCTTGTTTTTGCCGAAAGCCTGACTGAAGTTAACTCTGAAATATATTTCTATTTGTTTTCTTATTTCTTAAACTATGTTTCATTTTTAATTAATTTACCAAATATGACTGTATTCTTGTTTTCCCAAGAACATTTAAAATGTCCAGATGATAGTCAAGTTTGAAGGGTATTGATGTATTCATCATCAGATTTGGCTTACCTTAATGTGTCTTGGTTTGGAAATTTTTCTGCTTCCGTTACTTGTTTACATTATTTTCTGTAGTTAAGTTGAACTTTGAATTTCAAAATGAGTTACATTTTTTCCCCTCATTGTGCTTGAGACCAGATAGACAATAAACACAGGTAAATGTTTGTTATGAATGCCCCGTCCCCTCTGTAGAAAACCCTCATTCCCTTTGAGTTTTGGATAAGTATAAAGGACCAAATGAGAGTTGTTTGTCATGCATGTAAATTGAAACACAGTACCTCCATGAAGAGTATGGGGGTTCTAAGTGCTTACCTTGCCATGTTGAATCTGACAACAGTCATGTAAGAATTCGCATTCAATAACCTACCATTTTAAGCTTATACATGTACAGTTTCTACCCTTAATAATTTTTTTTTATACGAGTTTTGAGATGAAAATATTCCTTGAATTTATCAAAAGCATTCTCAGAATTTGGAGGTAGATGTAGCAAGTTTGTCGATAAACTTTTGGAAAAAATTACTTAATCATTTTCTTTTCCTTTAGATGTTGCAAATGTTTTAAAGTGAATTCTCATCAAATTTATTATGTTGCTTACTAACCAAATCTACTTTTTTTTGCACAATGCCCTTATCCTTCCCAGTCCAGATGCCTTACATGTAGCAGTTAAAGGTGATCAAGTATCTCCCTTGTTAATTGGTTTGAAATTATGATCTTGAAAACCATTGAAGAATAGTTTGGATTGGAACTGTTCGCTAATGTTAGTTAAAGGACAAGTCAACCCCAACAAAAACTTGATTTGAATAAAAAGAGAAAAAGTCGACAAGCATAATACTGAAAATTTCATCAAAATCGGATGTAAAATAAGAAAGTTATGACATTTCAAAATTTCGCTTCATTTCACAAAAACAGTTATATGAACGAGCCAGCTACATCCAAATGAGAGTCGATGATGTCATTCACTCACTATTTCTTTTGTTTTCCATTGTTTGAAATATGAAATATTTTGATTTTCTCGTCATTGTCATGTGAAATGAAGTTTCACTCCTCCCTGAACACGTGGAATTCCATTATTTTAACATTTTGTGCTTCAGGCAAGGAGGTCCTTATCGTCAAATTCGTAAAAATTGAAATATTGTATAATTCAAACAATAAAAAACAAAGAAATAGTGAGTGACATCATCAACTCTCTCATTTGGATGTAACTGGCTCGTTCATATAACTATTTTGTTAAACATAAGCGAAACTTTGAAATGTCATAATTTTCTTATTTTACATCGGATTTTGATGAAATCTTCAGCATTGTGTTTGTCTGATTTTTCTCTATTGATTCAAATCAACATTTTTCTGAGGTGGACTTGACCTTTAATTGAAAACGGCATCTTGACCTTTAATTGAATCAGCAGTTCTATCCCCACAAATAAAAACCCACATTAAATACAGGTGGCTCTGCTCAAGTTGAATCTCTTGGTGAATTTCAACTAAGAAGTAAATAAGACATTGTTTGCATATTCTGGGGGGTGTTTTAGAAGGATTTAAGTATGAATAGACTCCTACTTTAATGCCTAGTTGCATGCTGTATATAAGTCATGACTGTATTGGTCAGACCTTGCGAAGAGGACATACACTACTGCGTATTGATCAATGAGATTGTGCGTTGCATATCATGTACATGTACGTGTCGACTTGTATATGCGACTCTTAAGTCATACGTAAGGCTTTGTGAAACTCCCCCTGGGTGGTGTTTCATAAAGCTGTTCATAAAGTTACGCACAACTTTACGAACGACTGGAACATGTTCTTATACATAAGTCAGCTACATAGGGATATATCATATAGCACAAGAAAGGGTCACCAGTCGTGCGTAAAGTCATTCTTAACTTACAAACAGCTTTATGAAACGGGTCCCTGGTCTGAAAAAATGTTCAAGTGAGGTGATTACATAACTTCTAGTAGGTTGACTTCATCAGAGCCTAACAAATGAATTCAGACTCACAAAAGAATACCTCTTCATAGGTCTAGTTCATTGCTTCAAATATACCAGTTTCTGGTAAAAAAAATCATACAACTCCTAAAACAAGTTTCTGATTTAGATTTTGGTAAAAATAAAACCCTTATTAATTTCGTAATTTGTTTCCAACTATTTTTGTTAGAATTTTTATTTTTTATGATTACAAACCAATGACTTCAGATGTAAATAATCATACACATGTAGAATTATGCATTCATATGTATAACTCTTTTTTTTGGCTAAATTATTGGTAGGTGAATATTGTTATTGTGAAAGAATGTTTGTTTTCTGTAATGCTTTTTGATTCAAAGGAGGAAAACTTTTATGAATAAATTATTCCTTTTTCACAAGATATATCACTTTTATTTAGCGTCACATATTTTAATTTGTCTTCAGTGTTTGTCTCTCATTTCAATGTAAGGCCTAAATAACTCCAGCACCACGTTGAATTGAATAAATCAGAGAAAGCCGAAGCAAACATAATACCGAGAACTTATCAAAACTGGATGTAAAATTTACACATTTTATTTTTTGGGGGTATTTTATAGAGTTGCTCAAGTTCTATTCACATTATGGGGATATGTCAACGAGGGATCTGATGATGTCACAATGTTTTATATATGAAATATGAATATATTTTTCATCAAAATACAACAAACCTCTTAGAATATATAAAATCACCATTATTATAATTTATGGGGACTTAAATCCCCATAGGGAATAATGATTTGTTTTTGGTATCGTTCTAGATGGACAATAAATTTCACTGATCTTTGATCTTAGCTTCATCATTGAATGTTTAAAAAAAATAAACAAATATAAACAAAACAAATAGTGACATCAAGCCCTTCATATGAAGACCAGTCATGATGTGAATCAATTTTGTTTATTGAAATGAAAAAAAATGGTATTTCACTTCTCTTCTTCTATTCTTAGTGCTTTGTTATTAAAATCGAATTGCTGCTATGGTGAATTTAATTATGGCTGTGAATTCAATTTTTATATATTTATCAGAAAAAACAACCCGAAATGAATACATAAATGAGAAGGCAGTAAATTAGTGATGTATGTGATAATTTCATAAAATGTTTTATTTAACAACCCCAACAGGTACTCTGTACAACTTCATGACATAACAATTGCAATGTCACATGAATCATTGGACTTCATTTAATATAACCATCTCTCAGACATGATAAATAAGAAAAACAAAAAAACGTTAACATCTATAAGTGAGATACAACTGATAAAAGAAGTTGAAAATGTCATAAAAATTGTATCTATATATGAAATTTGGAGGTGTCTCTTCCCCCCCCCCCCCCACAGCAGCACTGAAGATAATGATGAATTTCCATAACGGTTTTAGCTGCTTGGTTTGTTGTGTGGTGTCGGCACATTGACATGGTTGATGACCTGATTTGAGAGTTTCATAAGATATTGTACATTCTTTTCAATCCTTACTGGTATGTTGAAGCCAAAATCATTTCATGTGCATCTGAGACCAAGTGCATAATGATTGAGTGTTCAGTTCATTTGAACACTTGTTGCATATAATGATCAATGCAATTATCTTCAAAATCATTCTGACTACAATTACTATGCTTTGTGTTACAGGCCAAGAGCTGCATCATACTATCAAAGCATCACCACCATGAAATTCAATAAGGGACGATGCCAGAATATATTAAGGGGGGGGGGCAATTGAATATAACAAGTGTATTTTATAGTAACACATCACAGATCTGTTTTCTTATAGTTTTTCTTATCCTTTTCTTTTTCCTCCTCTCTTTTCTCCTTTATCATGTTTTTCCCTTTAATGACTGCATTAAAGGACAGGGGAGGTGGCCTCCCCTGTGCACACCCCCCCCCCCTGTAGCATTGTCCCTGAATTTCATAGTAAATCTGCTTGTAATGCATGATCTTAGTTACATGCAACCACATGGAGTCTTGACAGACAATACCCCACTAGACAGTTGATGTTTACCATGCAAATGACATACAGACATTAAAAGTACATGTACAATATGTGTAAAAGCCTACACACATTTATTAAAATACTGTGTAAAATGGTCTATGCATGACTCAGTAGTAGTAATGCAAAATAGACACTTTTGACCTGGTGCTCCTTAACACCGGTGGATTGCAAATATGACAGAAAAATGATTGGTTCCTGGTCGGTGTTTGATCAAATCATTTAAGCAAATGCTACAATGATCTTGATTCAGATTGTCCGCAGCATTTGAAGGATTGTAAACCTTTGTGTCACATAGCCAACAATTCAATTTGGGAAAGTAAACAACTGTTTTCGGTCAATCATAAGAAGAATGTCTTTAAGAACTCCAAATTAAGGTTTCCATCCTTTTTTTTCTATATCCCCAATGTCTATTTCTACTCAGCAAGAACCCCATTGCAGCTTAGCCCTGTGCTAAAGGAGATATACCAACAAGTCACTATTACTTTTACTATAAAAGAGGAATTTCCTGCTCATATACTGAGGCACCACTTAGACCAAGAAGGAATCACTGACATTATCAGGCCTATCTTTCAATTAATTTGACCCATCTCGCCTCTCACTGAGTGACTTATAGCTCTATGTATATTTCTTTGCAAAGAAAACAAACACCCTCATAAAATATCTTTCATGCCATCATCTTTACATCCCATTGCACAATGGAGAGTCGTTGATTTAATCAATGGATGATTCTCTTTTCTCAATACCAGGTTTTCAAATGTAATCTAAACCACCCCATTGCCACCTAGCTTCAGAATACATTGAAGTGCATACCCTAGCTATACCATTATGATGTACAATGCTAGAGTAAAATTTGAAGCTACAGACAGATGTTTACCTTCTGGTTACGTCATTTTCGTAATAGTTAATGCGGATGTCTTTTGAAAAAGAAATAGTTTAGAAATAAGAAGATAGGATGTCAGACTGGAATGCTAGCTTTTCTGCAGTTATTCATATGAACAATTTTTGGAAGCCCAGCATCTTTTTTTTTCACTCCTACATAATAAAATTGAATGAAAAGAAAATATCTATGACTATAGGGTTTTAAAAGAATTTGAAATAAAACATATGAGGGAACACATGAAACTGATTTTTAAAAATGACAAAAATGATGTGGTGTGAATCAGATTCAGATGTTGAAATTTAAAAGCAGTATTCGATGTCTTGGACATTGTAAGGGGGGTAAAAAGGTAAATTCAGGTCTCTGTCAGAATACACCGTGACAGCATTTTTCAAAAGTCATCAATGGCTTGCACAGTATTTGTTCACAATGAAAATACACAACTGCAACATAAAACTAAATTGACTATGGTTTGCTTTTTTTCTGAAAGAGCTGAAGTTGCAGGGTTACTCACACACAAACAACAAAATAAAATTTTCAGCAAATAAATAAGTACAATTAAACATGAATCTGACATACAATGTGAACACAAAATCTCTCAAATAATATTCATACTACCAGTAGTAGGTTACAGTGATGTCAAACAATACATTAAATAATCTATTCAAAATCCATACATTTTCTCCACATTCTAATATTCAAGAAATATAAGGCCATTTACCAACATAAATAAATTACATCAATTATAATAATATCACAAGAATAATCTGGACCCCGTAACATGATGGTTTGTGATCATGGATTTCAAATGGGATAGAACAGTTCTGAATGGTTTCTGATTATCGTTTTGAACATCATCAGCCTACAAAAAACAATCTTGTTGCCATTGCCATATGGCGATTGATTACAAAGCTTTGTGTTACGGAGCCCTAATGATAATTTGTACAGCTATTGAGATATGCGTAGATGAAATTAAGAGAAAAAGGGTTGCAAGCATGCATAATGTAATAAGAATTTGTATGAACCATTGTGCAGTAATATCGGAAATCACTGGAGGATTGGTATATTCCTTGAAATAACTATTGCACCATGACTACTCCTAATGTTACGATGACACTGCCATTTTGATCTTATTTCATTCTCAGAAATGAATAAAAACTTTGTTTCTCAAATCCCAATAATTATTTCTGACATCAGAAATACAATAGACTATGAAACATAATGATTTAACATGAATGAGAGAGAACACCTCAGCAATCAGGTCAAGCAGCACCAAATTTAAATCTGCACTCTGTAGTTTCATAATATGACATATAAATCCTGATATGTTATAAAGTTCTGCGAACAAATAATTCAATACATCACAATACTATATCAAAGACAAGATTAGAGATTTCTGCATCCATGTTTTTCTGATCATAACAAAAGTCTACACAATATTCCTAACATTTTTTTTCTTGACAATAATTTATTCATATAAAGAATGTTGTTGGATTTGAATTCTATATAAACATTTTTGAAATAGGTGCAAATTTTTTATGTTAAAGTGGCTTTGGTAAGTGAAACATAAACATTGTTAATAAAATTTAGAAATTAGTAACAAACACTGGCAAAGAATAAGAAGTTAGATGATAAAGGGTAAATTTTCATAACATAACTATAGAAAGGAAATCCATCACAATAAACAATGAACAAGATGGTTATTGGGGCAACATATTTTTCTACAACTAGAGAAGAGAAATATTTGTGACTTTTTTTAAAGAGGAAAGAAATATATCCTGTTTCTTATGAACCCTGGCAATGTTAGTAATATATATATCAGAAATATTTCATTAATTTTTTCTGTCTTTCATAAGACATAATAAGAGCACTTTTATTTCCCTAAACATACGTAATAAGTGCAAACATATGCAATACATATATATGCATTTGGGGGGAGTGAGATTAAGGGTTTCAACTTGAGATGTTTCTATATGAAATCTTTTACTTACTGCCTTGTAGGTATATATATTTCTTTACAATCTTGTTAAGTCATGCACCCAGGACAACTACAAAAACAAGAGTGTAATGATTCAGTCTAGCGAAATAATTTTTTTACTGTCAGTATTCAAATCAACATTTGAATAAGGTAAAACTTTCATTAATATGCTTGGCTGAGAATTTTATGTAAATTAGGTTCAATTCAATACCCTAACATTCTAAGGTTGAATTCAAGCCCTAATACTTATTGGAAAGCATTGTGATGTCACACTGTCAATGCAACATTAATCGATGTGTTGCATGCTTCAACCAAAGTAGGATCGTAATTATGCACAGTTCAGGATCACAAATGCAGATTAAGAGCATTTAAGTATGAAAATGCAATGTGCTACAAACAAAAAAACATACTTCATTTTGAATTTATGATACTGCAGTTGAAAGGACATTCTAAAGTCTGACTGAAGATTATATGTTACATAAAGACAGGTGTCGCAATATTTGCAGTGGTATAAAAAAGAATTGTGCTTATCTTGTTCATTAATAATAAACATTTCAAATTATTAAGATGAATACATATTTACTATGGAGTACTCTATGACAGGAAAATAACTATCAATTGCGCTTCACTACAAAGTAAAATGACTCATTGGATCAGACGAAAATAAAATGTCACTCTTTACAAATAATGCATATGTTACTATGCTCATGATTGAGTAATGACTGTATATACCTTTTATATACAATCTCTTCATTTAAAAAAAAATTCCATTTCATTTTCAAAATGTATAATCACATATATACATAATGGTGATGATATAAAATTGTGGTATAACAGTGCACCAGGCATGCGTATACATAGCAAACTCCACATAGAGGAGACTTCTGTGTATATACAAATATATATTTACAACAAATATATATTTGATTCATGAGAAAAAAAACAATACAAACAATTTGGTAGCTCTACTCTTAAAATACAACTCTGCAAATAAGACCGAGAATGACAATACCCGACGTAAACAGGCACACAAACACTTGCCTTGCTTTAAAATATGTCTTCTATAAATCTTCATTGTACTGAGATAAAAATCTGCTATTTGTCATTAAATTTGACATTCTTCACACATCTATACCCTTGTCGAATCCATATGATACTTTTTAATACATCTCTGTGCATCCACCATATGAAATTAATCAATCAAACAAAATTTTAGTCATGTCAAAATCAATGCTAGACAAGATAGGATTGGAGGCATCATCACAGAATGGACCATCATGAAGTCCACTTACTGTTCTTGACAAATTCAGCACCGGTGATCACTTGAATATGGCCTACAAATGTCACCATCGTTGATTGCCAACAGACTAACATGATGAATGACGCAAGGTCCTTCTTGATTTAATTCACCATACATAGAAGGTTGATCTATAGCGTTGATAACACAGCACACAACATGACTATATACATCTTTGTAGAAAACGAAAGTGGTCCTATGGACGAGCTGCTGCTATAACGTAGTTACATAGAGCACCCCATGTTCATCAGCCTCCATTGTTCCCAACTCTGTGTCGCTGTCTGTCTCGTGCCCTGCCCGACTTCCATCCCCGTCTTCCTCGTCATTATCATTAGTCCGATTGTGACCCGACCTGCGCGTATAGTCCCGCAACTCATAGCCACCCAGGTGGTCAAAATACGGCAGTTGGGTGTCCACAGAGGTGGAGGTGGTGGTTACGACGGGGACGTTTGCCATCTTATCCTTCGGGAAGAGGATACGATGGGCAGCAGAGTCTAGTTCAGCCTGTGTCATATTGCAGGCCTCGGCTAACTCACGTTCGGCCATGTTGATTAGGTCCCTGTCATGAATGGGCGAGATGCCTTCCCCTGCTAGCACCTGAAAGATGGAGTATAATACTGTCCATTAGTCTCACAAACATAAAATTGACTTTGTATCTTAGCTACTGACTATGAATATGTCCTAGTTTATAAAATCATATTGTGCAGAGCATAATTCTAAATTATTTCCACATTGATAATTATTTGTCTATTCGAGGATGGACAAAAAATAAAGAAAAAAAATATTATTGATTCAAACAAAGGGTCATGGAATTCTGACAAAATTGAGTTGTGATGAAATATTTTCATTACTGTCAAAAGTTCTGAAGATAGAAAAAAAATAAAATATCACTGGAGAAAGAAGTGAATGAAATCAATGCATATTTATTCAACTTTGAAAAATCTTGAAAATCAACATAATATATTTAATATTTTTTTGGGAAAAAAAATCAAACATTAAAATGGCAAGCAAGGCATTAGCAAATCTTAATTTGCAAAATAAATTGAAATGTTTCCACCAGCGAAGCTCCAATGAATGCATGCAAGTAAAAGTGAAAAAAAATCAGGCAATTACAAAATAACATGAAGTGCACAGCTGCATTAAAGAACACATTAATATTTTTTTCAATTTAGCTGAAGTGTGGCTAAGAAACACAAACCATCCCCCCCCCAATTAGAATTCATGTTTAAATCTCAAAATAAGTATCTTACCTACTATAGGCTATTTCATGAAGTTATCCATATGTATGACTTTATGAACAAATGGAATATGTAATGCAAGTATGTCAGCCCCCAAATTTAAAGAAATATTACTATGGATAATATTTAATATAGTATCATCCAAATTGGTGTTCATAAAGTCTTGCATAAATAAACCCATGAGAACTTTATGAAAAAGGCCCCTGGTTATGTAAGTCTCTTGAAACAAATAACTGTACATGAGCTATATCTAAAACCAGAGAATCCTTACTCCAAATATGCAGGCTACTACCATGATCAGTGTGGTGTTCATTCAATATTGTAGTGTGTGCAGAGAATCGCAATGAATGAATTGATCAAAGATCAAGACTTTCATGTGCTGCAACCTGATGATAAAGTTTGATTTGGCATGCAATGCTGTTAGCGATACAACATATTATTATTCAAGAATTAATATTGGCAGGTAAATGTTTTCATAAAAATTTTGTTTTCATAAAAACAAGCTCTTATAGTAACGGAAACATATATATTGAGAATTATTTGATATAATTTAGAAGAAAGAGGCTCATATTGAAAACAAGGAAAATAGGATGGTAGTCTATAGCTATAGCCTCACAAGATTATCATAGGGTTTCTTTAGTGATTTGAAGTGTATAAACTCGCCACTAGTGTATTTTTTGTCTGGGTTGAGATGGTGATGATGATAACGATGATAATGATAATAAATGATGATAATAATACATGCAATAATTGTACTTGCTTAAATATTGCACTTAATACTAAATCTATCAGTTAGTAATCCACTCTTTTATCACTCATTCCATCAGATCAACATCAGATCAAATTGCTTTATAATCATTATCCTCTGAAGGTGCATACTCAATCTCCACTTCCTGGAGGGTATTTAAGCAATGCGCAGCCATTTTGTTGCTAAGCCAACAACATTCCCATTCTACAAGGATTACACATTTTAACACCTGGGTGGAGAGTGGTTTAATGACATCCTGCTTATGCACACCTGTGATATTGTGTGATTTGAACAAACATCCTGATTACAAGGCAAGAACTACCAAAACATACCATCATACTACATGTATATAGTTCCATAAAATTGACTTTTACTCATCCTTCCTACAAAATACACATGATTATAGAGTTGTGGGAATAAAGTGAACACTCAAATGAGTATCTAAGAAAAAGATGAATTCCAATGTAGAATGTATAATTCATAGTCTAGAATGACAGATTTTAATGAAAACAGGATGAAATGGATACAAAAAAATCATGCATTAATCATGATACAAGACATAGAAAGTAGTGGTAATGTCAATTCATGAAAATTCATAAAATGTAACGATTATTCTGATGAACCGTTTATATATATATATATATATATATATATATATATATATATATATATATACATGTTTTAACATGTATGCTTACTTTAGCAATATCTCAAGAACTATTGAATAAAGAGTCATTATAAATGCATAATAAAATTAAAGATGCATACCAAAGAGTGCATTCAAGTCTGCTAAAAATCTCAAAATTACTGAAGTATAATGAAGCTACTTTGATCATTGGTCTACAGAGGGTAGCTGAGCCTAATACAGATTTTTGTAATTTCCCAGCAATCTTGGAAACCTTTATGGTACTTGCTAATACTATAATGTATTTGTTCATGTAATATATTCAATTTACATTACAATTTACATTACATATATCTAACAGTAACCAACATAACTACAATGGTAATCTACAAAATCCTTTTTACACTAAAAAATTCTAATATATATGTACACTGTAAATATATTACTAACCTTATAGATCTAAGAATTTTTTAAATAATTGTGCTTGCAACACTCATATGATGCAATATACTAAAGTGAATAGGCCTATGCTATCTAAGAATAGGTGACAATAAACTTTTAATCCAAGGCTTTTATATCCTACAATAGGAGTCCAATATCATACTGGGCTTGCTGTGATAAATTTTCTAATCATAATTAAAGCAACTAATTTTTAATAATGCTTTCTATAGCCTAAACTTTAGTTAAATGTAATATACAAACTGTCAAAATTAGTATACTAGATATGTGCAGAAAAACAAACCTGGTAAAAGGTGCATTAAGAAAAAAACTGATTATGTATGCCATTTTATTATTTTGTACTATTGCTATAATAATTTGCTTATAGTCTCACTCCTTATGTTCCAAGTCATTCAATCACTAAATGATGGGATTATTAAGATGTCAGTTCAAACCATGCATGATGATGATAGTGATATTCCAATCAGCTACACATATATATTTCCAGGAGTTATGTATGAACATTTGACTTCACACACAATATTTGAACTTAAAAATGCAACCATTGCTGTTTAGATGATATTAATGTCCTCAGCAACCTATTCATACTTTGATAAAACAGGCCAAAATGTTTTCTTTTTTTCAACTTTTCTCTTTATAAATTTTTAATGAGAGCATTTGATTCAGTAGTGCTATTCATAATATATTTGTTTTATCTCATTAACGCATTTAAACAAAGAAACAGCAAAACAAACAACAATTTATCTCCCAAGCACTTAACTGCATGAATTATTTTCAAAATGTCCCACCCTTATGTGAGAATATAACACCTGGAGATCTGATTGTAACATAGCTGTTGGACATCACATCATTCTTTCAAACCATCCAGTAAAATGCAATAATCTTCCACACTAGATTATAAATAGAATTATCTACATCCAAATGCAATCCAGTCACTTCATAACATTGATACCTTTTTGCTTTTTGTTTGAATTGGGTTTGGATTTGTTTAAAACTTTGGAAGTGGATGTTGGCTTTGTTGAATTGGATGCACCCTGTCAAAAGGAGAAAGAAAACAGGCCAAGGAGAAAAATAATACACTAAATGCAACATTTTGACAATGAGAATGAATTCATCTGCTCAAATGAAAAAAAATACCAGCTTCTAAAATTAAATCAACTTCTTCCTGAAAAAGTAATGTATTTTTTTAATTTCAAAATGGAGTTTTATCAATTTGTCGTTATTCTATCTATTATTCCTTCTGCAAGAATTTAAGTTACAATGTTAATTTTATTTAGCAAGAGAGAGAGAGAGACCTGAGTTGTATCCTATAATTTGAAGATGATAATAATGAATGTAATGTACGGCAATATGGACTAGGCATATAAAAAATGAAGTCATGTAAATGCATAAGAAATGCTGAATATTCACCATTTCCCATGTATTTACACAACTGTAACTAATAATGGGATGGACCAAGTCTATACAATTACTATTTTTTTCACTAAGGGGTCTTTTGAAATTCATGTTGTGTTTAAGGTTTCATGAAAAAAAAAGCAAGCGTAATTACCATATAAAACTTAAAAGATAAGCACATTTTTTTTTCACAAGACAGAAACCTCAGTCAAATCATAAAGAGGATTTTGCAGAGCATGGGGAAATATTTGAGATGAAATTCTACATGGTTGACAATCAAAACCTGCATAAAAAATGTTAACATTAAATGATTTGGAAAATCAATTATGTACCAAATTAATATAAAATATATAAATGACCATGTGCACAATTTCATAATCATCTGTAGTTCGACAAATAAGTGTGTACACATTGTATGCAGCTTGCTAACAATCAGCCATAAAGATACTGCTGAGATTGAGGCAAAGAATTTGTATCTAAACACAAATATTGGCAGAACTACAACAATAAAGAATATTTGCAATTTAAACAAATCTTGAATAACTGCAATGTTTTCAATCTTGATAACTGCTACAACAAAACTTATCGCTTCAAATCCTAAGAAAAGGAATAAAGTAAAAAAACAAATCAAACAAAATCACAAATACATTCATGCAAAACAACATCAAAAGCATGCAATTTTGACACAATATAAATAAATGTTTGGCGGCCAACATTTCACGGGTGACAATTTTTTTGGGTGTGGTGTGTAATAGAGAAGAGAGGGGTGGCCTTATACTCTACCTGAGCTACTAAACTCTCTGCACTACCAGCTACTTCTTCAGGACTGGGGTTATTTCTAGGCACAGATTGTTGAAGTGTCTTAGATTTGGTTAGTGACTTGAAGAAGGCTGCAGAGGGATCGCGTGATGTTCCAATCTCTCCGGTGGAGTGCCTCTGAGCAAGAGGCTCCTTCACTACAATGTGACTCATTGTTGAGTTGGAAGCCGATCCCGTGGTGGGAAGGAGATGTGAACTCTGAGTGGTAGGGCGGGGTGCAGGGGTGTGAAGGGAGGATCGGATCCGGCGTGGGGAAGAGGGAGGTGTAAGCCACATTCGTCCTGTCGAGTTGCGCGTCTTGCCTTCGGGCGTCATACCGGCTACCGCCATGACCTACGGAAAATAGATGGGGTAAGGAACACAGCAAACCATCACATGCACCACTGCAACCATACGTACAAACGAACAACAGTGAAGAGAAAACTTCCTTCTAACCACTGGGACTAGTTAGAAATAGACTCACAGATTATGTCTTAGGATTCACAATCATAAAGGGACATCACAGGTGGACACTTGTTTACACATGGTTATGTTATCAATCATTAGTATCATAAGAATCCACTGCAATCATACATACAATTAATGATTAGTCAATCTCATTATTTAGTCTTCGAATCCTTTAAAAAAGTTTTAACAGATAATATTTGGACCACAAAATATTGATCTGGAAAAAAGAAGTTACTAGTGTATCATAAAATTTGCACGGATCTTTAGTTTTATGAAATTTTCTTCTTATTTTTTTTCTCACTTTTTTTTATTTCTCTCTATGACATTTTTTATTATTTCATTTTCCTTTTTTTCAATTGAATTCCTATGGAACCTTATCTAATCAGGCTGGAAAATGATAACATTTTTGACAGATGCCAATCAACAAATTTAGGAAACCCCTGTGGAAATGGAGTAACTTTAAATGAACTTGTCCAAATTTACAAAACTAAAAAAGGAATGACAAATGATGTCATGCCAGCCAGTAATAAACAGGCCATGTTCATGCTTCATTCAATGATTCAGGCTTGATAAGGATAATTGACGACATGCTCTGGTGTTCCAATCGCCTATTTTTTATGAAAGACGCAGTGCAGTTTCACAGAATCCAATACTTCACAGAGCACAGAAAATGATGGATTATCACCTTGTCTTTTATACCCCTCATGAAGAGGATTGAATATTAGTGAAACAAAGTGATAGTGATCTAGAAGTATAATGGCACCAGAATATTCTGATAGGACAGAAGATAGGAAGGGCAAGCTATTTATAAATGATGGCTTGCCGCTACAATCCCTTGTCTGATCATAACATTCTGTTGTCATGAAGAGGTATAACGCACCACAGTAGTCCATGGATAGAGGACATGTACACATTCTACGCAGATATGTGTATACAGGATGAAAGGGTTGTGAAAACATTAATTTGAGAAAGAACAATGGCTGCCAAAGAACATACAGTCAAAACTAGCTGCCTAGATTTAGAAATACTAAAAACAATGCACTAAGGGATTATTATATCTTCAGTATATCTTTTCCAGTGAAATGTGGTAAGAAGAAAAGCTGAAAGAGCTGCAAGAATTTGATTTGAAACAAACACATTTTCATCATTTTTATGCAACATACATTATTACTGAATAAGAAGAGCTCCCCACAGCAGCTGCACATGAAATAACAGAAAATGAAGTTACAGTATGACCACTTTTTTAAAAATACAACATTTTGACAGTTATGGTACATGTCAACTCACCTGTGCCTGAGCTAGCTTGATAGGCACTGCCGTCTTACGATCCCCTGCAGGCACTAAACCATCTGATTTGCCAACACACGAGGGCAGCAGCAGCCGTCTGCTAGGTGAACCGGCAGGTGACTTGCGGGGACTGTGGGTCACACTGCGGCTCCCTATACTCTCACCCTCAAGCTTTGGAAGACTTGTTTCAGTAGGTGATGGCACCGTCGTGGAGAAGTCCAGGGTAAGGTTGGCTGAGGGGGAAGGGTGGTTACTGGAGTTGTGTTGTGGGGGTGGAGTAGGACTATGACTACGGGATGATGATGGGGATCGTTGAGGGCTTAGGAGGGGTGATGTAGGAGGGTGGGATGATGTCTCTGAAAGGTTGTCCTCATCTTCCTCCTGGTAACACTCTGTTCTTAGGGTAGGGGGTTCCCTAGGAGAAATCAAACAAAATATATCAGCAGACTTGATTTTTTTTTTTATTTTCACAGATTTTCTCCCAGAGTTGGTTCAATATACAGTACAAGAATACCTTTTCCTAACAGGTATTGCATATCTGTTTGATGATGAGGGCTTTTATTATAGCAGATAATATATTTCAATCAAAATATAAATATTTTAAAAGAAAAAATAAACATCATCTGATTACCTGATAAATACTGAATATTCTCATTACCATAGGTTTTATACAGGGGCCACCTGATTTGAATCCCACCATGGACAGAAATGTCCTTTGACGAAGCATTGATCTACATTTGCTACATTTAACCAAACTGAGGTAAATGGGTCCCTGGATGGAATTGTCCATAAAATGCTGAAATGCTGTATTGGTAGCTATGCTAATGCCAGAGTAATAATTTTGGAGTTCCATAAGTGTCATATCTGACAGACATGGACACTTTAAAAGAACCCACTGTTACTATTATCATTATTACTTTTCATTTAGCTGAAATTATAATTTCTTACGATGGTAAATAACCTCATTCCAAGACAGTTATAATAATTACATGAAACACTGGATTACATAATATGAAAATTTGTACATCATGACAAAGTTACAATGGGAATTACATTATGGAGAAAAAGTGGTTCACATTGTTAAAGTAGTAAACAAAATAAAGAATGATTCATTAAATTTCAATAACAGAGGTTTTCTTTAAAACGCATAGACAGATTCACAAAAATTTATATACTATTAGTACTTCATACATGTTAAAGGGGATCTTGATGATAGAGAAGAAAACTGGCACAAAGTGAATATGTGGCTGTTAGTGAACTTCTATGTTTTAAAATTATGATTATAAATCCAAACTTAAAGGACAAAGAGAAATTCAGATGATTTGGATAAATTAATTTTTTTTTAGAAACTATCATATCAATGATTATCAATCTTCAAAAAAGTTTTGTCCATTGTTTATCGCTCACAATATACAGGATCCAACTGCATAACAACTTACTATCATTCTCACTCTGACATAAAGCTTTCTATGGTAGTTACCATTTGTGAAATATCTACAATAGTACGTTTGTATACATTAGGACTCAAATCAGTAGTATCATGGTTATTAGAAAAGACCAATGTACAAGGTTGTAAAGGTAATATCATACATGTACCATAATAACATTATCAATTAAACAGTCATAGTAATACATACTCATACACAGTGTAGAGGCTTCATAAAGTGAATGAGAAAATACAATTCATGAGAAAACAGTTGCTTTAATAGCAAAATCATACTAACAGTACTCATATACTTTTGCTGTAAATTTTCACAAAAACGTGAATGGAATGATTTAATTTATTTGTTTCTTAATATTACATTCTAAATATAAAAAAAATTATCTTACATATATCTTATTTTTATACCAATTGGAGCAACTCGAGGAATCATCAGTAACTACAATTATATCATGATTCAATAATAAAAAAGAAACATTATTTATACACTCATAAACTCAGTTGTTTATCTCAAATTTCAAGCATTAATTAATTACCTTACTAGTGTTTATATTTTGTTTCAAATTTGTTCTTTTCATTTTCAATTATTATGTTCTTGATACTTTACAAAATCATTACGGAGGAAGGCCAGGTTCAAATAATGTTATATACTTTTCAAGTTGACACAATCCTGTTTAAATGCTAAAAACTCTGATGCAAAGGAACTAATTTTTTTGAATAGAGTATGTTGGCAGTAACATCAATTCTCCTTACCTTGAGTAGTCCCTATAGGGTTCTCTGTAAGGCTGTTGATATGGTTCTGGATGATACTCTTCATCCGGTACTGGTGGTGAAGATGGAGACTTTGGTTCTATATCCTCCACATCATCATCATCATAAGGCGAATCAGGAGAATGATGATGGTTGTTATGATGATGGTGGTGACGATCCTCATTTGGAAGGAGGGGCTGTCTGCCTTCTTTTGTGCTGAAGAAAGGGAAAAGATTTATATTGCCTTAATCTCTTTACAGATTCCCCTGAAAAAATCTCCTGTGCATTGTTCATTCAAAAGAATGCTTTTTGTGTCCATAAAGCTTTCAGTAACTTTTGAAAAAACAAAGAGTGTTCTCTAATTATTTGATCAAAAGGTGCACACATGCTACATGAGGAGAAAAATGCAGATAAAGGTTGAAAACCTAAATTCTTTCACAAAGGAGCCTGTACCTAATCATAATATCCAAAAGGCTCACATACATAATTTCTCAAATCTTGATTCTGGCCCCCCACCCCTCTTCTTCAGAAAATGTGCAATGTTGGGAACTGCCTAAGGGACGTTACAGAGCTGTGGCACAACTTACAAATCTTACCTATATCTATTGCCAGGCCCTCTGTTATTGGGCATACCCCTTCCTCCGGGTATCCTGTTACCTACTGGTGAGAAGCCTCTTGTATGAGGTGAGGAAACCTGAAGGGAGTTGGCATTGGGGGAGTACGGCCCACCACGCCCCCTGATGGCTGATGGGGACTTCGAGGACATGTTGAATGGGGACTTGTTCTGTGGATTGTGGTTGTAGTTGTTGAGACTGTTTGCTGGAGAGAGCTTGCGATGCTGATTGGACGGAGGCGCTATCACCAGGTTGGTGTTGGCATTGTTGGGATAGTAGGCTGGAGGAGGGTCGCGTCCCTGGTAGTGGGTGTTGGCCATCGGGGTGGACTGGCGACGGTTGTGGTACATGTTGAGCACAGTGCCAAATAATGAGTGACTTCTCTGTTGATTTCAAATAGAGAAGAATTTACCTAAAATTTCTTAAGGATTTTTATACTGTAGTCAGTCCATCAGGTAAAATTTTTCTGCTAATGCTAATTATGAAAATCATTTCTTCATATGACTGGTAATTTGACCAGTATATCCATAATATTGTTTGGGTAAGATAGTTCATAGAGTCCAAGGAGTAACTTCATAGGGGAAGATTAATTCAGAGTTTTGCCATTCCCTTATGGAAATTGGTCTGCCAAGGCAGGATGATATATGTGAAAGTGCATCTAAAACAAAATAGTACTGAAAAGTACATGCTATCCTTGACTTCAAGTAAATGAAGAGAAGATTGTAGAACCAGGGAAGGAAATTTATATTTTTACTTTTTAACATCACCTATTTCAATATCTCAGGAAAGCATGTTAAAAACAAAATGATCCAAAAATACTACTGCTTTTCATGTGATTCAAATAACATAGCATAATTTTTTAATGAAAGTACAATGAAAGATATACAGACTTTGACAAGGAAAGCAGCGATTGTTGATAATATCTTACCCTATGATTTGGTTCTTCATGCTCAAACTGTTCATTCTCATCCATGCCTTCCAGATTGCCTGATATAGCTCTCTTGATCTGTGGTCCAATCTCATGCAGGGTTCTTAATCCAGCCTGAATATTGTCAACAAAGTTTAATATTACTTGTGACAATATTTGTGAGGGCTACTCTCAAAACCTCCACGTTGACTAACATTAATAATTAAGTTTCCTATACATTATTCAGGAGCAGAAATTATAAGATTCAAAATGATATAACTAGTCAAACTTATCCAACTGTAATCAATTTAACAGGGGCGGATCCAGTATTTTCCAAAGGGGGGTCTTCACTTTCAAAAGAAGGGGCAATCTCTCTTTTAATGGCATTTTTCCATTACAAATTTTAAGTTTGCTTCTAAAAGGGAAGGGGGGCACGGGCCAGCTGTGCCCCCCCCCCTGGATCCGCCAGTGCCATGTATATACTTGACTGAATCTACAAGAAATTAATAAAGATAACAGAAAAAAAAATTGAGTTTACTCTGTTGCAATTGACCAAAATAACAAACAAAATATTGAATTCTGTTTTTTGTTGAATTCCATTGCTTAATTCTTTCAGAGTAGGAAAGAATACTTTTTTAATTTTTTGAAGTCCTATAAACCAAAGCCCTAACTTTTACCATCAATCTTGTTCTGTATTAATTGCAAGTTTTTTAGTGGGATAATCAGATCTGATACTCATACATGGTTTACCAACCCAGTAAGGCATTCACTAAAATACCAACCAATATATTTTAGTCCCCTTCCATTATAAAAAATACAAAATATCTTTAGTAATTGCAAATAAACCTGAAGTGCAAATGTGCTGTTGTCCTGTCCTGAGGCCTTCAGACCCTCCTGTTTGCGCTTCTTAAAACGACGGAAGTAATCCTGAATCAGGAATGTTGCATAAAATTTGCCCACTGTTACATCATCATCAGCTGTAAAATAAAATAAAGATGAATGCAATATCGGGTAGAAGTTGATCTATCATTGTAAGTTATCGATTGAAATTAGATTGATTATGTGTATACTCTAATTTAATCAGCTGACTACAGAATTCTGTACAAGCCTTTCCATGGGCAGAAAGAGTTATGTATAACTTAAATCAAGTTTTAAAAAGTATATACTTTTCTAATTATTGGCAATTTGAGTTTTAACAAACCTGAAATTCCCATCTTAGATTTAAATATGTAAACAATATAATGTGCCATATGATTTGTGTTGAACAGCTGCTTCAATATTCACTTCTCTTTATTGTTCTATTTTTCATTTAGAAATATAAACATACATTTTTATGGCATGCAAATTACTCGGCTCTATGCTATTTTAAAACAATTTCATTACATTTCCTATTCTATGGCAAACCATGTGCAACCATATACAAATCGACTGTGGATATTCATTGAATTTATTCATGCTACAGGTGCCCAGCTAGATATTATTTGTCTTCATCAATATTTTTATCACAAAGTCAGCCTAACTTCTAATTTCAAAAAGAATAAATTCAAGTAAAGTATGAGTAGAGTACTAAATACATAAATGAGAGGGCTTTACCTCCTGCTGGTGGAGCTACTTGGTCCAATAGTTTAGTACTCGTCCTCTTCCAAATCTTCTTGATTACTGTTCTAAGTTCCTCATTACATTGATCTATATTACCTGTACAAACATAAAAACAACAAATGAAGTTATCAGAACATGAAATAAAGAATCATGTTAATCATGTATCTTACACCGAGCCTGCCTTTACCGAAAATAATGTTTGCTTTTAACGAAAGACATACCATCAACCACAAAAATAATCGAACAAAATGATTTTCATATCCCATCTTTTTCTTATCTTACAAGTGAAACAGTAATGAAACATACATATGTGAAGTTCATATGCATCTTTTGGGTTTTATGAATTGAAGAAAGGTGTGGCTTAATTAGTAAAGATATGTGACTGAAAGTGCAATGTATTTAAATTCCATGCAAGATCATCAGTTTAAGAAATCACTGGAAGATTTCTGAATTGATTTCAAGCTATAAAATTCTATATTTTGGATTGAAACGCTTTGAAATAATTTGCTTCAATTATTTTCAGAAGTCCACAAGTAATTTGTCTCTTTTGATAGCAATTGTAGATTATGATATACAGCAATACATATTCTGAATATACATACCTTCTGTTTTTATTTTTAATGATGTTCTTATGAGGGCAAACAGTGTAGCATTGAACATGACTGTACCATCACTATTGAGTGGCATGTTCATTGTGACTAACCTCTGCAAAAATACACAAGTAATATACATATAATTTAATTTAATAATTTATTAACTTTCTAAAATACACTTGTATTATATAATGCTTTTCTTCAAAAAAATGTTTCAATTCATTGGAAATCTTGATCTTATTCTATATGAAAATTTGATAAAGCCTTTTTTCAATAAATTCCTGAATACAGATTATTTTGGCAATGTATTGTAAGAAAATTGAATTTGATCTGATTAAAGATTAATCTTGATCAGAATTCTTGCTATAAAAATGTTTTCTTCTGTTTTTTTTCTCCATATTATGGTATAAAAAGATAATATTCCATTTTAGCCCCAAAACAAGTATACTATATTTTATCAAAACACATCAGTAATGAAACATTAATTCCTGTACGTGCCAATTTATAATTGTGCAATAGATAAGAAGTCTAAATACTTGATTTGAAATATTATGAGTTTAAGTCTAAACACAAAATAATGTGCAATTGTTAAGCAATAATCTGTTTTAAAACTTTGAAAATAAACATGAAAAATGGGCACCACAATAGCCCATTTGGTACCATGTCATCTGGTTAGTCACTAAACCATCAACAATTTGTATGATACCAATGTAATGTCTGATCCAAAAATTTAATTGTAAATCAAACCAATTCATTTAAGGTATTACCTTGCATGCAATTCTATGAGGGCAAAGTTTCCCAAAACCTAAGGGAGGGGAAATGGAGCGCAGTAATGTTACTACATCTAGATGTTTGATGCGACCCCTGCAAGAAAGAAAAAAAGAAATATGGTAATGTGATTAAACCAGAACAAGCAATTGTTACACTACGAAACTCATTACTGACTAAAATTTTTATGCCCTTATGCATTATAAAAAATCAATCAATGAATTTTAGTCTATACATGAAGGTTTCCAATAAAATTAATTCAAATTGCATACTTCTTCATTAGTCCTCAGATTTGTCCAGATAAAGATAATTATTCCCACAGTGATTTCAGTTAGAAAACGTTTTTCTTTCTTCATGAATGGACTTAATTTTCCATGACTTAGCAGGCAGGAAGGGGAAATATGGAAAAAAGATCCCAGCAATAGGGAATTATTTTACAACACAAATATACACTTTGATAGATTCTCTATTTACAAGGAAGTTCCTTGCCACTCCTTTTTGCAAATATAATAATGCACAAAAAAGAAAAGAGCAATGTTTAATGAATATTTATTGTAATTTAAATAAATCAAATTTCAATTTTCACAACCAAAATCCAAATTTATATCATACAGAAAATGCATCGACAAATGACATACAAAAAGTCTAACTTAGATATTCACTTAAATTAATTTTAGTCAAATTTAAGAGTCCAACAACAGTTTTTTTGTCAACCATTCTACAAGAAAGTTTCCATCTTTCATATTTATTCAGGACAAAGTTAAGAATCCTAAAATTCTCTGAAATTCATTTCATACAGTGTTATCCATTTTTTTCGTATTTACTTTTCATTGCAGGATCAAAATAATAAAACTTGGCCAATGAGTTGGCAACTCCAAACACTGTCAATTGTTTAACTGTACATATTATTGAGTTGACTTACGTTGCATCTGGATCAAACTCTGACCATTGTCTGACAAACTCATCTAAATGATGTGGTCCTAGAATTGACCAATCACGTGTTAGATAATCAAAATTATCCATGATGACAGCTACAAATAAATTAATGATCTAGAAAACGAACAAAAATATATTCATTATGTAAGTGAACCGGTCATATGTCAGTTCTCAGTAAACAAAACAATAAAGTACTCTGGGTTTATTCAGATTTTCATTATTATTCTATGAAACTTCATTCAGGAAAACGACATAAAATGCTCACCCTCTGGCATTAGTTCAATGCATGATGAAACACGTTTATTCAAATCACTACAATATCAGAGGTAGATATGAATATACTCATCACAGATGGAAAAAGTTGGTCATCAATGTCGTATAATTATAACATAGTTTTCCTCAAAATATGTTAATCAATTTTCTTTTAAAATCTTAACCTGAAGTTGTTATTTTGCAATACGTGAAGGAATGAGTGCCAAATATTACATTCCTACTTTCTTATCAAAGGTATAAATAACCATAAAAATAATATATCAGATAAAAATTTATGTACATGTAATCTATAAACATAATACAAAGGCAAATACAAAGTACTAGGATTTGTAAACATGAAATTAACAAAGTGAACAAACTTTGTGATAAAGTCTTGCATTTGTGAGAATTACAGGATATCTATTGCAACAAAATGGTTTCATTTATAATGGATAAAAACCTAAATTCCTCTCAAAAGTTTTGGTAAATTGCATAAATGTGGCTGTCAGTCAGTTACTACATTATATGAATGTATGTGTCTTAAAACTTTTATGGCTTGGTTAATATGAATAAAAAAAACTTTTAAGTAGAAGTATTGTATGATTTTAAAGGAACATTCATTTAAAACAATATATGTATATTATTTCTGGATATCTAATCACTAAATTTATAAGATAGGTATTCAGGTGGGAAATTAAAGGGAAAAAATAGTTTAAAAAAAGGACACTTAATATCTAAAAATCTTAAATTCAAATTTTTAGACAATCAACGCTGAAAAAGAATCAATGGCTTTAAATTTTTGTGTGAGATTGGAATATTAAAAAACTTCCTGATTAAACATAAGTACTTAAGGTGAATTTATTTTCTATTGACAAGATCTTGGTGGAAAGAAATATGTTATAGGCTCTGTCTTAATATCTAATTGATGTTCTTACAAACATCATTGTACAACTCACCAGGAATGAACAGATGCAGTAGAAAGAGATGAAATAAAAATAGGCAAAATCATTGCCACAAATGTCTTCTTCATTTTTGTGACAAGGAGCATTGGGTGAATGAGCACAAGCCATCATGATCTGCTGCCAAGCTTCACCTGTGGCTGATCTGAATCCAAGAAGATGTTGTTTTAAGAGAAAGAAAGAAAATTGTTTTAATCATATGCTGAAAGATGCTGGATTCTAAATGCTCATGTTCGTGCAGTCATCCATTGATTCTTTCACTCATCTATTGCTTTGGCCCTCCATTCATTTGTTCCTTTATTCAGTTTTCTTAACTTTCAATTTCAGCACATTCAAAACATTAAGAAAATCCCATAAAAAAAACTAAACATGTTTGTACAACCAAGGCAAATCTTTCTCCATTCTTACCTAAGTTCAAATACTGCCAAAGACATGACAACCTTTTATATGAACTAGAAACCAAATACAAATTATATAAACCAGGTCATACAAATAAGGGGTTGGATATCCATACTTTCATATATAAAATTTTCTACAAAGCAATTTTAAAGAAATAAAGGCAATTTAAACACAGATCAAGTTAGTACTGGGTTTACAAGTTCAATTAAGATGAAATTATACAATTGAATTTTGAATCTCTGAAGAATGTCAAAAGACGTCTTACCTGAATAGCACCATTACAGCAAGAGGGAATGTACGGAAGTTATTATTCCGATTTATAGCATCATCCAATGTTATCTTGATTCTACCAAACATCTGTAAAATAATATTTAAGAATAGATTTAAAAAAGCAATATCCTCAGTGAGAACATTTTAAACCTTGTCTTCTTTATCAATGACAACCTCCTCTTGCCTCAAAAGAGTTCTCTACTGTAATAGGAAAACTGTTTTTAAGAAATGTACATTTACTGATTATTCAATGTATTCCTTAATGAGGTTTAAGACTTTCACATTTATAAGACACAAGTTTAGATATAAATTTTCCTTTTCTGTGCACCATCTCCACTTTTATTTCCAATATAAAAGAAACAATTTATCAGATAGAGATTATATTCTTCTATTCTACTTACCTGCATTCCAATAACAGCATATACAAAAAACAACATGACGATTAATAACGCTACATATGGCAGGGCCTGTAAAGAGATAAAAGAGAAGTTGAACATGAAAATTACATGAACGAAAATGCATAATGAGTTGCATTATAATTCATTTCAGAATTCAACATTATTATAATTCAATCAATAGAGAGATCACAGCATCATGTATTCTGTGATGAAATTGAGGGGAAAAAAAGGAAAAAAAAGAAATTGGGAAAGCAGTAAAAATAAACAGTGAACAATTTTCAACCAGACTCTTGGCGAGACTCAGCCTCACCAGCGCACTGTTCGAGCTACGAATGCAGTGTACAAAATACCTTCAATCAAAGGTCAAATTGTCCATGCATCATGTAACAGCATCTTGCTGGCAACTGTGCTCCATACTTTATTTTCTTTAACCTTGGTCACTACAACTCTTGCTCTCTCTCTTTAGTCCTCTTTTATGGTGGCAGCGGTGGGATTTACTCAACCCAACATATCAGGGGCTGATTGTGATTATCACCAGATACACTTCGTAGTATTTTGGCAAATGACTTTTTTTCCTTTCTTATCTCAATATAACCAAGTCTTTTGGGGGTAAGGACAACCTTGTGAAAGGTGGACTCCTTTGGCAAAGAACACAACAATATATTCCCTTGTAGAAGGTTATTTACCTGGAAAGACTTGATAAATGTCCACAGCAGAGTCCGAATTCCTTCTCCCCTGCTTAGGAGCTTGATCAATCTCATAACTCGAAACAATCGGAAGAAGTTGATGCTAAACTGCTTCTTCCCATCATTCCCCTGCAACAAATCAATCAAGGCAGGAATAAGTACAACAATAAAACAGATAAAATGATTAATTGATATCTAGGTTGTCCTATTCTGCCATAAATTCTACATTAAATTTGTTTCTACTCTCTGTTGATTGTAATCTAGATCTCCCTAAGAGCTACTTATATAAACAGATGTGTTCATCAGGAATCAGTTTTAGTTTTTCTTAACAAAAGAAACAGGAAATAACCTGAAATACTCTACCTAAATACATGATGCAAATTATAATCAGGTGCCACATAGCTAAATCAACAAACACTTTTATAGAAAGAGAAATGATTACTTAAATTACTTGAATTAAGTCACTGTCATCCATGCTCTAAGCTTTCAAATTAGGAAATATACAAGACAGATCACACACAATTGCAATAGGATGCTAAAAAGGTAGGTTTGAATTTCTGGAGCATCCATGGGGGTTAAGACTAAATTAAGTCAGCATAACAAACATATTTGTACGATTTTTTTACAATGCCGCAAAATCAGCTATATGACAGAGTACAATAATCCTAAAAGTTGGTAATCTGTATCATATGTCATAAATTAGGATGTAATCTGACTTTATATCTGCGCACTGTCATTATCTATGCATCACATGCCTAGGTCTTATATGGTCAGGCAAAGACTTTTTATTTTGAAAAATAGTAGTATGAGCTTTACAAGCAAAATTAAGCACTCTGATAATTGTTGCAATAAGTATTATTACTTCTCTTCTCATCATACTCATTGCCATAATCATGAATTTTTGTTTTAATTACATTAAAAATACAAACTGTCATACTATGCCATAACTCACTGCTATACCATTAACAATGTTTACATTTGATATGACTTATACAACTATAAATATATTTGTTTCATCTCCCTTGTTACCCCAACATTCTTCTTTGTTCATTGCATACATTTCTCCACATTCATTGCATATTTTTCTCCATCTTCATTTTTTCCTCATTATAAATCTTCTCTTTTAATTCCTAGCTCTTTTAATCTATCATCTCATCCTCCTCTTTAATTTTCTCTTTCATTGTCTTTTCCTCCCCCTCCTCCTCCCTCCTTCTTCTTCTTCTTCTTCCTCTTCTTCTTTTTCTTCTTCTTCTTCTTCCTCCTCCTCCTTCTCTTTCTTCTTCTCCTCCTTGACCATCCTTTAATTCTTTTCCCCTTTCTTCATCCACCTCTCTATCTCTTTCTCTCTATAACAACTAGATTGATATATCAGTTATTGAAAAATACTGCCACTAATTATTATGGTTGGTAAATAGTACATTGGGACTGAGTAAGATTCTCAGAAAAATGACCATGAACATTACATGCTAAGATGACTACAATGCCAAGCTTAAATCTATGGAGGTATTTTACTAGTATCTTGGTGTTTCATAAGGAGTGGTGTATTATATGTGCATATTCTCTATCATTGTGCAAACTGGAATGGAAACAGTCAAATTGGGCAGGAAGTTCTGATTAATTTAATTAGAACATTAATTTCATTATATCTTTTTATTCAAAATAAGATAGATGGATATGGCATGAAATTTAATATACATTTTAGGTGTGTAAGTAATAGGTGAATATGGGATTGCTATGTACAAGTTAAAATGCACCATCATCTGGGCTTTAAATACAGATAAATACTAAACATCTGCAAAGGTCCTAGGGCAAGTTCAGAATGGTGCTAGGGTCTTTACTTTCAGCAATACTATTCAGGAGAGTGAATTTTATAAGGTCTTTTCAAGTGTATTTCTCATTCAGTGGTACCTATTGTGAGGGTGAGAAATTAGTATGTGCAGAATATTGAGATAATTTGAGAGGGGGTGGGATAAGTCTTGAATCATTTAATCATTTACCGCTGTAACAACCTGCGAAGGGTACATCCCCAAAACCACATGAAGCCGCCGAAACGATGAAAAAGGGAGATGGAAAAAAGGAGAGATTTTAATGATTTGAATTATCTCTTTGGTTGGTGATTAGATGTATGTCAGAATATTATTAAAACAGCACTTTGACAACGAAACATAAAAAACACTCACATTTGTGAACTGTAATGACAGTTAACAGAACACTCTGCTTTGCATCATCATGCATGTGCATATTGTGAAAGTTTTCTGCACATCTACCATATTCAATTCATTAAAAAAAATTAAGCAGAAGATAATCAGAATTCGTTCGGAAATAATAATTTTTGTGATTTTTTTTCTATTTAAAACTATCAATTAATGCATAATAATTTTTTTTCAATCCCATGCATTTGAAGTTTTATGAATTTTATTCTGAGTATGATTCTTAATGTTCCTGTATCCTTTACATCTTAAACAATGAAATAATTCAATTTCAGCTAGCAAATTAGCTTTCATTATAAAGTGACAATTTAAGCTTCTATATGCATTAAAAAATAATGTATTTTTGCTTTCTTGAGAATGTATGCATGGCATTGTGATGATTGCAAAAATGCACAAATAGATTTGAAACTTAAGTGAGAATTTGTTTGAAGTGTTAAAATGAGTGAAGCACAAAACAAACATTTACACACTTACATGAACAATGAAACTGATACAACATCTAGTGTATGTTATGGGCAGAGTGAAAGAAACTGATATCATCACATGGAATATAATTCTTCATAATCATGATAATATAGTTTGATTATAATGTTCAGCTTATCATGTTAATGCAACAGAAGATGTGATAAATATCAAAAATTTGTTAATACTTTGGAACACACATTAAAAATGAGGTCAACATTTAAGTTTGAATTATGCCTTAAATATTGTTACTTTGTCTTCCTTTTTTATATTTCCATTACAACATATCAATAGAAATAGATCTACATGGGTAACCAAAGCACATAATACTTATATTCACACTACACCCTTTACCTAATCATATAGACAATATATGGATCTAATTAATTGGATCAGTATCTAATTAAAACACACATTATTGACTGAAAGGCCTTAACAAAATCTCTGCAAATTTGTGAAAGCTTCACAAAGAGAGTGAAAATGAAAACAGATTGTGCATAAACTTGATTTTACAAGGTTCACAGAAAATTAACAGAACTGAAAAAGAAATCACAGAATATTGATAATCTACTAAATGTAGACCATTGTATATACAAAAAAGTGCTGCCAGATTTTACACAACGGTGCAAACGAGTACCAGCATGTTGTGCAGGAGCTACAATATCTAAAAATAATTTATATAGACAAAGTTTTCTCTCTTTCTTGTCAAACATGTGAAAAGAGCGTTATTTAAAGGTTTGCTGCACAAAGGCATCAATACTGATAAAAGAGATTAAAGGGGGAAAAGGGAGAAGATAGTCTAGATGAAAGACATCTATGTAGACACAGCAAGAGAGATTGCTAACATTCATATTAAAGATGCCAAGTAAAAAAATAAAAATACTGAGTCCTTTTATTTTGTTATATGCACTACGGTATATAGCAACAAGCAGTAAAAAACAATAGATTATTGTTTACATAATTTGCATCATAATTTAATAAATTCAACTGCATAACACCATAAAGGCAATTTCTGAACATATGATGTCGATCAAATATTGAATGAATAAGGTTATTAATTGAATATGTTAAATGACTTAATATAATTGATTACTGAATTAAACAAAATGAAAAAGAAGTCCCCATTTTTGGTCCTTGACTTAATTCTCCCCTCCCTGTAATGTTATAGAATACAAAAAAAAATATCCCAAGCCATCACTCAGACATACAGTAGAATAAATTTATTTTATTTCATTTTTTATTCTATCTCATTTATATTTATCTTAATTCAAGCACAATATATTTATGACAGATACAGATTAGAAATCTGTTAATGCCTATTCATATCATCATTTGGAGGAAATTAAACAATACTCAACGGAAACAAATGCATTTTTGGGTAAGGGAGGGGGGATTCATCGCAATGTGGGGAAAGAGGGAGGACCATGCACAAACTAAGAAAAAAAAAATTCCAAAAAAATAAGTTGGTGAAAGCATATCACAACATGCACATAATTCAAACAAAGTAGCCAACACTACACATGTGAAACTAAATTAGGCATACACATGAAAAAAAATGATTCTAAAAAACAGTAAAGCTGAATTATCATCCAACTTAAACAGCCTATCATACTGTCAATCAAAATGTATGTGCATGTCTCAGTATTAAAACCTCAAAACCAATTTGATAATAAATATAGAAAACAATTTGTTTTAATCTTTGGAGTAAATATTTTCTGTTCAGCTAAAGTAACAGAGAGTATATTTATTACTAAAAATATATAAAAAGAAGGGATTTCATAATGGAATGCTAAATTATTCTAATTGCCAATGGAATTTCTCTAATTTTAATACTTTCAAAGCATCACTGCAATGACAGATATTGACATGCAAGTTTTATCCCCTCATGTTGACCAATCTGATTATTGCATATTCTGAATATCAAACAATATTAAAGCTTATGTTGTTTTGTATTTTGTAATGTTACCCTTAGAATACCATAAGAAATCTAGGACTACTTATTCAATTTCCCAATAAAATACACTTTACTAAGGAAAAAAAAAACCCAGAACTAAACTCATTTGATTTCTTCTCATACAATCTTGTGAGCTGTGCAAACACCAGAGCAAGAAGTGAATACAAAGCACATATAAATAACACACTACAATAACTATTTTCAAATACATTAATATTTGAAAACAAATACAGACATCACACAGTCTGATATATATTTTTCTATTTTATAAACGTAGGAACTATTTTTTTTATTTCTCAAGATCCATTAGACCCAAAACAATTCATGGAAGAATTCTTTTCTGTGACTTAGATCTCAGTAAATTTGAATTTGAACAGATAATTTCTTTTTAATTATATTATTTTTTTATCCTTTAAAAACTTTCATGATACCATTACTAATTTTGTGCTAGCTACTTGCAGTACTTTTTATTTTTCAAACCCACCAGATGAAAGACCCATCTAATGTCCCAAGTTCCATAGAAAAATGAAAAAAAAAATCTCTCAAATCAAATGGGCATGCAAAACCTCAAAGAAAAAGGATAACTTTTTAAAAACAAAACAAGGAAAAAAATCACCAACCCTCTGTTTTTGTAGAGTTATTTTGCCATGGTTTGATTGGTTGTTTGAGGCAGGAGATGAGTATTATATGGATAGGGTTGCCAATTTGGTAGGGATTTGGGAAAGGGTAAAAAATAAACAGAACAAAGAAAAAACAAGCAGGATTTGTTAATATTAGTAGTTAATAGATGAATTTCATAGCTTTCACAGCTGTTTAATCTAAGTATAAATAATAAAATGGTCTATTCATTAGTAGGATATAGTTCATGCATATACACTCTATGTAAAACATAGTTGGTAAATATCTTTATTGTCACCCCATCTTCATTTTTATATCAATATAACATACTTTCAATTTTATACTTTCCTTTAAATTTTAATTCAAATTGATTAATTGGAGAAGCAATTTATTTGTGTTCTTCTTCTTTAGATACATTAATCATCTTACAACTACAAATATCAATTAACTTTGTAATACTCTAAATTTTAGGGGTCAAGTTTCTGTTGAAACATCAAGGTTAGATATGTTAGTAGTTCATAACTAATCATATAAAACAAATTCTAATCATTTTCTACAACCTTCTACCATTTCTAAAACAAACTAATACAAATAGAAGAGTTAAAAATATATCATTTATGATTTAACATGTATCTATCATATATTCAACATTATTTAATAAACTTTCATTCCCAATACATTATCAATACAAAATAAAATGCTCATCTCAATCCTCAATGTAGAATTTAAAATGGCTTAAAATGTTGAATCATCTACCTATACAGATATATCAAATAAAAATGATTTTATTCAACAGAAAATTATATGAAATAATTTACTTTCAAATGAATTTGTAATTGGAAAGCAGAATAAGATTATTCTAATTGCATCTATTTCACAAGCACCATTTTCAGACCAATTTGATTTGCAGCCTGTATAAGTTCTGGAAATGATCCAATGTCAAAGACATCAGAATATATCATTTTAATGACTGTTTATTGACTGATTAAGTTATTTCAGATTTAAAAAAAAGTTGGGACTAAATTCTTTAAATTCAAATATATTTTGTTAATTTCACTGCATTTAACAAGCTTTTTGGTAACAACTGTTTGCTTGATGACAAATTCAAACTTTATATTAAACATTACCTTTTATGATTTCATAATAGCAACTCTTTTATTCATTGAAAGATATAACTCTTTGTGGAAGGACCGATCCTGTAAGTGATTCAAAACCTGTGTTAATCTTCTGAGGTTGGTGCTAGGCCAAATTTTACACCAGTTTGCAGGAATTTAAAGTTAAATCATTTCTGGAATATCTCTTTAGGTGTTCAGCCATCAACAATGTGATTTGAATCTTTCATGTAAATCAAAATAAGGTGTCGGAGGTGTTGGAGCCAGAAAAGGAAAGCTAAATTGTGCTTCCAACAACAAACACCAGCAGCAACACCAAACTTGAAATCCCTCGCTGGTAATTGTATTCTGAATATGTTCCCATGCAAAACATTAAGTCAATTAAAAGGAAATATGTTTACTTATTTGTATTCACATGCGGTATAAATAGAAAAAGACATTTTAATACGGAAATGACCTAGAAACCACGCATGCACAAATGAACCATGATGCATAATAGTTTCTTTAAGTCTCCATGGCAACATTCTCTTGATTAACTTTGAAAATGCCATCATGCAAACATATCGTGGTCTAAAAGGTCAAATAATTTCACATTATGCATACAAAAGAAACTTCAATGGACATCCGATCTAATCTTTCTTTGCTGGTTTTTTGCATGAATTTGAATATTTCTGCTGGAATCGATTCAAATTTATTTAAAGAACCAATGGGGTACTACAAAACGTATGGAAAAACAACTATTGTAATATGCTTAATTTTTTTAGGAATTTGTTTGAGACTTTTTAATTGCAATTCTTGTTGACAGTGATATAAAGGTACTCTCAAACCCAAATATTCATAAATTGATGAGAACTTGGTAGGCCTCAAAATACATGATAGTTACTTTCTAATTAATTTTCCACAGATGTGGTGCACAATTCAAAACTGTCTCAGCAAGATAGCCACCTAAGCAAACACAACCTCCAAACAGAGTACTAGTTGGGATGAAAGCCCTCATAATTTGCTTTCACCCTGTGCGAATATCCGCAACCTTGGAAAATCCCTACAAAAGTTCTCATAATTGGTACTTTATATTTTCTTCTGGGAATATTGAGAATATTTTGTTTTCACACTGGTATTTTCTGATTGGAGTAGATCAAGGCAAATTTCCCAATCCAAGAATATCTGGTGTTCGCAGTCTGAAAGCAAGTTATGTGATTTCAAAAGCACTTAGATTTTCATACAAAACGATCTATGAATTCATGATAAAAAATGCACGCAGCAACAAGCATATTCCATATATTAAGATAAAATTGCACATTTCCGCTCCATTTATTGAAATTTTCTAATTTCCAATTATTCTTAATATTGAAAGATTTCTCTCATTTATCATTGGAAAAGGAGGAATGTAAAAAAAATGCTTATACTCACACTAAACATGTCTATCATTATATCTATGATGCTCCCTAATACAATGATGAAATCAAAAAAGTTCCAATAGTCCCGGAAGTAGTTCTGTAGAAAAGGTAAAGAGAAATTAATTATTCAAATAAAAAAGTCAGTAGAATAATTAATCTATATATAATTTTCTGTGTGAAAGTGCTTAGTATTTTCCACGTTCCCAACACAAAAGGAAAATGTGACCATGTCAAAAAAAAATGCTGACCTGTAGAACATTTAGATGTTTTTATTTTTTTAATTACAAAAGGAAATTCTTTAAGAAATGTGAGTATGGGAAGAGACAAAGAAGGGAGAGAGATGTGTGTTTATATAAATACTATTATCATTAATAGTATTAGTATAGAAATGGAAAGATAGAGACCGGGAACTTAGTGAGCAAGAAAGAATATACATCTCATGCACTTCAATCAAAATGTAAAGCAGTTGTGATTATAACCTTTTAAATCTGTTATCAGTTTGTGAAATGCATACCTGCACATTTCATTTGAATAAAATAAATTAGAATTGTGAACAAAATTTTTCATATCATATAGTAATAGAATTTATGCTTTAAATTGGCATTAAAAATGCTGTTTCTTTTACATTGCAAAATTATGAGCATCAGGAAAATTTCCAAACTTTGAACACAATTATTTCAAATGTTTTGGAGACGAGCCGGTTACGTAAAATCACTGACGAATTATGAGATCACATTTGATAAGTTTCATGCAAATAACATATTAGCTACCACTACTCACCATAACCTTTAATATCAAAAGAAACTAATTACCTTGGGCTTGTACGCAATGATCTTGAGTAGGAATTCTACAGTAAAAACAGCTGTAAACACAATGTTCATGTAATCCAGTACATTCCTGTAGGTGTCTGTTTGTGTGCGATACTTTACAATGAGAAAGAAAACAACAGAGCATATTCATTAGCTTGATCAAAAAAGACATTGTGTGCATCATACACAATTTTTAAACCTTTGAGCCAAAAGTGAATGAATATATACCTGTAATTATATTGATTTCTAATAATTATGCCGGTTTAAGAGCATAAGTTCCAATCAAATATCAGATGTTTTTTTAATTAATTTAAGTTTTTCAAACTCTCATTTCAAATGTATAACATTTTTGACACACAATAGAGCCATAGCAGCACAAAATGAAACGAAAAATGAAATAAAACAAACTTTAAATTCTACCATAAGATTTTGTCTTATCAATATTAATGAAAACTTTTTAACAAAGTTAATCACTTTTCTGTTTTGATTACAGTTGTTACAGTTTTCATGAACCATAGAGACAAGGGGAAAAAATGAGACAGACACGGTTCATTTTTATCTTTTTTAAAAATATTTTTTCAGGACTGAAAATATGCAGTTCATTGTTTTATACCAAGACAGAAGGCCTAAATTATAAAGAGAATCAACTGAAAAACAATTTAGACCCATAAATGTTGAGAGATTATTTCTAAAGACTTCTGAAATATATCAAACAAAAAATTCATCAATTAGGCTATCTTGGGACACTATTTGAAAATAGCAATGATTTAAAGTGAAGAAACTCTTGCTTTATTAGCTCTAGTCTTAGTAAAATCGTAGCTGGAACTAATTTATGTGTACTATTTTGTGTCAACAATTATTGCTTGTTACTAAATAATAAGTCTAAAGCTACTGTTGAAAACTACAAAAATAATCCAATTTGATTGTCTAAGAACATTTTTTTAGATTCTATCACTTGTTATTGATAAAAGATTTCATGAAACTGAAGCCAGTTTTTCAAATGCAATAAATTAATCCAATAAGCAGAAGATATCAAGACCTACCTTCATGGCAAGAATAATAGTATTGACCATGATGAGAACAAAAATGAAGTACTCAAATCCCCTAGACGTGACTAGCTTCCAAACTAAGTGTTGCTTTGGATTCTTTGGGATGTATTTCCGTTGAGGTTTTGCCTTCAGTGCAAACTCTAGACAATTTCTCTGTGTAAAAAAAAAAAAAAAACAGACAGAAGATGTAGATGACTGTGCATTTAGGAATTCTGATGTCATCATTATCATCATTATTAGCAGTATAATCATTATTCTCATCTGCCTAAAAGCAACCAAGGGGAAACATGACATAAGTAGAACCTTAAGAAGAATGATAGGTACATGTATATTCTGTCCATGATAGGCCTGTTGATGTAATCATTTATATTGGATGACTAAGATGGGATACAAGTAATATGCCATGGGTTGGGGATCATTGAGTGAATTGAGAAGAGTGGAATATCTCTGGTTTCCCATACAGAAAGCAAACCAATATCATTACCATTATCTTTAATGACACTAATTCATTAGACCATGCAACATTGTAGTTTTGTTTTTACCTATAATTCATCAGTTTTCAGCACATCACGCACTACGCTCTTATGTGGCACAGCAAAGCGTGTATACAATTAATGCACCATTATTTAAATAACCAATTATCTAAAAAAAAATTCAAAATACCTGATTTTTATCTAGTTCACAATTTTTGTATTCTTGCTCTCCCTCATTCTGGAAAGTGACGATGACGAAACCAACGAAGATGTTGACCATGAAGAATGCAATGACAATGATGTACGCAAAGAAGAATACTGCTACAGGCATGCGTGAGCTGTGAATTGGACCCTTATCATCCTCAGTAGAGTCTACAGCCACATACAGAAGCCTGATGAAAGGAGAAGAGTTTCATGAAATATTATTAAGAGAATAGACATATCTTCAAATTAGCATGCAAAATCATGTATAAGTCAACTAGACAGACTAAACCCATTCCTGAATATACCTAATGGAAATTACAGAATTCATTTGAAATGTAAACGAGAGAGGAAGTTGATCTGAAATATTTGTTTGGAATTCACATTTATAAGCATTCAAGCAGGGCACTTCTTTTTTTAATATACTTTCCCCCACTGTAATATGTTTATACATGTACCATTACTACTTTCTATCTACCTGATAACATGTTTCTAACCTTGTTTTCTGATACCTGCTCCTTTTAAATCATATCATTCTACTTCTCTTGAATGAAGCATTTGTGAATTTGATATTTGAACTCGGAAGCATTATCCAAACATTAGATGAAAAAATATGAATTCAGCAAAAGTAAAAATAGGCAACAAGCTGGTGCAACTAGATGGAACACATCAACAAGAAAAAGACATGGTGATTTTTAATGTCTTATTTTATCCATTATATTTGACATAACGTATTTGTACAAATAGCTATGAGATACTTACTTTGGCCATCCCTCAAACGTTGCGACAGTAAAGAGAGCCAACATTGCATTTCCTACATCATTAAAATGGAATTCATTCTTACTCCATACACGCTGTTCAACCGATACTTGATTCAAGTCCCCATTCTTGTATACAAAATAATGGCCTCTGCAGATAGAAAATATCATACAAGCATTTAGTGATTAGATCAAGTAAACTTCAGAAATTATAGCATATTGTGTCCAATGACTTCGCCCCAAGTGGCATTCCTTTGGATGTCACTTGATAAAGTATCTAGTCATTATATAAGGGGATATTTCCCAAAATTTAAGACATGAAATATTGTCATCCTGACCCCAAAATATACAAAGTAGGCATCTACACATACATGTGGTATGATAATTACTGTAGTGGGTATTTCATAAACGATGGTTGCTTGCTTATGGTGGTGTCACACCTTGGCGTTTTAGACAGCGTATGCCCGACGTATCAAAATTTCTCTAAAACGTCGGCATACGCTGAACTTTGATTTTTTTTCAACTCTGGGCGTATACTTAGCGTATTCATAACGAGTTGGACGTATACATAACGTATTAGTAACTTTTACCGAACGTTTCGTTAACTTATAAGTAACGTATTCCAACGAATGCTTAGCGTATTGCTGGCGTACACAACTTATGCCCTACGATAGCCTAACTTACGCATAGCGCGCGGCAGCGTATCGCTGACGAACACGTGTCGTAGCCTATAAAAAGGCTGCCGCTCGACTATTCAAATCATAACCGCACGATACATCACCGTATCAACACCACCGCCATGCCAAAGAAAACTCCTGTGAACCCCACCTTTATATACCAATTCCTATAAACGTTGTCAATACGCCATTATATGGTAGCTGTAAGTTATAAACACGTTCAGTAAGTTTACCGTAAGTTATATACACGTTCAGTAAGTTTTGTGGTCGTCCGGAGCACATCTTCATACGTCAATATACATTAAGGCTAAGTTACACATACGTTCAAAGCACGTTACTCATAGGTTAGAAGTAAGTTTTAGGGTACGCTGGACATTATCTCGACGTACATCGACTTATGAGTAACTTACGAGTAACGTGTGTCAACGTGTATCAACGATCGCGTAACTTGCCTACAACTTATGGCCCGCGTATGCGGGACGTATGAGCCATACGCTGGCATACATCGAAAAATTTTGTGCTTGCACAAAATTTTTCGACGACCTCGCCGTATGACGACGTATACCAGCGTGTTTTAGCGCCAACGTATGCAAAACTTACCCGTAACGTATTCGACGTACGCCAGCGTATTCGCCAAATTCCTCATACGTCGGGCATACGCTGTCTAAAACGCCAAGGTGTGACAGCACCATTACAAGCTTTAATGCTTTCTTAGCAATCGGATAAAAAATCAATACACTCACTACCATAAAGCTGTTCGTAAGTTACGAATGACTTTACATCCAACTGCATGGTGATCATTTCTTATGAGTAAGGTCAACACCAATGAAACTTGGTTTAATCATTCACCACAAGAAAGGATCACCAGTTGTGTGTAGATTCCTTTGGAACTTCTGTACATCTTTATGAAATAATCACCAGAATGTTTTCATTTTTATATCATAAATATATATTTTTAAAAATCCTATTTTTGTACTTACTGACAGTCTTCCTCATAGAGCTTAGAGGAATCATTGCAGGAGAAGAACCTTCCGTTGAATAATTGTACACCAATGCAGGCAAACATGAAGACTAGGAGCAGTGTTACAAGCATGATGTTCCCTATCGTCTTGATGGCCACAAATACACACTGAACCACGTGCTGTTAATAATGATGACGATAAATCAAAGAAATAATAATACTATGATGCTAAGAAATAAAATAATTCTCAGGACTCTGGATATTTACATAAGACTACATATGCTAGCTAGAGTTAGTCAGACTTTTGTCCCTACTACTGGCTTCTTCCACTGACTTTGGTCAATAGACTGCATTATTACCAATATCAGACATCTGAGCTGGTAATTTACAAAACCGCATTGCCCTAGATTTTCTGAATATTGGGTAGGGATAGGTATACTGTTTGTATTTTCGTCGGTCTCTATGCGCTTATTGACTTTCCATGCAGAGACAACGCAAAATATAACTTTCTATTTTCCCTGGTCTCATATCTGAGCATTTGAGGATCGATGCAAAGAAAGAGATTCGCTTCATAATGATTCACGCAGCAACAATATATACATCCTAATAAAGACAACATTGGATCTGGGCGCTGGATATGCGTCCCTTGGTAAAGTATGTCATAATGGTAAAGTGCATATAAACATGACACAGTAGAACAATATTTTTAAAAGATATATCTCCATTCTTATAAATTTTGCTCTAGATGTCTGATTTGGATGACAATAAAACTATTGACTGGCTTTTCTTTCAGGGAACATCAAATATATTGCTCTTAAAAGAACCATATTGCCCATGTCTAAAGACTTGGGCCAACATGATCCTTTTGTGGGCAATACATTTGATGTTCACCTCAAGGCCAGTCAATATTATATAATTATGCATCACATTATGTCTAGTATAGTCCAACATTGTTTGGACCAAGACCAATGATTCCAGAATTGGCCAAGAAATGAGAAAAGACATGAGACACATAACAACTAATAGATTGAGGTAAAGAATTGAGATTTATTCCTTGAAATTGGGATCTTTTTCAATGTCTCGTCGATGGCTCCTGACCCGAAACACAATCAAGACAAATGAGACATGAGAAATAAAAACAAACAATCAGTGTCTCAAGACAAAGAAATGTCTTAATACATCAAATACTTTACTTGATATAAATAATCAGTGTTGCCCATACATTCATCATTCCCTCATGAATATTTATTTGACATTTGAGCACTCAATAAGTATCTAATTTCTACTTCTTTCTATGAAAAAAGAAAGAAAAGAAAGGAAATATAACATCAAACTCTGGTGTTTATGTTAAAACTTCTACAAAGTCACTTTTTTAATTACTCAAAAGTTACAAAAAATCAATCTTATACATACACAAAATCAAGTTTGGTTTGACAATTTAATTAAAAATAAATAGCTATAATATACAGTACAAACATGTCGTACCTTAAGCCCCTTAGCTCTGTTTATCGCTCGAAGTGGCCTAAGTACCCTGAGAACCCTCAGAGTCTTCACTGCTGAAATTTTCTGATCTCTGAAAATAATCAAACAAGTCAACTGATAAAATACACAAAAACAAAATGCTTAAAAGATAATCATATGAGTACTAATGCTACAAACGAGGAAAGGAATGTTTGCATTATTTTCAAATTGTATTGGAGTTTTTTAACAGTAAGAAAATCATAGTTATTATTATTATTTGTTTGGCGTCACCTGTGCCTGGGAGGCGAAAGCGAACTGAATCACTATGACCCGCAGGTCTCTCCTCCCGATATAACTGATTTGGGGGAATGCATGCAGGTGGACCACTACACCAGGGTTTCTATTATGATAACAGTATGATAACAGCCAATACAAAAAAATTCCTGCAGCCTTTATCACTTTGTTGTGTTCCCTTTATAAACATGTTCTGATAATTCTTACTGCAAAATTCAGTCTTTCAGAAAAACAATTTGAAAATATAGGTTAGATGACTTGAACTCTTTCTGCTACTAGAGATTTTGCTTGAACAGGTGTTTTAATGAAATTTACAACAGGATGAAAACTACAATGAGTTATCTCAGCTGCATGAAATTAACATAAAATGAGTGTATTGGGAATGTTTTTCATGTGAAATCTACACTCCTTCCAGTAATATATGACATTGGAAATCAATGATCAACAGTGGAGGTGCCATGGCTGAGTATCCAAGACACTTGAATCCAGATCCGAGAATTGAGGGGGGGGGGGGTTGATTTCCTGCACAACACATATATGCCCTAGAGCAAGGCATTTAAACCACATTAGGGGAAGGCGGGGTAAGTTGAGCATAGGGGCAAGTTGAGCCACCAGCCCCAGGCCAATAATGAATGAGTCAGACATTGTGGTGGTGTCATGTATTGATGACCCATAGCATAACCCCTAACCCCACCACATTGTTTCCAACTTTGAAACAAAAAGTAGTTTTTTAGAGGGAAAAATATGAATTTCAGCCAAAAAAGTAAAAAAAGAATGTGAAATAGATAAGTGCTTTATAAACACACATGTCTTTAAATATAATAAAGACATGATAACAACATTGTTAGTCCAGGTATGGATCTTCATTCTTGTCAGTCTTTTATATGATGGATGCATAATAAATGTGTGGATACAAAATTATCGCACTAAGTTCGGACTGGGGTAAGTTGAGCCAAACAGCATGGGGCAAGTTGAGCCATAGTAATTCCTATGGTAATGAATCTTAAAAAACAAACAAACCATAAAAATCGATTGAAATGCAGGCTGAAAGGAGCAAATTTACATGAATGCTCTTTTTCTTTTACATGATGTTAGTATTTATAGAGAATTAGCAAGTGAAAAGACTTTAGACAAAAAACTGACATGCTGATTATCCCCCATACATTTTGTACATAGTTTTTGTGGCTCAACTTACCCCAGAAGGTGGCTCAAACTTACCCCATATATGGGGCAAGTTGAGCCATTTGACATCGTTTTTTCAAAGGTCACGATGACTTTCAGTGTGGGGATAGAAAGTTATATATAGGTGGAAAATATTTCAGAAGAATTAAATTTCAAGGCAAGGTACTTATTTCGACAAGATTATTAATCATATCAATTCTAACATGCAAAAAGCAAAAACTGTCACAACTTACCCCGCCTTCCCCTACTGTTTAATTGTACATCAAATAAATGAAAATACTGAATGCATTATGATAAAATACCATGTGTGGACTTGATTTTTTTTTCTTCAATGATCAACAAAAAAGGATGATTTTCTAAAATAAACTTTTAATTGAAAATGAGATATTAATGCAATATGGGTCATTTACAGGTCAGGGATCATGTATGAAAATCTGAAAAATCTAAAAACAAGTATTATTTTTAGCCTATATCTACCATTTACAAAAACTTGTGTCCAATTTATCACAAACTTTTAAAGTTACAAGACATTTTTTATAAGCTTGAATATAATTACAAATTAAATAAAGGGGTATACTTACTTGAATAGGATTGAAATGTAGGCTACAGTTACAACTAGCAGATCCAATAAATTGAAAGAATTACGACAGAAGGCACCTCGATGGAAAACAAGTCCATAGGCAACAACCTTCAGAAATTGTATCCAAGAAAGAAAACATAGATTAAGTGAAATTTTCATTATGCAATTATCAACCCTTTATCTTTTTAGTAATTGTACCATCATTACACCAGAATAAAAATCAATTTTATTGAGATATATTCAGTCCATCACTGATACACAGAAGAATTTTGTGCACAAAAAAAACACAATTTTTGACATTGAAACTCATAAAATGAACACTTTAAATAAATTTTGAATTGATAATGATTTTTTCCCTTTGCAACACAAATACAAACTGCATAAAACCCAAAACATATTTTATGATGTATGGTGCCTACCTTAAGAAGAATTTCAATTGTAAATATTGAAGTAAATCCGTAATCAAAATAGCTCAAGATCTGTGGATTTAAACATAAATAAATGGTATAAAACATCAAATGCACAACATATGCCAACACTGAAGACCTGTTGCATGGCTATAAACATTTTGAAGCTTAATTACCATTATTTAACCATCAACCAACAACTAAAATAAAATTAAACATTAAGCTTAATTTTACAAAGCAGCTGTTTTTGTTCTAACATGGCATAAATGAATAACTAGTTGACACTGGATCAAAATTACTATGGAGGATTGATTACAATGAAATTAGAAAGACTCTTGTAAACTTGTGTGTATGTCATACGTAAATTCACAAACCATAAAATCTAAAAAACAAAGCCGAAGTGTCATTTCAATTGTGATCAATCTCATAGTAATCAATCTATCTCATTGTGATCAATCTCATAGTATAGAGTAATAGTTTAATATGCTGAATAAATGATTATTAGATGTTAAAATGTTAATAAGAACAGAAAACTAAGTCATCCTTTCCTTTCAGTTCAAATATTCAATGTTCTTCTCAAAGATGCCTTGAGTGCATGAAAGATAGATAGGGACTGTAACCTTTGGTGATCTTTTGGTATTTGTTGTTTAGTTACAGCTGTATCCCGGCACAAGCACCTGCTGCTTTCTGGGTTTTTTACACCTTCTTCCATGTACATAAATTATGTATTGTATTTACAATCATTGTTATATTACTATATTATTAATTGGTTTATTTTATATGAAAATGGATGTCAATCTAAGAAAATAAATGTTTACTTGAATTGAATTGAATACAGTAAACATTTCCAATCAATTGTAACATTTTGTACATGTCTCACCATTGAATTACAGATCAAATCAATTAAACATATTGTTGTATCTCTTATGAAACAGGGTACATGCAGATCTTGTATTACACTTACCCTATTTAAATTTCCCTTCTCATCGACTGGATCCTCAGCTGCCAACATGGCACTGCTTATGAGGATTAAAACCAGTACCACATTGGTAAAATAAGGATGATTCACGAGCATAAAACAAAAACGGCGAAATCTGCAGGTAAACAAGATCAAAAGATTACTCTATCATACCTGACTGTGAGTCCTAAAGATCATTCTGAGTCTTTTAAAGAAATTTTACATTTGCAGATGACAGGATGCAATGATCATTTACACTTCCATAGTGCAAAAGATGTTACTGTCTTTCATCATACATAATATTTTCATGTACGGAGACATAACTAGGCAGTAAGAAACTCTTTATTTTCAAAACCTATATTTCAGTTTAAAATATTTATATCACAAGAATTACCGCTTCTGTTACGTTTATTTTAAAATTAAATTGGTTATAACACTTTCTTTAATCCCATACTTGACATCTCAATGAAGATTATATGTCCTAGTTCATGTTTTTGACACCTAAAAATTGGATTTTCAACAGAAAGACATAGACATACTGGAGCCATCTCGACAGCTTTTTAAAGCAAAATGCAAAATTCAATACTCAACACATTTAAGGATTCAGTGGTACCAAATATACTTATTCTTTTTTCATATTCAACAGTTCATTTTTCATAATGAATAAACTTGTGTACATAAGGTAGATACATCCAATAGTTTCTTACTTATTTGAACTTGAGAATACAAAAAGGGCATTTGCTTTGGGCATGGGTCTTGTTTTGGTGGGTATGTTGAGTTCTGAAAGCCTTCTTGGTCTTGCTGAAGCTGTGGTTAGAGTCTCTACTTCTTCTTCTTCCTCTTCATCATCTTCATCTAAGAATGAATAATCGTGAAATAACATAAGAGTTAACATTATTCAATAAAAATAGAGACTTAGCACCAAGATCTTCCTGTACGTCCCTTTAATTTGGGAATTTCGGGTATTTAGAAACTAATAAATAATTGATGCCTTCTCAATAATTCAAATGGTAAAATATAATATTTAAATGGTAGCAAACTTGAAAGATGGACAGAAAAATGACTGGAAGAAATATGCTTAGGTGTGAAAAATTAAAGCAGTTATGTATAAAGATTATATCAAAAGAGATAGATTGATGGATATACAGACTGTGAGAGAGAGGGTGAGAGAGGAAAGGAGAGAGAGTGAGAGGGAGGGAGGGGAATCAACTGTACATGAAGTGATATAATTTAAACACACACACAGTTAGATACAGATGTAAAATACATTTTACCTGGTTCTTTCAGAGACTTTTTTACATCATCTTCATCTATCACCTGTGTAATTACAAAAACAAAAAAAGTAATCATGAAGTTAAAAATGCCTATAAATAGTGTAAGTACTTGAAAATTTGAAGGAACTTAATTTGTTATCACTATGGTATATACCCTTTGAGTTGAATATATGAACAGCATATTGTTTGATGAAATCTTTGACTTGGCACAGGAGGTAGATGAAATAATTTCTTATTGTCATGTAAATTATATTGCAGAAGAACATTGATCCATTGGTTCAAGTATTTTCTAAGAGTACCAAGAGAATATTATGGGATAGGCATCATAGAGTACAGATAAAATATTTGGCTTCTATTAAACATTAGTATCTGAACTAAACATGTATATACTCACGTGTACTTTTTCTTCACTATCTTGTGACCTGGTAAGAGAAAAATATTCAAAGAATGACTTTGATGTAACATATAAAACATTCAACAACAATAACTTCATATGCAGAATAATGCATTAAGAATTGAATAATCATTGTTTTTTAGAAAAAAGTAACAAGCATGAGAATATTTTGAGAATATTTCTTTATCACAAGTGAAGAAATTCAATTGATTTGGTAAAAAGCTTTCACCTGATATGCTGCAAGCGTTAAGTTCATCAAATTTGATTAGAAAGAATGCTTCCTCATATTATCAGACTGATTAGATATCCAATGAACATAATATGATCTTTGTGAGTTCTAACTGAAAATTTTTGGTTGGTGGATGCCAAGAGTCCCAAGTTTCATACATCACTTAAAACATAAATTGTTTATGCACAGACTCATTCCAACTATAGCATTATTATACTCAACATAGAAATTGAAATGAAAGAATCTTACTTGTTTTTGTGATTCAATGAACCATCTGCTTCTTTGCTGAAAACGGCTTTCCGCTTCTCCTGTAACCTCTTGGGTCCTCGAATCACTCCCTTAGGATCAACACCTGGGGGCAGCTGCTTAGAAAGATCAAACTCGTTGGCTCTTCTTATGGACTTGTTCCTCTTTTCTTCCTCTTTCTCCTTCTCCAAGGCTGTGAGGGATTCTGCATCGGCAAGATTGTCTACAGCAATAGCCAAGAACACGTTGAGAAGGATGTCTAGGTGGATAAAGTCCAAAGTCAAGGAATGCATACACAAAAGGACATTCATCCCACCGCTGCCACCAGTATTTGGTTGTAAAAAGTAAGGAGTCACTTAATTAAAAATTCAGAATGAAGACAGGGAACATTAGCTAAGTCATACTTCAAACATCATCACATCATTATCGGCATCGTCACCACCATCACTATCATCATCATCCATCATCATCATCATTATCATCCATCATCATCATTTATTGAAGGATACAGTTGCCACATATGTATAGGATGATAAAATAGGTACTAGCTAGGAATCCAATTGACTTGACTCCACCGTAAGCCTGAATGCCATCATACATCACTTCATTCCAGTCTTCACCAGTCAAGATCTGAAAAATAATGGAAAAGAAAACAATATCAGCTCTGCCCTGTTTGAGAAAAAGTGCATTATGTATTCTTTTGGGGTGTTTTTCTGATTGAAAGTGTTTAGAATGAAGACTGTTGCAAAGAACTAGAAACTCTAGATATGTCATAGCATTGGTTAATCTAACACTGATACCAGTAGTTGCAGTAAACACTGATTTCATGAGAAAGTCCATAAAACCAGGCTTAATTGTCAGTATATCATCAAGGATCTAGATCTGGTACAGTTAAATAAACTGAACTTTGTGAAATCTTGAAATCTACGCTGAAAAATGTTCACACTGAACATCACCAACACAGATAGGCACACGTGGGACAGTGTATTATTATTGCTGGAATAAAGACCCGACGGAAGTGACCGAATCCACGCTTATTTTGCTTATTTAATTACACAATTTTTTTCAGAATCCTTTGGCACATATTTTTTATTCATACAAACAGACACTTGGATGGTCATTATATTAGATTCTGTAAAAGTAATTTTGAGATCGTTACCAAAACTGGAATTTATGTTTAATCTAACACTGATATCAGGTTAGATCAAATTTTAAGGATTGTATGTTCATAATGAAATCAATTAATAAGAATACAAAGGTAATGAGTATGGTATTGTTTCAATCAATTCTTGGATACATCTCTATCATTAGAAGGTAGCTGTAAATTTCACAACTTAGCCCATGACATGGATATCGTCTCTCCCTGAACACTGTGCTGTACTCCCTATTTTACGTAATAATAGGTGGTTTCAGACCACCTCCAAGTTCGTCAGTTCCAGGTATTTTCTAATTGGGAAATTTACCCGATCAGAAAGTACCAGGTAATATTGGCAATGTGAAAGCAAATTATGTGTGTAATATCCCCGAAAAAAATACCCACTAAATAGTAGGTACTTGGCAAAATTACGAGAGCCTTCGCAGGGATTTTTCCAAGGTCGCAGGTATTTTGGCAATGTGAAAGCAATTTACGGGAACTTTTAGCCCAGCGTGTAGTTGGGCGCAGGCACCGTGGGTGGATGCTGAGCTAGTGGTTTTGAATCTCGCATCTTGCCAGCTTATCAGACCATACTGCGCATGCTCCTAACTTCAGGAATTTATCCCGAAAGGTATGTTTCGGGGCGGTGCGAATGCAGGAATAATTAATGGGTATTTTTTAGCCTAAAAATAGTTCTCATAATTTGACAGGGATTCTTATTATCAAGGCTGTTTGAAACCACCTAGTGTTTAAAAAATTGATTCTACTCTGGGTGACGGACAACACCTATCAATGGGGAAACATCTTCATGGTATCGAACTCCCCATGAAAGCAGTCATTATTCAATGCCCCTGACTTCTTACTTGAAACACTGTGAAGAGAGACTGAAAGAAGGAATCAAAGTTGCTTCGAGGCTTTAGCTGCGTGCTGTCAAAGTTAAAATGGCCTCCAAAGACTTGCATTCCTAAGAGAGCGAAGATGAGGATGAAGAGAAATAGAAGGAGAAGCAAACTAGCGATGGAGCGCATACTGTTGAGGAGGGATGCAACCAAGTTCCTTAGCGCTGTCCAATATCTGAGTTCAAAGAAAATGATTGGAAGAAAATTGATAAAAATATTAGAACAGAGCCCGAGTTAAAAAGATATACATTAAAATTATTTTTTTGAATTACCAATGATTTATGGATTCATTGATAAGCAAATAATTGCCAGAGTAAAGCAATGGAACAAATATTCATTTGATTTGCTATTTGGATGTATAATGCTACTATTAAAGGAAAGAGAGTGTATACACTTATACTGCTCAGGAAGTGATAGTACATCTTTTTGACTGATGTCAAAAGGAATTGAAATCATTTATTTTTCACATCAGAAAGAAATATATTGCAGAATGAAGGGAATTTCAAAAGGCTACAAAAAGACACTATAAGGCCTTAGCTAAATTCACCAAAGAAGTTTGAGTTTAGACAATGAATATACACATATGTTTCATTAAGCATATTTTTGTATTTACAAGACAGCTGCACAGTGCAACAAAATTTGGTCAAAGATCATAAGCAAATAACCAATGGTGATAATGGTGGTGGGCAAAGTGATTAGATACATAAATGTTCCATCATTGCAAGTGATAATTGACAGGGAAACTAAATTCTATCTTGTAACTGAATTTTGACCAATCCTATAGCAAGATTCTGAGTATTTAAAATATAATACACACTAAACAACAAATATTTATATGTTATCATCATTACCATAATGTTATCACCATTACCATAATTTTATCATCAATTTATTTTTTGTTGGATGGACTAACTATCAGTACTTATACTAACCTTGTTGCTTTAAAGACCCTGAGTAGTCTGACACAGCGCAAGACGCTGATACCAATGGGAGGGATGATATGGGCATAGATTAAGACCACTTCTATGATACTGCTACACACCACAAAACAATCAAACCGGTTGAAGAGTGATACAAAGTAGCCCTGTAGACCCAGGCTGTACATCTTGATAATCATCTCCACCGTAAATATCACAACAAAACACAAATTCCCAAAGTCTGCATAGAAAAACAATGAAAAAAATATCCTACTGATAATACAAATATCGCACAGTATGTCCTACTCTCAAAGGTGGGAACTTTATTAAAAGCTACATTAATACAATATAAACAATGATTAAACACAACTATTTTCTTCTTCTTTCCTCATATCCATCTAATTTATGTTATCATCCATTTTATAGATCGTCCAGGGTGCGATGAACTTACAAGTTTTGTCAAAAAAACAACTAGTGAAATTTTGACTCCTTTGACTTATATATTTAACCAATCCCTGAAAACTGGCTTGCTTCCTCAAAACATGAAAGTAGCTACGGTTGTCCCAATATTTAAAAAGGGTGATGGATGGATTGTCGGCAATTATTGACCAATATCTCTCCTTACTTCCCTGTCAAAAATTCTTGAAAGGTCCATATATTCCTGTTTAGTAAAATTTCTATCTGATTGTCATATTTTATGCGATTCCCAATTTTGGTTTAGAAAAAAAAATTCTACCGTACATGCTTTACTTTCTTTTATTGATCAGGTGACAAATGCTATAGATAATTCCTTGCATACTGTTGGTATATTCCTGGACCTTTCCAAGGTATTTGACACGGTCAATCATAAAATTCTACTTTATAAGTTATCCCATTATGGTGTGTGTGGAAGGGCCTTGGAAAACTATTTCTTGCAGTGGACCACAAGGGTCACTTTTGGGCCCACTGCTTTTTATTTTGTAAATTAATGATTTCAATAATTCACCTAATGACCTGTCACACCGTTACCCAAATTCACTCCTTACCATTTTGAATAGAGAATTGCAATTGGTTTAAACTTGGATTCAAGCAAACAAGCTATCACTCAATGAAAAAAAAACAAATTTTATGATGTTCAATAACTCTTTGAAATCTCTGCCTGACCATGTAGTTAAAAATAATGTCAATGTGCAACAAATTGATTTTACGAAATTTCTTGGACTCTACATTGATCATGAATTCTCTTGGAAATGTAAAATTGATTATATATGTAAAATATCCTCTTCAAACACTGGCATTCTAAATAAACTAAAATATTTTTTTCCTGATTAAATTTTGAAAAATTTACATTTCACACTTGTTGCATCACATATGAATTATGGAATACTGGCTGGCCTTGGGAAACTTCAATCAAACTTTAATCGAAAAAGTATTCACAATACAAAAACGAGCAATTAGGGTGATCAATCAAGTCGGGTATCATTCCACACAAATCCTTGATTTTTCAAAACAAAATACTTAAAATGTCTGATTTATATTCATCTCATGTTGGAATATTCATGTATCAGCTTTCAAAAGATAAATTGCCTGATATATGCACGCCTATGTTTCAAATGAATAATCTAGTCCACACGCATCCCACTTGGCAACATGACTCTTATCATCTTCCACATACTCGTACTCGCTCAGAGAACAATAGCATTTGAGGGACCCAGGTTTTGGAACAGTCTTCCCAATAAAGTGGTAAATAGTACCTCTCTAGATATTTTCAAACATAAATTGAAATTGACATTGATTAATTTTTATAATTTTCCTGTAAAGGTTGTATTGTAACTTTTACAAATATTTGTAATGCGTGCAAACACGTTTTTTGTCTCTCATTTTCTTAAAGTACACTCTAAAAGCCCACAGTTGTAATACATTAGCATTTCTTTATGTATTAGTTCCATTTTATCATCCTCTCCTACAAATTAAGACTTCATATTTTTGGGATCCTGCAGACCTAACAAGCTTTGCTTTTTTATGCAGGTTCCCTCATATTTCACCAAATATTTTAAATTGTCTTAGATTTCAAATTGCTGTATTATTTAATTAAGATGAATGCTGCCATGTCTGATTTTTTTATGCGATGTTATTTCTTCGGATGTTATATTGTTTTTGTATTATGTTCATAATTGCGTGAAACATGTCAAATAAAGTTAATATCAATGTCATTTTAAGTAACTGAAAATGATCACATTTACAAGTATCAGTTTACTGCAACACATTTCAATAATATTTACTGTTTTCCTCTGTGGCAAATACTGTCTATTCATACATCCGAAAGCCTTTAGGGTGAGAACCAGATATTTCATGCCAAGCAATCTCATGGTTCAATTCATCAGAGTCCAGTTAATATAAGTAACTGGGACGTGAGAAATAGATCTTTGAGAAATTAAAGTGTTCCTTTCTATCTTTCAGACTTTTTCATTGAAATCAAAAATACTCTCAGAGTGTGGTAAAACATCTATTATGTTAATTACTATCAAGGGTGTGAGTGGTCACAAATAAAAAGATCTGAAAAAAGCTTAAGAGTGTTGAAAACGTCTGAAATAGAAAGAGCTCCCAAACTATTTGTAAAGAGGAAAGCAAAAAATAAGCTGAAATCAAGCTGAAAATCAAAACATAAAAATCTGAAATCAGCTAAAAATCTAAACTCTCACACCCCTGGACTATGGAAAGCTTGATTTGATTGGCTGCTAAGCACTACCTGTTACTATGTTAATACAAAAGTTATCATCAAATTTATCATGCAGGGTATGATTGAGTTGCTCATTGATACAATGCCTGCAAAGAGAGCAGATATGTTCTGGGTTTGATCCTAGTCTGCAGGCACAGACCCTATGGTTTTCACAATCTACAGAGTGCATGATGCAGAGTCTGAAGTAGTGAGACTAGATTCAATATGTACTGTGGCTGGCTGACATACACATAGGGTTTGGCATCTAGTCTTCATTCTGGACATATATTATAATTGGTTAAAGTGTCAAGTATGAGTCTGTGCTTGCAGACTAGTTTGATCCCTTGCTGTGTGTCATACTGAATATTGTGAAATGTGTTCTTTTGCCTCCTATTAAGGCACTCTTTATGAAAGAAATGATTATTATACATTTTGCAAGACCCACTTGAAAAATGTAACAGCCAAAGGTGCTACCCTGGTTGAATATGATTTACTAATATCTAACAAGTAAATCTTTCAAGACTAAAAACAACTCGAGGTCAATTTTCACTTTCTTTTCTATATAGGTAGCAATTTCTGGAATAAAGTACCAGTTGAAATGAAATTGGAAAAAAAGTTTTAGGAATTCTCTAAAAATTTATTTATGTATTCATAATTTCACACTGCCAACATGTGAGTCTACAGTAGATAATACAATTACAATTTGTTTTTCCTTCTTAAATGTGCATTTTGTAATATTTGTGGGGCAAGACTCAATTAGCACTTGTGCTATATTCTGGTCCCATTCTTATTGTTTTGTATCATTCTTTCTGTATTCTTATACATGTGTAAAATAAAATAAATATATCAAAACATTATGCATACCTTGGAAATCTCGGAGCCAAGAAGGCTGGTTATAGTGCTCCGAGGCTAGGATCACTGTATTGAAGAAGACCATGATGATGACGATCCAATAGAATGCTTGCGATTTTACTGCCTGCCGACATAACCTACGACACCTTCTATTCCATCGTCTAAGTTGACGCCTTGTATTGCAAAAATAGGGATTGTTTAAAAAGTAAGAAATTCAAATTACCGGTAACATTTATGCTTTTATGTGTTGTAAGAAAATCTCAAAATTTGTAGGGGAAATGGTGAAAGAATACAAAACAAAACATGTCAATTTTTTTGAGAAGCGTTTTGAGTAAAAATACTTCTAATGTTTGAATGAATGGGTAATGTACATTAATTTCATGTACTCTGTCTAATCATCTAACTTATGAACCACAATATATATACCTCTCTTTTTCTCTCTCTTTGCCCCTCTCTTTTTCTCTTCCCCACTCTCCCTCCATTATATCTTTCTTTCCATACCTCTCCTACTCTCCTACCCCCCCCCTCTCTCTCTCTCCCTATCCCTCTATACTGCTTTACTTTAAAAGAATGTCTACCTTTCTTTCTGCATCCATTGTTGCTGAGGTATTTCACTGCTTCCCATTTCTTCTGATTTATCATCTGAATCTGATTCGCTAATGGGTTTTGGAACTGCAAGTCAAAATATATTATATAAACGATCACCAACAAGAAAAACCAATGTCATGTATTTTGACATACAAGGAACAAAGGATCAATGTGCTTTTTCACTGGAGTTAAGACATTTAATCCATTACAAAAATATCCATATATATTATCATCAGTCTTTACGAAACTGTTGATATCCAAGTATTTGAAAAAATATCTTGGTTAAAATAAGATGAAACAATAAAGTTATTGACCGGTTTAATAGTTTTTCCAAGTAAAGTACATGTACATAAAATAATTCAGTCTTCAATCTCTACCCCTTTCTCTGTTTTAGAATGGAAATGCCAGCAAACCAGCAAGATAACCATTTTTTATGAAATGGATGATAATGGATGATTCATGTAAAGATAATAATGATGATGATATTGATGATGATGATGATTATTATTATTATGTTGATGTTGATGGTGGTGATGAGATGATGATGATGAGGATGATGATGATAATGGAAATGATTTGAAAATTGATATAAAGAGATGTAATGGAAAATCTAAGGCAACAGAGAATTGCTCGTATTTTTTTATTAATTAAAAATACTAAGGTGAAATTAATGTCACAATTTCTAGATAATACAATAAAACTTTCTTGAAACATTCTTCAAAAGAACTACAAATTTTAAAAATTGGCAAATACTTAATGAGGATGTGACCATACTTCTTTAAAGGAAAATATAATTCCATTCTAAACAATAAAAAACAGAAATGTAGAATTATTTTATTATAAGAAGAAAAAAATGTCAATGCCAAACAACATTTATTTGTTTTCAAACAATTTTTAACTTTACATAATTCCTATTTCGATCAGACATTAATTTCAGCATATATTCATGGACTGCACAATGACAAAACAGGAAGCGTTTTAGCAAACAAAACAACAAACAGCAAATTGATGCAGAATCCTAGCATCTGCAAACTTAATGAACCCAGCCTGTAAATAGAATGAATAGCAGATAAAATCTCTTAGCAGATACAGACAAATAGCTGCAATCTCACAGATCGGCAAGGACAAAGAAAGCACAATCAAAATACTGCTTTTAGCTGTTTGGCCACACAAACAAAAAAACACATCATAACATTTTCATTACACAAACTGACAAAAAAATGCATGAGAGAAAACACATCACAGTTGCATAAAAGACATAAAGACATATACCCAGATATCATAAAAACAATGGCATTGAAACAGTTTCCTGAAGCAAAAACAAAATTACATAAGGTTACATCATGATACACTTTCAATTTAATTTGTATTCGATAAGGGCTGAACACAGTGCTTAGTCACTGCCCCCCTTCTATGACTTTCAAAAAGTGTAATAGAATGTACAGGTAGTTGGGGAGGGGGTGGGCTCTTTTATCAATATATTTTGCCCAGTCAAGTTTAAATGGATATGATATTAGTAAAGCCATGCTCGTTCATAAAATAAGGAAATATCTATGTTCTTTTTTTTCTTTTCTTTTTTTTCAATCCAAATCAATTCTTTATTTAATTTCCATTCAAATATGATACAAACTAATATAAAACAGATACAGTTTTACAGATGAACATTTTTATCTCGTAACAAAAAAAAACAGTATAAAATGGAGCATAAATGGAAATGGGGGGGGGGAATATCTATGTTCTGGTTCCTTGGTCTCATGGAATATGAAGCCTGAACATGTGATGATTTATCTTTTCATATGTACATCATGGCTCGATCTAATAGACATCCACTCTTTACTTGGCCATGATGCCCCCTCCCCTGAAAAATTAAATTTTTAAAACATAAGTTTACCTGCCCTTTCCCTTTTGGCAATATTACCCTTTTTCTTTCAATGAATAAGAATTGGTGTATTTTGATATTTTTAATTTGTGATATGAACTAATCTCAAAAGTGTCAATGTAAAAAAAATCATACCAGATAAATGAGACTCAAATCTTTACACAGGCCTAATGCTTGAGATGAATTCATGATAGATCAATGATAATCTTGGGTGTTTTTTTGTAGCATGGGCCACGTAATACTGCAAAAGATGCCATTTGGTATTTTATTCGAATTACAAACACACAAAGTACACTACAAAAATTACTCAAAGGAATGAATATTCAAAATGTCATCAAAACATCATCCAGAAAACTAACATATTTGAAATTGTGCATATAGAGATTTAATCATAAAACAATGATTAATTTGTAGTGTGAATGGGTTTAGCTCCTAATAGGTTTTTCTATCTACACGCAGGCCTGGGAACTAGAGATGTCATCGCACCAATTAACCTTTCCAACTGGAGTGCAACATCATTCTAGAGGTAGAAAATTGGCTCAAATTCTTTGTGACAGATAGCCTAAGCTGCCTCGTATCATGGGTGATGTATGAATGGATGACTTCATTTAATGTGTTCCTACTCTTGATTAGCTTGAGCATCATTCCTTCAGATCAAAAAGGGTGTTGACTCATTTTGTTACTTCAAAGATGCACTTTAAGCACTTTCTGGCTCTCAACCTATGACCAAATCCCTCATCAAGATTCTTAAGAGCTGTGAAACAACGGACCTGAGCTACCACTCTGAGATTGATGCAGGAATAGGTTCTACAACTCCTGCATTTGTGTTACGTCAAAGATTCATTTAAACCATTTTCTGGCACTCCACTCATGACCAAATCCCTTATCAAGATTATATAAGAGCTGTGAAACAAGGGACTTGCCCAACAAGCCTGATTGATGTAGTCATATATGTTCTGATACTGGTGAGGTGGGAGGTCATGAGCAAAGAATATAACCTGGACTGTTATCATTGGGCAATGGCATGGATCTATTCTAGGATGTAATTTAAATGTCAAGATTTACATGTCTGCACGTAAGATGGTGAGGAAAGAGAAGCTACACTAGGTGGTAAAAACTGCAATCCAATGAAAACCCTTTGAAATCATTTAATTTGTTTGCATAGGTGATTATATAAGTCAGATCTTTACGACCTTGACAATGCTTTCTGCAAATAGCATTATAACCATAGGTCGTATGAAATGCTGGGTTTAACATTGTCTTTTTTTTCTAAAATTGTCAAAACCTCCAATCATTTCTATGAATTTTTAAGAAGAAAATCCATTACATTACAGAAAATCCACTTGCAAAAATACAAAAAAGCACCAATTAATGAAATTCAAGCTGAAAATCACACAAAAGCACATAACACAGCTGATGCTCTCTTAAAAATGGCACTATAAAAGGGAGCGTTTCATGAAGCTGTTTTGTAAATCACACAAAACTTAATGCACGACTGGTGACATATTCTTGGGTGCAAAATTAGAAAAGTAAATTTTCAATCATTTGGATTCCCAACTGAGCTTTGAATTAAATCCCATCTTTGTAGTTTTAAGCGCTGGTTGTAAACAATCATCTAATGTCAAAATTAAATGAAATGTATTAGAACAACTCCGTGGCCACTAAATTAAAAAAGAAAAAAAATGGTAAATCTTCTTTAGCAGAAGTAATGCATGGTCACCAATTATGTGTAAAGTCATGAGTAATTTCTGAACAACTTAAAAAAAAAAAACAGCCCCAGGATAGCACATAGTAAGCTGCTTGAAAGATATTTACATAACGGTACTCTCTTACTCGAGTCGTCACATCACAAAGGAAGCATGCAAGACTGAATTATACAGCAGCCATTCCTTGTCATCGATGCATTGTTGATTTCAGATCACATTCATATAGTAATGTGATGGCAAAAAGATGTATTTCATCCTTGATTTTGAGCATAATGGATATTAGATTAAAATGTGGTCAGGAATGCTTTGGCATAACATTTGTATATTCAAAGTTATGTTGAGTAGTGGTAGCGATAGGTTAATTTTATAAAAAGTTATAGAAAGGTGTCTGATATTGTGTTAACTCCATACAACACCCATGTGAGACAAATTCCATCCTTATAATACATCATGCTGCACATATTATATTGCACAGTGGTCATAGATATCCCTGATTAAATGTTGTAACTATCCTTGCAGCAATTGTTTGTACAGTTTGTGATACAGTTTGCGAAATCATTCATTGGAAGAGATATCATTTCACTACCATGCATAGAATAACAACATGCATATTATTATGATAGTATTAAGATGTTAACATGCATGCAATTCTACATTTACAATACCTTTGGTGTTTAAGGTACCAAGTCTCTTCCAGAGAACTGTGTGTCAAAGGTTAAAGGTCATCAGGGTGGAGGTTAAATGCAGCAAGGGTATAAGTGGGATAAGTATAGGGATCATTGGGTTAATGCATGATATTGTTCAAAACGCAATCCAGTGTTATCAATAGTAAATATAAATCAAAAATGCATATATCATGGAAAATTATCTTTTTTCTTACTGAAATGAGATTTAGCACAACAGAATTAGTCACTCTCTTGAATGTGTATATGACTTTGTTATTGTTTTAAAGATCACAAATATTCATACAAGACTGTGAAAAATATAGGGTGTTAATACTCTATGGTTAGTTATGATGTAACAGTATTCACCCAATTGTTTCCTTTTGCTTTTACTCTTTTTGGAAAACAGCTTGTCTGTGGGGGAAAAGATTATATCAAAAAAAGACTAGATTTATACCATCTTGTATTTTGGATTTTAAATTATAAGTTTATCATTATTTACAGTATATAGGAGAATATAATTAGTGAATGCCATTATACCTAATGCCTTATCAATAGTGCATGCTAGGAATTCTGTAATACTTAAAATACTATTTAAAACAATTAGCACACAGGTTCATTCATTAAAGATAAAGAGTGAATAATGAAATAAAAAGATTTCATGTCAGGATTAATACTATTAAACAACTTTTATTTGATGCAAATCACATATCCAATTGATGGAAATCATGGTATATAAAATCATTCAGTATATAATTTCATTACAACTATATATAACGCAAAAAATCTATTCAACAAAAAAAAAACTATGGAGTGTATAAAGTATACATATCATGTTTAATACAAATGAATTTTATACTCCAGGTAGGTAAAATGAATCAGAAACTTGGAAATCAAAACTAATATTATGATTTCAAATATCATTCTACTAATAAGTTCTCTCATTTGTGGGTCAAGATCCAGGCAAAAGGTTCAAGGTCGTATGTAACAGAGAACAACCATTTTCATGGGGGTCATTGTCACATCTGTTTTGGAGGGAAACAACTTTTAGGTAGGCAGATGCATCATGGGATTGTGCTGGTCATTTTTACTCTGATGAACACATAAAATGGTGTGATTCTTAAGGAGCATCCACATGGAATAACCAACTTCATAAATAACTATAACCATGTTACCAAAGGAAAACAGAAATGGATGAACAGACTTTTTTTTGTCAAATACACATCAAATATCCCATTTGACCTGGGGGGGGGGGCTGAATTTAGGTAAACATTATGTTAATGAACATAATGAAAAAAAAGCATATGATGAAGTGGTGGCAATTTACAGCATAACCAGCAATAGACAATTACTTCTCTTTTTGTAAAATTTGGGAGACATGAAAAAGGGGGTTCATTTTTGGACGCTGATCAGACATGTGACATAAGTTTTGAGCAATAGTTGGGAGACCACACGGCATATGTATTCTCCACAGGAACATACAAATGGAAATAAATTCAGTATTTTGTGACAATCATCGATACTTCATGATGTTCACATAACAACAGGATCACATACTATTGGACAAGTCATGAGAGGACTGAAAGTATATCATTTTACTGACTGGGAGTATCTCTCCCCATCTCATAACAGCATACAAACCACCAACATTAATGGCGTCCTGGTGAAAATATGACTTTATGACATCTTTAATAATGTTATACGATTCAAAAATATATTTAAATGAATATCTTTAAATTCAATGTTAAAGAGAAAGATAATTTATCTACAAAATCTATCTTAAGGTTAAATATGTTGTTATTGCATATTAAGAATCCAACAATGAGATTTTTGCAGATCAGATAATTTCTTCATCAGATTAATATCTAACATAATCTTCCTTTAAGATGTAGAAGTTTATATTTCACTTTTGTGAAAGTTGTTTTTTTATGTAAATGTAAACTGTACCCAGATACATATTAATAAAAGCATATATTAGTCTTTTATCAAAACAGGGAAGAAAAGAATGAAAAACAAAATTTTCAACTCACTGCAAGAAAAGAAAGTAATATATCACACAACCTATTGAAATGAATGTAATATCAAATGAAATCAAAGAAAATGGATTACTTGTTAAATGATAGGAATGGACAGCGAAGAAGGAGATGTTTGGGTATGCACTTACCATGTTTTGGCGGACCTTTATTTTGCTCACTGTCATTATCAGGATCAATGTCTTCTGTAAATGAAGAAAAAACTAAATTATTAGTGGTGACCACTGACATGTAAACTCACAATATGTCAACAATGAAAGTTATCTGTAATGAGCCAAAATAGATGTTTGGGCTTCAAAAATTACAATTTAACTACTGTGTCGATTAAAACAAAGACTCTTCTATCTTTTTGACAAATTATGAAGTCATGAAATGAAACTAAATCCAAGATACAGGCTTTGTGTGAGACTATTTTTGGCAACAGTCAAAAGTTGTAATTGGTCTAGCACGGTGAACATGCCTCATGCTTGAGTGAATGTGAAACACAAAACCTTGTTTTCTCCTTTCTTTTCCATTGAATGAAGAAGTTACATGGGTAACGCATAATCAATTTCACTATTGTTATTCTAAAGAAATTTCTTGTCTCAAAAATAAGACTGGTAGATCTAAGTTAGTTTTTATTTGTGAATGATCACATTTTAAAACGAATACAAGCATTTGTCTTCTATCTTTAAAACGCCAGAGAAAATACAGCTCTTTAGGATTTGTGTGTATCCCGTTGCATCACTGAGCTTCAGAGAGTATCAACGTATACTTACTTATCTTAGAATAAGTTATGTTCTGAATGATATAATATTGTTTCCTTAGTGGTCCTACAATTTTTTTGCCATGATCATAAGATTTCTGTATCAATTTCTTATTTGATGTTGTGATTTCACAGGCCTTTCAGGCAAATTAAAACTATAGGCTGCTGTGATGTCCAACCAGGAAGGCAATAAAAAATGAAAAAATTGTATTGTCTACTCAAAACATGAAGTGTATACAATAAATAATGGACTTTCGTACTATATCAGATATCATAAAGTACCCTTTAAGAGTTGGTGGATGGTAATTGCAATTGCCCTTTGCATAAGAAGACCTGAATTAACGATAAACAGAATTAAGGAAGAATCAAGGCCGATCAAGAAACGATTGTGCAGCCATCTTAATGGCATTTAGATACACAAGATAATACCATTTCATAATTTTAGCAATTTTGCCTTCGTGCAATGATCAGGATGAGATGCATACACTTCTGCAAATTGGCAGTTGCCATGGAAACCTTGCATTTACCCGCTTGTGTGATCCAGTCTAAGTAGCCTCGAAGATCCTCCTCTATCTGTTGCTTCTCTCGTAGCTTCTGAAACGCTCCTCTTGCTTTGGCCTTTTCTCTCTCCTTGGAGAATTCCCTGTGGAGGATAGAAGCGAGTAAGAGTTACAAAGGATGCAGAGAAAGCTTAAAGCCTCATCCATGCAACCATTTACATTGTGTGCTACAATAACAACCATGTAAGAACATGGAATCAAATGATAATATATTAATATCATTGGCTGAGAGAAAGGATGAAGCAAAGTGCATTTCTGATGATCTGAAACTCGCCATCTTTTGTTACTATAAAAATATCAGATAGGGTCAAACTAGTGCAAGGACAATTGTTCTACAAAAGGCCTTTTTCTATTGTGCATATTAGATTGTCCTTCTTAAAAGTCGCAATTTGTTTCACGAAAAATGTTCTAGTTCAAGCTATCAGTGGCAGTGATACAATTTCTTTTCCATCTGCTCTACTTTCTCTCTTTCTGTATCATGGCTAATGAAATAATCACAACTTGCCAAGCGCTAAATCTCAATCAGTTCTATGAATATAAGTTCTTAAAGATTACATCAGAAATCAAATCGTACATTATTGGAAAGCAGCAAACAGACAGCAACACAGGTGTCGTGCATCTTCACTCCTTACAGAGTATTCTGCTTTAGAAACACTCAAATGTAGAAAATCATGATTGCAAAATATACAATTCACTATTTTTATCATCACTATTACAAACAAATAAGTTAATTCTGCATGTCATTTGACAGTTTTAAACATTGCGACAACCAATTTGTATGTGGGAGATTTCAGTATATTTTAGCCTTTGTGACACCCACCTCCCTCCCCCCTTCTTCCTCTCTTTCTAAGAAATACAATGTCTGCATTACAAATTTGCGAGTTCCTTGAAGGCTAAAATGTTAGAAATGCAAGCTCACATCACAAATGTCTCTCTTTCTCTCTTAACATTGTGAATGATAGCACAATGTTTCCTTGCTACAGGGTAAAAGTGTAATGTCAGACTGATCCTGAAATCAAAGTATGACAAGCAAACCTGGTCTATAAATGTGTAGGAGCAGCAAACCGAGGGATGAGGGTGTAAAATCCATACAGAATGTTCAAGGGTTAACATTGTCGTATGATTCACCATGTTGACTGCAGATTTATCAAATTATCACACATACTGTGTAATACTGCAATTAAGGCCTTGTTATAATGACACAGTTTTAACGTTATTAATTTATACTCATTTACTATAATCAAATTTTGCAGTAAACAGGGTACTTAAATTTGGCTTGTAATTAATTGATAATTGATAAGTATCCATGTCACGAAAGAGGAAAAATCTAGCCTGCCATTGAATCATGTTTTTTTTAGGGTTAACTTACAAGAATACCTTCTAATGAGTTCACTACATGTAATTTATTTTGGAGTTAAATTCAACTCAAAACACTTTTTTTTCAAAACAACAAAGAATTCAATTTGTAAGAGTCCCTGAATGGTAACATGTGAAGTTTACTGGTTTGGTAATAGTTTGTCACTAAAAACATCTAAAGCGAAAAGGGGTACTCCAGACTGAATTTAGATGAATTAAACAGACAGTTTCATTGAAACTGTATTAAGAACATAACAGAGTTATTATTTTTATAATGGAGATACTGTTCTATGCATGTCATCATTGAGTGAGCAAGCGATGTCGTCTGCTCACTGCTTTTTTTTGTATTTTGAGCAAAAAAAATAAATAATGTAGAATTCATTAAATACGGTTTACAAAAAAGACAGTGATAACCCAACATTTAATTAACGCAAAACTAAATATGACAGAACATTATTTTCTATCGAATTTCAATTTTTTTAAATTGGTTTTGCTTGTCTGATTTTTCCTTACCTGCAAAAACTGTATAATTTTTAGGTCAGAGGTAGTGTGTAACCTTTTACACTATGGGTTCATATCTTTCTTAGATCAGCATATGAACATACATACCTCTGGAATATAGATTGTTCTACATAACACCATGCTCATGCATGATAATGTAGAATCCATTGACATGTTCTTCATACGATTATCTGATTAATTAACTTGAGTATTTTAATAGCGATGTGTTGCCCCGTCGAACTTCATTAGTCTACATTCCACTTTCACAGAGACAGGCTTATGCAATTTCATCCCCTGCACATTTCTAACATGATAATGTAATTATATACTACTAGTAATATTATGTGCTTTGTTTTTTATGTCTGATATGAAATCATATATGCATATCTGTGTCGACTGTGGAGGCACAGGGGGCATATAAACAGGCAATTTATCAGACAAATGACAAAAATAATCGAGTACAAAATTATACTTGACTCCTCCCCCTTTTTTTGCTGGAGGAGGAGGCTTACGAGGATATGACACCTGGGCCCCCATTGTTTAAAGGTGATAAGCATTTGTTCTCATTATTTGGTGCATATTAAAATGCTTGATACACCAGCGAGATCACGATTGAAAAAGAATAAGCATGTTCATACCTTGCAAACATGATATTCTACAACAGACTGTTGATACATTATTAAAGTTTAACAGGTGACAAAAGAAAGCATTACTGTAAAAAAATGTAATATTTATAAAATATTTTATTATCCTGTTGAAGTACATCCTTATTTTATCAAAGTTGGTTTAGAAAGGTGATCAAACCCTTTAAATCACCTGCACTGCAAAGGTTCGCAAAAAGTAGGTGACATGTCGGTGAATATAAAGCAGGGAGTTGGGTTTCATGATGTACTCACCATCACGACTAGATATGCTCATTTATAAAGATCAGAAACCCAAATTGTAACCTACTAATCAGATTGCCTCCCCAACAATGTGCATGTACTGATTTTCTTTCTTTTTTCAATACATAAAGCTGCCCCACTAGATTATATTTGATGGGAAATCAACTTCAGTAACATATTGAAACAAGCAATCAGTTTGTTCCAATTTGTCTCTATATGAAAACTGAGGTCAGGAAGGATCCCACAGCATCAGCTATGGTTGTAATATGAACATGATACTGATGAACTCAAACTCAAAATAGAAGAATTTACACTGCTACATCATTTGCACATTTATCTTAGTTTTTAAAATAAAATTATGTCAGTTAACATAGAATTAATTATTTTATAATAAAGGATAGAAATGCACAACAATAAATCAACATTTTCACCACTAAGCATATGTTAGCCACAAGCTCAAGTAGAAGATAATGCTTTATAAAATCAATAATTTCAAATTGCTGCTCATTTCAAGATACACAAATAGCTCGACATGATATCTTATTAATTTTTCATGATTATTGGTAACCCAATACCTGCTGGTGACAAGCAATTTTAGGAGTACAGAAATTGTATGTTTCAGAAATTCCACTGGCTGTCGGTTAATTATTTTACACTCATTGCTTTTTCTATAGATGTATGGTTCAAAATACTGGTATAGTAAGAATTTAAAAAGAATATTGATTTTGATTTTAAAAAAAGGTTTTCCTACTGACAGCAAAGGTATAGAATGCTGATAGAATCTGATACTTCTACTAACACTTAAAAGTATCTCTTACCCCACTTATTATGATGATTAAATCATGAATTTGGAAGACACATGAATATCCAAAGTGCAAGGTTAGATATCAGAAGTCCATTCTTCTTACAATTCATTAAAATATCCACTAGAAACAAAATTTTAAAATCCCTTATTGATGAAAAGAATACACTAGGCAATATCATGCTTTTGATTTGGTCCCATATTCAAGATTTTACATTATATAATCATTACCACTTGGGAATGATTGTAAAGTGAGGTTAAGAGGATTATTAATGAAATTAACATAAGGAATGCTGAATGATATCATCAAAAGAAAATATGATGTACTTCGTGTGAATTTACATAAAGTTACAAGGAAATACTAAGTTACATACAGCGTGAGTAAATTTAGTGAATTTACATCATGCCTCTTGAGGAATTTAATATATTTAAGATCTATACCCAAACCATGATGATCGATACACTATTAAAACATTATCTGTTCCATATGCACTGACAGATGCACTTTATTGGAAAAGTCTTGTATTCATAAACATTTTGTTTTTTAGGACCAATCCTTCAAAAGGCTGAGGCACAATTTAAATTAAAGGTATACCAAGACAATTTAAGATCAATTGTGCTCAGTTACTAATCAAACTCTACATTTTGTTTTTACCGGTTTAATTCTGAATCAACATGCTTGATTGGTCATGCACCACAGCTGACCTGAATTTATTGCGAATCCATGCAATTTAGAGTGAGACCCTATTTCATGAAGAAAAATCATTTTATTATGACAAACTTTCCATAAAAATATCAACCATGGAAACCTTGATTTAGGCTTATAAGACCACTTACTATGTCAGTATCCAACCAGAATCACTGTATGGAACAGAATCAATGAAGAACCCAGATTAGAACAGAATGTTAATTTCAATTGACTTACCCACTAAGGACACCAAGAACAAGGTTGAGGACAAAGAATGACCCAATGATGATCAGACTAACAAAGTAAAAGAATGGCCACCAACCAGCGCCATCATTGATCTGAAAAAAAATCACAACATTAAATATTGAATTTATAAATAAGACAGGTAGTGAAATTAAATGGTCCAACTAACAATCTTGGTTTTGAATCCATGGACTGAAGCCACATCTTTTTGGGTTTTTTATGGATTTTATGCGCTAATTAGACTTAGTTGAGAAAGAATTCAATAATGCATGTACTGGTAATATTGTACTGAAGCATTTCAAAGGTTAGATATCTAGTGAGCCCAGATGTTAATCAATAAGACCACTGTTTATATAAATTCATCTACATAAAAAGTGGACTCATCAATGCTGGAACTATAGAAATGCAAGAATTCAGCACCCTTTGACAATGCAAAAAATTCATGATCAAGCTTTTTCTCGATATAAGTATAACATGAAATCTGTACTATTTCAGGCCATGGACTCTTACAACTATTATAAAGTTGGGTAATTATGTTCATTAATACTTTTGAAATAATTCTACAACTGAATATGAATGGCAAGGGAGAGATGATGAGAGGAAATGAAGATGAGTGATAAAAAGAGAAAGACAGAGAGACAGACAAAAAAGACTTATACTTCAGATATAAATCAAGTAAAATTCATAAAAAGGCATATAGCATCAACAGTACACACTCCTATTTCGTTTTGAGAATGTTTTTGTTATTGTTGTTTAATTTTGAATGTAAGTAAACATATATATTTTATTGTTAGGTCAAAATTTGAAAATCTGTGTAGCTTGAATTTCATGTAGAAAAATAGAATTATCCGAATGTTATATTTTCCTCTCATTCCTGTCATGATGTTTAGATGTGCATTCCTCAACTGTTTGTTTGAATTTCAACCACTAATATTTAAGAGTACTGCAGCACCATGTACACACATGCCTCAATGATCACATTAATGCCATTGTTTAAGTTCACATTTTCTGTGTCAATCATATATATTGCTTTATGATTTTCATTCCAAATTGTAATTACCATCGAGGACATTTAACGAAACACCATTATAGGACTTGTTAAACAATCTAAAACACTTGGGTTGCTGATATACACAGGTAATTACTATGTACTTCTTACAATTTTCTTCTCTTCTCACTTGAATCAATTTCAATTTAAAACATAAAAAAGTCCTGGAACAGCCAAAAAGTCTGTTTTTCAAAGTTGCTTTAAGAAAAAAAAATAAAGCACAATGGAATGAATCATTAAAAGAAAAAAAAATGAAGAATATAAATGAAAACACATCCCAGACACCCGTTTCTCCTTCAACTCTGGCACCACTTGTAAGTTAATCTTGGTTATCAACCAAAGAAACGCTGAGTGCTTCTCTGTCTACATCTTCCCTTTATCTCTACTCCATCTACCATCTTCCCTTGGAGACAAAAATCAATGAAAGGGCCGTCTGATAGGGGCGCATTCTCTCTGCTATAGCATCGGCAAATACAGCCCAAGATCAAGGCAAACACTAATCCTGATGATTAAATCCTCATCATCAGATAATTTCCTTTTCATACATACAGTATGGAGCTTAGATCCCTCCAGGGTAGGGTAGGGAGGGGGTGGGGTTGTAGGCTACCCAGGGAAATGTCACGCGAGAGGAGGTATTCATTTCAATGTTTAACTTCAAGACTGTCTGCCGTTCCAAGATGGTGGCCTCAATGTAAAGCTATGTAATTCATCATGTTCACTCTTATCACACATGGGAATATCATCAAGACAATGCAGATAGATATATGTTCTGCTTGATCAATTCCAAGTAATGCATCACTTCAGTACTGTGTGCATCTCTGATTTGGTAGAATGCACTTGAAATATTAATTTCACCAATCTATTAAAAGTTGAGCCCATGCCCTAACCTATATAACTCTTCTCATGGTTTATTATATCCCGGGCGTATATCAATATTAATTGCAAATTTTAAAATCCATGTCAACATTGCTGATGTAAACATGAAGCATAAACATCAGTTTCACCTTAACTCTAATTTCACACAATTATTAACATTTTACTTAAAAAATCATTATTTCAGCTATTCCATAGTTTTGTGTTTCAGCATTGTCTGACATTGTCTTGAAAATGCACATTTGGATTCGACTGTGTATGCCTATTCCACAGCTAAAATTTTAAAAGTCAAGTTATCTCTTGCATATACTGGACATTGAAAATTTCCCATTTTTATTATCAAAACAGAATGCTAATTCCATAATACGGGCATGACAAGGGTTGATTAATTACCATCACAATGGATTGTTGCTCCCCAATGACTATGTCTGCCAGCATTGTAGATTCCTTTTTGAGATTAAATGCAACATTTTAAAGTTTACATAAATGTCCATAATATAACAATTTAGCTTGTTTCAGAAGAGTTACCACAAATGTTAGGTTGTCATACCCATCTCAGCAAGGATGATTTTCAATGTGTGGGTTTTTCCAAAGAATTAAATCTGTGTTCTTTTGGCACAAATGATTTGAGGATAAACACATATTCATAAGATGAATGATTATTTACTGGTCATAAATTACTGTTAAATGAATAAAAATGTTATATGTAATCTTGTTTTTCTACCCAATGGTCAAGGTAGCTTTTCTGTTGTACCTTCACGTGCTTGCAATGTAACTTGACTGGGTTATCAAAACAAAAGATTTGTTTATGACATATTGAATATCATATATTAAAAAAACTTTTACTCTTAAGATGACAAATCATCACACTCTGAGAAGGGTTTAGTATATTATCCAATGTTGGGGTGGAATATGTACATTTTGGAATGAAACATTTGGCAAATATGTCTTTAATGAGTAAAAAAAGAAATAAAAAAACACTGCATTATATTTACAAAATACTTTTGCTTTACTTTAGCAAACAAACAAGAATGTTCCCTCTTTACCAAACATAAGATCAACTTTCTATACGGTGTAATGACACAACTTCATAAAACCAGCTACAGACCTCCAAATTTCTCTAATATGTAAAGGCGCTGTCACACCTTGGCGTTTTAGACAGCGTATGCCCGACGTATGAGGAATTTGGCGAATACGCTGGCGTACGTCAAATACGTTACGGGTAAGTTTTGCATACGTTAAGAGTACGCTAAAACACGCTGGTATACGTCGTCATACGGCGAGGTCGTCGAAAAATTTTGTGCAAGCACAAAATTTTTCGACGTATGCCAGCGTATGGCTCATACGTCCCGCATACGCGGGCCATAAGTTGGAGGCAAGTTACGCGATCGTTGATACACGTTGACACACGATACTCGTAAGTTACTCATAAGTCGATGTACGTCGAGATAATGGCCAGCGTACCCTAAAACTTACTTCTAACCTATGATTAACGTGCTTTGAACGTATGTGTAACTTAACTCCAACGTATATTGACGTATGAAGACGTGCTCCGGACGACCACAAAACTTACTGAACGTGTTTATAACTTACAGCTACCGTATAATGGCGTATTGACAACGTTTATAGGAATTGGTATATAAAGGTGGGGTTCACAGGAGTTTTCTTCGGCATGGCGGTGGTGTTGATACGGTGATGTATCGTGCGGTTATGATTTGAATAGTCGAGCGGCAGCATTTTTATAGGCTACGACACGTGTTCGTCAGCGATACGCTGCCGCGCGCTATGCGTAAGTTAGGCTATCGTAGGGCATAAGTTGTGTACGCCAGCATTACGCTAAGCATTCGTTGGAATACGTTACTTATAAGTTAACGAAGCGTTCGATATAAGTTACTAATACGTTATGTATACGTCCAACTCGTTATGAATACGCTAAGTATATGCCCAGAGTTGAACAAAAAATATCAAAGTTCAGCGTATGCCGACGTTTTAGAGAAATTTTGATACGTCGGGCATACGCTGTCTAAAACGCCAAGGTGTGACACCAGTTTAAGATAAGTAACACTCCAATGTCTAATTGACAAATGAGTGCATTTCTCCCTGGAACAAAATTACACCAGATGCTTAATGTAGTCAGGGGTTATGACATAAAACATCCATCATCGATGTCACACAGACACGACCCCATCCCTCTAGAACTGATCTTTCTCACACATGCAGCTGATATATTAATGACCAAAAAGTTGAAAGACCTTCTACATTTATATCCCAAATGCCTGAAACAGATGAGATTCTTTATAAACAGCATCTACTTATTCGATGTGCACTTGATCTTGTACTAGATATTTGTCAAGGGGGAGCTAGGGCAAAAGGGTTGATTTAGGAACTTAACTTTTGAACACAGGGAGTATAATTCTGACTAAGTGAATATAAGTACATAAAGATTAAAAATTTATTTAGTGAAAGCTAAATATAACATACATAATTACTGCAATGCGAATCATATGAAGACAATTAAAAAAATATGTCTTGCCAGCTACAAATGACTCCCTTATCTCAAAAGGAAGAAAAGTAGAATGTACCCTTGATCTACAAAATGGCTTGAAATTGAATTATTTAAAAGGGAGACTAAAACCATGCCAAATATAACTAATAAACCCATGTAGGAATACATTGTTTCTGTCTTAGGACGTACATATAAGGCTAAACTATTTCATAATGTGTATGATATTAGCTAATCATCGAATAAATGACCCTAATGTGCTTAGTGCATTGAATGAGTTTGCATATACTGGGTTGTACAATATACAACTTATGACAGTACTCTTTTGTTATCATTAGCTAAAAATCTAGGCCAAGCTGAAGCACACGTTACAGTGAATTATGCACCTAATTGGAGGAGCTCAGTTAAATTAATGACTAAATTGGACAAACTAATAGCACTTTGCTTTTAGGGGAATTCTCACCGGCACACAAAGACAACCTCTTGCATCTCTCCCCCTGTCATAACAGATGCATTTATTATCTACTTGATAAATGATAGTAAAGATAAGGAGAACTGCGGGATATAGAAAGGTCAGAAACCTACACTTGGGAGTTACTGTGTTAAAGTTGGTAATATGATACATCATACGAAATAATACAGCATTAACAAGGTGAAGGTCAAGTCTCTGTTTAAATGCACTGAGCTGAAAGATGATCAGTTATTCATGTTATCTTATGTCTCTACTAAGAAAAAAAAATACATGTGGGCTGAAAGGGATTAAGCCTGCCCCCTCCCCCTCTTGCCCAATATTCAAAATAGTATGTTTATCATTAGCTTTGATGCAAAAGGTAGTTTTAAAAGAACAGAAGCAGGAATATAGCTTCTTTCTTAAAAATAGTTATTTCCCTTTTATATCTCCATGTTGATAAAGCAGGCATATTGAAAAAAATTGGATTTTTACATGTTCATTCCCAAATGAAATCATGGATACAAGGTTTAAAAATCGATTGGTCATTCTGCCACCTCTCTCTCTTTCCTTTTATCTTCTTTGCTGTTGTGTGTAAACGTCTCTCCCATGTTTCATAGATGCAGGCTATGTTACAATGGAAAACACTCCATCCCTCGGATAGGACGTTAAATTGAGGCCCCTATAGACGAGAGTCACCATCTTTGCACGTTAAGAACCCACTGCACTATTCGTATAAGAGTAGGGGGAAAGCCCGGTGTAGTGGTCCACCTGCATTCCCCCCAATCAGTTATATCGGGAGGAGAGACCTGCGGGTCGTAGTGATTCAGTTCGCTTTTCACCTCCTCACCTACAAGTTCAGAGATATCATTGCCACAGGAGCAAATGATGGGTCAAAGCTTAACACCTCTAACATTGCTCACTGCACAGAGGACAAACCAACCCCACATCTATCATGACAATAGTAGACGTATGATACATGAGTAAACATCAGAATGTCATCTTATGACATCATGTATCAAATGAATCATTTGATACATGATGTCATAAGATGACATTTATCAAATGAATCATTAGTCACCCAAGAAGGTGAAACGTTAACATGAAACTGCAACACTAAAGTCAATATGTAGGGTGTGGGTCATGGTGACCTTTGCCCAACATTAAAAGGTAATGAAGAGAGAACCACATGGATGGAAAAAGGGCAATTCTTCATGGTCGGACAAGAGCCTCATGCTATTATGGTGTCATCAAAAACTTTCTTAAATATGTTCCACAGGCTGGCTTCATAAGACCTTAATAAACCAAAACTTAAAATGGTGTTTACTAATTAGAATCAGTATTTCTACCTCCACATTTTAAAAAGATATATTTAACAGAAATGGAATTCTAAGAAATAAATAGTTTTAGTGCAAAATTTGAAAGTAAAATAAATGAAACAAATTTGAAATAAAGAGATGACAAAAACAAAGTATTGAATAAATACTGAAATTTTGAGGTGTTCAAAAAAATGATACTATGCAAATATATGAATAAAAAATGAATTCTGTGACCCAAAGCTTACAGGTATTTGTTTCAGACATTACTTTAAATAAGAACACACCTGGTACATAGTCATAAAACAAAGTATCAAGCAATGGCAATATCTTGTTATATTTTTAAACTAATCAATGGAAGTAACTTGAAAATATCTCCAAAATATTGTGTTAAAGGAGCAATAAATTATATATCTACTGAGATTTATTTTGTTATCATGATTACAGCATTAATATATCATGAATAATACTTCTTGAAAGTGAAAAAAATACATCACAACATCAATTCATTCAAATCATGTTCTATACAGCATTGTGTCAAACCTTTTCATAAAAATAAGGCTTCTTCGTTTAATAATATTTATGTCACTTAGTTAAATTTGTGAAAGGAGTGTTCTTGTTTCATATATTTTGACAGAATGTATATGTTCTTTTCTTACTGAACAATGAATTTGTCTTCATGAGCAGTTTCCAAGACAAGGACCATCAATCAGTAAGACAATCATACTTAGAATCCCCTCCAGATATCACTACTTCATACAGCTACAAGAAAGGAAAGGTAAAATCGATCTTAATTTGACAGATTGTCTGAGAAATCAGAGCTTTGTCATTCACCATGATCATGTTTGTCTTCACACGTTCATCAAATACTATGCTTATCCAGATTTTGTCAATTGCTATCTAAACAATCACTTATGACAACTACCATGTGAGAAATACTTCAACCCTAACAGCCCAATTTTCTAATTACCCAACAACTAATTCCATCAACCAGAACTGTGTCTTGAATTTTGATTTATACTCATTCTATACATAGTCAATGGAGAGATAACAGTATTTCAAACCATTAAGATTCTCAATAAACAATGCACTTAATAGTAAAGTGCATTATCTGATCATCCATGATTGTCCCATTCTCACTACATTTCATTCACAGTAAAAGTTGCTTTCCAAATCCCATACAAATCATTTTCCTTAACTTCCTCAACATCACAAGCACCCTTATAAAAGCACCCTACTTATGTTGAATCACCCCTCATGGCCATTACTCCAAAGAAGTCCACTTAACCTAGTGGTTTCGGGTAATTCATCTCACGATAAAACATGGGAAACTGGCCTGCTGGCAATTGCTTTCCTTATTACTGGGTTTCCAGACAGTGTGTCATTTAAATATGAGATCAACAAACTACAGCAATTGCAGCCATCTCGGATTGCCAAACTGCAGCTACTCATAATATCGTGCTGAAACATGTGCTCTCCCTTGGGGGTATTCATGTGAGGATCAAGCCCCAATGCACATGTAAAACATCATCTAATGTATGCATAGAGTAAGCTTTGTCATGGAGTTCTAACTGGTGGTTACCTGGAAGCTGTAGCTTCAGACCACATTAACCACATCGCTTCCTCATAAAGAAATTTCTATCATAAGCGTCAGTAAATATTGACCATATTACTGCGAAAGCAAATCATGCAAATATTCTTGTTCCTTCTGCAAATCCTTGTACATTTATGACAATTTTTAGATGAAAATCATTTTCTTCAAGGATTGAGTAGATCTCAATAAAATGTTTGTCAAGCGAAAATTCCTGCACTTTTGTAAGGTATCTTGAACAAAATTAATTGAGTACAAAGCCATAAAAAAGAAAAATTACTATATATGTGATGTAGTTGTCATGAATTTAGTGGGAAAAAAATAAGGCATGTGATGTTATTGTGCTTCATGCCCTATACCAGCGATCATAAAATCAAGAGCAAAATCTCTTAAACCTTTGTATCAATATGAAGATATAACCAACCCCTTCCCCAAATGGCTAGATTGAAGAATTATTATAGCTGAAAGGGATAACACTTGACATTAATCTTTTTTCAAATTACTTAGAGGATTATAGTTCACAATGGACAATGGTAATTTGTCAAATAATGAATTTTCATTGTATGAGATTGATTGCCGTCTGTATTCTGTTTTAGGTTACAATATAATAATAATGATTAACATTATCTGTATAGCGCTTATCACAAAACATGTCTCTAACCTATTTTTAGGTTTGGGGTGTTATTAGTATAAAATCCCTCCCAACATCTCACCATACTTAAAACCAGGCTCCAGTATGGGAATCTATCATGGGCAAATATCAGTGTGAAGTGGGACTGTCTTGGGTTTTATCAGACGCAGTATTCAAGACTGCACGCAAATCTTAATCTCAAAGCACATCATCCATTTCTATTGCATTATATCCTTTTCTTTACCAAGATATGTAATAAACAAAGTCTTTTATCAGAAATATTCCCCTCTTCCAGAAGAAAAGGGGATTTTCATGCTTCATTGTCATTTTTTTTATTTAAGTACAAGTCTGTCCAGCTTTTTTATTTTTTCTTAATATCACTGAGAAATTCCATTCTCAAATAAAGTTCAGATAAAGGTTTATTTACATACAAACATTTGTGAATTAGGCCTATTTGTTTGTTGTTGTTTATGCAGCCTATTGAGATTGGGTTTTGAAATAATTATGAAAAAAATCAGTTATATGATCTCAAAACTAACAATGAAGATTTCATATATTCTAACCTTTTGTGTGTTCTTTTTTTTTATTTTAAAGGTGATTCTGCATCTACAAATGACAAATATTCTCAGACATTTTACGAAATAAAAGCATATGCAATCACAAGTATTCATATTTGGAGATATTTTGTTGTATAATATGTTCTATCAACTTTCATGTTCATAATTTGATGTTACTAATTAAATTTCAGTCCAGGGGTTTGTAATTTTATAGCTTTAGAACTCTAACCTCAAAATCTACTTTATTTTATAATATACTACTTTACAATATACCTTAAGTTGAGAGCATTTCAAGAAAGTATCTAGTCAGTTTTCTCAACAGGTTTACTGTTAGCCAATCAGATGCAAGTATTATAGCAGCTTATAACAGTTGGTGGTGATAAGCACTGAATGTGTGCTTCATGAAATACAGGATTATTCAACTGGGTAAATACTGAGAGACTGACATCTTATGAAGATATGAACATGTCATGAATCAATGTGGATCCTAATCATTTTTACTTACCTTGTATATTTTCACAATATATTAAAGCAATATATGAAAGCACTTAGAGTTAAATAATATACAAGTCAAAAGTACAATTTATAATCATTTGAATGACACCTTGATTGGGTGCTATACCATCCATCACTGAACACCAAACAATTAACACAAAGCTGCAGATGGTTCATTTCCACTGCACTCGCAACAATCAACATTGCTTCAAGAAAGCGTTATCTATAAAGAAAATCAATTAGAATTTCAAACAAAAACTTCCTAGATAACAATTGCTGAGACTCTTAAAATGTTCCATATTTCTTTCATTTTTCATTGCTCATTCTGTCCAATATGTTATTTATCAGTATTAGGCACCAAAAATTACAAGACATGGGCCAAAATTATTATAATCATGATCTGTTGTTTATTTGTTATTATCAAGAACAATAAGAAAGTTTGAAGTTGAAGTTTTTAATTGTTGAATAGTCAGTCACTGATGGAGAGGGATCCTTCAATCAATTTTTAATTTTTAATTGAATAAATATTCCACATTAACATTTATGTTTTGATTGGAATCCATGGGATTTGGAATGCAATTTTTTTTTCTTCTAAATGTTGTCATTTTATATGCATCATAGATCTGCTCTACGGGTAAAACATTTGATTATTTTTTTCTGAAAACTTGCTACGATTCATTCATAATCAATTTTTTCAAATAAACTAAATGTCCAGCCAACATAAAGCTAGTGTGGTTTCTAGTTTATTAGGATGCGTGTAAGAAGAGCCCAGTGTGAGCCCAACCAAAGAGTGAGTACTAATACCCCATGCTATATGTGACGATAGCCTGGGGAGTTTGTATAAACAAGCAACTAGCTAGCAACCCGCTACCAACCTCACCACCATAGGTGTTTTCGCACCTGCCCCTATCATGAAAAATACCTGGTATTTTCCTAGTTTGAAGGCAAAGTACTAAAATATTAGTCTAAAAAACTGCAGGTATTTTTCAAAGATACAAGAACTTTCACAGCATTTTTTTCCAGGTTCACATGTATTTGTTTAACTTTGAAAGGTACAATTGAAATAAATTATCAAGTATTTGATTGAGCTGGTATGAATAGACCTACAGAGAAATTTAAGAACCTGTTACACACTTATTGACAGAGAAACTGGTTATTTACTTGACGTTTAAAAGCAAATGTCAGAGGGAGTGTTATCACTCAGGAGCATGAAAATCAAAGCAGTGTGTAAGTCTAGCCAGGGAGTGAAATGTTAATTCATAATGAGTTTGATATATGATTTGAAAAAAAAATTATCAAATGACAACCAGACAATACCTTGGTAATGTGTCAACGATGAAGAGCATTAGAATAGTGCTAAAGTTTGCAAGCTCACTTATTGGAGTAGACAATGCGGTCAATTATTCATAAGGTGCAGAGGTGTTGAGCTTAAATTATTCTTCATATTTCATATTTTTCTAAATCTCTAAAAGCATTAAAATCTATATTAAGATCCTTGCTATTAATATAATATCATAACAATATTTCTAACATACCTATATTTCATTTATTGTGTAATCATCAAATTAATTATCATCACTGCCACTACCACCATTATTATCACCACCATCATTACTATCTTCATCAATATCAACCCCATTGTTCGTTCTCTTAACTATGTCTTAAACCAGACTTATTTGGAAATATCATCATTACATTCAGTTTGCTCTAGATAACAGTCCATCTGCATAGACCGATATCAAGGATGATGATAACAGTTTCTGCATACAATTATCTACACAAAGAATTACAAGTTTGATGAAATATACCATTAAGACATGTTCATATTTTGTTTTATCTTTTGAAACAATTTCATATTTTATGAATGTAACAGGTCAAAATGAAGTGTTTATTGAAAATTCATATATTTTCATTACTCTTAATCATTTGTCTGTAAGTAATAATACCTTTACAGGAAGTGCACAGGAATTAGTAGAAAGTAGAAATGTTTATCAATCTTCATGCTCTTTAAGAAGTATGATTCACTCTTTCTGGGTAAGAGTGATGCTAAATGGTCTTTGGGTCAAAACATCACATTCCAGAGCTATGAGCTTGTATGATGTAGATCATTATGGTCAAGGCTTAGCATCTGTGAATGGAAAGTGATAACTGCATAAAAGGGAGAGAGGAATTTACTCCAATTCACTCCTGCACTGCACCCCATTCATGGGGCAGGCAGAGAGGCTTCTTCATTTTCTGGTCAGAATTATAAGTAAGATATTTGTCTTATTTTGTCAATTCTGAATGAAAGTTTATAAAGTTAGTTCACAATGTATTTTCTATTGTTTTGAATGAGAGGTTAGGTTATATTAAAGTGCTATCTTCGCTAGCATAGCATGTTATCTGTCTTAATTTAAAGGGGTTTGTGAATTAAATAATTCATTAGTTGTGCATCTGTCTTTGTTACTTCAGATTATTTTTGTGATATTTTATATTGATTACTTGTATACTTGATTGTAGTATGTAGTTATAAACATAAAATGTGTTCGGTTCTAATCGTAAAGTAAAACGATTTAGTAAAATGATCTTTAGAGTTGAAGATTTTGGTTATTGAATTGTAAATTCAATGTTTCAGTTTTGTGTTTTCAGAGTAAAGGGTCACAACGATTGCTTACTCTGTGCATGGATCAGGATCCACGCTATGTGTAATAATTGTTACTTTCCTTTTAAAGGTATTTGACATGACATTCGTGTAGCCGGTGAGGCTATCACCAGAGGAAATATGGTCCTGTAGGCCAGATTGCCAGGGTGAGTGGTTATCATTTATAAACCACTGTATTTCAATGCTAATTTGTTGGCATATTTTAATTGTTGTTTGGTAAATTTAACTTAATGGATGTATTTCATTTATTTGTTGGAAGAGTTATCCATAATGATAGAGGAACTGAATTTGTGATTAGATGAGTTGAATTCAGGCAATATTGAATAAGTTTTAATGAATGGATATAGACAACATGTTTATCATTTATCATTACGAGTCTACTTGACATCATATTGATGAATGTTTTATCTTAGAGTCACAAGCAAATATGTGTATATTTCTATTTTGTGCGTTTTTCAAACATATATCATCATTCTAGTTAATTGTTTTATTCTCATTGGTTTTTGCAGGTTTTTTTTATTTCTTTATCTTTTGTTCCTGTACTTGGAAATTTTGTGTATAAGGACTCATCGATATTAAACGAACCAAAACACAAGGAATGGTGTCGTGTGTCATCTTTCTACATCAGTTTCCGTGTGTTACATGAACAATCGTTATGTTCTGGCAAAAGTTTACTAAGTACTTCTTAGCAATCTGTTTTTTTTAATTTTGCAAGCAAATGTGTTTTTATTCATGCGGACAAAGCAAATCAAGCCATATCCTTTACAAAGTACACATATTGGAACATTTTCATCCTAACAATACTGAAGGGATTTTCCCTAATATAGGCACATCGCCTGCCTGGAATCATCATCCTAGATTAACATGTTTTTGTAAGTACTGCAATTATTTAGTGTTGTGTCTGGTCCAAGGAATTGCCATAATAACAGTACCTTCCTCCCACCCAAGTCCATTATCTCTCCAGGAAATGTTCCCAGCTGGACTTGAGTTTCATAACAACAAAAAATTATATTCCTGAAATCTTGAATTGTAGATTCTCATAAATGAACATGATGAGTATTCTTGCATTCTTTTAAAATATTTCAGTTAAAACTTTGAAACAAAGACTAACACTGGTTCAGTGTTTTATTCTTATTTCCCTGTTCTTTTCTACTGGTCTTACATTATTTTTGTCAATTTTTCTAGTTATAAAGGGCAGCTCTAGGGTGCTTTGATTGATGGGATAAGAAAATGACCTAAAGGTTTTTTTTGTCTGACGTACATGCCGTTCTGTAAAACTATCATAAAGTTCTGCAATGTCTGATAATTCAACATTATGCAATCTTCCATTAATAATTGAGTTTAACATTTGCTTATTTGATTGTGAAGCATACCTTCTTAAATAATGATAGTATGGCTTTTGGAGCAAGATCAGAAAATTCTGCAGTTTTTCAACAGTGGTTTTACTCTTTCATGATTTCTGCTTGCAATTTCACCGACAAAGCTGACTTTACATGTACACAATCAAATTACTGCAGTAGTGAAGTCCCTCGTTAAATGCAAAGAGAAGTAAAGTTGAAGGGATTTTCCCTACTCTGGCCAAGAAATCACAAATAAAAATATGAACAATAAAGGTTAATTGGCTCAAGAGATGCAATTTTCCTCCGACCCCACTTTATTCACTTTCCAAGAGAAAGTAAATCTTAAAGTTTACTCAAGGCATTTAGAAGACGCACAGCAGGAGACCATTTAGAGAATGACAGAACGCTATTGTAATCGTTATCTGCTGAATATTCTATCTTTGCAGGTTTCACAGGATGCTTACTAAGAAACCACAATGAACATGATTATATTGAAAGAATACCACTGCAGATAGTATTAATTACCATACAGGAATGCCAATTTCCTGCATGCCAGAAGGGTCGTCTTTATAGAATTCAACAATAAATTTTATAATTTCCAGAAAATCTGTTTTCTCTTTTACACTCAGCTACAAAGTACACCAGATAGATGATAAAATATTTCCCAAAAATTCATCCATATGGCTACATCTATTTTCATTTCCATTTATTCAATTTCATTTGATGTCAGATCACTTTAAATTGAAAAATGCTTAATATGCAACTCATTAATTAAGTGATGAATGATTTATTGAATTTAATTTATACCCCTCTAAACAGGAATGTGCCCATAATACATTGTTTTTTCATAGTTACTATTTGTTCGATTGTATCCAATCAGAAGGACATCTTTATCTTCGGTTGAGCCATTTAATTTCACATTGGGTTGTTGTGTTGGGTTAGACAGTCACAAAACCCAACCATTTGAAAAAAAGGGGCAACCTTAATTCCTAAAAGTTAAAGTTCAATTTACCTGATGTTTTGTGAAAATTATAGCAAAATTCTTGGTAAACTGGACTCAACGTTTCAAGAATTTAAGGGGCCCTTTTCTCAAATGGTTGATTATACGAGACTGCCCGACCCAACGCAATAAGCCATTGTGATGGCACAGGCTCTCAAATGTTGGCAAAGTTTCCTAGGTTATATTTCTTGAAGTTAAAAACTGTTTTCAACAAGTTGAAGTCATAAGATCTGACTCTTCAAGGTCTACTGATGATGTTAATTCATTGACAATAAATTTCCATTCATAATAAATATATTTCATATCAAATTGGATATTACTAATTTTGTCGATAAATCAAATAATACTGTTTTTGACACTGTATATTTTCAGTTGCTATATAGCAATGAATATATGCTACACATTTATTTTGCTTTATTTTCTGTGGAAATTAATAAATACAGTTTTAGATATGGTTTATACAGAGCTCATCTGCCTTCAATAACAAAAGGGGTTTATTTTTCAGCTTAATGGTTAACTTACGTCATACATGATGTCCGTCCACCCCTCCATGGTGATACATTGAAACACTGTTAGCATGGCAAGTCCAATGTTATCAAACGTTGTGATGCCATCGTTTGGACCCTCCCAGTATTCATAACAATCTGTGTTGTTGATTCCATTCTCCATGAGATCCTCACACTTGAATCCACTCCCACATGGATGAGGGTCGTCCATTGCTATTATAGCTGTCAAAGTCAAAACAAAATGAATTATTTCAAAACAATATCTTGACCATCTCCATTATTTATTACATGGATTCTCCACCTCCATACCACATTTCAATCTCCTTGCTTCTTTTAGAAGAGCATTAACTCAAAGCAGAGGTATATGAGCCATCGCCCCTCTCATTCATCATCCCTATGGTGTGGAGTTTTGCACCTCTGGCAAGGATCAGCAATACCTCTGACAATATATCAAGATTTATTGATGGCAAAATGAACTCTGATATCTATTTATTAATCAGGCAAATTAAAAGGAAATTCCTTATGGTTGTGGTCTTCCCATGCGATGTTATTACATCTTAATGCTTACATTTCAAGTTGTTTATCTAGAATCCAAACTTCAGATGGAAAAAAGTCTGTACGGAAGAATGCAAAAATGTACTCGTACTGCAAGAGACTATTTTGTTTTGATTGTTGTGAAAGCAAGTAGCACCGACAGTCGAAAACTTCCAATTCAAAGTTTACAACTGTTAGGGAAAGATGAAAGTAACTTAAGCAATCATGCACTAATGTACATACCTATTTTGAAGCACAGAGAGAGACAAGTGAATTATGCATTATACAATTTTAACAGTATCACCATTACTATCATCATAATAATCATTATTATCATTTAAAATCATTAAAGTTCAGTACCCTTTTTACATCACCCACACTTAGCTTATCTTATCACTCTTTCCTTTCTGATCTCACATTCCATGCTCTGTCCAGCCACTCACCTGAATGCTAAACATACTCTAACCCTCTCTCTCTCTTTCCCTTTCTTGACTCTTTTCTATTTAAATGAAGCAAGAATAGGCAGCTAGATAGTGAGAATCGCTGAAGGGTAGTTGTCAAGGAGATAGAAAAGCAAATGTGTGGAAGGTAGAGTGCCAAGCAGGGCTAGGATGGTGTTAAAGAGGATATCTTAAAGGGGAACAGGAGATGAGAGACACATGGGGGGCAGAAGACTGATGCATATAGCCGCTCTGAAGATGGCCAAAGGGGATATGAAATATAGTATATTGGACAGGCTTTATTGCTGTAAAATCACCAAGAGAAAAACATGACAAATTGTAATCAATAGTGATGACAACATTTATGAAAATCTTCATCGGTCTATTTTTCAACTCTGAGTAAGCAATAGAATTTTTTTTTCATTATTATTTTTACCCACAAAGAACCAACCATACATGAAAAAAGGTTTTAAAGGACTTGGAATAGCCAGTGATTATATAAACAAGTTGAATGTACACAACCAAACCTTTTTGTGGGCAGGAGACAATATAGAAATACCAAGAGTTACATACAGGTGAAAGCAGCGGAAGACGGGAGAAAGTTGAACTGAGCTGAGCTAGACGAGCCCCCTAAGCTTCCCTTACGCCAGTACACTTACTTGTGTCCTTGTAGTAACACGTTTTATGCATATACTCCATGAAAAGTTCCAGACCAATTACAGCATAGATGATGATGACGAAGATAACGAGGAGGGCAATGTGGAGGAGGGGCACCATGGCACGGAAAATGGAATTCAAAACAACTTGTAAACCTTGATTGGAGGAAAAAAATCTAGGTTAGTATGCTGACGAGCAAAAATATCTAAAAACACAATGACAGCATAATTTACTTTTCCCTCTTCCTGTGTTATTCACTATTCAAAAATATTATCAAGTCATGAATTCTTCCCTGTGCAATTGGAAATGTAGATCATTTGTTATTTGATGATGATCAATAATTTTCAAAAAATTATCAACATGTCAGAGCTTATCTTGATCAGTGATCATTCAGTACATATAGAAAATATTCTGACATTTTTCATGACATTTTTAAAAAGCACATAATTAACAAGGGTGCCAGGAATTAGATTTTTGGACCTTGTCTATTAACAAATGAATTCACATATGCATTAATGGCCCTCCACAAATATTGATTGCTCCAAATGCGTGAACACCAGTGAAAGGAAATCAAATGTCACCACTCGAGACGAGGGGCCCCCGACTGTCAGTTCTCAATGATTAGAGATAACAGTGTGCAAGATAGTGTGAACTTGATTCCTACAACAGAAGATATATATTCAAATGTTTGTAAGATATACTAACATAAAGAAATGCATATATATTAGACTACAAAAATATACAGCTACCTTATAAGAATTTGTAGATAATCACAAGTTCAATATTTTTCCCTTTCGAAAAATTAATACTTTACCTTTACACTACATAACAATAACATTGAATCTCCCATGTTCTCTGAATATGAACAGCTCACATGCAAAAGGGGCTAGGTCCATTTTTCATCAAATTTGATTTTTTTTATGTCTCAATGTATAGACTTTTAGTAGCTTTATAAGATGATACGTATGAAAAGTTGACATTCCTATTAAAAAGTGAACTAAAATAGCAGAGAAAATCACTTTTTTTCAAAAGGGGGGTTAGGTCCTTTCAGTTAAGTTGCAAAAGGGGTTATGTCCACACATAATTTTTTTTGGAAAAGAATATCATAAAATCTATGAAGACAGGTAGATTTCTTTTATACCCAATTTTATGTTCTAATGGAAGGGTATCAGGAAATTTCAGTTTTACATAAGAATATTGCAATATGGGAGAATTAAAAAAATGATTTTCTTGGAGTGGACCTAACCCCTTTTGCAACAAAGCTGTTCTGAAGAACTTATTTGTCAAAAGGGTTAGGTCCATTTTTCATAAATTTTATTGTTTTCTGTCTCTTAACCTCTAAATGTTTAGTCATTCTGATGATAACAAAGAAAATTTGAAATTCAAATGAAAACGTGAATGAAAGTGGCAAAGAAAAAATCGCCTTTTTAATCAATACAGATTGGATTCCTTTCAGTTTACTTGCAAAAGGGGTTAGGTCCTCAATGATAATTTATTTTTTAAATATATAAAAAAAAATGAAGACAGGTAGATTTCTTTTATACCCAATTTTATGTTCATATGATAGGGTAGTACATCATGACAATTTAGTTTCTTATAAGAATATTGCAATAAGTGAGAATTTTTTTTGGAATGTTCCAAAGTGGACCTAACCCCTTTTGCAAATAAACTCTTCATATTTTTAACACAATTCATTATGAACATTATGTTGTTCCTTGTGAGTAAACTTTCATTTTGTCAAGTACATTTGACAGCAATAATAAGCTAAATTATTGAAAAAAAGGAATTTCAAACATTTATAAGATGAATTATAAAATTTGTTCAATAACCTCCTTGGGAATAATCTACTTCAAAAGTCAGGGCATTATTTAATTTAGACTTACTTGGTACTCCTGAAACTAGACGTAGAGGCCTGAATACTCTGAAGGCGCGTAGAGCTTTAACATCAAAATTGTTGTTCTCGACATTTCGTAATGATAAAATTGTACTTATAACCCTGAAAATGGAAGCATAATCATGTCAAAATCAATAAGTTTATTTTTTGAATAAGTATTTACAATATTCCTTTCTGTCAAACATTCTGATCCTGCCAACTTTTACATATTCTTCTAAGATCGAAATTTGAATCACTCTCCTGTTACCCAGCCCAAAAAATATACAATTATACAATATAAAAATGTAAAAATATAAAGAAATATGCTGTATGGTTTGGTCCAGATTTTTAAATCATATCAAAAACAGCTTAAATATGAAGTAAATAAAATAACTATTTTATTTAAATACAAAGTCAGTATTGACATTTGAACAAACCTTGAAAATACACAAAAGAGAGAAGAAAAACATTAATATAGAAATTCAAAAGGAGAATTTCAAAAGTACATATAGATGATTATTGGGATCGTATAGATCTTATGCGAGAAGGTTGGTGTAATGAAAAGAGGGATTCTGATGAAATCTTGAAACCTGGGGACAGGCTTAACTTATTCCCAGCAGCAAGTAAACAGGAAACCTTCTTGTGGGAAAGTGATAAAGCACCATCGATTCCCTCTTCTTAATCTAGAGGCGTACTATTCTTCCAGAAATGTACAAGAGAAAGAACCTTAATCCCTCCTCAAATACTTCTTTAACCTCTAACATGAATCTTACTATGCATCAAGTACTAATTGACTTCACCTTGGAAAACTTTTACATGCAACACAGCCTCAATTTCTCATGTTTTATATTAATTAATTAATATATTGTTTGATTGACTCTATCTTTCCTTCTGGCTCTCTTTCAAGTTATGCCCAGGTCTTTCTTTCTTTTTTTTTTTTACTTTTGGATGTATCTGTGGTAATGCATGAACACTGTTATTAATTTGGGTAGGGGTGGCAAGTGGAGATAACTATTTTTTTGTTTGGATGCAAATTTGAATCCAAACAAAAAAATAGTTATCTCCACTTGCCACCCCTACCCAAATTAATAACAGTGTTCATGCATTACCCCAGATACATCCAATAGTAAAAAAAAAAGAAAGAAAGACCTGGGCATAAGTTGAAAGAGAGCCAGAAGGAAAGATAGAGTCAATCAAACAATAGTCTTACCCTACAGCTACGATGAGAAAATCTAATATATTCCATCCGTTTCGTAGATACGCGCCTGGATGGAAGAGAAAGCCTTGGGCACATATCTTTAGCAGAGCCTCTATCAGAAAGATAATGAGGAAGGCATATTCTACGTATTCCTGTAGCAAATAAAGAAAGTGAAAATAAAGAGAGAAAATGTATTCAACATTACTGGTGGCAATCCTGGGAGTGCAATTATTCATTGAAATATTAATGAATTTATGGTACATCAATAATACCAAAACTTCAAATATACAGTCAAATTAATATTTTAGGGAATCTACTTACTAATAATATAATTGAATTACAGTAACAATCATATTAACAAATAGGTACATTCTAGAAGGTCAATTGAATGAAGACAGCATACCAAACTCCCAGGGGGCTACTCAAATTATAACAAGACACCTATATGCCACAACAGAGTCAAAAATAGGGGGCTCTGGAACTAGATATTTGTTTTATAAATTGGGGTCTCTGGAACGGCCCTTGAATCAACGACTGCTAAGATGCACTGCTCAGGAACTGACCACATCAAGAATGGAGTCTCCAGAATTTGTATGACACAGCGTCAACCTGCTTAGTAGTTCATGATGGGCGCGCACTGGAAAAAGAAACCCCATATTGGGAGACTCTTGAACAGGGGAAAAATAGTAATTTCTATGGCTTTCTAAATTGGTGATGCTCTGGAACTGAAAACTCGGCTGAAAATGGGGTCTGGACCATGGCACATACGTATCATACATTTATGTTAAGTAGCCCCCCCCCCAAACTCTCCACAAGTTATTAGCTCATAGCTAGACTGTGAATTAAATCAAATTAATTTAAATTGGACTTTACATTACAGAGCGACATTGCAAAGAAGTCAAATATTCCACAAAATCAAAGTGTTTAAAATCAAAATGTAAATGAAGCATTAAAGGCCTCAAATTTTCCTTTAAATTTCTAGAGGAATGACAGAAATTTAACTGAAATAAAACTTAATCAACAAAGTCTCAGTGCTAATTTTTCATTCTGAATCGACTAAAATTAAATGATGCAACGGACCAAGATGGTGAAAAAAACTGCCTGGAATCAACCCCATTCATAATTTCCCCTGCCAAGACAAAAATAAGTCAACTCAACTTGAATGAACTCTGGCTTTAATTGATTGTACTCAATTATAACCAATCAATATCTATGACGTAGACAGAACAAAGACACCCAAAAGTAAATAGCAGGCTTGCTGAGATGGGGAAAAACATGGACATATATCGTACACATTATTTTCATCACGGCAGAAATCTAATTCCTGTATGGTGATGGCAAAGGCGCGTTTCTGAAGGTCACTTTCAATGAATTATTGATTGAGATCATTGTATAAAAATCATAAGAAATCCTTTTATGTCAGTACCACTAACTATGATGATCTATGGCTGGCTAGTAATAATTTTCTCAGTTTATTATAGAGCCTTCAGCAACAAAGCTGCATGCCACAAGCACTAAATATTTCTCAAACAGACTACAGTACTGATCTAATTTAACTCATCCAAGAGGTGCTAATTTCTTGTAAAAGATAAAGAAAATAGACTTTGATGTGGCAATACAATATGAGATAATCGTTGAACCTGATGGGGTATATTTTCAGGGTGCATTTATGCGCCACTTTTTTTACCCTAGAATCATGATCTGAATCATAATTCAAATCATGATTCTGCAGAATCACGATTGCGTTTAGTCAAAAGTGAAAGTAAATGTCTTTCAAATCACAAACATGAAACATGGAAAAGGGTGGATTTGGAAAGACGTTTCTGTAGAATCACGAATGAAAAAGGTCGCATAAACGCAAAAGAGATTTGAATCATGATTCTATGACCTCAGTTTGACTCTTTACCAAGCTCAAGGTGCTCTATATGCTCATTGTATGTACATGATTATGTACTATGCATGTATTTCTTGTCATGTACAAGTTCTGTGTAGGTCATCGCTTCGTCCACTACTTTTCATTTTTTGGTCATGTCTTCAACTTCTAGTAAATGAATTAATCTAGTTCTAGTAAATGAATCAACTGGACAGACAATGATCTCAGTTGTTGTTGGGTAAACAGTATCAATATTAAATTGGATCTACGCTGAAATCCACTTCCGAACACCATTTTGGGAAAACCAACAAGATGAATAGATGCAATGGACCCTATGATAGAAGTAAACAAAAAGAGGTATAGACTGAATTCTGGAAGCAAAAGATTTTCCGAGAGCCAAAACACAAGCAAAAAACTTCCTCTGTCAGACTGCATACTAGTGATGCACACTGGATTGGCCAAAATCTGAGGAGAAACCGCATTGGAATAAAGGTCGTCTAAATGCTGATTCTGTGATATTGTGATTCATGTTTCCCTGTTTTGAATCATGATTCAAATTATGATTCCAATCACGATTGTTGCTTGAGGTCGCATAAACACAACCTTAGACAGTTTTGCTTTAATTAAGAGTGAAATTAAGTTTCTATTTTTCAGTCTTTCTGTTGTTTATTCCATATGCCAGATCATGTAGGCAGCTTGCTTTGAATAAATGAATAAAGAAAAGGGCAAACCTGCCTCAGAAGTAAGACATTTCCTTCCTCTTTATTAAAGAGTGACCTACTTGGTTTACTCATTTCATTCTTCATACTGTAACAATAATGGATTATGTAACATTGCATTTTATAATAATGATAATAATGCATGCCTACATCATTCATTTTCCAATTTGGAGTTTATTTCTCGTTTTTGTGATGATCTCTCAGTTCACTCTTCATATCTCAACTAATAGGATTTGAGTTACATTATAAGATAAGCGTATTAAGCATCATTACAAATTAGATTATAAAGACTGTAATGTTTTTGTCATGCATACACTATGGATTTACTATCTTAATATTGAAAACTATTTCAGCAAACATGAACGCCGATATCATAATACTTTTTTACACATACACATAAAAATAAATGATGTCAAGCGGTCTCTCTATCTGCCCAACATAAACTATATTAAATAAAACTTCAAGACATTTCATTAACTATGTAGGAAAGCACTATAGAACCCCCACGATTTTGTATTCTGTAAATGATCTCAACCAACAAGAAACCCCTAACGCAAATGTATCCCTTCAGGGTTATTTCTTAAGGCAAATATCTCTAATAGCAAGTCAACTTGGCTCAATACTGCCCATCCCACATACCACACACACCACACACACTCGCATTCTAGGGAGAATGGATGAAATAAGGGCCATGCTTCACAGCAGTGGGAAACCTCTCCCAAGCTTACAGGCATACAAATGGAGAGTATCTGGTTGTCATGGAAACCTGATATTAAAATGCAGCACACTTCCTGCTCCAGGCTACACAAAGCTGGAATATGCTTTTGTAGTGCAATTAGATTGGCAGAAATATGACTTTTCAAAGCCTTTTTTTCCTTCCATCCTATTGTTAAAAAAAAAACCACTGACAACATAAAAGCCTAGGCCCAGAGAACTAACAGTCAGATGTGGTATAAAATCTACCATCACTGGATGGGTACTTCAAAATTTTCTGAAAATGATAAGTGAATTATCTTGTAGTTTTCTACCAGACTATCATTATCATTCTGTCAGCCTTCTCACACTCTTAAATCCTCTCATAATACAAGCATTCCTTTACACATGTATGTGTCAGCAAACATTGTGGAATGAAGTTTTTTAGGTACCAAAATGATTCTGAATTTCGCTTAGAAGATGTTTTATTTCAATGATCCAAGGTTTCAATTTCATACCTCCTTTTTTATTTCAAACTATATACATGCTCTCTTGTTTTGCATAACGCAATTTAAAACAAAATCATTATCATTATCATGTAATCATTATAATTACAAATAAATACATGATGAAATTATCTGTTGTATTTACCATGAGGGACATATTTTATAGATACACTTGTATATTCCTGTATGTTTTCTGCTGTTATACATGGCAAAGTGAACTTAGAATTGACCGCAAGCCCTTTAATACTGCCTATGATGTACATGTACACATCTCTTAGGAAGTGAATAAAACTGGGATGATCTATTTGTATTTCTTTTTATAAAGTAAAACATCGGGAGGAAAAATGAAAAATGTAATTACACCTACCTCCTTCAAACTTCATTTTGTGAAACTTAATGAGATGAATGAATTACTTACTTTTGGTTTTTCCTTTGTACTTTTATTCTTATTTATATAATTTTATTTAGTGAGATGTTTTCATAAACATGATATAAAGGAAAAGGGTAATAGAATTGATTGCATCATTATACTTTCTGTACTTGTGGAGTGTGCATCTACTCCACCTTATAGCTTCATACAATACAAAGCCTGAACTCAGAAGGCAATAGATTGTATAATCAACTCTTGCATGAATTGCTTGTGCAATATCATCATACCAATCAGCAAACTCATCAGTGATGTAGTAGGATGGAAAATGGTAAGCATTATGAAATTCTGCGACCGTATAGGCTGTGAGGATGAAATGAGGAGAAATTCATTAAACTACACTTCTGCAACGTAATAACTTTCAACTAAAGTATGTTAGGTCATTAGGCAACCGGAATTTGAATGCAAATTGAGGCAAATCGAGGGTAGAGTATTATGTTGAACTGAAGTGTGTCATTTATCTAGCCATACTGATTTACTGCCTAGTATTGATTTGTCTCAAGTGGATTGTAGTGTTTTAATCCTTTAAATGTATTGATTATGGTTTCATAACAAACCCAACAGACCAATGTGAGAGAAAAAACAATCTAGTGCTTCAAGTGGAGAGTCCATTCTTGTTCTAAATTTATTTATGGCAGAATTATTCACTTAGTTACATGATCATTAAAAAAATATGTTAACAACAGGATGGGTATGAACTAACAATGAATTATTCATGATCTTGTAACAAGTTCATTATTTATATGTAAGTAGCTTTACAGCAAAGAACACTACCCTGATCTGATATTTTACAATAATTACTAATTGAACACTCTTAAACCACACACTCCAAAGGACTTATCTACATTTTTATCATCTAGTGGGCCCTAATATTTACAAATTTTGAATGCTGAATTTTTGTGAGAGATAATCCTCTATTTACTTAATTTTCTTGGTCATAATGATCAAACAGGTAATATGAGCCTGTATCACATGTTTGATGTTGTTGCTGTTGATGTTTCTAAGTTGTATTCATTGTTAGCGCATGTACAGAGCTGATTTCAACCACGTAATAAAAGGCTGTATTATGCACGCACTCAAGCATAGCGCGGTGCGCTACTATTTGCGCAACAATTTCAATGACAAAATGCACACTCTTTTGGCTTTGTCATGAATGATTCCATTCTATATTTATTCACAAATTGCAGGGTTTTACAGTTATTTATTTCATGGTCTTGACTTTCCCTAATTCTACAATAAGGCTACACTGAAAGGGATGGTCCAGGCTGGGGATATTATTATCTCAATAAATAAAGTAAAATTCACAGAGCAAAATGTTGAAGATTTGATCCAAATCGGGTAACAAATAAACAAAGTAATCAAATTCTACAGATTTGCATTATTCCGGTGATACAGTTCTAGGCATGTCTTTTTTAATATTCATCAGGTGGGCTGATGATGTCATATCCCCACTTGTTTTTTGTATTTTATTATATGAAATTGGGTTTATTCAAATTTTTTCTACCAAGAACTAAAGCAATTGGATTGACAACTGAGTAAGTGCATTAGTTATTTATTGCTGCAACTTATTTTATCATACTGGAGACACATCATTTTTTACACATGTACGAAGAAATGAAACATATATGATTTCATGTTAAAACACAAGAAAAAGGAAAGTGGGGATGTGACATCATCAGCCCACCTAATGAATATTCATAACCATGTGCAAATAACTGTTTCACAAAATATTGATAAGTTTAAAATTCATTAACTTTGTTATTTGTTATCCGATTTTGATTAAAATTTCTGCATTTTGCTCTGTGAATTTTACGTTATTTATTTAGATATAAATATTTTCAGCCCAGACCTTCCCTTTAAGTGATAAATCGTTACATCCTGCTTGTTCTTGCAGAATAGGGGAAATACATGTTCTGGTTCCACTTTTTCGGCCTCTGGCCTCATGGAATATGGAACCAGTATGTAGGTATTTCCTGTAATAGGTGAACAAGCAGGGTGTATCTCATAATATTCCCGAGTCTTTATTGACTCAATAAAGACTCAGGAATATTATGGGATACAAACTGTTAACAAATGGAACATATATTAATTCAAATCCAAATTTTGAGTTTGTATCTATAAATGTCCAACAGAAATCTACATGCTAGTTTAATACATATAACTTAACATTAGTAATAAACTTCTTTCCACAGTGAAATAATTCTTTACATTATAAAACACATACAAAATCATCATAATATCCACTCCATTACTTAAACAATATTTCCGCTCAAATGATGGACGACTATGCCATCACTGTTTTTCTTTATGATCTCCCCTGGGTATGATTCTCGCAAACTAATTGGTCATTCTTTGGATTTCAACAGAGAAAGTCAACAATACCACAAACACTATGCAATTATTTTACCCACTCTTTTAGAAAAGATTCCGAATAATGATTAAAATAGAACCTCTCAACTAGCAGTTCTGCGGAAATAGAGTTATGATCATATTAAGAGAGAGACAGGAAATTCATACATATTTTAAGATTTCTAAAAATAAGAACGAATATAACAAAACAAAAATGTGCATTGTCATACAGCTGTAGAGTGCAATGGGGTATACTAATGTTGGATGGAAAAGTACATGTTAAAGAAGTGCACTCACTGCATAATCTATTTGAGAATGAAGCAGAGTGAATACAGTAGTTACATTTGACAATCAATGTGAATTAAACAGCCAATGTGAGTAATACTTATATAATATATATTGATTGCATCATTTAGCATCCCTCTCTCTCCAATGTTAGCTTGCTTATCAACAGAGGCTTATTAGAGCAATTTAATCTACCAATGCCCCCACTCATAATGTTACAAATATGACTCATCCATCAGCACATATGGATCCATCTTTAAATTGAAGTTTGCCCACAGTGTATATGGATCTTGGATGGATGTATGAATTGATGGAGCTGAATCATTCGCAACTAAGATTTTGTGTTCTGTTTATTTCTGTTTGATTGCAATTTGTTTTGTCTTTAGCTTGATCAATTATTTCCTTCTAATAGATAAATAGAAGAAAATGTATTTTATTGTGTGACATTACAGAACAAGTGGAGTGTCTCTGGCAGTCTCACCTGCATCACAATTTCAATATAGCAGTGGTGCTGACTTTGAAAACTATAAAATAATTATTCACGAAAACACCATTCATATAATGATACAATACTATGTTCATTGACAATAAATAACATTTGACCTTGATCATGCGACCAAAGATTTGTCAGTGATACTTGATTACCCTATATCCAAATTTTATAAACTATATCTATAAAATTTGAAAATTATGACAGAAATCTAATAATCACCTCCAAAATGGCCAAAGTTCATTGACCTTAAATGACCTTTGACTTAGGTAATTTGACCTGAAACTCGCATGAGATGTTAAGTGATACTTTATTACTCTTATGTCCAAATTTTATGAACTAGATCTATACACTTTTAAAGTTATGATGGCAATTCAATAGATACCCCCAACTTGGCCAAAGTTCATTGACCCTAAATGACCTTTGACCTTGGTCACATGACTTGAAACTCAGGCAAGATATTAAGTAATACTTGATTAACCTTATGTTCAAGTTTCATGAACTAGGTCTATATATTTTTAAGTTATGACATTTCAAGAACTTAACCTTAGGTCAAGATTTTGATGTTGAGTATCCCAGCATGATATAAGTCCATTGACCCTAAATGACCTTTTATCTTGGTCATGGGACCTAAAAATCAGGCAAGATATTTAGTAATACTAGATTAACCTTATGTCCACATTTCATGAACTAGGTTTATTTACTTTCTAAGTGATGCTGTCATTTTAAAAACTTGGCCTTAGGTTAAGATTTGGTGTTGACGCTGCTGCCGCCGGAGGAAAAGCGGCGCCTATGCTCTCACTCTGCTATGCAGGTGAGACAAAAACTGATCAGTGTTACATACAGCAAAGGAAAGAAATATGAAATTACAATATAAAAGTAAAATGACAATCAGTAGGCCTAGTGACAAAATATGAAGGTATAACTCATAACAGGAAATTAATATTGAAACATATACAACAAAATTTTGAAAAGGAAATAGTTGGTTTCAAGGGTAGGCTTGTATGGGTCATCTTTACTGCACAAAGTATTCGAGGGAAAGTTCATCTTCTGTACATTTAAAATCATTATACTTGTATATTACAACATGCATTTTGGACAACTCAACTATTTGTAAAAGTACCATCATTCTGCTTGATATACTTATACCCGTTTCTTTGTTTTGTTTTGTTCATGCATGTCTATTATCTTTCTATATACCAGTGGAAAACAAATTTCTTAGTAATTTTCATGTTGCAAATACAAAATAAAATATCTTGTATCCTTTTGCCTTTAATGGACTGTAGAAACAAAACCAAGTCATTTAAGTAATACATAATAACATGCATTAATCACAGTGTTTCTCTTTCAAAATGATTGCAAACCCTATTAAAACACTACATTCAATTCAATTCATTTATTCAACATCCATCAAAATATACAATCACATGCAAAAGGCTAACACAATACGGCAAAAAAAATTCGCTTGGATATATCTTATAGTTCTACTGATTGATATAACCTGTGCTTGGGATTCATCATTCATATTTTTTAAGCTTCTTAAGTGTAACCTTTTACATGTCTTATAAAAAAGTGGTAGACCCACAGGCCTCTCATGAGCTTTAGTGGAGCATGTATTATGAAATGCACAAATAGCCTACTAGAACCCAGTGGTCCTGTACAAAATCAATAGAATCATGTCGTTCAGCAGCTGATGGATTCATGTTTTCCTTTTTAATGGTCATGACAAATCAATCATATCTTAAAATTAACACAACTCTTTGCCCAGTGACTAAGTTTCCAGGGGATAATGATTAAAATACTAGTTATTTCTTCTTTTACCAGAGCAGTATTGATGCTGGCTATTATCACAACTTAGGTACCCTTAGATTTCTATAGAAAAGAAAATTACATGAGAAAACTAATCATTTATGTACAGTCAAGTTCATGAGTCTACAGAAGCTATATCAAAGTGTTAAAAATCAACTGAACAAAATATCAAATCATACAATAATCAATTCCAATATATACAGCATGGAAGCAAAAGTGCAAAAGCAGCTAGGGTAGCCTACCTCCTTCCACATAATTGGCTATCAGATTTCAGCATGGCTGAAAATTAAGAGATACTCGAGCTATGGTATGAATTGAATTATTCATGTCACATAACAAACTGATTTAAAATTCAGAGCATTTGCTCAAATCTGGAATAGAAGTGAGCAATATAAGTCTGGGTTGTCATGGGCAAAGGCAGAATAGGTTCCACTAGCTGATGACTTTTACTACTTCTGACTTTGGAAGAAATGTATTTCCCTCTGGAAATGAGCAAGGTTGGAAATGGCCTGTATTTCATTTTATCTTTTTGTCATGTACAACCACTGTAATATTATACCAACGTAGGAGGTATATTATTTTGTGCAAACATCTGATGGTTTTAAGATAAATTACTCAGTATTTGTGAATCTCTAAATCAAAGAAAATCCCAAGAAAATATAAGCTCAGGGTTCTGCTTTCATAAAATGTTTAGGTTTTAGAATCATTTATTGACATTCACTATAATGGCTGATTGAAACATTCACTCCTACATGCATCTTGCTAAAAAGTAATCAAACCTTGACAAAACATAAAAATCAGAAAAACAGGATGACAGTTTGATTGAAATCAAAAGAAAAGAATCAAGAAAGTTACAGTATTGTATAAATTTTGCTATTTAACAAAGTTTTTCAGAATGCTCAAGACTAAAACATACATTAATTCAATAAAATATCTGATAAAGGTATTCCATGTTAATATTAATCATATCACATTAATTATCATTCATTTCACAGAGATATAACTTACTCATTTTAGTCCTATCCATGATGTGTATTGAAAGTTTTTGAATAATTAAAAAGCATCTTGCTTGAAACAGAATAATCAAAGTATTTTATGATAATACATTACAGGTATTTTTGAAAAAGCTCACATATTTTCATATTGGAACATTCCCTAACCTACCCCACAATGTCATGAACTTACGAATTTCTAGGTGAATTCAAATTTATTTAGAGTGAATAAAACATTCTAGAATTCATAACTTTGTTGTTTGTGAATTTATTTCATAAACTTCAGTCCATAGTTTGCAAATCTGCTTGTCTCATTTCCCCCATTTTTTTCAAAGTACAACTTAACATCAGGGTTAGATTTCCTGTTAATATTTTTTAATAAGGACCTGAAAATGTTATTGGTTTGTTGCAGAATTAGTTGCAAAATAAGTATAACTTTAGGTCAAGTGCAATTAGATTTTCATGCAATCAGAAGTGCACGGTTTGGAATTCAGTTTGATTTTTTTAAGTCACATTTCATAAGTTCAACTCTTTCTGTATATCCGGTCCCTGATCAGTATGAAGTTGGAAGTGGATTGAGCCCATCAACACTTTACACAAAATTTCAATCTTGCATACATATCAGAATTAATAATATTCTCTGTAGAATTATTTTGTTGCTGTCTGTCAAGATGTCTGATACATATTTTGTGTATCAGTATGTTATTCTAGAGTTAATGGAACGATAATGTGACTACGATGTACTGCATTTGATTATACAATGTGTAATAAAAATTTCCACATGGTGGACAACAAAATGAAATTGAAATCTAAATTGGAATATTCGCGAATTGTGGAAGCTCATTTTGTGAATGGTGTCCCTTTAACACTGAACCTCTGATCCAGCATTCCTTTTGTCCACGTCACGAGAGCAAAGGAACAGCAAACCAGACGTTACAGATCCCGGCATGCAAACCTGGACTGGAGAGGGGCACATACATGAAATACAATCTCTCACTTTTCCATCATGGCAACCAACTGTCATGCCAAGCTGCAGAGAGCAGCACGGATGTATGCCTGCCTGTCTGCCAGATGTATACCAACCATTCTTTCTCGTCTATAAATGTTTAGTTTGATTTGACAGGGAGGTGGAGAACTCATCAAAACTAACTAGTTAGTGTTTCTTATCAAGAAGTCAAATAAATCATATCTGATAAGAGTGAGGTATTCATGAAGTCTATTTTAATGACGATTGTCTTACTTGACACTTTCCATCTACATATCAATATATTAGAAATATTAATGCTCATTGCAGTTTACATGAAAGATATGATTATAACCTCAGGTCCTACATCACAAAGTAGAAAAATACAAATTACATTACTTATTTAACTTAATTACTTGCTTATCATTGCTTTATAAACATTTCCCTCTTTCAGTGATAATTCCGTTTCAAACAAGATGCTCTTGCATGGTCTACCAAAAACTCCCAAAGCTCTATGCTTCATGGAAAGAACAAACAAGTTATTTTCTGTGTTTTGAAATGCTGAATGATGATTTAATAACAACAGAAACCTAGAATGTGGCAAGCTCAAGGCCGTACGCATAATTTTTTCCTGGGGGGCAGGATGCATAAAAATTTTGAAAAAAAAAACTTGAAAGCAAGGGAGGTAAGCGACCAAGCTTGTCATTAAGGCGTTTTGTATTTTTTTCAAAGTGAAGTTGAATGATTTTTACACTTTTGGTGAATTCTGTGAAGATTTTAATAACACAATGTAGGTTCTCAAAATTTGTGAAAGGGCAACTGCCCACTTTATTATTATCTATTGTGAATATATGGATCCTATGATAAATAGCCATGCCATGAATTAAATCTTTATTGAAATCTACTTAGAGATCAGCGATATCTAATAGTCATTCTTGGCTCGGCCCAATAATAGACCAGTTCATAGTTACTTCATGGGCAATTTTGGTCAAATGACCTTTCATTTCTTTCATCATGATAAGCAGATTTCAAAGCAAGATATTACGTAAGCTTGCCTTACATAGCAGGATGAAAAAATTGAATAGACCAGGTGACTAGAATAGTACACCAATGAACACTTAATGAAGGTATTTGTTGCATCCCTACTTTGAATGCATATCTTAGCATGTTGCACAATGTACTTGACAAACTGAAATACCAGTCGTTCGTTGAAGCATTGTTTTTTTTTGTGGATGTAAATGAAAACGACAATTCAAAAGAATATATGAATAATCAAGACATCAAAGTTGGTGCTTATCTCATTAGATTTTAAAGTACAAATGACCCTCTTTTGATCATGCGTAGAATCTTTTGATCATGTGCAGAAAGGAACTACGAACTGGCTTATTGTAACATCATCATCATTAGTTTGCAACTGCATCAATTAAGAAGCTTTGCTTTGCTGTGGTTAAGCTGAGTTTGTGCATGTATCTCAATGGTTTGCGCTTGCTAGCTCGAACATGAATGGTTTAGCCTGATATGGATTTAGACGTCAGAGATCTGTTGGTGCAACCTCAGCATCTTTATTGTGTCAAGGACGGATACAGGTGCATGGAAAACATTCAACAAAATGCAAATATTGACAAGGCAGTTGCTTTATAGGACCCCTGTACATAAAATGTCTTGCACATTATGGTGGAAACTCCCTGCAATTTGACTTCTTTCAATATTAAATGAATATCATACTTATCTAGGAGACAGACATGTAGTTTCTTATTAGCCTTTTATGACACTTCACGAAGGGAATAAATTTTCTTTAAAAATATGAAAAGAATATTCTACAAAATAACAGAATTCTTACAACTAATAAAATAATATACAGGCCTACCATAATATATATGCCCATCTATATAAACAGGACCTAAGATTGTGTCCTGATATAAACATATTAACCAATCAAATAATTCAACATAGGATAGTTCACTCTAAAAAAATTCTGATGTTTTTTCTTGTACATTAGAGCCTACATGTTGACCTAAAATGTTGGTTCATCTTCAATTTAAATATGAATGGGTTTACACATTCATAAGGATAAAAAACTAACGAAGACTTTCCTGCTACCAAAATAACAGTTTTATAATGGAAAAATATAAAGTAAAACATGCAAAATTAATAAGAGAAAATGTGCCACATGAATGAAATATCATAGGGTCATTCTACTCTGTATTTACATAAAAAGAAACCTGCATATGTGTGCCTCTTCCACAGTAAGATGAAATATTTCTGGGCCTCCCACCCCATACAGAGACAGACTGCTGTGCCTTTCCCAGATCTTGTATGACTACATAATCTCAGTTTATATCTTGCTCTTTGGTATTTACAAGCATGGTTTACTCTTGCGTATGCCACGCTGTCAGATATCGTTCCACTCACACATTTTGCATGTCAGTAGTGGCATCTTTATACAACAATCTTTTGAGGCTTTTATTTCATCAAATCATGTTGGCACACTCGGAGAAGCTCAAGCATGTAGCTGAATCCAAATCATTCATCAAGTTTGATATCCAGGATCGGCTTGTGTTCAATATTTTTTCTCAAGTAAATATCTTTTTCTAAGATACTTGTTTCCTGTTTAATAGCTTGAGATTTGACACGATTCATCATTCAAATATGGTTCAATTTGACTTCTAGTTTCCTATTCCATCCCTACTCTCAACTCTCTCATCCATGTTTGTTTTTTCCTCTTTCCTTTCGATTATTTCTCTACCTTTCATCTGTTTATAAGAATTTTTTAAGTTCTTTCATTAATCACTTCCCACTTTTCTTCTTGTACTTATTTTTTCTTTCCCCCCTTCTCCTTCAATTTCTTTCCTTCTTCAGCCTCCTCTCCCTCCTATTCTTCTTATATCATTTCTTTTCCTTCTCCTTCTTCCTCTTCTTCTTCTTCTTCTTCTCCTTCCATTTTCCATTGTTCTTCAATTTCTTCTTCTTCTTCTTCTCCTTTCATTTTCCATTGTTCTTCAATTTCTTCTTGTTCTTCTTCTTCTCCTCTCCCTTTGTTTTATCAATCATCCTCTTAATGTCCATTGTCTTCCTGTTTCTTATTCCTTCTTCTAATTCCTTTCCACATATGTATCATAATTATTCTTCTCATGCAATCTGTTCTCCATTTCTAGATACTTTTATCTCCATCTTCTTCTGCTCTCTATATTGTCTTTGCATTACATATTTTTCTTTCCCCATAGATGTCCACTCCAATTTTCTGATTTCCTCAGGGAGCAGGAAATATCAAGTAGAAAAGCTTTCTGGGTAAAAAGCCAATTAGCACAACATCTCCGTCACTACACTTACAAACTGAGGGTCAGTTTTTGTATACATGTTACCAGTGGCTACCTGCATCTACTAAGCATAAACTGACAATTTACTGTCTATGCCATAATAATAAACAGTACTAGATCTTTATAAATGATGAAAGGAACACTTCAGGTAAAAGGGATAATTTTGAAAGTCCTTTTGTAAACATAATCTAGCAATAAAAGTTGAAATAAATAAATGTTTTTAAATTTAGTGTATGCTCTTTTTTAATTGCAATTCTTGGCAAAGAAGTCTGTTTTTTAAAGATATAATACAGTTGAAAAGAAAGTCAGTTATACTAAAATAGATAAGTATATATTTAGGGCCAATTCAAGTCAGTAATGAAAATACATTAAACATCTAGTTTTAATTATTGCATATTGGTCTTGTCATAACATACATTGTGAAATCATCTGCACTCATCCAAATCATAGTATCAGTCAATATTGGTTTAAAAAAACAGATTTTGAGATTTTTGCAGAAAATGAAGATGCAAGTCCTACTCTATACAATAATGTAATTAACTTTCTAGGCAGCAACTCTATTTTAGTTCCTGAGATATGTGGGGATTTTCAAGGTGATGCCATACAAAGTTCTGATGCGAAAATTCCATTGGAAACGTACTGTAGCGAAGCAAAATGCACAGTCAGCAAACCATTTTATTTGCAATGCATTGACTTTACACGTGAAAGAATGATAGAACATGTTACTGGTCATGTGTATTGAAAATGCGGTCAGCGTCATTATAATCCGTAAGACGCTTTGTACAGAGAAAATTTAAACTGCATGTGGCTCTTTTGCTATTTTTTTCTCTGATTCTTAGTTTGTTTAAAGAGGAAGACACCGATGTCAACCAATTGTCTTGGTCTTTCCACATATTTTTCTAGCAATGAAAATCTTGTAATACTGGGGACAAAGCTGTGGAAATTTTAGCAAACTTTGAAGTTGATTTTCTGTGAAATGGGTACGACAGGTTCAAATGATAAGCTTTTGTCTAGCTGTTCTGGTTTTATATGCCAGTCTCAAGTAATAGAGGATCCTAAAACCCACTCTACTGCTCTGCTCTCTCCACAGCTGTGAACATTGCAGAAAGAAATACCTTCATCAAGGTAATCATCATGGATCTAGATCTAGTAAGTTCTTACATTGTTTATGTTTAAAAAACAATGACAATGGAATCTTGAATGAAACCCGGGGGCCATTTCTTCAAGCTATTTGTAAGCTAAGAGTGACTTTAAGAACAACTGGTGACCCTTTCTTGTGATAAATGGTATTGACCATGTTCATTAGTGATTACATGTTAGCATGTAAGAAAGGTTTACCATTCATTCTTAAAGTCAAACTTATGAACAGCTTTATGAAACACCCAGCAGAGCACACAAAAAATTGCCAACAAAGAGAAACACATGGACCACATGTAGTATTATTAATTGGAAAGGGACTAATAACCGAGAAAATTAAATGCTTATTTTGTTTTTCATTCATCAATTATTCATTTTCTATACCAGGATTCACTGACAAATACTTTTTTTCTTTCTAAATATATACATATGTTTGAATGGTAACTTTGTAGTATTCTGATCAAACTCATATTCTTGTCACAAATGGGATATTTAGCAAAATACAATTACACATGTTTTTTTAATAATAATAAAAAAAACCTTGAATGACTAATGAGTAAAGATGACAAAATCTGGGGAAGTGCCTTCAAACAGCTTTTTATGCGAGTATGATCTGATAGGAGTGACATGATGTTTCATTAATAATGCAGCAACAAATTACTTTCTGACAACACTGAGACTCCCATGGGTTATAGGCTCTCCTAATGCTATTGACACCCAATAAACACATTCTGCTTTGCAACACACACTCTCAATGTGTGTAGGAAGGATGGAGATCGAGACCTTGATATGATGTTCCCGTGTCACTGGATGCGATAAGGTGCTGATATACAAATTGTTCATGTGATCAACACATTGGGATACAGGCAATATCTAGCTCACCATATCTTGACAAAACAGTTCTATTGTTTGATTAAATTTATTTCTGCATTCAATGATATAAAATGATATAGTATCAGAGAGAAATTACAATTACATATATAAACACTATTCTTTCAAATAAGAAATTATATTTTGGTGAGTGCAGGAGACTGTCATCATTAAAAGGACTTGTGGAGACTGGAGACTTTCTTCAGTGGAGTAACTTTCATTTCCCATTAATAGAGAAGATTAAAGTTGGTTTCATGGCAAAGGCTTGGGGTTATCATGAGTAGATATTAACCCATTCAAAACTGAATTATCTTTATAGAATTTGTATGGGGACCATCTGGTTCCCACTATCAATGGAGTAACCAATAACAGCATATTGATAATTGCATACAAGGTTCCTGTCGCACAACAGTTCCTTTTAAAGAAACCATATTATTTGATGGTAACTACATGTACCATTGAAAGAATACTCATCAGTCAATCAGAATCAAGATCTAATGGAGGTAGCGAATAGATGGTGTAGCGGCAATTATTATGACTGGCAGATACGGTACTAGGAACACAATCCGCCTGCGGATTGTGTTCCCACTCCAGCAGATTCAGTACCAATTTCTCTTCAGCAGATATCATTCTTGCTATTGTTCACTTATGTAAGTATATGTCACGTGGTACGTGGCTGCGGCACGCGAACTCACTAGACTCCCCCTCCCCAATATTACCAGAGCTGCGCATGCGCTGCCGAGGGTGACGTGTCATAACGAATACATGTAGTCAATCTGAACCGAATCCGCCAAGGAACCAAATCTGCAAAACATTAAATTGCGTCAAACCTGGCGGATATGGTTCCCAAGTATGAGCGATATCTGCCAGCAGATACAGTATCCGCCGGTGGAACCAAATCCGCCGGCAGATACAGTATCCGCTGGTGGAGCCAAATCCACCGCTACAATGGCACTATTAAACTATTTTACCATTTCCCCTGTGCCATTTTTCAAATACAATAAGCAATAAAAATTAGTTGAATGCAATCTGAATTCTAAATTGTGTTTATGAGCGATAAATCAGCCAATAAACACTACTTGAATAAAACAGATATTCCAACAACAGGGACACTGCTGTCGTCACATTTAATGTTCTGTCTACATGATAAAATCTAAACATGTCTCTCAAACTCCATTTTGATCTTAGTATAAACACGCCCCCTCTCTGGTATAGCACTTCAATCAAATACAGTTAGGCATTCTTGGAATTCATCATCTTTGACTAGCAGAACATTTCAAGATTGGTTCCTGGAGTTCCATGACATTAAAACAATAAATATGGTTTGTTTAGAACATCCATGATACATTCACATCAAATGGTAAGGTATTGGATCTTAGTCGAGAAAGCCAATTACATTTTCTGTTAGTAACATCATCATGTAGGAGGAATTTATCAACCGGTATTTATTTGCATATTCTAAAGGGCAATGTGAACATGAATAACCTGATGATATTTCCATTCATGTCTCTTGAAATATATCACTATGTATGTACAAATGCATTCTGAAGCACTACACTTTTTTATGTTTCAAAAGTATATATCCACTCAACATCAGATTTGAGTTGGCCTATGTTAAGAATTTAAAAATCAGTAATGTAAGTTAATTCCTAACACATATATACTGATATAATCCCATGGCACCCACACATTGAATTTCCTAGTGTATGATGCTACCTCTGTCTCCGTGTGATTAAGTTAATATGATATAGCCTCCGTGCCAATACATTTACATGCTCAATTGGCTTCTAAGCCTGGTGAAATTGGATTGGTGCTGAACTTGCCTATCTACCATCCAAGCTAAACCAACATCACTCCTGTGCCTTAAAAACTCAGCAGAGGTCAAAGGTCAACAAAAATACATCTATGGGCCAGGGGAAACAGAATGACAAGCAATTCATTTTATGCCTACTCATCAAATCAAGCTTGATCTGGAGCAAGAGTGCAAGTTCTTTTTGTCATTACACGCATAATAATTAATCTTATTCCATTAAAAAACATGCATTAACAGCATGTGTTAAGTACAGTTTTTGACAATTAAGCCAGCGTCAACAGCAATCAAGTACTCTATGAATAGTGATTTATATTTGAGTTTTGCAAAATTTTATATTTCTCTTGTTAATGAACTCTATCTTCTACATTGCTTAAACATCAACATGCTTGACATTTTTCTTTACCTAAAAATTATCCAACAAATTTTCCCATGTATAAAAACTATTACGCTTATTCTTCAAATTACCATCACAATAAATTCTACATTGAATAGCATACAGTAAAATTCAAGGTGTGCAGTCAAGCTCATTAAATTTACAGACAAGCAGTGTTCCAAAATAATACCACTACTAGTTATAAAAGTATTCTGGAACTTCCAAATTTTGTCAGTCTAAATTGCTCAAAGCTCTCCCAATGACTATCTACAGTAGCTATTACATCACCGCATTTAGGTGCCTTATCTCAATAATTACCACTTCACACAATTTTGAAATTAATAAATCAATTTTTCTAAACTGATGAAAGTTGAAAAAGCACATTGCTTGCATGATATCTGCAGCATGATTTAAGAGTAGATTCAGATCTAACAAAGATAGCAAATATTAATTTCTTTGAACACTTACACATTTCTTCATTACTAATATATTATTGAGTATTCTATTTTTGTAGTAATGTTCATCAAAATCTACTCTCTACCCCATCACCTTGCAACCTTACCTCCACCCTTTCATTCTCTCGGAGTATCCTCTCTCTCTCTTCCTCTATCTCTTCTCTCTTTATTCATCTCTCTATCTTCTCATCTATGTATCTCTCTTCTTTCCTTTCTCCTATTTAGCCATTCCCTTTCTTTTCAACCTACTCCAACCAAAACTCTGGTTTGGTTTGGTTTTATTTACTGTATAAAAATCACATCAAAATACATTGTACAAAATATCGAAATTAAATATGTAAACACTTAAAAAGATACGAACGGATCACTCTATTGAGAGCCATTGACATAATGGCTCTGTTCCTAGAGGTCCAATAAATTCTTCTCATTTCACACATTATCCATTCCTCTTTTCCACTCCCGACTCTAATTTGTATTATTTCAAACATGATCTGAGTCCCTTGCAAGGCAAAGACATGCATGATGAAAAATATATTCCAATGTCATTACACCTCACAACTCGGTTCCAATATAACATGAATTTCAGCTGGAGCAGAGCATTGCGTAGCAATAATCAATGTTTCATGCCGTCATTAAAGGTCAACAACTACATGCACTTGAAATTCAACACTGAATCTAGCTCATCAAATGCTCTATTGATCCAACATTCTTTGAGTTATGATGATCCTGTAAATAAATGTCCTATTCAAATAAGCCACCTAGCTGCAAAAAAATGCAAATGTAGCCATTTTACAGGGTCTGTGAATGCAATTGCATTTGTTTCCTCCTTAAAGGTAAATGCTAGTTTTGGTAACGATATCAAAATGAGTTCGTAGAGAATCCAATGAAATGACCACCAAAGTGTCTGTTTGTATAAATAAAACGTATGTGCCATAGGATTCTGGAAGGAATCGTGTAATTGCTGAGAAATCAGAAAATAAGCACAGGATTCGGGTAGAGCGTCAGGCCAGACATTCAAAGCAATGATTATACACTGTCCCACGTGTGCTTATCTGTGTTGGGGATCTTCGGTGTGAACATTTTTCAGCGTAGATTTCAAGATATCACAAAGTTCAGTTTATGTAACTGTACCAGATCTAGATCCTCGATGATATACTGACAATTAAGCCTTGTTTTACAGACTTTCTCATGATATCAGTGTTTACTGCAACTACTGGAATTTCTCTTTAATTATAGACTAATGGACAGACCACCACAATATGTTGATAATAGGGCTCATAATGTCATCCAAAAATATTGGATCTTTTGAACAGCTACATCCTCTTACCGTACATGCATGACCATGTCCTTTATCAAGGAATCACCTTTGGGGGGGACACTAGGACCATTATACACAAGGGAAATTAAAATTTGGACCACAATCCATATTTTGATTTTTATTAGCCACCCAGGCCCTTTTCAGATTCACAATGTACATTATCTCACCATGTACATGTATCTCAGAATAATTTTACTGTCCATGCCATTAGTTTAGAAGCTGACCGTAGGGACGTGTCATTCTGACAAATCTTTTAAGTGGTAGATAAATCATTTGCAACCTATTTATAAAGCTGGAGAATATCACCAAAGAGGCCCAATTGTTTAGAACCAGCCAATATGCTGTGTTCTTTAAAATCAAATACATAGATATAATTACCTGCATCTGTACTAATTATGAGGATATTTGACTACCAATTTTTCATTACAAGCATGACGTCTAAAGAATTAATTATGATGTCCTGGCAACATAATGACTCTGTTTGTCCATGTGATTGCAATGACTATTCCATACTGAATCACTTGAAAAAAATTCTGTCCTTGTAAAAAGATGGATATTGGATAGGATCTTTATCAAATAGTATGAAAAATTAAAAAGGCAATATACAATATTGTTCACATGTTCAAAATGTACATAATCAGCCAAGTATTAACATATTGGTACTGTAATGCAGCAATTTGATAAAATCTGTTTCATATCTGAGCTGAGATGACCAAAATATAATATTTTTAGTATCTGTTATGATATGGAACAAAGTTGTTTACATAAAATATGTCTTAATGTACACTCTAAATTCCAAGGATTTAAAATAAATCCAGATTTGCTGTGAATAGTGACCAGCAAAATATTAGATTTAAGCTTAAACCTAGTTAATTTAAATATAAATCTAAAAGATTTGAATTTAAATCTTTCGAGATTAAAAAGTTCATACTTAAGATTTAAAATAAATTTGACTGGTTACTATTTACAGTCGATCTGGATTTGTTTTAAATCCTTGGAATTTAGAGTGTAACAGTCAAACATAAGTAGCATATCATTCTTGGAAGTACTTGAGACTATGAAAGAAATATTATGTAAAGTTATATTTTTAAAGACAAGACATGTTTCAGAAGAAGAAAAAAATGAGTTATCTGCTTTGTCATGCATATATACAACAAGAGTGTTGCCCGTCTGTAACGCGGGAGATGGAGCTATTGGTCAAGCAAGAAAAGTGAAAGATTGCAACTTCACCTTTAACCTTCTGACCTCAAAATCAATAAAATGCTAGGATCTATGCTAGTATCATACACACCAAACTATATGAGCCTAGGTTAAGTTCAACTAAAGTTATCGCGTAAACAAGGACTTCAGAAGGGTAAGATGAAAATATGTCACTGTGACCTTGACCTTTGACTTTTTTACCTCAAAATCAATAGGCTTGCTGGGATCCATGCTAGTATCATACACACCAAATTATATGAGCCTAGGTTAAGTTAAACTGAAGTTATCGCGTTTACAAGGAAAAATTAAAGGACGGATGGACAGACGGACGGACACCGAGCGTGATACCATAATACGTCCCGTCGAGACGAGCGTATAAAAATGTATCAAGACTACAAGTTAAACCATACATTTTCTGTAAGAAACAATAAGAAACTGCTGAATAAATAAACAATAGTCAGTTGTTTTTTCATGTTCAATATACAGTTTATGTGATAATTTGCCTTTCAAGAACCTCAATAGTCTATCTTTTACAAAACAAAAATATAACTAGTAAAGCAGTATTGACTGGCCTTGGGGAGATATGACATTTATCACCCAAACTAGATTTATATCGCCCGAGTCTCAGACGAGGGTGATATCAATTTAGTGAGAGCAATATTTGTCCTTTCGCCCAAAGGCTAGTCAATATTGCTATTATCAACTAAATCAGATATCTAGAACAAAAATCTTGAAAATTTTGATATTTAAGAGTTTAAGAACGGGAATATATTTTGTCATGTTGAGCAGACTTGGCCTCTGGACTTTATCATTGCAACATACTTTTAATGACACGTCACTGGCCTGGGGACGCATTGTCCAGCGTTGTCTCAACTTTATTAACATTATAGTGTATATCACTGCGCAGTTCAAGGATGTATACAAAAATGCGTAGAATACCTGTATGTTAGCTCTGCCTTATTGCCCCTTCACTTCCATGCATTTTCTCATAGACTTTCCTGAGCAGGCAATAAAATAGGTCCGTGGATAAACAATATGAAACTTATTGGCCCGAATTCACAAAGGTGGTTTCCACAGAAACCATGGTTTCCAAAACCCACGGTTTCTAAAAACCATGGTTTCAAACGAAACCACCTTTGTGAATACGGGCCATTGACCTTCCATTTGATCACAGTCAAAAGCAGGCAATAATGTATTAAATTTGCCCTGCTCAGATGTCTGATACGGTTAATAATTGTCAATATCACCTTAGGTACAAAATGGAATATTCTAGAAACTATAAATTCATCCAATAAAGGGAATTCAATTGAAACAGGGATTTCCTGTATCTAGGTTAATATCATTTCACTAATTCCACTTCCCTCTCCTATCTTGTCTGTTTTAAACATTAACCTAGATGGCACAATTAGACTTTATACTTTCCATTCAGCAAAAAAATATATCTGTTCACGCACAAGGCATATATTGTATGGTTGTACCATTAATCTACATTTTTTAGTATATTTCAATCAGAACTTGTAAAAAATTTGCTCCCTTTTTTTTGGGGGGGAGAGTTCTCTTTTGTTCCCCTTTTCTTTTCCTGTTTCTTCTTGACTTTTGTCTTCTCATCTATTAAGAATTTTTTCAGGTCAATTATTTGAAACACATATTTAAAGCAAGACAGTATTATCTCTGTAACAGGACTCTTCATATTAATGCCCCTCTGTCTCTAATAAATACAAATCTTTAAAGACCCAGGTGCAAGAACATGCTCCTTGCATCTATTGATACATGGACAATTATGTGCTAAGATCTTTGGCATCATGCTCATTTGCCAATGATCAAATAAATAGGAAGGAGAGATCTTGAATTAGTGCCTCATTGTCTCTGACATGCACATCTAACACCGTGTCTTTGCTTCAAGTGGCAGTATACATGTACATAAGGTCACTGACAAATTTCATTATTGTATCTGAGCTGGATATGTAACATAAAGTACAAAAATGGCCTTTCAAGCAATCCTTGAATGCTTTGTCATCTACCAATTCCTTACAAAAACATCAAGCAGAATTGAGAAAAATACAAAATCCAGTTATCAAACATATGCTAGTATTAATCTTGCATATTCAGCAGTTGAACAAGATTATCAGGTCTATAACAAGGGTGCTGAATTTTTACTGGTAATCCAATATATATGTTAATTATATTTGCATAAAGAACAATCTATTGACTATAAAACTGATCAAAATAATCTTTTAAAGGTAAAGTTCACCCTAGAAAAGTGTTGATTTGAATAAATCAAGAAAAATTGAACTAGCAAAATGCTGAAAATATCACCAATTGGATGTAAAATAACAAAGTTATGACATTTTGAAATGTAGCTTATTTTTCACCAAACAGTTAATGCATAACTCAGTGACACGCATATAATTCAGTCGATGATGTCTCTCACTCACTATTTATTCTTTTTTATTGTTTAAATTATACAATATTTCATTTTTAAGAGATTAGGACCAACTTAACTGAACTATCTGTAGCATTTGAACAATGCTAATTCCACATGTCCAGGAAGGAATTAATCGTTGTTTCACTTGATAAAGAGGAGAAAATTAGAATATTTCATATTTCATATAATAAAATACAAAAGAAATAGTGAGTGGATGATGTCATCAGTCTCCTCATTTGCATACTGACCATGATGTGCATATGACTGTTTTTTTTTAAATTAAGCAAAATTTTAAAATATAACTTTCTTAATTTTTCATCCAATTTTGATGAAATTCTTAGTGTTATGCTTGTTGGATTTTTTTAAAATTCAAATCAACTTTTGGTTAAGGTGGACTTAAATAACCAAACATCTTTTAAACAAAACATCTTGACAAGGAAGTTTTTTTCCATCATGTATAGCACATTGTAATAAATGAGATTTGAAGCATTCTACCAGATTACACCCTAAGGCAAGGATCAGACATAGAGCACCTGGTGAATGACTAATCTATAGATATCACAGACCAACGCCATGCCAATGTCCTATGGACCAACGTCACCTGCTGGAAGAAAGCTCCACAAGGAATGAATATTGACATCTTGTTTACTTTGATGCCAAATGTTTAAAAAACACCCTGTCAAAATCACTTCTACTGAAGATTTATCTCTCCTTTTACCAGCTTCAAATTCACATTTTACAACTCCGTAAATCTGAGCCAAAATCCACAAAGAGCCAGGAAACGAAAAGCAAAGATATGAAGTGCTTGACTGATTATGTAATTTTTCAACTGTGTCAGATTTCTGTAAGCGTAAACAGACATCTTATTTTAGTCATCAGGGTTTTCAGAGTCATTTTTTTCCAGGGGCCTGTGTTACTGAGAGCAAAATTTATTCAGAGTTGCAACAAATCGACAACAACATTGAACATACAGTTTTATGGTCAAGGACATGCTCTGCTACTATTTTGCATCATGGGTTATACCATGTGCATGTTAGCAATCAAGCATGACTTTCAGTCACATTTAACTATTTATAACACCCCATGTCATTGTTGAATAAAAAAAAACAATCACCTCAAAATTTTTTACTATCAAGCCAATTCATGAATCTTTGTATGAATCATAAAACGAAAATTTGATAGATAATAAACCCTAACCCTAATCCTTTCTTCATTTTTCATCAAAACTGAAGGAATCTACACTCTAATTTTTGGCAGTTTTCTGACTTCAAATATTTTATCTTGTTATAACAATAGTCACACAAGAAAGATTAATAAATTTACAAAATGATAGTAATCCTCACTCCATTTTTCATTTTTAAAAATCTACCTAGTTTCTTGTAAGTGGAACTTATATAAAAAAGATAATTACAAAAATACAAGTCAGCTATTGCTTTTCATGGAATCCAACAGTCTCTTGACATGAAGCTGGAATAAATATTCATGCAGGGAGGAACAATTTCACCTAAAATCATTGCTCTTTTGATTTTATTTATTCTTTACACTATTTAAATGTTCAGTGTATTTTGCTATACTGGCCCTACTTAAATTATGATATTTATTTGTTCAAGGAAAGAACATGACTTTCAATATGAAATAAAATATTCATTTCAATTCAATTATTGTATTCTATTCTTTTAAAAAAAATCCACAGATCTCTTATTTCCTGTAGAACACAGTAATAGAACACAATTACTATTTTAAAACTCTTTTTTTTTAAATCCATTCCAAAGATAGCTTGCTTCTGGCGGATACTATAGGGGTAGCCAGTTACCATAAAGCTTTTCTTGCAAATACAATGCATCCCACAAAAACATGTTTTCAGATATAGATATCAACATCATGGAATCCAACAGTCTCTTGACATGAAGCTTCAATCAATATTCATGCAAGGAGGAACAATTTCACCTAAAATCATTGCCCTTTTCATTTCATTTCTTCTTTACACTATTTAAAATGTTCATTATTTTTTGCTACTGGCTCTACTTAAATTACATGTATGATATTTATTTGTTTCCAGAAAAGAACACGACTTTCATTATGAAATAAAATATTAATTTCAATTAATTATCACATTCTATTCTTTAAAAAAAATCCACAAGTCTCTTATTTCCTGTAGAACACAGTAATAGAACACAATTACTATTTTATAACTCTTTTTTAAATCCATTTCAAAGAATAGAAGTCATGTTCTTGCATCCTGTAGATACCATACAAGGGGTAGCCATTTACCATAAAGCTTTTCTTGTAAATACAGTGCATCCAACAAACACAAACATGTTTTCAGCGTTTCAGGTATAGATATCAGCATCACTAAATGTTTCGTTAAGCAAGAAGATAATATGAAACAAAATGTGTGGAGAACAATTTATGCACAGCAGATAACAAATATGCAGGAGTGTTTGAAACAAATGTCTCATTATCATCATCATCACAATCATTGTGTTCTCATTATCTATGTGCTTTTATATACTTGGTATTTTTAGCCAATTTCCCACTAGCAATTAAAAAAGTGATTTCTCTATCTTATCCAGTGAAACTTTAGCATGTCAGAAAATGTATATGTCTAGAGGCATAGAAGGAACTTGTTGCTATGTGTTGCAATCAGGTCAGTAGTGGAGTGCAAGGTCCATTAGCGTCACCCAGTTTGACAATAAATGATCATATTATAAGAGATGCATAAAACGACCCATCTCTTCATGTCAAAGTCTATGAAACAGACCCATTACTTTCTGAAAGGTAAGTATACAACCAAACAGGATGATCAAATTATTAAGTGTCAATGAAGCACAAAGGCATAAACTTTTTATAAAACTATGAGTCAATGCTCTCACAAACACAGTGTGTCTAAGAATAATCATGAATCTATTCATTAAGACAAATTCTTCAAAACTTGCAAAGAATGTTTTCTGTGATTGCAAGGATCGCCACCCCCAAATTCAGGAACCCAACTGCATTGAAAATCTGGATGACTGACTGATATCCAGTTATATCTTTAAATCAGATCTTTACAGAAAATAACAAACTTCACAACATGTATCTAGTTGTATAAATGAAAAAAAATAATCAATTGGTGAGCAAAATTCATTTGGAATTAGATGTAAAGATATGTGGTGCAATAACAATCGTATATACAGCTACTCTGTCATTTCAACGATGAACATAAATTCAAAACTTGTTGAAGTCATTTTCAAAGAAACAAAGCAATCACATTTGATAATAACTAAAGCTATTCATTGTTATTTCATGCTCCTAAGTAATGTGGAAATAATTCTTGTTACTACTGCAATAGAGCACAAGTATACATTGTTAAAAAATCTCAGACATTCTCTTCAAATCAAGCAGCCACATACTGTGTGGCTTTTATGTTTTCAGAAATCAAAATACCACAATGTCATAAATAAGACTCGCTTGAAAATATGGTGACAAAACATTTGCTTCTGCGACAATTGCTCCAGGCTTTATTTCATCTAAGACATAGGGTAGGTGGGGTTGCAATTGGGTGTTATTTTAGGTTTAAGGTTAGGTTTAAGGTTAGGTTCAAGTTATATTAATAATAATGGGATATTTACCCAGGGAAGCCACTTCAGTTCTGAAAACTGTTCTCCCAGCAAGCCATGCTATTATTATTACCCCGGCTTTAGCTGGGCTGCCTAGGCACTGAAAGCATTCAAGGAATTTCTTCCTACCGGGTACCCAATCACCTCACCTGGGTTGAGTGCAGCACAGTGTGGATAAATTTCTTGCTGAAGGAAATTATGCCATGGCTGGGATTCGAACCCACGACCCTCTGTTTCAAAGTTGGTGTGGAATTCACAGCAGAGCAATTGTCGCCGGAGCAAATGTCATAGAACCAAAAACACATCATGAAAATATGTAATGAAAGAAAGGAGAGAATCTTAATATTAGAGAAATAGAATAAATCAAAGATTATTTTACTTACCAGATTTCTATTGACATCATTGGAATCTTGTTGCGGGAAGGGCGTATATGTTGCCAGTGCTATACAGTTGGCAAAAATAGTGATGAGGATCAAATACTCAAATGGCGTGGATATCAACAAGAAGAACAGTTAAGGAAAATAAAGGCTCATTTGAAGATAAAATGTCATTACAAAACATTAGCATGCATCTAAAATTCAGGATGATGAGGTGTATAGTTTATAATTATTCAAAAAACCAGAATAGAGAAAGGATGATGCTATGGAAGAGTTAATTCTAAGCCCATTGAAAAGATCTTGTACAAGGATCACTCGAGGATCACCCTTCTACCATGTATAGATAACTGAATAAGAAAACCACAATTATCTAATCTCAGAAATGATGTAGAAACATACAATTTTCAGATTATGTAAAGATAATGGAAATTGGCAAAGAAGTGTATTGATGGCATAAATTTCACTGTTCCAAAATTTGTAATATTCATCAATTTTTCTAACAGTACATTCATATCTTCAATAGATAGCTGTGTATGCACTCAACCAGAAGAGTGACTAAACATTTAGCAAATATTGGCTAAAAACAAAACAAGCATGCTTCTTAAATGAATATTAGTTGAAAGGCATTTTCATAGACATAAACAATTATTTTTCATCTTAACCAAATACTGTGTAATGATTTGGAATTAAGATGGGGAAAAATTGCATGCCAGGTAACACATTATTTGGTTAATATCCAAAAGGAACATCAGTTTTCAGAATATGTGAACAACATAATACAATTGATGTGAGAGAAGACAAACCTAGATTTTATTTTTCAACAAGAATATTGGTTAAAAAATGACAAGCATGCAAGTAGATAATACAATTTCATTCCACTTTTTGTTTTAAATCCATTCCTGACAAATTTCAAGAAAATATAATCAATGAGACATTATTGTGGAAAGTATGTACAATCATTAATACTGTATTTGAATTACACAATAGCATAAGCAACAATCAATGACAACAAAATAATGACGGTCCTAATAGAACCATGTGATTCTACTGATTTTATATCTTGTTAAAATTCAATTCAAAGGATCATCAGATATTTGCTTGACAAACATACTATGGGTAGCAGCTGGCTGTGAGAGAAAAAACACAAGAACTATAAGGCATGTAAATGCTTTGCCTCAACTTGGATATACATTGGAAAGGGTTGTTTTAACCCTCCTCTTATCTTGTATGTACACACACATGTGCAAATACTGAAGGTGTGTGTTCAATCAATTTTCTTCAGCTGGAGTCTCAGACATGAATCGCAAATCAAAACGCAAACACCAAACATGTTCGTTGTGGGATAGCATTTCAGGTTCCTTTTTTCACAACTTTTTTTTCTTTTTTCCACTACTTGAAAAAAAATAGAGTGATTGTGCCCCCACCCCCAGTTAATCATGCCTCCCTGTGATGTCATGCAATCCATATCCAATCAGAAAGGTCCTATCATAGAATCATGACTGAGATCTCTGTTGAGTATAAGCGCTTTTTAATGATTGTTAACATGAATGATAAAAAAGAATACTTTTTTAAAATTTGGTGTTGGCATTATGAAAGATATTTTTACTTTCCATATTGACAAATTATCCATTTTAATAAAACCATGTTTTGAATTTCATGGAAGTTTTTTGGAAACTGTCTTATAAGGTTAAACATGATCTTGATTGAATGCAGCACTAAACCCTGTTACATGCCACAGCTCCTGTCTTTGAAAAATAGCTGGGGGCAAGCATGAAGAAAACCAAATACAACTGGCCACATCATTAGGGTTAAACACCATCTAGGTTGGATGGTCTATATACCGGTGGATAAATGATGAAGCCAGCTGCACCCAAAGAGTAACATGTACCATAGATCAAGACGGCTGTCTCTGTAAAGTTCACAAAGGACATGTAAGAAATTGACCTATATAAAATTATATGCTGTAAATACGACAGAAAGAGGACTGAGGTACATGTAGAAGACAGAGAGGAAAGCAGAGATGTCAAAATACCAAAATATCCCCCACCCCTGAAAAAAGGGAAAAGAAGAAAAAATGTGGGTATAAGTAATAAAGAAAAGACACAGGATAGAAAAAAAATGAGAAAGAAAGGCAGAGAGAACACAATATAAAACAGGAAAAAGTGAAATTATAGACAAAAGTAAAAAGACTATCCTTTGGTGTCAACAAGAGAAACCAATAACCAGTTTCTTTGAGAGCACAATTATGAAATAACAAATATTCAAATTATCAATATATTTCATTTTGTGTTTAGACCTAATTGAAGTAAGACTGTATAAAGAAACAAATGTGACAGATCCTGAGTTTATTGGCATATTTTTTACATCAAAATGTGCTACTCCCAGAATAAAAAAAGAAATACACTTTGTATTGAAAAACATTTCTTAACATATGTGCAAAATCTAACTAGTTACCATATAAGCAAAATGATATTGCTATCAACCAACAAAGAATTTCTAAATGTCATTTATACCATGAAATGATAAAGTCCTTCAGTGAAATAGCATCTCGCAGCCAAACCACCATCACAAACAAGACCATGATCATCATCACTTGTAAAGCTTTTATTTCACGATTAGATGAAGATAAGGCCTAATAGAAGCCTATCCTACCGACTGATCAGTGAATGTCCTTGTTAAACTACTCAGCCATTGAATGCATTATAACAATTGATAAATGACACCCAAGTATGATGGAGGGACTTTCAATCAATCATCTTTTGTTGGTTCTCCAAGTATAATATTCATGAGGAACATTGAAATTCTTCGTCCTTAATTGAGCAGAAAAATCATAAAAATCTGTGAGGTTGGGCAATACATATGTGTCATATTTTTTATCAAATTATTTTCCATATTGTACTGCTCCAAACTGTTGTTTTCAATATTTTTTTTCTCATTGAAGAATGATTAATAAAATATAGCATTGTTATAAATGATAATTATTCTTAAAAGGGCCTCTCAATCCAATATCTTGCAACATGTACTATCATTATTTCTTTGTCTGTTATTATACAAAACTGATTAATAAGCATCATAAAGCTTCTGGATGAACATTATAAGTAGAACAGAAATTACTTTGCATACATTAAGATATTGTGTTTTTACCATAATCAGCAGGCTTCTTACTAAAATGTACATATTTTTTCATAGATTTAATACATTTTTCATTTTATTCTGATATTGATGAGTCCATTGATTCCAGAGAAAGGGGCTGTTTAAAAGGTAGTAAAGAAAATTTACAATTTTTGGAAAAAATCTCTCCATATACTGAAAATATGTTGGGAATATCATGATAATTTGCTTGATAATTTTTTTTTCAAAGATCACTGTCCAATCATTTTGAGTATCACAAATCACAGGCATTAAAGATAAAGTGATGCTATAGGATTACTATTTCAAAGAGGCAGCTCAGAATTTTGTTACGGTGCCTCAGAACCAAAATTTATACTGGTATTATTTGAACGATTAAACAATTTGAAGTCAAATATCAAGTAGATGAATGTTATCAATATCCCCTGAGTTAATGCAATAGCAAGATTTTTTTCAAAAATCATTGGTTTTGCCTGTAAAAAGTTTTGAATGTCATATTATGCCCTTTTAATTGCTATCAGACAACTATCAGAGCTATTTTCAATTAAAATTACTCACAAATATTTTCCCGAATGTGGTATATGTACCTCGATCAAGACATGAATGTTGAGCAAAAGAACACAGCAAGCTGATTGCTCCCCATGGGAATAGTGCAAACCATAGAACATTCCTTCTGTTAGCATGCTTTAGGTGATGGGTGTAATTACCCGGAATTACATGCACATTACAGATGATTTGCTGCAATTACTCCAGATTAGCCATACAGATACAAGATAATGAACGTTTCTTGGACATATGTGAAAAGTTTGACCAGTGTTCTCTTTAAAAAATGAGGATAGTTTTGAGATTTTTCACTTTTTGGGGTAATTATATTTTCATGCTCTCCATCAAAAATACTGTTGTAAAATATTCATAAAGAATGTGAAAAGGACATGTAGGCCTACAATGAAAATACAAGGGTGCAGACAGGACAATATCACACAGTATAATTGTTTTTGCCTTACAAAAATTCATGGCACCGCTATAAGCATTTTTAGTAATCTATGAATTCTTCTATAAAACCTTTTTTTTCATCAAAAATCAACTCTCAGGAGTTGAGATGTCCCCTGTGTTATCAAAAATGAATGAAAATGATAAAGCAAATAAAATGGCACATCACTCAGTTTAATTGGATTTTCCTTCATGCACCTGGAACGATAAACAGAATGCACACATGCATTGACCTACAAGACTGGGGCTGTTTTACAGATATCATTGATTACAGTGTACAGAGGAATCTTGCAAAAGGATTGGTCAAAAGTCAATCATGCATTAAAGTGTAGTTCCCCATCAATCATCATTTGTGATGATGGAACTTTTGTGTTTTGCTGATCGCTCCAGCCCATAGAGTCCCAAATGGTTATGAATTATTTTGAGTACATGCGAAATAATAAATCTGTGCCACTCATTTTTTTCATCTATCTAAAAGCACTAGAGAGGTCACAATTATCTTGCTTTAGAAAGATCTTGATGTTTGCATGCAGTTTACATAAATAACGGCAGTAAAACAAGCATCAACTAAAAAACCCACACCGATTTTCACATTTTGAAAACATTTTTCTCATTCTGATAAATACTTCATTTCATAAACTTGAGCCTCAGAATTTACTGTCAGATATCAATGAAATAAATACTCATTTCCCTCTCATTTCTGTTAAATGAAGTAAAGTATTATTCACCTCAGAAGTTAAATGAGGACTACCAAGACAACCACATAGCTATTTTGAAGAAAAAAATTAAACAAAAAGATTATGAAACATCTAAATGGTATTTAGCCTTAGTGCAGACATGAAACTTTTGTTGTAACAAAATTTTAATTTCAATATCCTCAGACTGGGACATATGCTAGAATCACAAACATGATTCATAACAAAAACAAACATAAATTACGGTAAATGAAAATTCAGGGTTTACTCAATCTCTTCTCCCTCAGTGTCAGTCTAGCCAGTATGCATTGTATTGTGCAGTTTAACCCAGGAATTATAGGTCAACTTCTATTACTTCAAAAGATAGATAAATATGTATCTTTTGAAGTAATAGAAGTTGACCTATAATTCCTGGGTCAAACTGCACAATACAAATTAATTTAATTAATTCTTTTTAAACATACAGCTAATACATCTGGCAGCAAGCAGTTTGGGAAAAACATAAAAAAGTAGGCCGACACAATAGATTCATGATTCAGATCACCAAAATTTTTAATTTGCATTTTTTATATGCTTCTGCAGAAATGTTTTCATTTTCTGTGGTTGTGACTTGAAATATATTTACTTTAATTTGTCATTAAACACTTTACTAAAATGCATCAAAACGGAGGTAACAGGAGAACATCGCGGTAAAAATGACAAGACCCCTTTTTAGGCTGCACAAAGTAATAGATGGAGGTACTCATATTTCCTGTTGGACTTCTCCCTGCATCCAGACAATATTCATGTTTTATGTTACTTCCACATGACATGGAGATCAACACCACACATCAGTTCCTGAGAGTTATTCATCAATTCTTGTACGGTTCAGATTTTTTTATTTCTCTTTTTTCTCTCTCCCTCTCCCCTTTACTCTGCCTGTGTTTCTCTCAGTCTTTCTCTTCTCCCTCACACTACACATGCACAGAACCAGTAAACACCCAAAAGCATCCCACTATTCAAGCCAGCCACGTAAATTTGCCACGTTGCCATGGCAATCCCCGTTGACTGAATGATCCATCACGTCCCGCTTGTCTCGGCAAAGGCATGACTGGAAACGGGTACTGTCAAGTAAGGGGTCTTCGGTATAAATATGGCAGCCGCTAGCAACAGTTGAGGTTCCATATTAAATGCACCACTTACGTCAACAACAAACGTGTGTGTTTTAATTCACTGTTTTTTCCCCATCCCTTCATCCTTCCTCAATCCCTTCCTATTTATCTTAATTTCCTAATGTTAAAAAAAGCCATGTCTCCTGTAGGCAAAGTAACACTATCGCATAGATCTTTTATAAAACTGTGCTCAATATCTGACAATGCATTTCTGATTTAATATTTCTAAAGGTACATTATTACACTTGATTTCTGGTAAAATTGTAAATACAGTAAAATACTGAACCTCAATTTTCAATTTTCCAATATTGTTTCCAAGAAATCTTTTATCATATATAAACAGAACTCTTTTTTTTATATATTTCTGAAACAAAATTAATGATAACTGGCAGCTGTATGATTTGTCTTCATCCTTCACTGATGTTTATGTATTACCCTATTTTCAAGTATTTCTGTTTATCATGCTGGTGTTATTTGTTGATGTTTTCTGGTTTTATAGTTGATTGTATGTAATGTTCTACTCTCTTCTATACTGCATGATATTGTATTATGCTTGTATTTTTAAGAGGGTTCTCTTGTAAAGCAGTTTTTTATTAAAGAGACCACCCTGGGTAAATAAAACAAAATGAATAAATAAATATGCATAATATAATTGATTGCTAAACTATAACTCTTTTGGTGAGGAATATGAGTCTTGGGTAAATATCATTCAGAATAGTAAGAAGGCCTTTTCTTATGTAGCAGGAATATATCCAGATCTTATATCAATTTTATTAGATAAAAAAGAATGCAAATGTCTAACAAATATGTTCCTCATTTCATAATAAATTACATGTTTTTTCTCTTAATATTTTTTGACAAATTATATTTCCCTAGTCACCATTTATTTAACTTTATTGTGAATGGTGTTTTACTACTTGTACCTATGACTTTAATGATTATTGTCAGTATACAATCTAAGTGCACATGAAACTTTCATGAAATAGGACAAGTAATATTTTGGATAATTACAACCATCTCATTGTTTTTCATTCAAATGGATGCCAATTTGCTGAAACAACAGATGAATATCAATGTTTTTATATGAAAAGGGAACATAATTGATCATAAGCTCCCTGAAAAATGAAATTCATTTATTACATTGCAATTTAGACTCGTACATGCAATTCTTTTTTTTTGCAATTACAACAATGAAACAAAATCCAGTCATGAGTCACAAAAAAGATTTACTTTTATAAAAATCACTTGTTGGAAATACATATTTTCCTTTTCATACTAACTTATCTTGTTGGTCAATAGATAATGTCATTTCCCCCCTGTCTATCCCACCAATCCCCCACCCACCCTCTTTCTCTTTTTGTTACCTGAAATGAAACCAGAAAATACAGAACATAACAGAATGTATCATGGTTCAACACATATTGTATGGCCAATATAGCCTCATGAAAAAATGTTTAATGAGGGCATTTTACTGATAGACGTAGTAAATGGAGCAAAATCAATTGCTTATTGCTTCCTGAATGAGGTGATTCATTGACACATCTGCTGTAAAATTATTACTAATGCATAAGGAAAGTGTCCCTAATATCCATCATAGATTTCATCTCCAAATTGAAGCGGCCATCATTCTAAAATTGTGTTTCATCCCCCAGGCAATCCAAGCTTAAATGCATCAATTCTTTCTGAATTTCCATGATAGTCAAACATGTCACCATTCTGTAAATAGCTTTATATCATGTTTATCATTAGTTATTTCTAATTTGAGGAGGATGATAACAAACATTGTCACTAACAATCACTTCAAATCAATGCGCACTAACCACAAGCAGAGAATCATACAAAGTATATCCCTGCTAAAAATTTTCATTTATTTCATTTGTTTTCAAATTTATTGATGACATTTACTTGATGACATATGAGCAAACCTCTTCAAACACATGATAACTCAGAGCTTTGAGATGTATCTATGGAAGTATTTATAGATTTATAATGAAGAATCGACATGTTGGATCCATACCATGATACAATGAACCCAAAATGCAAATGAAATAAATTCTTGATTTCATGAAGAATGTGTTCTTGTTTGTTGTACTTCTCTCTTCCTCATTTTCCAATCCCCTTTCATTTTTAAATCTCTCTCTTCACCTCCATCCATCAATTCTCTGTTTATTTCCCAATTTCTTCTCTCCCTTCATATTCTTCTTTCTCCATGCCACAGTTTCTCTCACTATCCAGTATCCCTCCCTAATATTTCTTCTCTTTCTCCTGTATTTGACCATCTCTCCTTTTACTTATTCTCCTCTTTCGCTCTCTCTCTCTCTCTCAACATATATCTTGCTTGATTTTTATCTCTCCATCACCCTTTCTCTTCCTTCTGCATCCATCCATCTACCATCCATTCCTTCCTTCATAAGCCTCTCTTTGTCAGGACTCTTTCTTTCTCATTGTTTTTGGTTGCATTCCACCTGCATCTACACATTACATCACATATACTGCTTCTTTCCACTAGATTGATCTGTGTATATCAACATACATGAAGGGTATTGACTCACATACCTGTAGCTAGCAACACAGTGGTATTGGCACTATGTAGATGTCAAGGTCGTCAAATTAATTGATAGTAAAGCTCCTAAGAAGGCACAGTAGAACCTGTCATGCGCTCATTGATGCAAAAAGTTACAGAAAGTGAATGAGGGCATGCAAGTATTAAGTGATGGACCTTTGCCTTACTGCATAGACAAAACAAACAGTTGTTCGGTAAATAATATACACTGCTAATACTTTATTCTTTATACTTTATACATTGGTCCATATTTCTTTCATAGATAACTACTTTTGTCAGCTAGTGCACCTAAGGAAAACCCAGGTCACAGCCATACTGAAATGGGTCAAACTGCTGCGCATAAATGAACTTTCAAAAATATATTTGACCAAGGATTACCAAGTATATACTTTCATCACATTTATGCTTTGAAGATTAAAAGTTTAAGGGGCATGGGGGCTACAGAGCTGCATAGCTAGTCAAAAATTTCTGTTACAAATATTCCAATAGATATAATCTGTATTTTAAATGGCCTACATAAAAAATGCTTCCTTATATTATTCTTCCTAAAAATACAAACAGTAATATCAATAATAATCATAATGATGCTAGTATGATAATGATCAACTTCAGGGAAACCCCAGACTTATTCCATCAAAAATAAGACAGATAAAGGTGGTGTCACACCTTGGCGTTTTAGACAGCGTATGCCCGACGTATAAAAATTTCTCTAAAACGTCGGCATACGCTGAACTTTGATTTTTTTTTTCAACTCTGGGCGTATACTTAACGTATTCATAACGAGTTGGACGTATACATAACGTATTAGTAACTTATATCGAACGCTTCGTTAACTTATAAGTAACGTATTCCAACGAATGCTTAGCGTATTGCTGGCGTACACAACTTATGCCCTACGATAGCCTAACTTACGCATAGCGCGCTGCAGCGTATTGCTGACGAACACGTGTCGTAGCCTATAAAAAGGCTGCCGCTCGACTGTTCAAATCATAACCGCACAATAAATCACCTATCAACACCACCGCCATGCCGAAGAAAACTCCTGTGAACCCCACCTTTATATACCAATTCCTATAAACATGATAAACGTTGTCAATACGCCATTATACGGTAGCTGTAAGTTATAAACACGTTCAGTAAGTTTTGTGGTCGTCCGGAGCACGTCTTCATACGTCAATATACGTTGGAGTTAAGTTACTCATAGGTTAGCAGTAAGTTTTAGGGTACGCTGGACATTATCTCGACGTACATCGACTTATGAGTAACTTACGAGTAACGTGTGTCAACGTGTATCAACGATCGCGTAACTTGCCTACAACTTATGGCCTGCGTATGCGGGACGTATGAGCCATACGCTGGCATCCGTCAAAAAATTTTGTGCTTGCACAAAATTTTTCGACGACCTCGCCGTATGACGACGTATACCAGCGTGTTTTAGCGTACTCTTAACGTATGCAAAACTTACCCGTAGCGTATTCGACGTACGCCAGCGTATTCGCCAAATTCCTCATACATCGGGCATACGCTGTCTAAAACGCCAAGGTGTGACAGCGCCTTAACCTTAAGTGAAATCAAATCTATGTTAGAGAAAACAAAAGAGTTCCCTCTAACATTAAATGTCAAGTAATGTTATAATGATAACATACTTACAATAATAACAATAACAACAGTACATATGATATTGATAACAATAAAAGAAAATAATGAATAATAATGATGAATATGCAGTTTAGTACAGTATGTATCATTATTAGTCATAATCAGTTTATTCATATCAGTTCCAAATTGGCATTAATCAGAGAAATGGCTAGCAAAAAGTTCAAGTAAATAATTTGGGATCAGTAAAAAAAATATCAGCCAACAGTGATTATGATTAAACCACTAACATCGGTTATTATATTGCTTTGCAAGATTACTTGATATTTGTATTCATTCTCCCCTCAACAAAAGGACAATCACAGCTTATGGACCATGGACAATTTTGGGTGATTTTATGAAGATTAAGGTTAATGAGAAAACCAATTCCCAACCCTCGCAGATCATAAACCTTACCACCCAGCATTGCTACTGGGTTGATTAAATCCTAGAGTTTTGGCCAATTATGGTTATAACCTCAATATTTCAGAGGGTATTTAAAAAATCTCTACGTCAAACCAGAATTAGAAAGGCATCTGCATTGTCCTATCATTTTTCTTTCCTTTTTTCATGTACATTGAAACTGCCCATGTAGTAATGAAAAAAGTACCTCAAGTTTGAGATAACTTGATGATGCACGTTCCACACATGCAATGTTAATTTATTGAAGGATGCACCATTATTTGGTTCGGGAGGTTTTTTGTTTATATTGTTTAGTCTGTTATGGTCTATTTGTTTGCATTTCTGGCAGTCTGTTTGTCTCTCATTTGTCTAGTGTCTGCTTATTCCATTTATTTGTGGCTTGTTTTTCTTTGTGTTTGTTCATTTGAATATATGCTTGTAAGTTTGCCTGTTATGTGTCTATTTGTCTCTTTGATTGTCCGCTCATCTGTATGTTGGTATGTTGTGTTTGGTTGTTTCTGTGTTTCTCTGCCGTCTCTTTTCTTGAGTGTTTGTCTGTGTGTTTCACTGATCATCAATTATTGCGTATTTTGTGTCTTTGCTTGTCTCTTTACAAGTTCATATCTAAATAAGATGTAAGCCTCCTATACTATATTTCCATTGACTTGCACAATACCAATCAGACATTGTAAATGTCTCGAAATTATCTTGTAGATGATACATAATGCCCTGCTACAGTCATACAAAAGAAGAAACTTATAGAACAAGTTAATTTACTTGACAAAAAGGTTGAACACCCACATAATTTTCTACTCAGCATTAACAAACTCTAGTAATTAAATGAATTATTCTGAAAAAAAAGTCTTAGAAAATATGAGAAAGCTGTTAAGGCTGTTAAGGGATGTTGTGATTAAATCTTTACAACAATAATATTGCACATGTTTTGTTAAACTGCATTGACATCATCATTATCGTCATGCATCTATAGAAAACCAAAGGGCATACGAATGAGTACAGTTTCCTGACGGATGTTTTTTCCTCTTTCTCATGGGTCTATCTTTGTCAGCCTAGATTACCAAACATACTCTCCAAATCGGATCACTCATTGCGCAGATTTGATTGGATTTGTAAATCACGCTCTTGAGGTAGATTAGCAAGTAACGAGAGTCAAGCACGGCATGCGCGTCGCAAACATCATCTCTCATCTTGGATCGGGAGCAATGGCCAACGCCAGAACATTAGTATTCTTGGAACAATAACACCTATTCCCTGAATGAAGCGAATGCAAATTGAAAAAAAGTTGGACAACCTGGATGGAGGGAAAGGTGTTAGCCAGGAATCGATTGGTAAATCACACCCTTGAGAAGGGTTATGGAAGGAATTAATAATCTAAACCTAGGGCACTGAAACCCTTCCTTCTTATCAGGTACATCAAATATAATTAATCCTAGAAAAGTGGTCAAGATGTATAACGTTGGAGCCACATATGAATATTCCATCTCAGAATTCCAAGAAGTGAGCGCATGTGTGCATTAAACAGCATGCAACTCTTAGTCAGTGCACTCCGATCTAATAAATAAATCCAATGACTTTGATTGAATTTGATATCATTCAACATTAGAGGCTTCTCCTCAAAGAAAACAACATCCTATATCATATGCCTCGAAGAACGCAAATAATAATGACAAATGCATCACAATATCATGATTTATTGAGCAGATGAGAGTACATCCATAGGTAGGTGTATTTCAATTTTGTTGAGAAAACATTTAACAAGCTTCGTAAACAATATTATTAGATTTGTTATACATGTTTCTGATCAATGATATTCCCTAACTTTGCTGAGTTTTAACAAAGTGGTTAAGGCATCCATTTCTGTACAGCCCTTGCATAAAAAGAAATATGTTTTTTAAACAGGCATTTAAGTGCACGATCTTAATCAGGTGACCCCCAATGACCAGCATCCAAGCTGAAGGCCAAAGCTGGTCTTCAGGGAATCAGTGACATGACTGGGGCATCAAGATTCCTTGATCTGTCACTCAAACATTCCAACCAAGCTGACATCATCTGGATAAAAATGAAACCATTACAATATCTCCATTCACATATTATCTGATGTGATAGGGTAAAATTCCATGCGGCTCTGAAATACTCCTTCAACCTTGTAATTCAAAGTTGTGATGAACTCTCTCCCCTCTCCAAACTTGATTAAGTGGTTCAGAAATAAAATTAGTACATGTTGGAGAGAGCAATGTTGAATGTCAAATAATGGGGTGCAGATGTTTTCATTGAATACACACATGTGCAGAGTATGGTACAGGAATGGCATGTCACACAGATAGCTCCACATAGTATCCCCATAAATTTGCATATTCTCTTTATAGCCTTATTATGGTGTCAAAGCCTCAAAGACAGGTACGAATGATCAGTCAAAAAAGAATAAGTTCAGAAGCACTGCTTCCCTCATACCATAGTCTGAATTCAGGGATGTCAATCACTAATCATGAGATGGGTATGCAACATTATAATAATAGTTCTAACCAAACCTTACCAAGTGAGATATCTGTACTTCCAGGAAGATTGGGTGCATGTTTATATTTAAGAACATTAATTCGAAATATCAAAAGTAAGACGCAATGCATATTTGACAAACACTACAAATAGAAAGAAATTATTTGGTATTTTTGGAGTTGAGTGAATACCCTTCCTAGGGAAAGCATTCAGATACTGGATAATTTTCAAAGATCATTATTTGCCATGCTCAGATTTTAGTGATAAATAGGTTGCAAAATATTTGAATAATCAGGATCTATTATCATTAGTTGATCTATATGCTGGGAAAGTGCTTATGTCACTGGGTATTGATCTTTGACCTTGTACAACTTAAATCAGAAATATTTATGTAAAAGTGGTGCTAGTGTACAAACAAAGTCAGATATCTCCAAACAATAGCACCACAACTAGCCAAGACTCTGCCTCTATCTGGATGGGGCACGCACACAGATGAGATACAATGAAGGACTTTCTCAGTGTATCAGACACTATACTTAAAAAAATCTGAAAGATTAGTACCATATGAATCATGTATCATACAGTAATAAAAACTAAGAATACAATGACACAACTGGTTACTGTGCGAATGTGGAAAATAAAAAAAAATTGATATGTTTTTGTAGTCTACTTCTTTTGTCACTGGCCTAGATTTGACAAGCAGAATATCATGTTGGTGATGATGTAAGCATCCGCATTATCTATGTGTTCAAAAGGGATGAGGAGCAACAGTAGGGTTTACTGAGTATTCTAGGTAGCCCATTCTGCTAGGCATGTGGATGCTAACTTTTCTTGAAAATTCATATTCCTGTAAGAACTGAAAGCCCTCAAATTAAATTCAAATTCATCAAATATCAACTCATAGAATCAGTTTCAATATCATTTATGGAATTCTGGAGCAAAGTATGTACATCTTGTATAAACTTTCAGTAATATTTGCTCCATTTGGAGCAATATTGATATGATTGATAATACATTGTTGATGAAATTTGATAGAGATTGAATATGGAAAGGAAGTAATTAATTTACAATTGGTGTTCCTATCCAAATGAAATTCAGACACACCAGTATCTCTACAAAACAGTACCCCCTAACTCTTCCCCCATCAATCCATTACGATCTCCAGTCTAGCTTGTATTGTCCAGTCTTTCACGCTTGTTGGACCTACCAAGTTCAACAGATCGGTAGATAGGTGTATGCAGCCAAGCAAAGCCTGTTGCAAATCATATTAGTCTAGAAATATCAGACCCACAACCATGAAAATAAATTCATTACTTTTGAGAAAAACATTTACATACCATGAGTTAATTTTGCCCAGGCATCTACAGAGAGTAATACATTACGAACATGCATTTTTTTTCTTCTTTCAAAAGACAGGTATTTCAATTTTTTACCAAAAGTTAAAACATTTTTTGGAATCAAGAATCTTGTATATCAATGCCAAATGATCATAATGATTTATTCATTTTGTAGTATTCAAAGTGTTGTTAAATAATAAATACAAGAATTAATAAACAATTGGGGGGAGTTTAAGAAGGACAGAGGAGGGCTAATTATAAGATAACATGGTTGAGCAGAAATTCATTAAATATATCTTGAGTAGGCCTAACCATCATACAATAACATTTGGCAAGTTTTAAAGATAATGTGTATGTTTGAAAGAAGAGTAATATTTAATTCTTAATTTGCATGCCCGAAGTTGAATTTTTTAAAGAAACTGATACCCCCCTCAGCTTACTGTACAACAGCTAATGGAATGAAAGTATTACACTTGTCTCGATATGACAAATAGGATTTTAAAGAGGACTTCTCTTAATGTGGAGCGTTGTGGCCCAGTGGATAAGTCTTCTGACTTTGAAACAGAGGGTCGTGGGTTCGAATCCCAGCCATGGCGTAATTTCATTCAGCAAGAAATTTATCCACATTGTGCTGCATTCGACCCAGGTGAGGTGAATGGGTTCCCGGCAGGATTAATTCCTTGAATGCATGAGCGCTGAAAGGCAGCTTGAGCTAAAGCCGGGATTAATAATAATAATAACAACGCGCCTCGGAATAGAATATTTCCAGATAGATGGCGCTATACAAATGCCTATTATTATTATTATTATTAACATCAACTTTCTTGAGATTGCTCTTCAAAAAGTGATGGAAGCAAAAATACAGACATGAATGGGATATCTTTAGTAACGATAAACCTGTCCTTCGATTTGACCATCACATTCTATGGTCAAGGAGATTGACCAGTGGCTTTGGAATGCATTAGACTATCCTTGTCCATTTGCTCTCATTGTAAGGTCAAGATGGGTGAACTTCTTATTAATAATCTCTGGGTTTCAAGCGGATACATGTTTCAATTAGCTCATGTCAAATCCATGAACCAAACACTTATTCTGATCCAAAACATGTATTTTATAAGTGAATAATGAATAAAACTAATTTCTTTTAAATTAAATTAAATTAAATTGGTTCTTAAATCTAATTTTCTTGATTCACAAAACTTTAGAACTTATCTTCTGCTACCCCACTTGTAAATATTGATAAATATATGGAGTAGATAGAGTAAGGATGTTTTAATCTTTATTAGAATTAATTTATATCAGTGTTATAAAATTATGCATTTCCAAAAAAGCATTGAGAATTTTTAAAAATTCCATGCGTCCTGTCCAATGCAGATGTATTCATATTGAATTTTTTTTCAGATAATATGGTTAATATGAGATTATATGATAAAAGTAATTTCATGGGTAGAACCTGCCCTTTAACATACAGAGAGTCTTAATAGAAGTGATGGCCCTAGTAAGTACATAAGGATACTCTATAATGAAAAGACACCATGGAAAATTTATCAAATGGAAATGACCTTCACACCAACATAGTCAGTCATGGAATTCCATAGTCATGCTCTCATCTGACTCGGTAGCAGTACAAAGTACTAATACCTGCATTACATCAGCAGGACTAATTGATGAAACGAGCATTACTTTGCCATTCACTCAAGACTACGGCATGAGACTGCACTCAACGAACCGGTAAGGTCGACTGCCACCACGCCTGAAATATTAACAAGGTGATGATGTACCGGTAAAAGCACTGTCTGATCGCTTCAATTTCCACAAAATCCATCGGATAAATATACAGCAGGGCTCTGCGGGAGAACTTCCGGTAAAATTAGGGATCCGTTACCAGGCCTTTTTACCAAGAGAACCCGATGAAAGCATGCATTATTGGTCAGCTGTATAAGCAACATGCAATCTGTAATGACAATTGACATTTAAAACTTCATCCACTCGAAGCCATAAAGGTATAAGCATATATTTCCATCAAAGTATACTGCCTAATATGCCTTCAAATGTTTAATTCTTTACTTTTATTTCCATGCTCAGGTTTATTGATTGAACTCCTGATGAAATAAAAGGAAATAGTATTTGGTTTTGGGAGAAGAGCTTGTTGTACTCTTATTGATCCTTGAGGTACATAAACCCAGCTTTTGTCAAATTGGCACTAAATCCCAAACAAATAAAGGTGAGCTGCTATGTTCAATTTCAACCAATCCCTCATCAATCGAGTCAGATATGAGTCGGTCTACATTTGTCAAGCAATGAGTACTAAATTGCTTTTTGTATGGCAGCAGACATATATTTCATATCAGTGATTATCTGTCATGGTATGAATACTACTCACAATCCCATTTTACAAAAACTTACAATTATGGGATCTTTGCTATTATGGGAGATGCACTGAGACCTGCTACCATAGTACATGTAAGTATCATAACTAAAAAAAACACATTATTTTTAAAATTATCCCTAGCTATAAAAGATGCTATCATATCAGGCGTGTACACGGGGGGGGGGGGGGGTTACAGGGATTCAAACCTCCCTCAGAATTTTTTTTTAAACCTTTTTTGGGGGGCTGGTCATATTTTCATTCTGAATTGTATCATACATGTATTTTAAAATGTAATCTACATCATTTTCAGAACATGGATATTATTTTTTGCAAACAGCAAACATATGCAAACAGTGTGTTCATATTTCAGTAAGAATGACTTTGGGGTTTAATGAACTGATTCAGTGAACCCCTATTGTTAGAAATTTATGTCTCAAAAGGCTATCCATAGGTATAAATTTAGACCAGTCTATAAATTTAGATTGGAGTTTGAATTAAACAAGACTTTTGAATACCAGCCAATAGGTCTGCTTCAATACAAATGTACACCACTACACATCCCACAAACGGTCCCTAAATGGCAGCGCTTGAGACATACGAACATACAAAGAAGTATTGGTTTATCGCATTACTAAGTAAAAAAGGCGAGGGAGCCATGAGTGAAATCATCTTCACCAATTTTACACACATTCACCATAATCAGGGCAATATCTGGTTTTATTCATTAGTGTAAGTGTCTCCTGCCTTTCATGGCCGAGTCTGCGATGTGTCTGTTCATCCTTCAACAAATGTAATAACCCAATGCCTGATTGAAGGGATTGAATATATATCTACATGTATTGCTGCATTCACATTTGTATAGAAATCTCAAATGATACTAGATTACACTGTTCAGACAAGCATGTTTCATATTAAGTTTAAACCCTAATTACATAGTCCTCAGGTAGGACTTATAGCCATAGGTCACCTAGTTCATTGTTTATGCATACAAATCTTATCATATCATAAATTATCAACCAACTAAAACAAAAAAACGCTACATGCAGAGTTATTTAACTCCTTACACTTACTGCAAGTTAAACAAGACATTCTATCTAAAATGTATTAAACAAATCAAAGCAATCATATAAATTTACTTAGTATAACTAGATACCAATTTGATATAGTGTGGTTAGAAATCGAATCAAGCCGTCTCATATTTTTATATTCTAAACCACAGAGACATGCAATGAATTTAAATATACAAAAGAAAATTAATAGTGTATTCATATCTAAAGAAGAAAGCAGAAACATTGAGTGCATCAGTTTTTTAGTTTTTAAAGATTTAGGACTTTGATACCCTCAGCTCCTACACAATAAACGGTCAATCAGAGATATCTATTAAACTGAAGAAAACTCATATTGCACAAGCTTCAATTCTTGAAAAATAAACATGAGCTATAGTACATGTATAAACAAACATGTAGAGGCTACAAATAAAAGATGTCATTCATACAGCATAGAATCCATTTTTTTTCACACAATGTTAATATCAGTATTTTTCATGATAAATAATCATAATATCAATTACACAAGTAATATAAAAATCTATATTTTGCTTAATAAAACTGACAGTAAACAAATAATACTCAGAGTTACTTTTCAATGAACTAATGCTAAAGTTAGAAAAAGAAAGAACAAAAGCCAATAGTAACCATAATCACACAAGAATTTTTAATCATTACTATAAACTACTAGAGAATGAATAAATTGTTCAGAATTTGAAAATATGAAATGGCAAGAAATTTCTAACATATAGTGATATAAAATTGTGGACCAATAGCACTCATACGTTTATTATTAAAAACAAAGTTTCGAGCAAAAGATATTTGAGTATTGATTTAAATGCATCTTGTAGGAGCATTATTCATCTAAAGTTTTTGCTTATTTCTTTACATGAGTAAATTCTTAATAACTCACTCTGCACTACCAGACATTCAAGTGTATTGACAATTGACAACACTTGGAAATCCCCGAGCAAGAATGAGTTATATGTTTACGTGCTTTTCTTGGCGTCACACTATCAGTGCTTTTCCACTTGGCACCAGAGTCTGCTGCGATGATCAACAAATCTTTATCTATTGCCATATGCCCACACGCTTGAGCCTCAAGCTCTCTTTCTCTTACCTCCCTACAATTAGGCACACACGGTGAGCTTAAAGAAGCACAACAAAACCATCTTATGTGACCAAATGCATTTGAAAAAGTGTGCGTCACTGCACAACCCAAGTCACTCCATCCATTATAATGTCAACATTACCGACTGTGTTTAGAATCTACATGTTGGGTTGTTTGAGGTTGTCCGTATATCTACAGCGACGTCAGTGGAGCAATATTTGTAGTCAAACACAGAGGATACAACATGTTTTAACCTGGCAGCAATCATGTTCCGGTCAGTGGGTATAACGAACATGGAACAATGCTCCAGGTGGAAAGTATCATCACAAAAGGGGAATCCACCTCATTTCTTTATGCAAAAAAATCAATCAAAAGTGATTTTTTGAAATACACAAGAATATTACCCCAAAACATGTATCATAATGCAACAGGTCATTAATCATTCTATGCAAACATTCAAATAAGGGTTATTTTGTTGACAAAAAAATCTATCAATGAAAACATTTCAAATATTAGATTTGTTCTGTGCTTATCCAAGATCAAATTTTATCAAACAGTATTATCAAACCTGAAGCTTGATAACTTTGAGTACCCTCATAGTTGAAGAATACAGATCTAGACAACATTTTGCAAATTACAGAATTGATCACTAAATTAATTGTTTTTCAATAAAAAAATCTTGGGTAAAAAAAAATCTTCAGCTATAATTCATTCCCTTTTTAATAGAAAGTCCATCCATGAAATTCATATGCAGGAAAACAACTGCTGGCTTTCAAGTATACTACTTTGATCAAGCCATCTGAGGAGTGAGAAAGTGCAGGAGTGACAGGAGCTATTTGACCGGCCCAGTAACCCTGAGCCCTCCTCCTGTTTTAATTTGAGCAGCAGACCTAAGCCACAAAGGCCGGTCCCAGCCAGATGATATTACCATACTCCATACATCATGCATGACCTGGTAAGATATGCCTTGAAACTAGACTGGCCTGGCTTGGCTTGGCCTAGTGGTATAAAATAGCCTTGATCTAAATCACTGCAAGCAACATGTCTATCCTGTATCTCACATAGGTATTGACGTGACACATGCTGGATGCATTTCTACTTAGAAACTCATCTTTGCCTCTCAGACTGCATCAATTTAACTCTATGTTCTAAATAAAGCCCAGTGATGCTCTCGCCACTCATCTCAATTATTTTCATCATGTTTAATGAATTTTCCTTTATCTTTCTACCAAATACAATTTTACAAGAATGAGAGTCAAAAGTACCGTAACAGGGCTGTAATCATTAAATCCTTGAATAGAATAATGTAAGCACATTATGATAAATTGCATCAAAAGAGATAAATGGGGAAAAAATACTTTGATGTTCCGTCAATGACTTTCAGTGTGTTTTATCATTATTACCTGTAAGGGAGCTATCTAGATTACAGCGACCTTTAGAACTAAGTGATGTATACTAAATTAGCTTTAGGCACAAGGTGAACATCTACCTAACCCACATTTAAAAAAAAAAAACAGAAAATTCTTAACCATTATTGTACCAACTAAGAAAAATATTTTCAAAATCACAAAATTGAAAAAAAAAATGGCTTTGATCATTTATGTCTGAATTACCACTATCTTAAAGAAAACTTTTTATTAAATCTGAGATCCTCGCCACTAGCATAATTAGTAAGCTTAAATTCCACCAATATAGTGACATCAAAATTGATTTTGTTTTACATATATCATAAAATTCGTCATTGCACAGTATACAATCCAGCTGTATTGCAGGGTAATTTACGACAGAACAATCTATTACAATTTTAATCTAAAAAAAAGGAAATCTTTCTCAATCTAGCCTAAGTATTCATTATCAACATAACTTTCAGAAGAGTGGACAAAGCAAACTTTAGAAAACTATGACTTTATCGTTGGCAGAGCAATGGAGTACAGAAAAGAAATGGTATCTCAATATTATTAGACATATACTGTGTATCCGGGGTGCTAACATGTACATCATAACTTCCAACTTCAAACTACAGAAGTCTTCTATATCTAGGCCTGCATGTACATTGGTTTCAAATTGTAGAATCTATAATGCATATCATATTCTTAAATTAAAACGAGTCTTTTAGTGAAAACAAGTTTTAAAAATGTAATGTTCAGTTAGTCATTTACCAAAAATCTCAATTTTTATTGATGCACTTTAAATCACTAAAAGTAGTAGTAGTAGTAGTAGTAGTAGTAGTAGTAGTAGTAGTAGTAGTAGTAGTAGTAGTAGTAGTAGTATAGTAGTAGTACAGTAGTAGTAGTAGTAGTAGTAGTAGTAGTAGTAGTAGTAGTAGTAGTAGTAGTAGTAGTAGTAGTAGTAGTAGTAGGAGAATTAAGTAGTAGTAGTAGTAGTAGTAGTAGTAGTAGTAGTAGTAGTAGTAGTAGTAGTAGTAGTAGTAGTAGTAGTAGTAGTAGTAATAGTAGTATACACTCTTATCCTTTATGATTTAGTTCAAATTCTCAAAGGGTCTAATTTTAAATATCTAGATGGTGGTATCAAATCTGTAATTTTCACCAAATTTAAGCCAAGTATTCTGCTGGCAACTATTAACATCTGAATTTAGAGTGTCTACTTATTGTTAATAAGCAGAGAAATAAGTTGCTTTTAAATCTCGTCAGATTTTCAAACATGGTCATCAAATATAATCATTGCAAATCTACTGTACATAAATCTAGACATAGTGCTCTATACAACGTGGTGTTAATTTGGAGAAAGAAAAGTATGATTCTGTTCACTTAGAAAACCTGTGGTCTGCCAGGGAATTCTGTCCTATAAAGCCAGGAAAGTAATTATACAGGTTCATGCATGCACAGCTTGGCATATTGCACACAATAAATCTGACTAGAGTTCGAACGCGGCAGGAAGAGGTTGCTTAGCAACTGTATCTTCTTTTTTAATACGTTCCAGAGTACAATGTTCTTGGTAAGAAGAGAGCATGGCTTAATGAACGAGACTGCATGCAATGCATCTACACCGCATTTCATACACACACACAGAGTCCTTTTAATAATCCACACACACAACAGGTTTAATAAAAGTTGCCCTCGGTTGGCACACAGCTCTCTAATTCATAAACATATCTACAAGTATCTTCATTGAAGTAATGCACTAATCAAAATTAGAAATCAGAAAATCAAAGTATAAGAGGTAATGGACAATCACTCCCAAATTCCTTGGTGTGTTATTTCCCTCTCTCCTCTCTCTCTCTAATCATATAAAGAAGGCAACAAGTTTAAATCAAATGCTCGTGCTTTATTTTGTTATTTCTGCTGGCGTTTGCTCTTTAATTTAATAGCACCCTTCCATTATAAGGCACATATGCAATTTGGCTTATACATTTATGATTGAATACCAGATAAAAAAAAATCAGATTAATTTACTATGCTATGGGGTTTAATAAGATCCATTAATTGTAAGGGTTAAAGATATTTGATGTTTTATTACATATACATATTATGATCCATTTTATAATGCCATAGTCATTTTTATTCTTTAGAGACATAATATAGATTTGTACTTACATCTTGATCCTTATGCAGACAATAAGCAGCATAAAGTTTATCTCAGTCTGTAACCAAGACTATAGATGGCATCACATGACCCATAGAGGAGTGTATTAGGTTCTTCCAGCTCAATAACCAAGAGAAGCCTTGTGCCATTCGACAGGAAATTATTTACACCAAGAGCATTAATAGATGAGCACGGATGTGATGTTGACACTACTTGGCTCCCATAGGGGCCCCTGTACATCATCATCGATAATACTCAAGAAATCATCACTATAAATCTCGGTCTAAGCCACACTGCATCTCTCTATTGCATAATATTACACATGAGAGACGTGATCCTTTAATACTCAGCCTGCTGGTTCAATATTTGAAAATAATGGAAATATTTGGAAAGAAGCTTGGGTCATGTGTATAAAGGCTACTATTCGCATTATGCCACTGACCTTTTATACGTCACAATGGACAATAGGAATGGTGCATTGCGATGCATCATATGTCACAATAGTGCCAATGATGAGTATAAAATGTGTTATCTATCTCAAGTGCTGATAGCGCATGAATGACATGTTACTGATACAATCTATCACATGTGATGAAAAGGTATGAATAACATGACACTTTCCCTTTTTTTAATTGTTAGAACATTCTAATTGGATAGTTGACTCTTTTCTCTTTATTTTGTTATGCTTATCAGAACATTTTTAATAAAAAAGGCCCATCCCCCTTCCCCCTTGTTAATCCTAGATCTGCCATTGTCACTGATGATGCTTTATCTGACACAAGTGGTGATGATGTCTGAGAGTGCACTTTGTAAAAAAAATGAGCTTGCATACACTTTGTAAAACTGAAAAGAATTTTAGGCTTATTGTAGAGATGAAAAAATCATATGCATCAAGAGATGTTAAAATGTGTTAATACAAATAAATATAAAGTAATGATCTGCCTTGCTTTTATTTCAAAATGAAAGTTTAAAATGAAAATAACAGACTCAGATACAGCTAGCTGCAGTATGTACATGGACTCAATGCCTCATTAGTGAATTCCCTAGATACATAAAATTGTATTCCAATTTTGAAGGGTTGATCCCTTTAATTTGCACATATGCAATGACAATCGATAAAAGCTCATTTCATGGGCAATGGGGTTCACAGCTCTATCTTTGCAGACCGCACTACATGCGCAACATCCTCAATCAATACCGATTCATAGAATACATATATGCCTACCAAGCAGCTAGCTAGTCTATTGAGTGTGCATGGTAGTATGAGTCAAGCCTGTAATTAGCAATGGACGACTTTCTGACCAATTTCATTTGGTCATACCCATGGACTCATTAACAGTTGCACACGGCCTGGTGTTATATTGGCAAATTAACAGTTTTTATTTTCTTCCATGGTTTATTTGCTTTGTGGGTTGAAAGGCAAAGATAAATTCTTACATTCATGGTAATGGATTTGCATCTCCCTTGCTGGCCTAAAAAAATAAATTGTGTTTTTTGGCAATATCTTCATAAAATATACTTTCACATGTATACTAGTCAAGACATAAAAAATGTGTCTTTAGAATGATTTCATGCCAAAAAAATATTGCATAGATAAATGCAGAGTAGTATTGTCTCTTAATTGATTTTTTTAATTATGAAAATGCTAGTTGGAATTGGGAAGGTACTTATCCCAGAGACAAGCTGTTTTCAGAAGAGAATCATATGACGTCCTTATCTAAAAAGATGAATAGGACGGTGGTTTTTGCATCTAAATGCTTTTCATAGGACATACACTTTTTTCAAAACAATGATAATTACACAATTCAAAAGTAAAACATTGTTTTGAAATATGTCCTACACGAATTATTCATGTGTGTCTAAAAACATGTGTTGTATAGCAAGGATGTTTTATTACACAAAATATCTCACACTTCTGAAGGCAGAATACTGTATATTTAAGGCCTATCTGCTAGTTGAATATACAAAAAATTGTTTCTACAGGAATAGTTTTCACTGAAACTGTTTGTATTAATACCAAAATACAACATACATGATTTTCATTTGCCAAATTAGCCAGACATTAATTAAATATTTGACAAAGATTTTTCTCTGCAGACTCTACATGAACCATTACCTCTTTAAAATTTTGAAAAACAAAATAACTTGAGGTACATTTAAAGTTAACAAACACTGCATGGAAAATCATAAAATAATGCAATATGGATTAAAATCTGAAAAAAACTTCATTTGCAATGATTCAACATATAGTTTCCTGTAAGGTATAAACTCCCCAAAAATATTCTTACCATATTATAATATTATTTTCAATAATGTCTTCCACCAAAAGAAAAAAAGAAATCACCCTCCAGATTTTCCCTGTTATTCTGTACAGTCCAATACACAATGCACTTTAAATCTAAAAGGCCAAACACAGCGCATCGAGTTGCTATAATTCAGGCATTACAAAGATTAAAAGCCAATAAAAGCTGGCTAAGTTGTGCCTTGGACAAGTGGAGAAACAGCAGGCAGGATCTACGAAGTAACTTAACACCATGGAATGCCTGTAAATACCAAGCATAGTCCATGTCTGCTGACTGGTGTGGTATAGGAGGAGAGCAAGGGGAAGGGTTTACGCTGATAACTATATTGATACATCTACACTGTATTACATGTGTGTACAAAGCTTGTATGCTATCATGAGTGGAATCTTATAGAGCTTGCACTGGTATTTGATAATTGGGAAAGAAGAAGAAAGACATAAGAAAAGTTCAGGATCTTAACCTGTCGTTTTCCCCCTATAACCTGCGGATAATAAAATATGACTAAAAGATACACAATCTGGATATACCCTTATATGGAAATGTGTAGAGCATTGACGTTCATCCCCAGCGAGTTAAAAGTTGAAATGAAAAGACTTTTTATGAATTCATTCCAAAAATGTAGTCTTAGGACATACCTCTTTAAAGTAAGAATTTGAGCACATATGTCACCACTAAAAAGGCTTATATTTTTTTTTTTCAAATCAAGTGAAACATGAAAAGGTAACATATTTTTGTTTATTTTAATGACCAAGAGTGCAGATTTTTTTTCAAAAATGTAGAAGAGTTGTTACATGTATGTCTGAAAATCAATACTACTGGCGCTAAATATTGGGATCAACATGGGTATTAATATTGGAACACTACTATCATGTAACTCAATAAAATTGATTTAGTGTCAGATCTCAACCAATGAAATGCACGTTGCTTGCTTGGATTTGTTTGCCATTCACTTGTGTGCATCTTTATCATTCTTACATGTCAGCTTCTTCATAACAAATGTGTACTACCCTATAGAATTGGGTGTGTTATTTTACTCTAACTGTGGTGTGCTTTTCTTTTCTTTAAGTTTAAGAACTAAATGCATTTATAGAGAAACAAAGCAAAGTAAAAATGAGAACCATTGCAGACTTTTGACTAAAGATATCTATGAATTCAGGAATACTTATATATTGTACTTTATTTCGATTCTTGTCAAGGGATGGACAAGACATCATTATCCCAGTTACTAGATTCTAGATTCCCAGCACACTATTTCTGCTCTTTATTGACTCCCTGGGGCGCATTTCAAGTGCTAATCTCAAATTGCAAAGCATAAAGAATTAATTTCTGATTAATACAATGATTTGTTGCAGCTATGTTATGGTGGGACCCGTCTTATAAAGGAGTGTGATCGATTCCATCAAGCTCAACTATGAAAACGCAGCAGGGATCTCTCTATAAACAAGAATGCTGCTGCTGATGATGATGATGATGATGATGATGATGATGTTGATGATGATGATGATGACGATGATGATGATGATGATGAACCAAAACATTGAATATTCATATTTGTCATATAGTTTGAAGGGGATAATTCAAAAGGGGACATGCATTCGAGATGTTATCCCTGGATTTAAATAGTGTAGATCAATCACAATTCTTTGTATGACAGGGTCCTGTAGAAACAGGGATAATAATCATGGGTCAATGGATGATTGAAGAAGATAATGGGGTGCATTTTATAGCCAAAGTTGACACATGCATCAAGTGGAAGTGAAGGTATGCAGCTACTTTGTTGCTTGCTCTCCTCATGTAGATCTTCCATCCTTTGGCTCAGATTACAGCCAAATGTTTTAAAAGAATAAATGATTCAGCAATTATTGAAGGATTCAAGCAGATCTTGTAATTTTTGGAAACTCATCTATTGTTGTCATGCACCTTAGAAATAGAATTACAGTGAGCAAGGGGCTGAAAATGAAAGGTTAGTACTTTCTTTCTTTTACATAAATTAAAATTTTTTGAAAAGGATATTTCCACTCCACAATGCTGATACACATCCTTCGCATCGGATTGTCTAAGGTAAGACAGAAGAGAGACCTTGGGGGCCGCGTGGGCACCCCAATGTGCTGCTTCTTCTTGCCATATTGGTTCCGTTTGCGATTCATGCTGTTCACAGTATTGGCAGCAGCTAAGGCTTGAACCCAAGCATTACTGAGGGGCTGTTCTGCGAGGGGCACTGTCTGGTCCTGGTCTGAACCAGGTGGTTTATCTGCAGCGTTGTTGCTGGGGGTTGTGGTAGTTGTTGCAGCAGCAGCACCAGCTGGGGTGGTACTTCCGCCGCCGGCAGCTGCTGGGGGCCTGGTTTCAGGACCAGTGCGAGACAGAGGAACGGTCCCAGTAACGTAGGTACCGCTACTGCCAGTCCCTGCCGAAGCAGCATTATTGAACGGACCTGTGTAAAAGAACAACATGAAATTAGAGAGAATTAAGTAGCGAGTGTAAATCAAATTGGAAATATATCAACTAGAACAAATGTGATTTTCTACATTTCAAAGACATCTTAATTTTATCTGATTCAATCTCATTTTCAAATTTAATATTTTTTATATAAAAAAACATACAAACATACAAATGATTATAATTACCTAAATAATATCAATTGCACAAATCTGATAGATAGAATGTAATTTGCATTAAATGAGCATTTAAGCTTTAATATTTGCTCAGCATATCAACAAAAATAAAAAATTGTTCTCTATCCAGAATTAAAATATCAACAGGTGAAAGTAATACCTCGTCACTAAGCAATCTTGAAGCATAAATCAGAAAGCTGACATTTTTTCTGTTGCTCATTCACTGCCTGGAAGATTTTCTTTTCTGCAATTGATTCATGGATTTCATATTTTTCTTGCATTAAAACAGCAAATAAATCATGTAGGGTTTATAAATGAACCATTATTTTGTAATGATATTGTTTCCAATTTTGATCTAAACATTCAGTTGAGTGTTGATTTTCAATATTTACATCAAATCATTTAGCATCAACATACAGAACATAATTACAGTTATTACAAAAATGTTGAACAATAAATGTATAAATTGAGAAAAATTAACATCTTAAGTTTAGTAGAAAAGGAAGTGAAAGGTGGCAAATGAGGAGCTTTAAAGGTAAAGCATAGCTATAGAATTGATGCCTCCCAGTTGGTGATATGATAACAAAACCATGTTATGCAACAATCTATTGGTTTGTTAATACTGTTTGTAAACTTTCATACAGTATGTTACACGTCATTATTCATAGCATCATGGCTATCCTCACAATCGATATCAATACAATAAATAAGTCTCTTGATACAGGTGACTAGCGAGCATCCCATATTGAAATTTTCCAGGTGCTTACTTTTAAAGGTCATCAACTCAAACAGGATCAACATGTTTATTATCTTTGTTAGATAGCAACTCATTATGAAAACCTAAAGCATTCACCCTCACAGTGTTGTTATTATTAATTCTTTGTTCCATCAAAGGATGATAAGTAATGTAGCCTCATATTGTGCCACTGTATTTAAAAAAATGAGTGTTGCATTGCACTAATCCATGTGGCAGGACACTGTGCAAAAGAGCATGTCCACATTTATAGATCAAATTGGTTTTCTTAAAAACAATTGATAGTTTGAGAGCAAATTCCAAACTCTAATCCATCTTTAAAAGCTGCAATCAATCAAGTAAATTTTTTGTAATTACTTCACAGATCTTGCAAGCTCAGCTATCCATCCATTATAATTTTATTTTCTTTCTTTTTTGGTATAATTCATCGACTACTCTTTACAAAATAAATTCACACCTTTCTATCATGCATTGTATTCAACATACAAGTATTCATTTCTTGTTAACATTTCTTGGAAAAAGTCTGAATTTTTTTTTTTTTAGTAAACAAATACATGTAAAGAGATATTCCAATCATTATTTAAGTCTGTTTTATGCATTTTGATCTTCTGAAAATGGTTTTAAGCCAACAGATATTTAGTTCAAATGATGTTTCTGTAAAATATATTGTTTTCCAATGTATATGGTATGTGTTTTATGAGCTGGGATATTCTAAATTTCAGCTGAACAGAAAAAAAATCTGACATTAAAGTTAGCTTGTTTCAATTGTGTTTACTCCATAATGGAATGCTTTTTGTTTCATGATTTAAAACAAAGGTCAAATAAATTTAAATGAGCTTGTTGTATTGATTATATATATATCAATGCTTTCTATAACTGTACATCACATTGAATTGAACCATCACATACAGAACTCTCATGATCAGACCGCAGGTATTCCTGGTAATCATATGACCACAAATAACCCTTTTCCTAAATCTAATTTAAACAGCGACCACCAGTCATAAATTCAACATCTTAAAAAATTGAGCAAGATGGAAAAAAAACAGTGACAGATAAAGGCAACAGGCATTTGTATGTTCATACACTGAAATGTATCTCCCAGATTCAAAACTTTGGTATAATGGTGAATACAATATTTTTTAATTTATGTTAATGTTCATGTATCAACATACAAAAAATAAGTATTTCTTAATAAAATTAAGCATTTACAATCAAAATGCCAAGGAAACTGCCTCGCGTTATGCCCAAACAAGATGATTTGCTGATTCATAGTTTAAACAGAATGAGTGCAGCTGCTCATAGGAACACAAAGCATCTAAGGCTTTGTCCATTGGATAATGAATTCATTAGTGGTTTTTCCATCTAATTCTAAATGATGTTGTATACACTACAAAATAGAGCTCTTCTTTTGTCCAGGTAGTTATCAGCTTTACTAAGGGTACATTCAATCAAATTAGAATCACAAATCAAAATGAAAACACAAAAGAAATCTGGGATAGCATATTTGGGATGGTATATAGAATCACAAATATTTCCTCTTTATAACGCCTGCCAACCATGGCCCGAATTCACAAAGATGGTTTTGAAAACCCCTGGTTGAATCCATGGTTTATGCAGATTTCCTGTATAAATTACGCTTAATTTAGCGCGTATCGAGCGCATGTATAAAAAGTGTCCAATGCTGATGCGCACTTTTGTCACAGTGCTTTTGTCACTCATTAATAAAATAGCGTAGATTACCACGGCAACTGGCCTCAATTTGGCGCACTGTGACAAAAGCGCGCATCAGCACTGGAATTTTTAATACAAGCGCCCGATACGCGCTAAATTAAGCGTAATTTATACAGGAAATCTACATAAACCATGGATTCAACCGTGGGTTTTCAAAACCACCTTTGTGAATTCGGGCCCATGAGTCCCAAATCAGCCTGGAATTGATCTGGAAAGTAAAGGTCAGTGTTTGCATTCATGTCAGAAACGGAAGAAACATGACTTAAGATTTTTAAAATTGAGTTTAACGTCTATGGTCCTGCAGAATCGCCTATTAAAATCAATATTTTTCAGTATTTCATTCTTGCATTTTGAATACATATTTTCCCTAGTAGCAAAAAATCTTCGAAAACTGTGTTTCTTAGGCAGTAAAGGGGATTCATTTTGAGATAGTCAATATCATTTGCATGCATGAGCGCTGAGAGGCAGCTCGAGCTAAAGCCGGGGTAATAATAATAACAACGCGCCTCGGAATAGAATATTTCTAGATAGGTGGCGCTATATAAATGCCTATTATTATTATTATTATTATACCAATGAAAACAAATTATAATATTGGGATGGTGGTGGTTAAGAAAGACAATGGTGATCCCTTTGTTGTTGTTGTTGTTGTTGTTGTTGGTAGTGAAGAGTATGATACCCTACCGTGTTTGATGCATTGCTATCTATCACTTGATACAGTAACCTCAAGGTTTAGTAGATTCCAAATAAAGTGTTTTGATAATTTAATTTATCGAAATAGAACAAACAGAACAATGACTCTTTGACATTAGGTTCTCTTTACATGTATATCCATAAGAAATATACTGTTATGATAAAGCAATTGGAATACATTTGACTACCATTTATAGCATTTGAAATCATGTCCACTACATACTTTGAGTGGGAAAAGTGACATCTCCCCAAACACAAGAATAATATGCAAACAGAGACAACAAAAGCAAATAGCCTAGTTTACTCCCAACTACTCTCAATACATACATGTATGTTTTCTCAAATTATCTTCCTAAATTTTATCTTAAAGTTTCTTTCTTAAAGCAAAGCAATTAATGAGTAGACCTAGTGATCTTATTGCCCCCCTTTCAGTCTACAACATCATCTTCACCATCAACATAAACATCAACATCATGCTAAGACCTCATGACATAACTTGCATTTTGACAAGTTTGTAAACTACATCATCATAAAGGGATCCCCCATAATGTTACAAAGGAGGACACAACAATGGAAATCCTGTGCATTAGACCATAAAAACAATAATTGATCATGGTTTGATGAACAGGTCTTTATTGTTTGTCCTCCAACATAGATGCTTGCGAAAAAAATCCATGATACAAAATAACTTTAATACCTCTTTACCAGCAGTAAATGCATACTATGATCGTCACCACTACTTTCACTCAATAAACATTGTTTTCTCTCTCCATTTATCCATTATAGAAACATGTATTTACTTTGACATTTTACTTTACCATGTACATATTTACTGTTACCATGTATGCACCGCTTTGTTCCAATTTACAGATAGATATTTCATGTTGTCAGTTATTGATGTTTTTGATAACGGTATATAATTTCTTCGTCTTTTTCTTACTATCATTATTATTCTTTTTCTTCTTCTTTTCTTCTTCTGTTATCTTCTCTGTTGTCTTTTTCTTCTCCCTCTCACTTTTCCCTTCTTCTTCTTCTTTTTTTTTTCTTCTCCCCTCCTCTTCACGTTTCAATGATTGCCTTGTAATATTTAATTGATGCTTAATTCTATTCCATATTGTTCGTTAAACAATGATTTTAAAATGTTTACTTTGTCAATGTTCGACACGGCCCCAATGGAAATCAGTCTGAACTGTTTGGGCTTTTTAACCGTGTATAAATAAAATAAATCTTATCTTATCTCTATTAATTTTAATATTTTCAATAATAGATAACTTCAATATATTCCATAACATAAATCTTCATCATTGCCCATAGCCCTGGGAAGCGGGGATGCTGGGGATGATGAAGCACCCCCAAGTTTTCCTTGGGGGAGCTGCGTGCATTATTTTCCATAGAAATCTGGTAGGGTTGATTAATAATGGTAGATATATAACCAAAATGAACATCTTGCAGGGAAACTATTTTTTTTTTTGCTTGTCGAATTTCTGGGGATTTTGTGGTGAAACCCTTTTTTTTTGCTTGTGAAATTTACTTCTGCATCCCTAGTAAAAAAAAATCGTTCTCAGGGCCCTGTCACTGCCATGGTTACAACCCTCATCATCATCCATGTCATCATCATCACCACCATTCTTGGTATAAGAGACTTAATTCCAAATCTACATTTAAATGCTTTATTCGTTTACTTTTATTTCACTCCTTTCCATTTTCTCGTCCAATACATTAACTCAGTTGCCTCTCGCCTCACAGTAACACACTGTCACTAACGACATCATTATGGTCAAGGCTTCTCACATCATTCTTTGCAGCGCAAGCAAGTCTATGTCTAGACGGAAGACAATGGTTACAAAAATGATAACGTTAACGAGGACAATGCTTTTACCGGTTCGTTGGCGTTGCATGGTTGCGTTTTCCAGTTTATGACCGTCTCTTCCTAAGATGCGAAAGTCCTGGATATATCCAATTTACATATTAAAAGTCTAGTCTAAGAAAACTATACACGATGGACCAAAGAAGGTGATTTTCCATCCAAATGACATAAATTTAACCGACGAGTGAGGCACGATGACAGAAAATGAGCGTCTGCTCGGTCGCTTCTGCACGGGCGATCGGCCGGGTGGAGGAAACTCCGTTGACGCCCCTTGAAATTATTAGGTGGTAGCGAGCTCACTGCAGCATCTGAAGCAGGCACTTGCGTGCAAGCTGTACAAGAATACGTCGTTTGGCGTCGTCATGCAATTTTCTATCCTCTGCACATTTCGCGCGCTGCTGTGAGGATTAAGGCCTGAGAAAAATAATATAATGACTGTCGTCTGCTCGTCGGTATAAACGCGACATTAATGAATTATTTTGGCAAAACCCAATGCTCGTAATACTATTTGAAGCGTTATCATCACGACATGATAATTGAAAATAACCAGCATTGGCGGTAGAAACATTAATAGTCCGGGGAATGGAAAAAATATAATCATCCACTTTTACCAGTATGAAATATTGATCATAATCAATAAGGAAGGAAGGCCTTAATTTAATGATTATTAACATAATCAGTCATGGCGAACTTTTTATTTTTTTATTTACTGTATTTTGATTCCACATTTAATATATTTCTTTTCAAGTTAATCCGTTTCATCATTGAATAATAAACATTTTAAGAAAAAATAATCTATAAAACAAATTAGGAAGATAATTTAAGGGGCAAACGATTGTTTTACTGGCATTTCTATATACCGCTAGCTCACAATGCCTATATTTTCGGACCAACATTATTTTGTAATGTTGCTTCCATCCAGTTTTATACAATATTTTACTTATATTTAATAATCGTTATGTCAAAGACACTTGAAACATCCCAAAATGAAACAAATCAAATTAAACTATGAGATTGAAATCAATTACAAGATAGCAGCAAATCAAGAGCATTGTGCGAACGTAGGCACATGGGCTATTAGAAGAATATTTGTCTGAAATTATTTTTAAAATCGTGTTTTTCATCATTTTTCGTGTATTGAATACGAGGCCTGATATGGTGCGTCCCATAAAAAAAAATTTTTGTACTCGTTTTATGATTATCATTTTTTTTTTCTTACGACCGCCATCATGGTTCACGAATTAATTGTTTAATATAATTGGAACTTAAATTGAGAATGAAATAAACAATCTACATGACCTTTATGTACCAACATGAGGAAATTCTGAACTTTTTAATGAAGCACGGAATATAGAATAATTTTTCCCTAATTTGGCCGGACAAGAAAGCAGGGAAGTCATGTCTCCTTTTTTTCGTGGACGCAACAAAGACATCGCTTTGGTCCTTCGGTTTGGCTTTAAGTCTTGAATATAGAACCTGTATGATCTGATGAGTCGTTCAATAATAAAAAAAAGCAGTTGATTTCCTTTGTCTCTTTGTGTAAAACACCAAGGACGAAAGGGCATTAAACATCACATTGAATTTCGGTATAAGGCCTATACCTCAAGATTATCCACTATTGAAATTACCCATGTGTTAAATGGTTACCCGGTATGGATGCGAAAGCGTATGTAGTATGCCTATAGCGATTGAGTCTTGGAACTCTTGTTGGAATGCTCCCCAGGGAATGGAGAAGGTGCATACATTGTATGCGGGCATGGAGGATCCTATGACCGGGGTAATAATATATCTGTAAAGCGCTTAGAGACGTCGTTCCGATGTATTGAGTGCTATATAAATGCGGTATATTATTAGTAGTGGTAGTGGTAGAAGTTGTAGTAGTAGTAGTAGTTGTAGTAGTAGTAGTAGTAGTAGTTGTAGTAGTAGTAGTAGTAGTAGTAGTAGTAGTAGTAGTAGTAGTAGTAGTAGTAGTAGTAGTTGTAGTAGTAGTAGTAGTAGTAGTAGTAGTAGTAGTAGTAGTAGTAGTAGTAGTAGTAGTAGTAGTAGTAGTAGTAGTAGTAGTAGTAGTAGTAGTAGTAGTAGTAGTAGTAGTAGTAGCAGTAGTAGCAGCAGTAGTAGTAGTAGTAGTAGTAGTAGTAGTAGTAGTAGTAGTAGTAGTAGTAGTAGTAGTAGTAGTAGTAGTAGTAGTAGTAGTAGTAGTAGTAGTAGTAGTAGTAGTAGTAGTAGTAGTAGTAGTAGGAGTAGTAGTATAAATTTTGGCGGAAAGTTAGCACTGAAGTCAAGTCGATTTCAATACATGCAATTGATGCAAACATAATTACGAGAGAACTGGAATATTAATGAAGGTCTGACGAAAAGAGATAGAAAAATAATAGAGTTATATATTTTGAAACTAGTAACACATGTGTGAGCAGCTGTCCCTTTTGTATGCCTATTAATAGGGATTCCATATATATCCTTTTTATATGATGACTCAATCTATTTATTTTTTTTCTTCATAAAAGCGTATATGGAAGTGTGTCTGATAACAAATTGAATACAAGGAAAAAATAAAGACATTTTTAATAATAATTATAAATTTGTATAGTGCAGGCACTATTTATAGACATAGTCTACTACGCACTGGTTACTCTCAATGCCTATACTATACTGAGAAACGATGACCAACGCTTCCCTACACAGGTGTGTCTTCAAAGATATTTTGAGAGCAGCTACAGACTGAGGGTTTTTTGTATTCTCAGGGTGAGTTGGTACCATTGGCGGCGGAAGTCCAAAAATTTAGGGGGGTCCACCTGAAAATTTGGGATGGACACAAGTAAAAAATTGGACAAGCCCCCCTCCCCCCCCCAAAAAAAAGAGGCTATCAACCTAAATTTTAGGAGTGGATCACCAAAAAATTTTGACAAGCCAAAAAAGGGGTCATCAACTTAAAATTTACGTGGGGACCCCAAACATTTCAGGGGGTCCACGTGAATTTAGGGGGGGGGGGCGCAGAAAAAATTGACAAAAAAAGGTTATCAATTGAAAACTTAGGGAGGACCATCCCGACCATCCCCCAGCTAAAATTTGAGGGGGACCCCCCCCCCGCGTCCGCCGCCTATGGTCGGTACCACAGTTTCGGAGCTTCGTAGCTAAATACAGTCTACAAGAGTTGCTTTTATAGTGTTAAATTAGAGTACTTTCAACAGGAATCTATCCTTATAACTTTGCAGGGTATGTGGGGTTGATGGCATTTTCAAAGAAAGAAATTCTGAAAGATAACTAGGGGCTTGAACATGTTTTTTATTATTAGGCGTAAGTTACATTGTTTTCTCCCGTGACAATGAAGATCTATACTTCCATGCGATTTCACTAATTTCAAACTTTAAAGATCCATAGTTTTGTTAATATTCTTTAGGCTCTAGTTGATTAATTACTGACAACCTTTGTGTAAGCTTCACACCAAAGGCCAAATTTATAAACTGAAGTACCACTGAAAGCAGAAAATACACAAATATAACAGAATAAAAAGAAAAACGAAGGATTTTTGTGTGTGATAAGTTTGCTCCTTAATGATGGCGCTCTTGTCCCGGGAGTTCGACCACGTTTGATGACTTTACATGCCCAAACTACAATCCCCATGACTGTTTTCTGGAAAGAATTGGGATTTGAGATACTGTTTGCTTTGTTATTCTTATTGTTGTTATTTTTAGAATGTTAGCATGATTGACCGGGAGATGTGGCATCACCCTTCGAAGAATTAAGGATTTTGTTCTTCTTTACAAGTCTAATGCACAAATTGTTGCTTATATAGTTAGAAAAAGCTTTAAGGCCTCCAATGAGGTGACCAAGTCCGGTCAAATGATTGGTCAAGATTGGTGTCAATTTCCTAACAAAATATATATCAACATCTGCAAAAATAATGTTTAGGCCTAAGTTGGTTTTCATCCAGTTCCTTCATCCCCGTATATAGGCCTATATCGTCTAATTAATTTGTGTTAGCAGTTTCAACCGTGAACTTTTTTTTTTTTGGGGGGGGGATATAGAGGCTCTCCATCCGATGTAGAATAGAAAAAGGGTTTTTATTTTACATAGGACTAAATGAAAATTTGATATATTTTAGATTCAATCATTCAGGGGAAAGGTAAGTGAAAATAAAATTGTAAGAACTAAACGTATATCAAATTGTTTGCTTGATCAATGGGCTTTGGAATTTGGTGTCATTGCGCCATCTTCGGCAATACGCATTATAGTTCATCTGATTGAAAAATGGCGACAGACGTAGACAAAGCTGAGGCTCAAATGAACCTTACTGCGCTTCAGCAGTTTGATCCATACATTTCCTACATTTTGCTTAAGGCTAGTCAAGTTGCTCTCTACTTGTTCAATCATGCTGCCAATGAATGGGTGAGTATGAGGTGCTTGAAAATATGAAATTGGCTCCAAGAATGGACCCAAATTTATTTGTGTTTGCCTAGTCCCACATGTTGTGAAACGTGTGGGTACTTTATGATTTCATCAGTCATGTCCGTGAATGCAAGTTAATGCGTGTATGACTGAGAACTGCGATCGTGAAAGAGGTCTTACACTTAAAAATGGTACCCATTTCATATGAAGGAGCATATGGTAAAACATACAACCTCATTAAAATCATAATTCATGACATTTTCTTTTAACTTCCTGCCACAAAAGGTGGGTTTGTCGCACTAAACTTACATGCAGATCTAAATTAGGCTGATAAATCCGCTGTTTCGGAGGAGTTTTTCAACATTTTCTGTTTTTTTCCTCCTCCTATACAGGCGGATGATGGCTATTGGGCTTGTAATGGTGGAGCAAACAACCGCTGCTTAACTACAGCGTCTATGAATAAAGGGTGCGCTTTGCACCCTCCTCGAGTAGTCCTCAATTTTGCTATTGGACGGGGGAAAAGGAAGAAATTATAAAGATGAATTTATAAATTTACAATCTTTTTACCACATTTCTGGAAAATATGCTGGAAAATGGCGAATTTTGTATGACAAACAGATTGGGATCAGCCAGGTTCGACTACGATCGCCTTCAGCTACAGCTGAGCCAAAGTAAATTTGTGATGTAAATTTTGATTTGCGCCAGTGTATTAAGGCATGGCTGCAATGAATGAATCCAGATCTCAATGATGTCATAATCCTACAAGGCTTGCATTAAATCCATTTCAAATTTCAAAACACCTTTTCAGTAATTTGCATTATAGTTGTTTAATAAACACTTTTTAGTAACAATTCTCAAGTTAATCTTATTGAAATGGGGTTTGCAAATATGTTTACTAACTCATGTAGGATTATGACATCATTGACATCTGGGGCCCGTTTTTCAACACTGTCATACATGTAAGTCTAACTTCTTGAATAACTCGGAGATAGTTAGCTACTTGTCCTCTAACCATTTCATGAAGCTCTCCTTGCCAAGATCGGAGACAACAACCTTACTAAATATTATGACACCTCCAAGCCTGTCATAAATTCTTTCGTAATGAAGTAGTGGCATCACGTGGGTAGACTATGACATGCAAAAGTGCCTCGAAATATGAAAATTATAATCTTAGGTATTATCAATCTTAGAAGTAAAAATTCCATAGCAAAACAAGTGTGATAGATAATTCAATAATAATTGTTATGCACAGAAACCATTAAAAAATGATAGTAAAACGCCACAAAACCATTAATTTTGAAATAGTAAAATAATTGAATCGAGAAAAGATTCTACCAAGTCACACCATCCATAATTGGACTTGTATTTGTTGTTTCAGACCTCTATAAAGATTTTGATAAATTCTAACTCTAATTTATGCAAAGAATTTGTCAAATCATATATTTCAGTATCTAAAGATATGAAAAAAAAAATATATTACACTATATTTTGATGATGTTTGGAAAAGTGTATAATCGTTTTACAAAGAATGTCCTTGGAGTATGCATTGATAACATGTTCAAACTGTCTGCTCAAGTTAATCAGGTTGTCCGTAATTGTAGGCTAATTATCATCTCAGCAATTTGTGGAGGATTCGTAGATTCATTGATCTTAAGACATGTCACCATGCTGTGCGAGCACTTATCCTTTCTCGGTTAGATTACTGTAATAGTCTATATACTGTTTTGTCAGCTAGAGATAGAAGAAAACTTGAGGTTATACAGAATCGTGCCGCTCGTTTAATTTTTGGCTTTGGATCCCGAACTCATACTACACCGCTACTTAAGGAACTCCACTGGTTACTTCTATTCCAACGCATTCAGTTTAAAGTCTGTTTATATGTATACAAAACTCTAAATCAATTAGCACCTGAATATCTTTATAATACCATCAAATTATACACACCCTCTCATAATCTTCGTTCAGTCACTGACACACGCAGACTTTGCATTCCCTTGTCAAATTTCTCCTCCGCCAAAAAACGGTTTGCTGTAGCAGCTGCCAAGACTGGGAATGCTATCCCTCTTTCAATAAGAAATGTTTCCAGTGTTCTTGGCTTCAAATCATCCCTTAAGACATACCTTTTTCCTCAATAATTAATATTTCCCTTTTTATCTTGAATATTGTAGTAATCATTGCAAATATTAAATTGTTTTCTACTTTTGTACGCCGCTATGGTACTTTTTGTTTTTAGGGCCTCTAAATACCCATTATTATTATTAAAGAAAAAAATTATGGATTACTTCCGTAAACTATTGAAACTTACTATCCTGCGGGTACCCATCTCAACTCCAACATGTGATTTTAGTCGTGAAATGTATTATTTAGAATTTCATTTTTTCTGCAATCAAATGCTCCAGTCTTCATTGTTTAAGTATGTATGGCGCATATTTTACCTCTTTCATTATTTTGATTAGATAATAATTGCAAATTTATCATATTTTTGCTTTTAAAAACTTTTGCTATTTTGTCACTAAGGCTACGTCTTGTCTCCTCTTTCCACCGATAGTAATAGTATCGATATCAAGGATTCTAGTTAGCAAGCCTTTCATGAAACAGGTTTAGTAAGATTAGATCTAACTCCGTGGTTGGTGGATAAAGATATGACTAACTTGTTCAGGTGTATAGAAACGGCCTGAGGATCAATTTATTGCAGTCATGCCTTACTTTGGCACAATATGGTAAAAGCATATGGTAAAACATGCAACCTCATTAAAATCATAATTCATGACATTTTCTTTTAACTTCCTGCCACAAAAGGTGGGTTTGTCGCACTAAACTTACATGCAGATCTAAATTAGGCTGATAAATCCGCTGTTTCGGAGGAGTTTTTCAACATTTTCTGTTTTTTTCCTCCTCCTATACAGGTTGATGATGGCTATTGGGCTTGTAATGGTGGAGCAAACAACCGCTGCTTAACTACAGCGTCTATGAATAAAGGGTGCGCTTTGCACCCTCCTCGAGTAGTCCTCAATTTTGCTTTTGGACGGGGGAAAAGGAAGAAATTATAAAGATGAATTTATAAATTTACAAATTTTACAGTCTTCATTGTTTAAGTATGTATGGCGCATATTTTACCTCTTTCATTATTTTGATTAGATAATAATTGCAAATTTATCATATTTTTGCTTTTAAAAACTTGCTATTTTGTCACTAAGGCTACGTCTTGTCTCCTCTTTCCACCGATAGTAATAGTATCGATATCAAGGATTCTAGTTAGCAAGCCTTTCATGAAACAGGTTTAGTAAGATTAGATCTAACTCCGTGGTTGGTGGATAAAGATATGACTAACTTGTTCAGGTGTATAGAAACGGCCTGAGGATCAATTTATTGCAGTCATGCCTTACTTTGGCACAAGTCAAACTTTACATCACTGCAGAGAATACCTCTTTATTATCCAAGCATGAAGTAATACCACATAACTAGGTATCAAAATATTTGGGAGCAGATACTCTTTCACCAGTGTGTTGGCTCAGTTGGTAGAGCGTCCGTCTCATAACCGGGAGGTCGGGGGTTCAAACCCCGGCCGCGTCAAAAGACGTTAAAAGATGGGAGTTGCTGCTACCCTGTTTAGTGCTCAACGATTAAAGGGATAGAGCCTTGTCGATCTGGCGCTGCACAGTGGCTGCCGGGCCCACGATCAATTGGGCAAAGCAAATTATCAGAGTCTATTTCGAACAATAAAATACGGATTTTCATCATTTTCTTCTTTCCAGCCATATTGATTATGCATTCTGACATTTTTTTGTGTAAATTGGGAATTTTTGAGGTGTCAATTTGTTTTACTCACACAGTAGATACAGTACATGAACATTACAATACTAAGGTCTAGACTAGCCTTGCAGGATCTGTGCACTTTGTGTTGATCCTCTTGATCATTCTTTAATCCAGTGAATTGGAATCATGAGTTGCACCCATTCAGACCACAATGTTTTGAAGGGGAACTTAGCTCATAATCACTCAAATACAGACAATTAAACTGAATAGAAAGCTCAAAATTCTACAGCTTTATAAAGAAGTAATTTTGTAGTAAAGATACTAACTGTAGATAAATTTGTAGCACTTCAAAGTTCAAATCAGGTCTGAGTCATTATACCTCTTCTGAAAACCATTAAAATGGTTTCTTAATGAATAAGAAAGAAGTTCTTAAAATTCGCATTTCAAATACTTGCATGTAATACTGTTTATCATTAAAAACTCGGAGAAAATATGTATTTTAGGTAGAAACTACCTGGAAAATACATTCTTAACCCTGAAAGAATCATGATTTCTGGAAATTTTCAGTTGATGGAGTACTTGATGTCAGTATGTATATCAGAGAAGATCACTATGATTACAATCTTAGAAAAAGCAACATGAGATTTTTAATTTTTCATAGGCATGGTTATGCATTTTTATGCATACTTTAAAATGTATTAAAGCTAAGATGAAATAATATTCTTTGGGCATTAATTTATTTTTTCTGAACTTTGTTCAGAAAAAGTTGTGAAGGTAAAATGAAAACATGTTCTCTGAGACATTATTTTCCTGGCTATAAGAAGTTTCACACAAATTGCACTGGGTAGTTTATACTTGGGTGATACACCTCATTCTCTCTTTATTCACTGAAGCTGTATTAGTACATGTACATGTATTCTACATTGACTCAAATTAGGTTATTCTTCATCATTTCTGACAAGTTATTTTAAAACTTACGATCTTCCTTTATATATTTGATAAGAATTCAAAATTTACTCTTTGCTGACTCACTGTGAGTGTTTTGCTGACATATATACTTTGGTATCTTAACAATTTTAAATTCTTTTGTCTAGTAATGGATATAAAATATTTTTTGTTGGGTACCAATAACAAAGAATTTTGACAATTTAACTATCTGATGTATCGCACTGAAAAGAAGGTGTAAATAGTGCCATCTGTTGATCACTTTCAAACAATTGTCTTCAGCCTGTTTAAAAATGAATATTAAAGGAATTACATAACTCAGCCTCCCTTTTTCCAACTTATTATTCTATATTTGAAAATGATAAGTTAAATTGTTCAATAATCATTAAGAGAGTAGCCATAGGTATGCAAATCATACTTTTAATGTTTCATTAAAAAATTGTTGTAAAGGGCTCAGTAGAAAGAGATTTATGTATACTTAAGATAGTCACTAGTACAGTAGAAAGCACACTTCTTGCTTGAGTAGGTGTAAATTTGGATGCAATATTGGTGGGTTTATTTATTGACTGCCCTTTTTTGAAGATCCATTTACTCAGATTGGAAGTGTTAATAGAGTTGACTGATTTATTCAAATTGCATTTAAATAAAAAATGAAAATAAATCACAAATTTCCCCAGTGTAGGAAAATAGATTCAATGCATGAAATGAGAAGATCATCCTCTCCATCAATGAGGTGTTTTAGTTTTCAACTTCTCTTTCTTCTTTTTTTTTTGGTTTTGTATTCATCCAAATATGTTCTTTTTCTTAAAGGTAATTTGTGTATGTTTTCGGACTAAAAAAATAGATATCAATTATTAATATGTGATGGGCTATAGAAATATGATTCATAAGAGTAAATATTGACTGACACACCAGTTTATAATTGAAACATTCACTCTAAAATATCTATAAATGAGTTTTCAAACAGCAAAAAATGTAAAAAAAAATATATTGTAGATTAAGATAAGATGGACAACCAGGTTATTTTTGTATATTTTTTGTAATTTTATTTTGGGTAAAGAAAACTGATCGTCTTCCTACAATCCCACTGCTGGATGCAACACAGATATATTTGTATACTGCCCTCTTGTGGTGAAGTGGAGTTACAATTCATTTTGCACTTGGCTAATCCAGGTGAACCTGAGTATGCTGAGAAAATTAGAGAATGAGCTGTTCTGTGTAATGGATTGAAGATTAGTGAAAAGAAGAGAGATCTCTTATGGAGAATGGAATTTGTCTGTTACACTGCATATGATCATATAAATTCATTAATTAAATTTTAGAAACTGTAAATAAGATTTTTGCAATTTATTGCTAGGTGATTTTTAGTTTACTCGTAATACCGTGAACATTTGATGCAAGTGCTTTAAATTGTTTATTATTTCACAGATTATTAATTGGTATTTTGAAAATGTATTATTTTTTCTGCTCTTTTGTTCTTTATGCATCTGTTTTCTACAAATTCAGATAAATGATAATGGTTTATGAATTTTAGACAAATGATTTTATTTTCTTTATGTTAATCTTTATAATCATCACAACATATTTAATTCCACATCAATAGAGTAAACTAGTCAAAGGTGCTGAGGGAATAGTAAAGTGGATATTAAGGAAATGTTCAAAAGGAACAATTCTCATCGCATGCTCTGCCCATGTGTACACTGTAACTATCACCACTTCTAGATGGTCACGTTCATACAGGTACACTAAAGCAAGAGCAAGAAGAAAATAATTGATCCAAACTTGATGTCTCGAGTACTGTAGTACAGTATTTTGCCATTTAAGTGTATTTCACCTTTGATCTACTGACTTGAGGACGTAACCTTTTGGATGTTGAGTGTCTTGCAGTCTGAAGTGTGAGCATTGATTGATTTCTGCGGGCCGGTTCCTGCCCCAGTCATCTGATGCCTGATTAGGCTCCAATCGACTGTACCCACTCCATATATCAATTTCAATCATGCTTTCAGCAAAGTGTGAATTAATCAATTAGAAATAAGGGATAAGCCTTTCCTTATTTTCTGCCTCTTAGATTGCAGATCTCTTAATTAGATTTCTTGCCTTTGTTGATGATACGACCTTATTGATTTGCTTGGGAAGTATTGGATTAAAGGTAAAACTTAGGAACGTTAAACGATGCGCTCCATATTGACAAGGGAAAGGTTGATTCCCACTAAGTGAGAGTGGCTTCTATTACAATAAGTGTAACATAAAAAGATACAATTGATATTTATGTATCAATTGTAACTTTTGAACCTGATTGATAATATAATTACAATTAATATTTTACCATTGAAATATGATTGGGGGAAGGAGTACAACATGAACTAGACAGTACTCTAAAAATATAAATGTTTGAAGTAGGCCTTCCAGGTCAATGTAAGTTCTGATTTGTTTACATTCATAGTGGTAATAAAATATTGGTCAATAACAAATTGACAGGAGCAATGCAACCTACCCCTCTTTTTCCTCTCTGAACCAATTATTTACTGTACATGTACAGGCCTACATACATGTATGTAAGGAAGCTGGTGGGTCAAAATTGATGTGGATTACAGAAATTATGTAGGGCCTAAATTATTTATAAATTTATGTGAGTGCCAACTATTTACTAAATATGGAAAGGGTGCCTAATAGTTTTTTTTTTAAATTTGTAATCTAGTGAAAATGTTGAGTCTAGACTAGAGTGCATATCACATCTAATGATACTTGTATTCCTCTATACTTTCTTAATTGCAATAAGTCATATACCAGCATTTTAGAAAATTGAGCATCAGTGGGACATTTGTTTGATAAAAAATGAAAGGAACAACAATTACAAAGAAAACTGTGCTAAAAGAAGAATGACAATGTTAATAAATGAATTGTTAAAATCATCAATAAATGTGCAAAGCATGCTGTACAGTGTACAAACAAAGCATGATGAAGTAAAGAGATCACAGAACATTTCCATCAGGTAGGATAATCAGAATTGTTATCAGAAAAGTGTTCCTCAATAGCCCCCTACCTAGCTTGCCCTTACCATCATGTACTGGTTACAAGGCCAAACCATAGAGGAAGTCGTGCACAAGTGGCGACAGCGCAGTGGAGCATGCCATGGAAAAATAGTGGGTGTGTGGACAGTGTCAAAGCTTTTAGAGCATCTTGTTTTGGTCGACAATCCGACCGTCATGAATCATGTGACAATTTGACATGATCAGACATTTTGCCCAGGGGAATGTGAAAGGGCAATAGTACTGGATTTGATCTGCATGGAATAATGTATCATTCTGTTTTCATAATTGGATCAATGGTGGAGCAATTGCCCTCTTTCTACCACTCTAAAAGCATTTGTTTGCATACACACTGTATTTTGTATTATTGAAAATGGATTTCTGCAGGAGTTTCCTTTAAAACACTTTCATCTAGGGGAGGGGGTGATTTTTATTTGAAGCATTGGTTTGATTATGAAGATTCAAACATTTAGTTAAAAGGAGAGAATTCTAGTTTTAAATATGGAATGGAAGGTATATATCAATACATGTACATGTATCTCTCCCAGTGCATAATTAACAATATCTGATTTGTTGACAACATTGAAGTCAATACCAATCTAAAAGGCTACAAATAATCACGAATTAAGTTGTGGGGAAAGATAATATAATTTTGAGCTGTCAAATTTCTTTTCATGTATTTTATTTAGGAAGAAAAATGCCCTCAAATTTAAGTTATGACTAAAATGTTGAATGTTTGGCCAAAATTGCCATTGTAGATTACCATGTCTACAGATCTTTCATGTGACAGTTTGCATATTTGGTGAATTCAACTTAGATACACTAATTATTTAGCGAACCCTAAAATTATTTCTAATTAATTTGAGGTAATTTTTTCTTCATCGACCAGATCTTGAATGATTTGAAGGATTATCTCTGTCAATAAAAGCCAAAATTTTAGCTTGCCTTGAATATGGTGTTTAATAATATTCATTGGAGCAAGTTTTTGCTTCCAGAAAACATACTAATTTTGTAATCGGATTGCAGTCACTCATCCTTATATTGAAATGTGGATTAGATATTATCCTTATTACAATAAGAGGAGGAGGATGATGATGATGATTGGGTTTAATATGAAGAGCAGGTGTTTTACTCAATTAGCTAGTCATTTCCTTCCCATCTCTACAATTACGACTCCATGCCTAATTTACGAACATGATGTGCTGCTGTCTAGTAGTCTGGCTCTTTGGTGATTTTCGTGACTCCAACGATTCCACCAACCCAGTGGTAATGAGAGAGTGATACGGCTGGACTGAAGCCACTAACTTCAAGTTCAATGTACTTAATAGCACAAGAACGAAATTTATGGAATTCAACTTGGAATTTAGAACACGTCTTTTTGCCATCAGTAAAAGCAGTAAAATGGCCATGAGGAAGATGCTTGCAATCCATTTTAATAATGGACTTTTCCTCTTCAATTTTTTTTTCAAGTAACGTTTCACAGGTTACACTACCTTAATCTTATCGAAGCTTTTTTATGAATCACACAAAAATAGAGCCCAGAGAGTAATCCAAGTTGGGTTCAATATGAAATAATTTTGTCTTTTCTGTCTGCTTGGCAGACAATAGCTGACCCCCAACCCCCCCCCCCAAAAAAAGAAAGTGTAATTACACAGTGAATATTTAAAAATAAATGTAATGACTCTGGCCTAATCCTGGGTGTCTCATATTTGTTGTGATGGGACTTGTGTCTTTGTTTTTGTAAAACTTTACAGGAATATCCCTGTTTTGGTAGCTGATATTGTCACGTTGTTTCTTTTCTCCTGACACATGTTGGCTACAGACATGTACAATCTATGGTAATAGGCTTCTATGTTACCTCTGTGTACCGGGATACTTCAACTTGATATTTTTTCCTACATTGAAAAAATTTAAACAAGTTTCTTTGCAACAGTAATTAAAGGGGGATTCTAATCCTACAAAAAGAGAAAAAAGCATGTTGTTGAACGTTTCATTAATATCTGATGTAAAATCAGAAAGGTATGAAACTTAAAACTTTCTCATACATGTCGGTAATTTTACAGAACAGTTGTACACCCATCCTACATGCAAACATGGGGACCGATGACATCACACTTACATGTACTTCTTAAATATGTTACGTGAAATATGAATTGTTTTTCCTCATTAGAAAGTGAAACAAAATTTGTTTCCTTGCCAATTGTTACCCAGATTCAATGGAGAGTCTCCTTATTGTCATCTGCAAAAATTGAAATATAATGTATAATTCATATAATCAAATACAAAAAATAGCATGTGTGTGACATCATCATTCAACTCTCTTGTTTGCATGTATCATTCTGTTATGCTTTTGGGCTATTCCACGGTTACTCACGTTACATTTGGAGACACCTTGACTCGACTCATACTTGGAGCTGTAACTCCATTATTATTGATAGGAACTAAACATCTCCTTATCACAACAAAGTACACAGTCTGACTATCCTTTGTATAAAAACAAAACTTGGGAAATTCTATTATGCTCCTGGCAAATCTTTGGAATGTGTCGGTTACTCACGTTACATGATTTGTCCAAACCTGTGGAATTGCCCTTTTACTGTTTTGTGCAAAAATAAATAGAACCCTAGAATGTCAAATTTACTTTCCCATTTTACATCTGTGATAGATTTAATTGTGCTTATTTGATTTTTCTCATTTCATTCAGTCCAACCTTTAATATGCTTTGTAGCTTTCTTCTTTGAGAAGACCTCTAAGTGAAATTCACATTACAGTTCACATTGCTGTATTTCTCATTTCTATCATGTTTTTCATAATTTTTTCTTTTATTTTCTTCCACAACAGGAAAAGACAGATATTCAAGGCACTATGTTTGTTTATGAGAGGTAAGTACTTTCTACTTTCTATGTTAAATTAAAATGTAGCAAATCATTGCTTTGCTTGGTAGCGACATATGTGGGTGCTCCTGTCGAGTCATGTAGGTGGTCACATATTGAAGGAGGTGCTATTTTTTATCGCCCAGATATACATGTAGGTCTAGATTTATGAACCTCTGACTGATGACCAGCCCGTACATCTGCCAGAGTAGAATAGTAGCCAAACCATCATAGAGAAGCAACCATATTCATATCATGGAGAATTGTTTTTGTTTGACGTGACTCATCTCAACCAAGCCACCTGGTATTTATTACCTAGAAATTACCCTGACATGGGACCAGCTGCAAATAGGAAAAGGCAATCTCACTTGAACATTGGGTTGGAGGTAAAAAGAATTCTAGCTGACCTTGCGAAATGGGGTCATACGTCCACGGCAGACATTCCCTTCTAGACGATTTCTCATTCTAAATTCATCAATCACGTTTATCCCTCAAACATGGACAATGCTGGGCTGTAGCTCAAAGTGAAACAGCTCAATGGAATACATTTGGTTACTAATATTCACTTCATGTACACGCATGGTCGTTTGATGGCTGTGCCTATGAGATAGAATTGCCATTATTGTTTGACTGCTGCAGCATAATGTTCTAATTTTTACCGAAAGCTTAGGAAATGTCCATATGCTATGGAAATTGCACAATTCTTTGCTGGATTATTTCCAAAGATAGTGTAGCCCACCCTAAAATGATGCTGACTTATTTGTTATAAAGAAATCAATATGAACACAGAATGTATGATAAGAGCATTGACACTTTTAATTAATACCATTAATTGATTAGGCATGATTTCTATTTGATGTGTAAACGAGAGGTGACATAAGCAAGCCAATTCTGGTGATGACTTCAGAATTAAAAGGTTAAGCTCCTCATACATGTACATACCAAAGTTAAAGCAATATTGATGTGCTACAATACCTATACCAGTTTTCTTTTCTATCAAAATCAATCTGTCATGTGAATAACATTTTGAATAAATTAAATGGCCTCGAGTTCTGATTAAAAAATCATAATATTAATGAAGTCCTGAATTGGTGATTGATTTTTTTTACACACTGCTAGTCATGACTCTGACAATACAATGCAGTATGACAACTATAGTAATAGATATATTTGTTCAAATCGATATGAATCGTCACTGTGGTAAATTGATGTCAAGCTAATAAGACATCAATATTTACATTAATGAGAATTATTATGTGAAAGTTTATATTTCAACCACTGCCAATAATCCACTGAAACAAAAGCCAATAGAATGTGAATACATTAATGTACTGCAGCAATTACCCAGCAATCCAACCGTCATTTAAAAATACAAAGTAGTCACAGATCATTAATGCATTGCTAATTTAAGACATGTGTCTTTGTAGGAGGCAAAGGAGATGAAGATGTTTGCATTTGGCCGATTAGAGTACAGATTGATGAAGATATCCGCTCATTAATTTGGATGAGGGAGAGGTGGATTTTTGTTACAGGAAGGACATAGGCTTGATTTATTGAAACAACATCTGTCTTATTAGCTTCAGCTCTGCTCAGCCAAGGCTAAGAAAGGATTGTATGTTCAGTCTGATAAAATGTTCAGTTTTTATGTTCTCGCTTCTAATGGATTTATTGCATCCTACGTTGAGCCAAGATAAATGCGATAAAGAGAATGAAAGATAACAAGAGAGAGAGAAAGGGGAGGGGATTGCAAAAGTAGACGGACCCATATAGAAGTGTTCATTTAAAAAAAATATTTAAAAAATTGGACTTTGGAAACAGAGCGCAGATGTGAGGGTCAAGGGAGTAATACATGTATATGATATCAATGCAAAGAAGACAACACACATTTTGAGAATTAACTTTGGATATTGTTATATCTGACAGGAATGAAAGAAAAATACTCTTGAATGTTAAAGGCTTGCTAGGGAATTTTGATAATGGTTGAAAGCCCATGTGGTTTTGTGATAATGCTATTTAATAAAGAGTGAGAGATGAATATAAAATCACTCAGGGCAGTACACAACATACATTTTTTTTTATCAGGACCCTGTATTACAAGCCAAAGTGATTGATGCTATGACATATTTTCTGTGATTGATAGTATCAACTGAAATGAACAACTTATCATATATATCTGTCATATGGTCAATCGCAAAAGTATGTGTCATGGGACTCCAGATGCTTGATGGATAAAAAGAAGGAAGAAGTGAGAAAAGGAGAATAATGCAGCAATTTAGAAGAATTGACAAAAATAATAGAATAGATATCAAGGTGGCACATGATGAACAATCTGATAAACAATGCCACCTAGACAGGTGGATACACAATGGTAACCACTCATAATTCTTGCCACAATCAATTCATATAATGTCCTCAATCTTCATAATGAATTACAATAGATTGATCTTGATTGCTAAAGCTTCTGAAAATGCACCCATCACACAAATATACTGTACACACAGTCACACATATACACTATTCTGCAAAATCAAGAGAATTCCGCATATGTTTGGGCGAAGTGTCCAATGGCCTTTATGCCTCGTGCTTCTCTCCATCCCGGTGTAACCCGTCTCTTGATATTCATGCATCCGTCAGGATTTGCCGTGCTTGCGGCATTCGATCCACTTAGCCATCTACTCTACCAGTCTCTCTACGAGTACTGACCTATTTCGGAGGGCCTCTTTTTCTTTTATTTCTCCCTCTATTTTTCTCCCCACACTCAAAAACATGTTTTCCAAAGAGAAAAGAACATATGGTGAGGAACGTTATATGTCTCCCTAGGTTTTTTTCTGTATTTAATCTGTGTTTGTCTCAAGCATATTGGACAGGAGTTATTTCAACATGGGTTTGTTGGAATAACCAAGCGAATTGTGAAGATTCATATTGACATTTTATGTCTTGCATGGCTATAATCTATATCAGAACAGAGACCTAAAAACAACCAACTGTTCTAAATAAGGAGGTTTCTTATCTCTTTGAATATGCACCAACATGGTCAGGGGGAGTGGTAAAGTACAAGCCTTTGATCTTAGTTGTCATATCCACATAGATAAACATATATGTACCCATTGTATATTTTCCATTATGATGCCTACACGTACGTGTACCATGGAAATCTTTATTGACTGCTAGGCCCTATTACTACTGGTAATTATCATAAGGCTGAAGTTACCCTAATAATCAAGTTTTTAGATGCAGTTTGAAAAGAGTACTTCTTCCCAAAGCTACTCCCTGAATATTACTCTTGGTCTTTTTAGTCTCATTCTTTTTCTATGCCCCCCCATGGAGAATTATTTAAAACGTAATGATGCTTATGAGAATTCCCTCAAAAGGTTGCAGAAAAAATGGTAAAGGCTTGTTATTTCGATACATATGAGTGCTGTATTGTAAGAAGGATACTTTTTCTTGTGTTATTGTGTAAACTTTTCTTTAACTCACCATTTGGCGATGCTGCACCATCCCGAGTTTGCCCAATCTCAAGATTTTAGCCCGATCGGCCTTCTTCGCGATTAATCTCGAGATTCAAGAAACCCCCTCTCCACCATCGCAAGAAGAGCAATTCCTGCTCGAGCGAGGCATCGATTCATTGCCGTGTATAAATAATCCCGAGTGCGTCTGTACCTACGAATTAGCGCGCTATTTTTCAAATAATCCCAAGTTGACTTGGGATTGCATTCTCGAGATTAATCCTACAAAGTAGTGCAATAATTGCGTCTGCATTGCAAATAATCTCGAGATAGTTCAGATCGGGATAATTTGCCAGATCAGAAATAGCGCGCTAATTTGAAAACTCGGGATGGTGCAGATGGCCCTATTGATAAAACTTCAGCTATCTAAAGAAGATGTGAAGTAATTTTTGTTGAGAGAAAATATGACATATTGATTATGATGCTGATTGTGATAACATAGTTTTAAGGGACAGATTTTTTTATTTTCATTGATGAAGCTAAATATTAATGTGTGAAATTCATCATAAAAAAAGAGTTAAATACATATACCTAGCAATGAAACACACACGCACAAATACTGTTTATATCACATCCATACATTGTGTTTGAAATTACTCTAAAATATTTCTGATGAATGCATTCATATCTCGACTCATTTTCAAGAAACAAGTATTTGGTTAGGAGGATTTCTTGACAATTAGAAAGAAAATGTGCAGTGTAATAATTAACTGACACGTTTTTGACAGTTCCCCCCTCCCCCCCCCAATAAAAAAAATCTTTCTTTGAAAATGAATTGAAAAACTGCATTTAATTATTTTCTGTTGGTTGGATCAGTGATCATTAAATTGTTGATCACATTCCAACCACCTACTCTGCATGTACATGTTCATACTATCAAATGTAACCCACACTAATAATGCATGCTGCACATACTATCAAATGTTACCCACGCTGATAGCAATAGGCTCTTTTAGCTACAATATACTCGTGCAAGTGTCATCATCTGTTTTCTTCATAGAAACCTCTCCCCCACTTTCTACTCTCGTGTTACTGTTACAACCTATTCCTTTGGGTTTATGTCACAAAGGCGAGGCTACTGGAATCAGAAATGAGTGTGTCAATATTGGGGTAGCGTGAAAAGCGGGCGTACCGCGATAGTATTAGGGGAGCCGAGAGTACCCACCTTCATTGGTTAGCCAAGCTTCGATTAACCCTTCCACTCAGGTGTGTAATGCATTGAGATCCCCTGAGTTATATACCAATACTAGGTCAGCCTTGCATATTATCTCAATAGGCCCATTCACACCCACCCAATCAGGAAACCGCCTTAATTTACTGTGTATTACCAAAATTTGTTCAGGCCTCAAGATATCCCAATTGTTTTCCTCATTTAAACCTGTCTCAACCCAATATGTTTGGGTAGTTGTAAGATGTACATGTATCTTCCTAATAACTGGGGAGCATTCAAGTTTCCAATGTACACTGTACATGTACAACTGCTTTTGCATCCTACCAGGTACCGTAACCAATCTGGATTCCTGGGTAGAGAGTGGCAAAGTGCAGATTGCTGCTTTGGCAAACGATGCAAGATTTTTCATATTAATATTTAGAGCGTAAGATGTGCATTCTTCTTGCCTTGCATAGAAATACATGTAGGTTGTTTCTATGCTTAAAATACGCTCTGATCTTGAAGAGATTTCTGCAAAATCTCTTGGAATTAATTCTTATTATTTGATAACTACTCTTTGAGGATTAAACAAGTACTTTCACATTAGCCAAATACCAATTAAATTTCATATCTGGTGGGTGTGAAAGCACCTTCTGTTCCAACAGCATTGAAGATTGGAGGATGGTGGTACATGGCACCAAAACTAATCAGAAAATGGCACTGATTGAAGGTATATCAATTTGTTGATAGAAGAGAGATGATAATTCATACAGTGTCAATCAAAATGTTTTACTGAAAAAGTGCAGGCTTATGTTTCAAAAATGAAATTCCCATTTGGAAACATATCAGGTTTTGTTGTTTTTAACTGAAATGAAATTAAATCTAAATATACACTGGAAGTGCAAATAATAGATTATATACAGTGTATATTAATTTTCAAATCAATAATGATTTGTTTTTAATCTCCAAATAAAGTCCAACATGAGGGATTGTACTTATGGCCTACTAATAAATCTTTAACATTTGAAAGTCCATGCTTTATTCTTTTAAAAGATGACATGTGCATACCATAAATGCTATATTTTTTTACTTTTTACTGCGAGATAATGATTTGAAAACATTCTATCATAGAAAGCCCTAGTAGTATGGATTGAAATTAAAAATTTAATCTACTGGTCTTACAAGAGAAACAAGGAGTGGGTACTCTGGGAAGGGAGGGAAAGAAAAACAGGTGAAAGTAACATAAACAAGTCTTGTTCTTTGCCGTCACAAACTTAGATAGTATCACATGATCACATGAAGATGGATGAAAAACATTATTGTTGAAGTTCTGGTGTATTAATTGCTTCTTAAAGCCCCCGCAACTGCAGCTGTGTACTAAATATAGGTAATAATAATAATAATGATATAGGGGCAGTTCCATAAAATAGTAAACCTTTTGGTCAAAATTTCAAAATCCTACAAACAGAACAAATTAGGTATCACTTGAAAGCTAAGACACTGAAATGTATAAATCTGAAAGAAATAATTTCAAACAATGTATCGTTTCATTTTGGTAAGACATTGAAGTCACCATAGCAACAAACTAAAATGTTCCTTATTTTAAAAGGTCAAGTTTGCAACAAGTTTTAAACCTTTTTTTAAAAGCTTTGAAATGATCAAAGTTGAATGTTGTCCAAGTTGTTATTATGTCAGGTTTCTAAAAAATAAGTTAGGTTTTTTCTATTTTTCTTCTATTTTTTTATACCAAATATATTAAAAGCAGGCACTTTCAAATGTACGTCCGACCCCCTTTCACAACCACTTTTTTTCTTACAAGCAAAACAAAAGCAGATAAATTTTCCCAAAGTTAGATGGAAAGCAAGCTTGGTTTGTTTAATATATACACCAGAAGGTAGCTCACCACTAGTCCAGGATTTCAAGTTAAGTGGGGGTCGGACGTACAACTTTTTTGTACGTCCGACCCCCTGTACGTCCGACCCATTTAAAACTTTTTAGTTATGAAGTTATCTTTCACTGCTGAGATGTTTTTTGCAAAAGTTTAATATCATAACATCTTTTACTTTTATCAATCTTTAAAAATTGAATACAAATTTCAATTTCAATCTAGTTTAAAATGGCCTTTTTTGGATTTTTTTTACCCAACAAATACTGGGGGCAAAATTCACCTCCATCTTTAATATTTTGTGTGATAGTTCTTTAACACACCTTGATAAGGCTGTATAGTTTTGTTGGTTTTTTTCATTGAAGTCTTGCACAAGTTTTGAGACCAATTTCACAAAGAATACCACACATTTTTTACAATATGTAGATTTTTAGATGATATCATCTTCAAGAAATGGTGATTTATTTGTGTTTTGTGTGCATATTCAATGGAAACTGCCTTCCTTCATCTCAAATTATCACATAACTTAATGAATTTAGTGTTAATTATGACTGAATAATAGCCTGCAGGAAATTAAAAAAGAAAATCAAAATAAAAAACCTACAAATACATGAGAAATTTAATAAACAAAGAAGTTCCATATAAAAGAAGAAATTGCCACTTCCCTCTATCTCAGGTACAGCAATTGCCCCTCTATGGGAAATAGATCTGCCCATTTGCTACAATGATACATGGATGTCTAGACTATTCTACTTTTGCCTATAGGGGTGTAAGTTATGAAAATGTGAAGGGTTATTCTTTTAATTTTGACTTGTTCTCATTTCTTTATTTCTGCATCAACCTTGTTCAAACTTGGTACAAATGATCCTTGGTTGATACCATGTGTGTGTTGATGAGGTCAAAGGTCATCTAGGGGTCAAAAGGTCAAAAGATAAGAGGCTATTCAGTCATTTTTTGACAGATTTTGTTTAAATCTTTTTTTTTTTTTGTATCAATATTGTTCAAACTTGAAACAAAATCAGTGGGTAATACAATTTTTTGGTTGCTGAAGATGATAATTTCTAAGGTTATTTAGGGGTCAAAAGGTCACTTTTGCTAATTTTTTTATTTCAAGGTCAATTGTTCAAGCTTTCTAGGGGTCAAAAGTTAACTTTCGATACCAGTAGTTTTTTTATGTGTATTGTATTCAAATGTATTCAAACTTGGAACAAATTATCAGTGGGTAGTACCACATATTTATTTTTAAATTAAAGAGGATGGAGAGGTCAAATGTCATCTAGGTGTAAAAATGTCAAATGATATATTTCTGCATTAATTTTGCCCAAATTTGGAACAAAACAATCAGTGGGAAAAATTACATGTGTTCTTGAGGATGGAGTGATCAAAGGTCATCTAGGGGTCAAAAAGGTCATATTGCATGTTTTGTTGATTGCAACATCAGGGAAGACTCATGGTTCATAACCTACCTTGTTCAAACAAAGTTTGTAACAGGACAAGTTTTTTAATGTTGAAGAAATTCTTTGTCATGTCTTTTGCAAACCATTAAAAAAAGATACATTTTGCTTGAAGTTTAACAGTAAACAATATCCTGCATTGTGTGAATAGTTAAGTTGTTTCATTATTGATGTGATCTAAAAATGTAGATATCAAAATGGAAACAGTTTAAACCCACTGACTCATTTGTAATAGATATGAGGAGCATCTTGCTTGACTGTGAGAAAAATCGGTATGGGGGTCGGACGTACACTGTCTGAATGCATATCAACTTTAATCAAGCATAACTCTTCACCAGCGTCAGATTCATTTGTTAATTCTGTCTTATGTGAAAGACAACTAACCAAACAATATGTATAGTAAAAAAATCCAGTTTAGAATGCCTATGTTTTGTGTAACTGATCTTCAAAGGGGGTCGGACGTACAGTGTGCAAATATTTTGCACAATGTACGTCCGACCCCTTCAAAGTGTACGTCCGACCCCAAATAGATCAGCCTGTAACTAAAACAAGGCAATGCCTATCAATTTCTTTGTTTCATTTCTTTTAAGATTCATCCTTTAGCTAAGAGCTCATATTAGAATTTTAGTACCTGCATCACAAAAATCACAGAGATTTTGACATGAACTCTAAAAGCATAAAACCTGCTTTCGTCTGATGTACGTCCGACCCCTCACATTTTTGCCCATATTTTCTATTCTTCATATTGCAGCCTATTCCTGTCATGGTGTCATGATAACCTAGGTCACGTGTTATGATATACAAAAAAAAATAAAACACTGCTATCAAATCAAAGGAGATACAGCTCTTAAATGTGTCCGAATGTACGTCCGACCTTTATGGAATGACCCATAGGTATATTTACCCAGGGAAGCCACTTCAGTTCTGAAAACTGCCTCCCAGTGGGTCCTGATAATCTGATATTTATGACAAAATCTGAACACATGCAAGAAAAAGAAAAATCTGTGCATGTAGCATGCGATTCCTGTAAGGTGTAACTTGTAGATGTTATTTGGATGCATGCCAACATTACAGAAGATTTCGCAAAAATGCTAAATTGATCATTTTAATGCATTGATTAATGTAGATATCTAATTTGTAGTGTATGAGTTATTAAAATTGATAGGCTGTGTGCATCTACACTTTGTTAACGGGCAACCCTATCGGTGCTCATAGCACATTCTTAGAAATTGAATTTGGTGGTGAAAAATGTTTCCAAATATTAATAATTTTATATATTTTTCTGTGATTTTTAAGATTTTGTTTATTCATATTGTGGTTGTTGTCAGCATTAGTTCTAAGATTCATCCTCCAAATGAACTCATTTGCTTGGAGATGCACATGTTTTATTGTAGGATAACATGTAGCAACTGCTGCCCAATCCGACCAGTCAGTCAAAGGGCTTTTAGTTACAGTTCTTTGGTCACAGACATAGGAAATACACAGTCGTTGAAGGAGAAGAACTAATCTTCTACCTTGATAATGTTTGACAAGGCCAGTGAAGCAGGGCTGATGCTATACTCTCAAACATGAAATCTTAACAGGAACCCTTGAATTCCGCCAACACGCCAGGCTTGAACACCCTTCATATGGTGGATGTTATTCAGAGCAGTGCATGACGCATTGTGTGTCAGTCGGAATTACAGCCCTCCCATATGAAATGGCTTTAAAAGCATTATTGTGCATGAGAAAGAAACGTGTGAAAAATAGCCTTCATCGGTCTTGATGTTAAAATCAGATGGATTTTCACTTAAAGCAGTCATTTACTTAGTAATTATAATGGCAGGGATGATGGCTGCTAGTGTTTCATCATTGCTTCAAACTATTGAATTCTTTCTGTTTGTAGATTCCATAATTGCAATTGCCAAAATGTCAAGCAATGTCTTCTCTTTATTTGAGTCATAATTCAGATGAAGGAGTTCATTTGGGTTTAATGTCATATCATTCCCAAAATATTGTAGATTATACTCCAAAGGTCTTATGCAAAGTCATATATTTTAGAAGTTGGAATGATTTTGACAGGAAATAAAAAAGGGAGATAAAAGTATGAAATGGATAAAAAAATTGACATTGATTTTTTATCTTCTCAAATCAATATCGATGATATTAGCTAGCTTTACAACATTTTCCAGAGGATTCACTGCATATCAACTACATGTATTTCCCCACGCTTCAGCTCATTCAAAGAATTAATTCTGACAGGTATCCATTTACCTCCCATGGGTTAAGTGCAGCACAATGTAGATGGTTGTAATGAAAGCCCAAGACCCTCCGCTTGAAAGAACTTGCTCCTTCAAAAGCAAATGGTAATCTTGGATGATGGAAAATCATGGAAGATAAAGATTACATGTAAGCGAAACATTATTTAGCTTGAAAAGGAAAATCAGCTTGTGTCATGAAGAGCAACGTTAATTCAATACATCATATCAGCATACTTGAGTAGAGACAGTACATTGCTCCAAATTCCATTTCACATCAAGCAAGATGGATATTACCAGTGCCTTTTGAAATATTAAATCCATTTGCAGGATACTGCTCCGGGCAATTAGAAGATAAAGTTAAAAGATATGCGCAGCAGCACTGGATGTTCCCTTTGTCTCTTTCTGTACACTTTAGCCGTGATTATGATAGAGAATATGGGATTTAAAAAAAATATCAGCTATGTTTGTTATTTCCTAATTGATTATATTGATATATTGACTGAAATTTCTTCATTTCATATTTCATATTCCAATGCTTGTCTAAGATGTAATTTTTTAGTATGAAAGAGAAATGGCTATCACAGTTTATGCTGAGCATGAGTTAAACCATCATGAGTCAGACCAGTGCCATTTGATATTCTCAAGCTGAGATCATTTTCTAATGTTAGTAGCAAAAAGCTCAGACAATGATCGATCAAACTCTGCCATGCAAATTGATAATTCGTGACTGCCGATTCCTTTAAGTGAGTTCCTTGTACCTGTGATTGGTCGCGGTGAGAAGCCCAAATTGAATGTAGTGTTGTGGTGAGAGGCAGGTGGCTCATCGCCTATTCATGGGCCATCTCCTGCAACGGTCCCGCGGGTCCCGTTCTGCAAATTTGTTATTTATGGGTAAAGCCCAGGAGAGGGCATGATGCTTCAGAAGAAACAGTCTGCTCTGTCCATCCAATTATGGGTGATGTGTAAAGCATTAATATCATCATTATGAGGTGTTTCCATTGCCGGGGAAACATTGTTTACGGCTTGTAAACCTGACATTTGGAAATATATATTTTTGGGATTGGACCTTTAATACTTACATTTAATCTAAGAAACTTCAATTGATCAAACTAATTGATCTATGAAGGGCTACACTGCATTAAGTCTTTCACTTTGAAAATGAGGTCTGACATATGGCCTTACCCTGGTCACTGTAAAATTCATAAAAAGATAATCAAGGATGTAAAAACATCCATACTTCAAAATTCTTACAGATGTGTACTCCTGTACAGTCTATAAAGGTTGAATACTCTCATCAAAAGTTTTATGAAGGGTAGAATTGCCAAAGTGCAGGTTGGAACAGTAAACTTATTCAAATTATGTTTTAGCTGTGGTAAAGCTATTGAATGATATTGCAACATGTTAATCATACACAGATTAAGTAATTTTTTTTTGTTATTCCATCTGTTGATTCTTTGTGAAAATTTGAATTCTGCATAATTTGAAGTTAACTAGTGCCCATTCTTGGTGAAAATTTTCTATTATCGAAAATGTGATTGCCTGTTATTAATTTTGCAAAGAAAAACAAATTCAGCCCATTCCATGCTAAAGAAATATTTTTATAGAATAAAGAAAAAATATGGAGTTTTTATTTGGGGGATCCTGACTCAGATAGATTTTCATGTAAAATTACAAATTACAATCATTGGAACATGCCTACATTATATTCATCAGTAGCGTAGCAGTCCTAGGACCAGGCATTCATGTGATATAGCAATAAACACTTCAAAAAAACTTAGACAGTAGGCTAAGTATTCCTTTAATGATTTCTATAAAACTGCCTGTGTTGCCATCAGAATATCCTGTTTTAACATTTCTAAGTATTTGTCCCCAAAAATGTAGCCCCCGACACTCCTTTGAAACTCAAACCCCTGCATGATGATAATGAAATGATATTTTGCATCACCAACCATTCATTTAAATACACTTGAGAGCTTTTAAAGAGCATGTGCTCTCCGCTGCATGTACATGAATTTGATCATTGTATGTAATTAGTAAATTGGCAGTCATGTAGTACATGTATGAGCTGTACAAAAATATACAATAATGATCATGATTATCATTATGTTAATTGATATTTACAGGTTCTTCTTATGCACTGCTCCATTTCTGAGAACTGCTGTATAATTCAATGTACTAGGTCTTTTTAAAAAGATAATCATGCTACGTGATATACATAAAAATGTCAGTAATAGGTATTAAATGCTTACTCCAAGAATCAATCGTTCTTCGATAATAAATAAAAATATAGTAATAATTTAGGATTTGTATAGTGCACATATCCATCTTGTTTGATGCTCCCAGCTATGCTAGTTTACCGATTCCGGTGCTCACAGTTTTTTAGGAATTGCTTCCTTCCAGTACCCATTTACCTCTCCTGGGTTGAGAGCAGCACAATGTGGGTAAATTTCTTGCTGAAGGGAAACACACCATGGCTTGGAATTGAACCCATGTCTCTCAGATTGAAAGACAACAGTCTTAACCACTAGATTACGGCGGCCCCACACGCATTCATTTTAGATTTTGGATTTGCTTATTGGTTGCATCTCCAATTAGCAGCCATATATCTTGCCTGCTAACTTTTCATCTGCATGATATCCCAGTGTCTTTGTTATGGTTATTCTCAACAAGATGACTTGTCAACTAAATATCTATACAGGAATTAGGAATTGTTTAAAAAGGTCTACCATGGGCAACAAGTAATATTCTATACGAAAATAATTTATATCACCTTGATATCAAATGTGGGAAGGGAATATTTATGAAATAGGTGATTTGTGATCATGTCTTTATGGTGAAAAGCAACTTTAATTTTGACTTTCTGGAATTAGCAATTACAGAAGATTGATTCTTTAAGACTCACTGTCCTACAAAAATATAAAACTCGTATGAACTTGTAATATTATAAATTTTCTGCATCATCTTTAGATGTCTCTTTCACAGGTATTCACAAATTTTTATGTACTTCATTCAAGGAAAGAACCAAACACACAATCCTCTTACAAATAAAATACTCTTATGATTTCAGTTTTTATCCTTTGCAATCAAGGATAGATGTAGATATTAAAGTGTTGAGCAGTGATTGATAAAATTAAATGATTAGGATGCACTGAAGCATAGGACTAAGGAGTCAATCGTGTGCATCCTGATACAGCAGATCTGCTACCACGTTGCCCATGCTGCCAGTTTAACTGGGTCAAGGATTTTAAAAGGTACCTGATAATGATGGCCACGAAACGTTGAGGAGGTTTGTTCAAGGATTAACTCTTCTCATCATGTCATATCGCCCCCGGCAAATGTGCTGCCTTTTACCCCATAACCAGGGCCGGGATGCATTTTATAAACAGGAGATAAGTAATCTTGGCTGCAGCCGCGACACTGATTATCCATCACCAGATTTCACTTTGCCTTTGAACGGCCATTGATCTCTGTTCCGATACAATTTGGAGTTTATTTTCTCTGCCAATTGCAAACTTGGGGCTGTCACCACCCATCTTTCAAATCTACTTCAATTACTCTAGCCACTCAGGAGAAATTCCTGCATGGGGTTTCCTTATTTGTTTATTGCATGAGACAGGAACAAGAAACATGTCGTTTGGGTTATTTTTCCTGAAAGGATGGTTATCCCATTTTGAGCAATTTGGCTGGATTTTGATTGAAGCTGCATTGGGATTATGAACAACGCTTTCTGATCAATGTAATCTGATTGCTGAGCGCCTAGCAGGAAGGCAGAAGGTCCCATTTTTATAAGTCTTTGGTATGACTAGGCCGGGGATCAAACCAATGACCTCCTGTTCATGAGGTGGGTGCTCTTCCATTGAGCCACCATGCCAAGGATCTACCAATATATTTGGGTTATGGTAAACAACTAGTCCCAGTCAAGATGCGCTTTTGTTAACCTGTAGATCATATTAGGAAAGCCTAAGATCTGTGTGCAGGCACGATCTGATGATTAATTCCATCTTTACTAATGGATGCCCAATTATAGATCAAAGGAATGCCCCTGACAGTAGCATCCATCTGCAATATACCATCATCAATGGCAGTTAAGAAAATATCTTGAAGTCAAGCAGGACCTATAATTGGCATTGGGGTTTATACATGTAGGAAATATTAGGAACTTAACAGGGTTTGGCAGCAAAAAAAAAAAACTCCGCCATACTTCAGTCTGCTATACAAAGAGGCCTTATCATGTCATTTGGTTTGTGGGATATCTTAGCATTTATTCAATGATTAAGGGTGAGTTTATTCTTACATGAGTAGACCTAAACATGAAGGGGGTAAAGAGCTTTCAATTATTCAATTATTGTTTGATATGAAAGTTAGACATCATCACCTGTCAATTTCTATCTATAAGAGTAAACAGTTCTGCATTTATAAGGTACCTACAGTGTAAATAAAAGAGATGATGTTAACTAAGATGATCATTCTTCAGCAAATCGCCATGTCCCTATCACATGTTATAATCATATGCACCATTTGATGTATTAGAGTTGTGATAAATAGTTAGATGAAAGAGAGATCAATCACTAACTTAAACTGTGGAATAAGCTGGTAGTTGGACGCACCTGCACAGTCGCTGTGGCATATCCCAAGAGGAATACCATCGCCAGGGTAACCACTCTCGCACATTTGACTTTCCATGAAAATAATGTTCATATCTCATGAAGATCGGTGTAGCCAAGAATTAATTCTGTGGCATACATGGGTGCAGTTGATAATGAAAAGCTCTTGCACTTGAATTTCAAACATTATGCCATACCCAATTTGCATAGTAACATTGTCAAATGTTCTTGTAGAGATAATAGTTGATGACTCTCACATATAACTTTCTAATTAAAAAAAGTTATATCCTATGTGGATTTTTCTTGCCAATTTGAAGAGTTAATTTTTTTACCCTATGTATGATAGACATAGATCCTGTGACATAGTTCATGATGGATACATTTGAAAAGATGAAGTTTTTGCAAGTTAGAACTTTCCAGGAAATTATGTTCATATCTTATGAAGATTATTGTTGCCATTATGCAGATATTGTAATTTTCATTCTCATTTTAATATGAATAGTATGCAGCATATTTTTATTCAAAAGTGATAGCTCTTGCTCATTTAATTTCGAGGAACATGATATTTTTATTTTTTAAATGTTTCCAAAAATCAAGTCGTGAAAGTATTCATGAATTACCATTGATTATGCAAAATATCTTTGCATATGGATCTTATTATCTTTGATGAAGTGGCCGAAATATTTTCCCTTTTTAAATCTTACATTTGTTCATAACAAGGGAATTTATTATGATTACAAAGATACTAATACAAAGGGTTGGAATTAGGGTTTGGTTTAAGCTACATATGTGTATGTCACCTGTCTCTTTAACATTTCAGAATTATCTGTTGAAATGAAGAAAAACAGTCAACAAAACTATATCATGATAAAGATGATAATGCACTCTGCTTGAATTCCTAATTTGTGATGATTTATTTCTAAGAAATAAATTCATGACATTTATGATTGATGATAACAAAATTGAATGAGAAGTAAAACTAGTGACGGCTGTTAATATATCTTTATCATGGTGTATAATCTTGACCTTTACATGACTGAGTAGGTGTTTACACGACAAATGGAAATGCCAACATAACAGAGACAATGCTGATTACAATAAGGACATGGTTCTTTCTACCAAGGCGGAAGGTTTGCAGTTCGTGTATTGTAGTTTTGATGATGCAGCAGTATGTGAGAGAGTGAATAGTGATTTATGAATAAGCAAGTAAGTATGTAAATAGGTGTATAGAATCTGTCATAATAAATAACATGCATGCATCCCATAGGAAATACAATCTTTAATTGAGGTGACTTGTGTCATGGACCCTGTTTAGGAGAGTTTATCATGTTCTTCTGTTTGTAGGACATGTGATGTTCATAATTCTGACATGTGTACCACCTTGGCAATTAGATGCATGGCTTCGTGAGAAGCATGATGGCAACCGGAAGGAGAGAGAAAACATTTGAACACTTCTCTTACAAATTAAGTAATTGAATATAGTGGTAAACTACAAACAATGATTATTTCAACAATTTCCCCATCCATTACATGCTTTAGAAGTGATTTCATACCAAAAAGAAAACGTAAATAGTTCCATTCTGTTGTTTTTTTTTTTTAATCAGAATTTTTTTTTTTATATCATCCACACATTTTGCACCATCAGTTTGAAGAGATTCACAAAATACAGGAACAAAGTAAAGTAATTACCCCAAATTTTGGATGGATTTTATACAATAAGTTATAATAAGGATGGCAAAGGTGGATTTGATAAAAAAAAATGAGAGTAGGTAGTAGTTCTAGAGAAAAGGGTATAGATGCAGAGAGAAAGTGTGGCTGATGGAGGGAGAGAGAGAAAGTGAGATTGACAGATGAGGGATGATGAGGGTGAGTATGAGGAGAGAGAGAGCAAGAGAAACTGAGTGTCACATGATGATGTTAGTGTTGTTCCTTGCTTATTTGTTCTGTCTGCCTTTTTGAAAGGCAGCTCCAGTGTTATATGATATTAAACAGTTGATTCTGTCTCTTGAATTGCAATAAGTGCAGAGTAAAGGATGTAATGTTTGATTTTCTGTCGTAAGTCATTATGGGTGAAGAAATTTTCTGTGCTGGAACATTGTAATTCAAAGTATTCAAAGAAGTCTTGATCGAAAGTTGATTTTTTTGTTTTAATTAAATAACTTGTTTTTGATAGATTGGCTTTAGAAATGAATTTTTCGGGTAATAGTTCACAGATGAAGTGTCTGAACTACATGTATATCATTGTGAATATGAAATCATTCAATTTGTCATCAAACCAACCTTTACACATGGAAATGCACAATATGAAAGAGAAAGCCTGAAGAAAAAAAATACTTTGGATTCGAGTATACTTAAAGTAGAATAATCTGCAGTTTAAACTGGGATTTCTTAGAATTATGCTCTTTTTTATAGTGCAATTATTCCAAAATTATAAGCAAAAGGACATCTGGTTCCTTTTCAGCTTTTGTGTTAAAATTGGGAAATAATAATTACTGAGATACAATTATGACAATGTCAGCAGCAGCTGCTAAAAAGGTGAAGTGATATAAATGGCTTTTTAAATGAGAGCAAGATAAGATGAAGATAATGTGAAAATGATTATCCTAACCTCAAGAAATTGTGAATCTGCGCACTTCAGAAGTCAAACAAAAAACAATTACATGTATATTATTGAGGCAAGTGCACAGTTTTGCACATGCAAGAGTCACAAACGAAAGCCACAAACAAAATAAATCTCTTTCATCTTGATGTCCCCCCCATATGATATCTGGGAAGTACTTATACTTGCAAATGTTGTTCTGCTGCATTTACTCTTCTCTTGAAGAAGCAAGGTAACAAATTATTAATTGATGTTCAGCAATCTATTATGTGCTGATAAATTTTGGTTTTTAACTCCCCCCTCTCCCATTAATGCAGGAGTAACCTGATACCCCTTTCAGCAACTCATGATTTTTTGGTCCGCACCAGGCCCGCGCTAAAATAATCCGCACCAAGCGATAAAAATTGCTTTCAGTAACTATAGCAGAGCCGCGCCACTTTTACGATCACCCATTCAAAAACTCGGGCACGTAAGGGCAAACTGTCATGGTAACTGAACACGCCATATACAGAGCGGAAGTGCTCTGTATTCGCTGAATATTCGCGCGGTAAATTTGATGAGCCGAGTTAGCGATCAATAGCGTGCGCTAATGCATATATCGGCAGCACAGTTCACTTTTAAAGTAGAAAAAATGATGCAACATTAAAGTTATGGCTAACTTTTTATGAAATTGTACTAACTAGTCTGCTATTAAAAAACGCAGCGCACGTATTTCCGCCCAGTGGTATCGATCGCTATCAGTACAAGTACACGCGATCCGCCGATGCGGAGGCACGGCCAGAATTGTGTGACCTTTGACCGTGCGAGGAACTTTGGCCAGGGCCTGGTGCTGCTATCGTTCATAAACTCTTTGGTCGGCGCCTGGTGCGGGCCTGGCGCTGGCCTGGTGCTGATAAAAGCAGCACCAAAATAGCCCGGGCCTGGCGCGGGCTATTTTCATAAACTCAAAATTTTACGACATAGCCTGGGCCTGGCCCGAGCCAGCGAGTTACTGAAAGGGGTATAAAAGTCTTAAGAACAAATCACTTGGATTTCACTGTAATGGTTCTCATGATTATTAAAGTATGGTAATCATCGAAGCCTCCACCTTATACCATCAAAACCACAAAATCTTTCTCTTTATACAATACTGATTATATAGATATGTGGAGTGTTTAGTGGAAGGAATTGTCACACATTTAATCTGTCAAGTCCTGTTTTATTTGACAATCACCATAGTAATAATTCTTCTCAGCCAATCATAAGAAAAAAGGAAAAAAGGAAAATTGAAATTTTGATTGAAAATGCCCAACAGTTTATAAATTATATAATGACGAATATGGGAAAGAACCATAAATGATATTTATGTGATTTCATCATTCTTTTTTTAATGGGCTTTTTAATCCCTTTTAAATGATTTATTCTAATTTGGCCTGTATTCTATCTCTCATGCACTCTTTTTCTCACCCTTTCCCATTTTATTTCTCTCTCATTTTTAAAAATCCATTTTGACTTCTGTCAGATTAATAATCAAAGGTTTATGGTTATTATATCATTTCTCTATATATTATGTAGCTGTGCTCTCAGAATGCTCTTACACCAAATTAAATGGTTGCTAATACATCACTGCACATCTCACTCAATTTGTATTGCAAATCTGCACAATTTTTTGTAATAAACACTGCATTTTATTAGTCTTAATCTATCAAAAGTTTGAGGATTTAATGATAACATCAATTCTGACCTTTTACATGGTAATTTTAAGAAAAAAAGATGTAAGGGCTGCAGGGGCTTTAACTAAAAAATTACGTCCCTTGGTTATTTTTTACTCTTTAGAAAGGAGGTTTTATAAATATCATAGCTAAATATTCTACCATGAGAAATACCTATTAATATTTAAAAAGCTATATTAAGATGTTGATTTGATAACCAGAATCTGCCACAATATTGCTGAATATTGCTAGGGAAAACCCCAGCAATTTCCCCACAAAAGAATGTGGTGATTAATCGTATTTTGCATTATAATACATTATTGCATTCTCAGTCCAAGAGAATGTAATTTTTCAACTCCCTTTTCCCCCGTCCACTCAACTTTCAGCATGAAACATTTGAATGGGATTCTCAAAGCAATCCGAAATATGAGAATGTTAAGCTATATGTACATATTTTTTCTTTCCCGTGCCTTTGAGAGATTACAAGGGAGAAAAATAGGAATACTGTCTTTTCTGCCATCGGAATATGGTGAGAGAATGGAACAAATAAAAGAATGATGCTCTTGAGGAAGAATGAATGTTTGAATTAAGGCCTTGCAGGGACACTGTTAAAAAGCTTCTTGCGAGAAATTATTCTGAGGTTGAAAAGTGTAGTTTTTTGTTCTCCATAACAATAAAAAAAAAACAGACAGATGATAGAATATGAATAATATGATGAATACTTGTTATTAGGATTCATTGGTTGCACAACAATCGGTAGATGAAGGTATTTTATGTATATCAAGCAAAAAAATAAATGAAAATATTAGAACCACTCAATAACACAACTGGGAACAATGAGAAGCAGGGTAAAATGAGGAGAAAGGAAAAATTTGAGAAAAAAAAATGGAGAAAAAAAAGCTTCACATGAATACTTGCTCATGCAAGAGTGAAATTCATGTCCAGCCAGTAAAAATAAGAAGACATGAATTAATGCATGTGAGTTGAGGACTGACGTTGGCTGAAGAGACAACCTTATCATGCATAATCCACAACAATCGCTCATGGAACTTGAGATGAAGAAAAAGACCCTCTTGTGTCTCAAGCATTCTCATATATGCATTGTTCTTTTATTGCCCTTATTATCTCTTTTAAGCCATTGGCCATTGCAGTCTTTCTGCATTGCTCATGCATGTTAATAGCTTGTTATGACATTATTAGTCCAAATCTTCTCCTCCAAAAAACATTTAATGTCTAGAGTACAAATGGGATGCTGGTGTGCTTCAGAACCTAAGCTTCCTACCAATTAGCATACGTTCTTTGATCTCATATACACTGATTATTCTGTTCAGACTGGTGAATGATAGAAATCGATAGAAAATAACTCAAAAATTTCTCTCATTTATTGGTATCTAATAAGAATGAATAAATAGCATTTATTTCCGTGTGATGTTAAAGAGAATTTAAACTATTGGAACAAGTTGGCTTGTGTCGAAACAGAAAAATCAAAGAATAGGAACAAAGAAAGTTTCAGAAAAATCTGACAAATAATGAGAAAGTTATGAGCATTTGAATATTGCAATCACTAATGCTATGGAGATCCTCACATTGGCAATGCGACAAGGATGTGTGATGCCACATGTTAACAACTTTCCCTTTGATCGACTATAAAATACCCCCAAAATGTTTATTTTTGCCTTTTCTTATGCTGATACAAACTCTTCATCCATGATGTATTCTATAAAAATCTGTATTACATGCTCTATAGAAAGAAGACATGATCTACTGATAGATGTGATAAAAGAGGCAGTATTAGTGAAATATATACTAAAGTAATGGGAGAGTTGTTCACAAGTGACATCACACATCGTTGTCACATTGCCAATGGGAGGATCTCCAAAACATTAGGGATCGCAATATTCAAATGCTCATAACTTTCTCATTATTTGTCTGATTTTTCTCAAGTTTTCGTTGGTCTGTTTCTTTGATTTTTCTGTTTTCACACAAACTATTTTGTTCCAAAGGTTTCATTCTCCTTTAACTAAGCAATTTTCATCTACCTTGTTATTTTGAATTTATTAAGAAATGAAGATCTTGCAGAAAACCAACAGAATATTGCAGATAACTAAAATTTGCCTGAATCCTCCCAGCTATGAGCCAAATGATCAAGTTTTGAGATTATTTTATTATGGGTGAAAATGCATCCCGTGAGAGAAGTCACGGGTCGTCTCTCAGTCTGGCCAAATCTTTGAAGAGAAAGTAACAAAATTTGATCTAAACACATCCCTTGGGTAGCTAAGGCCCATTAGATGGAGAGGCTGGCGGAGCTACCAGCGATCTGTGGGGTCTACATAGTCATTGCCATGAAACTGATCGCCTGTTGCCTGTATAATTTTTTGGAAGCATGATGGTTTGGGGGCGTTGGAGAGTGTTTGATATGCAGCAAGAGACGTATAGCAATCTAATCACTCTGTGGATGCAATTGGAATGTTAAAATTTTACAAAACTGCATTTGGATGGCTAAATTATGCTGCTCATACTGTAGATTACGTGGTCTCTGTAATAAGTCTGTATGTGTTTCAGAATTTAAGTATTGCGTTCAACCCCATCTCATTTTCATTTGTAATTAGAACTGTTACAAATCTTATTGTTTTATCACCATGTGTGTTGGCTGAAAGCATTTAGATTATATGTAATTCTATAATTTCCTTAATACCTTTGATTTTTTGTATCAAATAATTTATTTATTCAATTTTTTAAATTTATTTATTTTCCTTTTTTTTATACTTTTTTAAAACTTTTTTTACTTTTTTTTTTGGGGGGGGGGGTATCCAAAGTCCCCCTCCCCCATTAATTCAATTGTCATTGGCACACCTGCATGTATAAAGCTTCTATAAAAAAAGTCACTGCATTGTTACTATTCTGAATGAATGAAGCAAAATTAAACTAAAATATCAAAGTCACTTCTTGAAAGTATTATCCTTTGTGTTTTTGTAGGAAGCTATTGAAGGGTTTCAATACTGGGGGAATTTTTCATCTTCTCATAATAATCTCAATATCGAAAATCCTTGCCTCATTACCTGCATTATCGTGCAATTTTCTTGAAATGACTGGATTTCTTACCTCAACGGGTTTTTCCCCCTGTCTGCCTTAGATTATGCAGCTCACATTGTCCTGCCTCCCACACAATTCATATTATATTCTGTCTCTCACACTAGCAAATGATCCATGCCTCTATTGAATGTAGATGGCAAATGTGGTTCAATAAGCCCTTTGCTCATAGTCACATTTCTTTATCTAAAAATGTTACAGGTTTTTCATGCATAAAAAAAAACAAGAAGCAAAATAGTATCCCTGCAAAGAATTCTTTGTAATATTGTACAGATATTCATTGCAGGACCAATCATAAGTTTATTTACATGTCTGTATTGGACAAAATGTATGCAGTAATTTAGGTGAATTTACATTTTAACTTTAGATGAATCAATTGTATCCATAAGACATTACAGAATTTCATGATCTCCACATCTACTTTTGTTAAGGGATACTCTGGGCTGAAGATATCTTATCTCAATAAATATAGTAAAATTAAATGACCAAAATGCTGAAAATAAAGATTGATAAAGATTTGCATTATTCCAGTAAAACAGTTGTTGGCATTTTTTCATGAATATTCATTAGGTGGGCTGATGATGTCATATCCCCTCTTATTCTTTTGTATTCTTATTCTTTTGTATTCTATAATATAAAATTAGGTTTATTCAAAAATTTTCTACTAAGGAAAACTGATAAAGTGCATTAAGTCATTTTTTGCTGCAAATTATTTAATCAAAATGGAGACAAATCATTAACACATTTATGGAAAAATGAAGCAATTATGATTTCATGTAACAACATAAGAAAAGGGAAAGTTGGGATATGACATCAGCCCACGGTCCCACCTAATGAATATTCATTAAGACATGGCTAGAACTGTTTCACCGAAATAATGCATTATATGTTAAAATATTCAACTTTGTGATCTGTTATCTGTTTGTGATGAAATTTTCAGCATTTTGCTCTGTGAATTTTACTCTATTTATTTCGGAGTATTTGTTAAAGAAAAAGAGCTGAATTGAGTAAATATCAAATGTGTAACTTTATTGATTTTGATATTCGTTTCATGCATCGTTTTCCTATTCTGACCATAATTCAAATTATTCTTTTCCCTTTCACCTGATGCGGGGCAGTGTTGCCTTGTCTCAAAATCTGACTATGCATGCAGCACTTGATTTCCTGCCTTTAAATCTAAATTTTCCATGTACACGTACCTAATAAACTGCCTTCCTCCCTGTCCCTTGGGCAATATCCCAAGATTGCTTAACAATACAAACAAGGATTGAAGTGTGTGAGGAATATCATGTTATCCTGCGAAATGCCTTGGGACAAAAACCACTTCCTGCAGAGGACAGAGATGGTTGGCCAGCCTATTAAAAATGCCTAGCTGGACAGGGAATAGTATAATTCTGACCCGCATGATGGCACATCCACTACTGAACTCACCAAAGACACCAGGCATTTGGGATTTAATCGGATTACTGTAAAAAGTGCCAATTCGTATGCATGGACTTGGTTGTGTAATGCCAGTACATATGAACCCATTGTATATTGCTGGGTTTCAGATTTATATACAGAAATGCTTACATGGGTGGTTTGTTTGCTGACATTGACTGTTTTCATATCTACTGATGATAAACATGGCATGATATCAAGAATTCAGTACGCAAATTTTGAATGATAACCTTTACGCTCTCAGAAATTCTCTAACCAATCTTGTAGATGGGTATGATCCTATCATTTATTTTCATTTAACACATTTTGCTTTAACCAACTATCAGTGCATTCTTACCAATCCATTGACTATATACTCCATTCTGTTGAAATTGTAGATGCAGCAATTAGATCTAGAATGAGAAGACTAACCAACAGTTTACACATTCTTAGAGTGTTGATCAATAGAAATGATTTTGGATAGGGAATCTTAGACCCTATTTCCATATTAAAGTAGCAAATATCAATTCACAATTAACTTTGAAAAAAAAATCTGTTATCTTTATCTCAGTTGATTTCAATATTATCTGACACTTATTTGAGTGTGACTGAAATGTGTGTCACTTCACCTATTCTCATTTTTTATAGTTCAATATCATATTTTGAGTTGAGAACCTTATTATATTTCAGTACAACACACATTTTCCATATGCCCCATCCTGAATTATACTAGGATCAGTGAGTTTAAATACTGTAATCCCTTGACTCCTGTCATATTAATCTACAACTTGCATGTTCCGTTTGATAGATTGTCAAATTTTCATTCTCATTCAACACGAATCCTTGCTTTCTAAATTTTTTCTTTATAGATCCAACTTCAAGAATATTGAAATGTGAAAAAAAAAACATCTCATTGATGATTATACTTGAATTTTTTGCTTCGTAATTATATGTGAAAACTTCTGTGCTAACTCGGCATGAACTTCCCAGTTTTCACTTCTGAGATGTACGTCAAGTTAGAATAACTTTTGTTAAGTGTTATGTTTTCTATTTCGTCATTCATTACCAGTAATCAAATCTTTAGACATTCAATTGTGGTATACTTGCTTGCTTACTTGAGGTAGCAATTGAAGTAATCAGGGAATTTGAAGAAATTTGCCTAAAGATTCTTCATTATCAGCCTCATTCCACTTCAAAACATAGAATAAATGTTTAAACAAGTATATAAGTTTGATACAATTGTTTTTTTTAAGTATATAATTTTGATGCCATTGCTTTTTTTCGACAGTAATGTTGTTTTTGCAATTTCTGTTGTAAAATTTTCACAGAACCAAAACATGTTTTGATAGGTGATTTTAGTATACATTAATCAAGAGTGTTCCATGTCAGAAAATAAAACATTGTCTTTAATACAAAGTATGACTCTGTCAGTAATATGCTACACAAGGTTTTTTCCCCCAGAGGTTACTTTTAGAGATTACCATCCCAAATGGCTTGATTGTTTTACAGTTTATATTGGGCCCTACATGAATTTCAGAGGTTCTTATCTATATTTTGGGGGGTTGGGTTTATCGGGGGTAAATTCACTGTGAGTCCCTATTTAGTATTTCCCCTAATACACAAAGTATGCTAGTTTACTCAATGAAATTTATGTCTTCTTTTCCAGCTCATTATACTGATGTCATAAAATATAAGTCTTTTATAGGATGCCAACTGTTTTTTGATGGAATCCCAAAGACTTACAATCATTAAAACTTAATCTGAATCATGAATTGATTTACATGTATATCAAAAAATGCAGGGATTAAATGTCAGTTTGCTCTCATTTTACATAAATCCATAAAATGATATTCTCAATCTGGCACATAGGCACTCTCAAAATGCAGCAAATTCATCACAATGTTGTGCATTAATTCACTTTGTAAAGTTTAGAGGCACATAGAGGGTAAGAAAAAACGTGCCACAGATAAAGTGATAGATGAACATTTATCATGATGTTCATGTTTCAAACCATATATCTCATCCTACTAATCTCTCTCTCTTTCTTTCTCTTTCCTCCTACGTGACAAGACTGCTGCGGACTTTCTGTCAGGAAGTCAGTAACCTGTATTTCACACCCAAGAATTAATTTTCAGCTTGAAATACTTCGAGTGGGATCGGAGAAGGTTAGGCTAATAATTGCAAGTAATCAGAATGCATATTGCATTTGTAACTCAGCTAGTAGATTGAAGCTGAGAAAGGGCTCCCCCATCACAATGCATGTCTCTCGTCCACACGGGATTACGATCCTGCATATTTTTCATCTATAGATGGTACAGCCTTAAATGAAATGCACAAAGCAGATGTGGTTATGTGACGCCATTCAAAATGCAGAAACGTATAAAATATGTCAAAGAATGAAGTATGAACTCATCATTCATCTGGGGTTACTTGGCCTGAATATAACTGATGCCATGGATTTTTTGGTAGAAAATTTAATTTTTTAAAAAGTTATATCCAATTTCAACTCTATGTAGCAGGCACCCTGTCTAAATTTCTTTGTTACATATCTTGTTGATAGATTTGGACCAGTATTTCAATGCATGAAAAATTTCAGAATCAAGTAAACATTCTCTTTTATTTGCGTAGATTATGTATGTGAAAATTATCATCATCATAGAACCCTCCCGCTCCACCAAAGTTTAAGAGCTAATATTTTTTGTAATTCATTGTTTAAAACCTCAAAAATTATTTTTTTATAACTTGTCATCCTGCTAAGGCTGTGCTTCATTCTCTCTCATTGATACCTATAGAAAGTATCTCTACCATATACCTGTCACTTCCCAAACCAGTATATTATTCATGATAATCTTCATGACATAGCATTTCTTAGATCTCTCTCGTCCAGATCAAAAGAGAGTGAGCCTGAAAGATGCTATTTCAAGTGTGAAAGGGGACCTTTGGCCATTCTACATCAGCCCTAATTTTCAAATTATGCGGCAAATTACCTTGATAAATATGTAATGATAAATAATAGTATTTGAAATGAACATACGATTAGTGGAGATTTTCTTTTGATTCATCTCAATACTAAAATCTTGAGTTGATTCGAAATTGTGCTCTGCTCTGGATAACCTGCAAGTGAATGCGCACTCAAATTTAATTCATGCTGTCCTGGCTATTTGAGCAAGGAGCCCAAAGTGTGCATGGCAGCATGCTGCATACCATGGTAACATTAAAAAAGCTTAAATGTGAAATTCCCCTATTCAGGATGGTCAATGGGTGATGGGAATTCTTGTAACTCTAGAGTAGACCAGTCTTGTCTTGTCCTGATCGGGCTAAAATCTGAAGAATGAACAATATCAGGCTGATGGAGAACCACCTACATAAAGAATGACTTCTTCTCATTTTATCAAGGCGATTAAGCTGACGCTGAAGAAGCATCCTGCTAATGAGATTAGACTCATTAGATCCAGCCTCACTGCCTCCAATCCTTTTCTTTCTCTCTTTGTCTCTGTTTATCTCCTCTTTTCTTCTCTTTCCTTCACTCTCTTTCTCTCCCACAGATTGCTGTATTCGGATTCGAGAAATTCCTTAATATTCCAGCTTTCAGCAGTCTGCTTGATTGCTTAACCCTAATTTTCCAGTATTCTGCCTGTTTTCATTTCAGGTCCTGATTGCATTATTCCCATCTATGAACTTGGAATGTCTTGTAAAGCCTTGAACCGACACACCACATGAACTCTCAGCAAGTCATACAAGTCAATATTTTAGTAAGACTTTTAGTGTGGGGATATTGTCACAATTTTTTTATTTACCAGGTATTCTGAATATTTTGAGTTGTTATATAGAAAGAAATATTTTGTCTTAAAATGGCAATATTTTAAATGTCAGCAGTATTGCATATTCTCTAGAAATTAGCGAAATAAAACCACAGCAAAGATGTCAGCTAATACTAAAGTGTTCAGAACTTCAGAGATATTTTGTGAATGGTTGTTTACAGTGTAGATATATATATCGTACCCAGGCCATGACATCACAACGATGTCAAAAATGTCACCATGCAACAAGTTTCTCCATGTCCAGGCAACTCTTTTAGAATTTGATTTGTCCACCACTTCTTTGTTGCCAGATGACAGATAATTGAAACCTGTTTTATTATTAGTTGACACCATATGCTTTTAACTGCCTGTGGTTAAAAAAAATGTTGCTTAGATTTGTGTTTATTTGGTGTGTCATGTCTGAATGAGGCTTTGTTCTGTTGCTATGTAAAAAACCCTTGCTATCTTGTAATTTGGCAGTATAATGAAATTCAAATATGTTTTTTCTCTGCATGCATTGGACACGTTTCCCTCCCATCAGTCATATCTATGGAAAATAGAGTAGCGAAATGGATTAGTGTCATCAATATTCAATTTTGATGAGTTCAATGGAATGGTTGCATTTGCAGCAGAAAGAGGAAGTAATTTCTGGTTCATTATGAGATTGTCAGAAGTCCCCAAAATAATTGTACACATTTCCTTGCATTCATTTTGATATGTAGTAAATCAGGGTGAACAATTAATTTTACCATAGTGCTTTGGTTCTGAATAAGGCAACATATAGATACAAATTTTTATTATCAGTATTTGTTTATCATCTTTATATTCATTCAGTTTTATGATTAATTTTCATTTTGGTACTAATAACGAGACATTGCAGGCTATCAGAACATCAATGTTGAGATAACCTGCAATGTATACAAGCATACTGTTCAACTGGAAGCAGGTTGTGATTAAATTAAATTTTTGAAGGCTTGGTTCTGAAATTGTGCCTGAGCAGCAAATTTGATGCCCTATCCAGAAATGTGAAAAAAGCAATGAAAGTGGAAACATTTTATGGACTGGCTCCATATTCTGCGTACTATTCTGTTTGAGCATTTGTCAGAAAAACCTCTCTGCTCGTCATCCCTCTCTGAATCTGGCTCAGCTCATCTTCGCCATCAAGTCAATCTCCTTGCCTTTTGTATGACTTCAGGCAATGTATTGATCGGCCATCAGTGAAAACCTATTGCATGACAACCCCTTTGTGTGACGGCTACACTCCTGCCTTACGCCACTAGGCAGGGGCAGAGCAGAGTCGTTGAGAGAAAGGGATGGTTGGGCTCATCTTGATTCATATTCAGGACACATCTCACATTCCCCTATTGCTTGTATAAAGTAGCAGTTGACCATGCCTCATTAAATCTGTTTTATTAAGATGGTGTGTTCAGTAGATGGTTGTCTTAAATTAAGAAAAATAATAAAAGCAATAAAAAATGCAGGCATGATTACTGTTAGAATGGTCCAATTGAGAAATAGTTATTATATAACAGACAATTTTATTCTATAATTTAATCATTATTAAATAATTACATATTTATCAAATTATTATTTAATAATTTGTAGTTAACTTTCCGGTTCCATGACATTTGCTCTGGACAGTGACAATTGTTCCTCTGTTAATTCTACACACGAATGGAATGACCAACTTCAACCCTTGATTTAACACTATACCCCATCCAAAACCTAGCCATAAACTTGACATGAAACCTTATTGCAATTCTTACCCTAACCCAATATCTTAGACAAAGAATAATATAGCCTGGAGCAAATGTTGCCGGAGCAAACGATCAATGTGTCACCATACTAACTGTCATTAAAAAAACAAATATTATTGATCAATTGTAATATTTTCTTCCTTTTTTAAAATTCTAAATAAGGAAAATTGTCAAAGTAAGGAAAATCCCTCAGAAAGTGAAGAAAGATGCAACATGAATCAAGTATAATCAAGAGTATTCCACTTTTTTTAAATTTACTGAATCTCATCATCTCATCTACTTTTTAAATGGTTTATAAGTTAAAAATTCGCTTACAGCAATTGCATTAGGACACCATCCCCCATGGTAAGCTCACAAATGGTTTCTTACATTCTCTTCAATCTACTCCTATTTGATTAATTATAAAATTTATTTGATTGACGAGGCAACTTTTCCATCATTTACATTCAAGGGATCTCCTGTCATTTTCATTTAACTCCAGGTGGGTGTTTCATAAAGCTGTTTGTAAGTTACAACCGACTTTATGATGATTGGTGATCCTTTCTAGAGGTAAATTACGTGCATCAAATTTTCATTGGTGTCAATTCAACTCCTAAGAAAGGAACACCAGTTTTTTGTAAAGCCTTGTACTTGTAACTTAAGAACAGCTTTATGAAACACCCACCAGGATGTAAAGAATTTTATTTAGAAAAATCAGTTACTTTTTTTAGCACATTAAGAAGAGTGTGTTAGTAAAAATGAAAATACTTGAATGATGAAACGGTATGGGGCAATTATCAGTTAGTGGTATATGTTTAATTTAATAGTATCCAGATTTTTAGATTTTGGTATTTTGAAAATACCTGTCTAATACAATTTTGGAAAGAATATTTTCTCAGGAATATATAATGATTCATGGGCATACATTTTCATTGTTTTAATCCATCGATTAGTGAGGAACATTTGTTAGTTGGTGAAAAATAGAGTAATTGTACAGAAGCCTTTGATTTCATTGTACTGTTTTTCTGTCATTTTGATCTTACTGCTCTTTTCAAGAAATCTCAAATTAGTGACTAATTCTCTCTTGAAATCTGATAGCAAAGAAAAATAACTGAATTTTTTAAAAAGTGAACTGAACCAGCATGTAACCTCTATAAATCGTATATTTTGTGAAAAACCAAAATTACGTTCAGAAAGTTCATGTTTTCATTTTCAACATCGTGGGCAATCAATAATGTTTTCTCATTAATTTGAATGTTCACATGAAACAAGATCTTAATGAAATAGCTTAGTTTCTGCTAAAATAAATTCACATGTGGACAATGCAACAAATCATGATCTAGAGTTTCAATTTGTTTACAATGGTTACAAGCCATGTCTGATGTGATCTTCCAGCGAACTTAATTCTCTTTATATGGCAAATTCCGATGCAGCAGTTTGAAATTATATTGTTTAACTCTGTTTTTTTAATAATCTTCCGAATTTAAATTTCAGCAGTCTGCCCCGATTGTATTCTTCTGCAAGTGACAGCCTATCTTGCCAAAAGTATAACACCATTGGGTGTTAATTCTTTTATGAATCTACAAAATGTGTGTAGCATTGTTTTATTTTTGATATTGTAATGTGGAGCAGAGACAGATTTAAAGACTAAAAGATATTAATAATTGTAGTATGCGAATATGTTTTAAAATTAGTTTGTAATTGATATTTCTTAATACGTTTTCATGAATTTAGTAATTATTTCAGGCAGATGGCAATAGGGGGGGGGGGACGCTTCACTCTGAGTAACCATTGCAGGAAATTTCATAAATCCCTGCACAATTTTCTTCATGCTCCTTTTCAATAACCGATATTACATTCTAATTTCCAGTTTATTAATCTCTGCTGCCATGATGGTAGGTATGGTAGGGAAAGGTTAGACAATAATATTGACTCAACTCGCAGGAGAAGGGAGCATGTGTTCCCCTCAGATACCCCCACGCACTGGATAGTCTATGAGTGTGGGCGGCATTCTCCTACCTCCGGCTAGTGAGATAACAAATAAACTTCACATCTATGTAGGCAGATCATACGCTTCTTTTACAATGCCAAAACATATCTCTTCGCCTGAAGGATGTATTGTAAGACATACACAAGACAACTACAACATCAAGATGTATCTTTAGACAAAGAATACTTCAGCTAATGGTGAAAGCCTTCAGCACTTTTTTGTTCACTTTGGGGGTTTGATTTGCTTGTCAGTTCTCTAATTTGAGAATTGAATTAGCAATGGTTCAAGGAGGAGTGTGAAACTGGTGTGATATATTTGCATATCACATATTAACCTGTTGCCTTTCAAATCCGATTGGTCCTGGTAAAAATTATATAAAAATTAGAGAATTCTGTATGCAATTGGGTAACAATATTTTATCAGGACTAATTCTTTGATCTGATTCAGATTATCATTCTTTAGACTAGCCATTGTTTTACGATTTGAATATTGATCAAAAACTGCATAAATTTGACCCAAAGAAAAGATTCAAATTTTCAGAATTTCTACTCTCCCCTCCAAATCAGGATCAGGAGAATATTTTTCTTCATTTTGTCTTTCATAATCATATCACCATTTTAGGTTTCATTTTCCAATTAGGAAAATACATCATTATTCTCAAACAATGTCCTACAAAAAGTTGTGATGAAAGTCTATCAATATCTAGGTTGGGCTATATGGAAGTCGGATTGATTGTGTGTTTATCTTTCTGTGAGATAATAAGCAATTCCTGGAAACCGAAAGAACCTCAATGTCTGTAAACAAATGGAAGAAGCGCACCCAGGGATCTCAATTTAGAAGTCGTTGACATATGGAGAGATGATTTGAAATAATAAAAAAAAAACTATGAAAAAGTATTCTTCTTTGTGGTAGGGGAATAGAGAATAATACAGGTATGTGTACTTGAATATTAAATGATATACATACAGATTAAACGAACTGGTTCAGGCTTAGAAAACTTGTCAATTATGTTATCCTTTTGGACATGCCTAAACTAGATAAAGTTCTTGCAGTCTAAGAGTGGGACATTCTATTGCAAAGGATTCACTCTAAAACTTGTTATGATAACAAATACTATCAACAAATCATATTGAATGATTTCAGTAAACTGCTATTGCAAATTATTTTGTTATAAAAGGTTTTGTGAAACGAGGCCCCTGACCAAATGTTCTTGTAATTTGCTTTCTTTTTTCAAATATTCCCTCACCCAGGCAATTACCAGGTATTTTTCCTCAGTGGGCAAGTGCGGTTCTGCCTGATGTCTGTCTCATCTTCATTGAACATTGTAATTGGGACATGAGCAGAGTAGAAGAAATTGAAGAAGAAATACTTGTTATAGGAGCAAATTGGGATGCTGAGAGAGTTGTTATTCTGATATGCCTATAAAGTTCTAGACTCCTTGAGTTTTTCCACTGAAAGTAAGCACTATCATATATGTGCAAACATTAGAATTGATGATAATTTGGTAATTTTACAAACATATTCACTTGAAGACTTTAGGTTGCCTGACCTAGTAACAGGTATTGCTTAGAAACTTTATGTAAAGTGTTGCAATAAATGAATCAAGACTGAACTCAATATGTCATAATGAACAATGAAATAGGGAGAAAAAACACAAATTTTTGGTACAAGACATTCATTAGGGAAATTCCAGAATGTGATGATTCTGATGAATAAAAACAAAATGATCATCTGTATTTTTCTATTTCACAAAAAAAAAAATAATGTGCTGGTATTTCTTTATCAAAAGATAAATTTCCAAGAGACTAAGACATTTAATCTAATTTATTGTACACATAGTTCACCTTTCTTTGAAATACATATATGCCCTTTTAATCCAAATATGGCTTCATATATTAATATGAATATTTTGGATGTTTATTTGATGTAGAAGAATCGTTATTTTATCATGCCTAGATTTGGATTTGACCCACCCTCATTAAAAAGAGAGTATGGTAGTGACTGTTTGAACTCGTGTTTAATAGCAAACAATACAGACAGACTGACGTACATGCGTTTTGATGCTGGCAAACACAATCTCTAATCACCTGCAGCCCTTCATTTTTCAAGCGAGATGGTTTGCTGGTAGCAAATTAAAACAAGTCGTGTCAATTCGGAGGTGATGCAAGTACACCTCAGGCAGATGTTCTTGTCTCTTTTCATTAACATTAGCCTCCATTGGACGGGATGTTACGATGATGTCGCCATGCTGGGAGTCATAACCATAACAAGCGCTAAAGGGACCCTTTTTCCACTATTCACCTCTTTAATACCATTTTGTGAATAATAAATGAGAAAATTCACCGACACTATGTTCATGGTCTTGATCAGGCCTGTCTCGGATTATTTCCCCTTCTTAAATTCTTTTAGATCTATGTCTAAATATGCTTACAAATGTTTATGATTCAATATCACTGCTTTTTTAAATTTGTTTTTAGATATTTTGTTAGCCTTCTCTATTATTCATCTGACCTGCATAGCTACAAAAAATACAGTTTTGGCATTTAGTATGGTTGGCTTTTGAAGTGGACGAAGGTGAGAAGGATTCATTGCTGATTATTCTTAGATGCAGGTTTCCCCATGTTTCATTTCACCTTGCCATGCTTAGAACGGTAGAATTTATTGTAAATATACAGAGACTATATAGGATCATTAGTGCCAAAGGATTGATGAATTGCAAATATACAGACATTATTGATCACAATAAAGTCAGTATAAAGAATCAAAGGTGTAAATCTGCTTCTCTTTTTCCCTCCCCCCTCCCCTCTATATATATCTCTCTCTCTTCTTGATTTGGTAGCGATTCATCCACTAAAGTCTGTTTTCTCAAGGACAGTTGAATAGAAGTAGAACAGCTATTGATTTCTACAGTAATTTTCAAAATAGGGATTATTTCACTCCTGCTATTATACGATATGGAGGTTTTTTTTTGAAGATAATAGTGTGCATGTTTATGAAAAAACACTCAAAACATAGTCTAGATAAAGAGTATTTTCACTTTCAGCATATTTTCATTGTCATGCAAGTTACAAAACATACATTCAAATGAATGTTGGCTTTTGGGGGACAATGATTGCCTGCAGTTTTGCTGACTCAGGTTAATATCCTTTCACTGAAAATAATTTTGAAATTTACTTCAGTGGCTAGAAGAATAAAAAGAACTATCAGTGATGTTCATGGATGAAATATTTTTTAAATATTCAATATATGAAATGCTATTTCTTATAGGTGTTAATGTGTATTGTGAAGTCAACGTTCTTCTTGTAATTAGGTTGGCGAGAAAAGGAGAATCAGAATATGAAAAGGGGTCGTGGGTGAGCTGTTGAGTATTAAAGTGCAATGCTATGTGCTTTGATAATAATTGATACCTCTCATTATTATTATCACCATGGTCAGCCTTGAGATAAGCCTTCTCAGAATGAATCCTCTTGAGACTCGCAATAGATTGATTCCATTTCCAATGTGGAAGATCCAGGCTTATCCAAGATTTAGCAGAATGGGCTCATGATTGAATATCAGAAAAGCTTGGGATTAAGGATTATGGTAATCGAAGGAGGATGAGGAACTGAGGAAGAAACTGAGGGAGAAGAAGGGAGATGGGGATGAAAGGAGAGAGAAATGGAGAAAGAAATGAAGACAATGGGAGAGAAAGATGGACAGAGAGGGAAGGAAGCAGATGCGTGCATGCAATTATAAGAACTGACATAGTGTGCAGATTAATGTCATTGTAAAAGAAAATGGTAAACAAAAAGGTTTTATATTTATACCCTACTCTCTCTCTTCTTTTTTTTACACACTGCAGGTGAAAGAAAGACACCTATATAGGCTGTAAAGCTATTTAAGATACCAGTGATAATCAATATACATGCAGATACAGATAAGAAACAGTATAAAGGTTCAGTTATACCCAGATCATAATGGGTTATAGTATTAAACATGCTTTATACAACCTATCCAGATGTTGTGACAATAGTTTTATATTTTGAAAGAAATAATTATCACCTTTCATAATTAATAGTGAGATAAAAGTATCAGTGTTTAACCTGTGAGGTGTATTTCTTGAAATTTCCCAAATGGGATTGTATTCATATCTACTGGAGATAGGTGTATTTAAACCTGTGCTTGATTGGGAAGGTTGATAGGGGCTCATTGATTTATTGAATAGCCCATCCAAGTAGGAAGAGGGTGATGTTGGAAAATTGGGAGAAGGGATAATGGGGGGGGGGGAGAAAAGGGAAAGTAAGTGGGGGCGCAAGGGGGAGGGCGGGGGTGGAGAGGTTGTGAGGGAATAGTATAGAAGGAATAAAGCTAGGAGTAGAGGATTTCTTCACAATTACCAAGTTCAGCATCTATTTATTAATATTATCTTTATTATTTTTGCATCATGGGGTTCCTATTTTTTATTATCAAAATCAATCGTCTTAACATAGAGCTACTGACAAAAACTTCTATTATCTGTGGATGTCTCTACAGTATCTACAGCCCCTGGTTGTGACCTCTCTTCTCTTGTGTGTACAAACAGGGCAATATATGTTACTCATCATTAGATCACTCCATTTAAACTCCATACCATTATTACTGGTAATTGCTGCCGCTACCTTTGATAAATGTAAATTCATGTACGTATTGATTTTCATCTTATGTAGGAGTAGGATTGCTTTCTCTTGTCATCACCCATAATGATGATACACCATCATTGATCCTCCGTATAATCTACATAGTGTGTGCCTGAAAAATGAGACTAGAAGCTATTTCACAAAACTACAGTTAAATGTAATAGCTCTTAACCAAGGAATGTTATTCACCTGAACGGTTGCTGTTAATTTTCTCAACAGATATGCAAATGATGTCCAGAATATGTTGAAGAATTTAATTTATATTCTGTCAGACTGGCCCTATTCACAAGGCAAAAACTTGCTTTAGAAATATTTACTCTTTGAACATTGCACTGAAGGACAACATGAATTGGCAGTTTAAGGATATTTTACCAATGATTTGTTTTTCAGAAGCAAAAGAATTAGTCTATCAACTGATTTAGGTCACAAGTACCAGACATATAATAACATATGTAGTACGGCATTGCAATATTTTCACTACTTATCCCTGTTGAGTGCATTTAGTCAGCAGTATTTAAACAGGGATGCGTGTTCATTGACTTCAAAGCTGATTAGTTTGAAGCTTACTCATCTTATCAGCTTTCCATATTAACAATAAATCTGTGCCTTGTGTGAAGGGGGGGGGGGAGGGGTGATGCACGTCCCAAGAAAGACACTGATGTTGAAAGAAGTTAGTGATATGAATGAATTTCAGTCCTTGTTTAAAGTCTTTTTGACCCCACCTCCACCCCTTGCAATAGTTCTAGGATCAGTCATGTATTGTAGCTAAGCTGAGATATAATGGCCATTATATCTAATCAGCGCTTGTCAAAGAATTAGTCTCAATTACTCATAGCATCTGATGCCTGGTAAGGGGGGAGGATGTGACACAGATGGATCTGGGGGATGCTGAAAGAGGAGGACTGACTTCCTATTCAGTACCCAAGCCCAAAAATTTGAAATATGTATTTTATCATATGGCTAATTGATCTCATCCGAATGTATATCGTTGATAATGTATTCATCACCTTGCACAACACACTGCATTTACATGATAGGGGTGTTGGGGTTGAGTGGATATATATCTCTGAACAATTTCAAGAATAGAATTTCTTTGTGATTGAAAAAATACAATGATAAAATAAAACAAAAGTTTATATGAATGAAAATAGCAAATGCAATTTTGTTTGGGTATTAAAGAAAAAGATGATTGCAGAGCTAGACTTACGTCCTTATTGCTTGTACATGGCCAGTTTTACAAAATACTGGGGGTGGGGTATATGGTTTAAATAAGGAATATTTTATATGAATGCTGATTATCTGTATAACTCTATGAAAATCCCTTTTCATTAGGATATGGACTACAGAGCATTTTGGTATGATGTTGTCATAGTGATAAGCTTGTTCAGTGCTAATTGAGAAACATTCATAATGGAAGGCCATAAATGGTCTAATTGTTTAAGCCAACTAGCAGTCATCAAAATGCCTTTGTAGCCCCCCTGTTGTCATGCCAACAATTGAATGTGTACTAAGGAGATGTTAAAAACACTTGATGAAATTAGTGCGAAGAGAAAAACTTCACAGAGAAACACTTACATACGGGGCTAGGAATCTAATGTACTTTGCTTTATTCCTTCAGTTTTTCACCATTTATTTGTTATAGATTTATGATTACAAAATCATTGGTCATGTTTATCCCGATTTTGTATAAAATTGTACAGATGCAACATCATTCAATGCCCCTTATAAACAAATAAATGATCACTGAAAAAGATAGATATATTATTTACAGTGTTATCATTAAATGAACCATTTTGGTGTCCAAATTAGAAAGCCTTTGAATTTTCAGGGTAGTACATTTTTTTTACCATTTCACTTCAAGATTGATCTTAATATGAATTGAATAAATAAAATTAGGAATCCATCCCCTAATCAATTGCTATTCTGAAGTACAATAAAGAGATTAGTTTGTGCAAAAAAAACAATTTAAAGTATTCATTACAAATCCCCAGTATATTTTTTTCCTAATTCCAGTAACAACAGGACTATGAAATGCTAAACTCTCTTGTATAAAGATTGAACAAATCATACAGTGAGCTTTCATGTATGTAATCAATGAGGGGTTGCCATAAGTGCTTTCCATATTGTCAGATGTAAATTACTTCAGCATCATCATCGATTGGATCATGACGAGCCGTTGAAGAGAAGAGAGAGAAAGAGTAGAAAAGAGCGGGTGCGTGCGTAGAGTAAGCCTGACAGCCAAAAGTCATTGATCAAGTTTAATTTTCATCACTTTGTGTTGGGGGAATTTTGCTTGCGAATCTAGTCATATTTTAAAGGTAAATGTAAAGATGGAGGATAGTTGTGGAAAAGATTAACATGATTATTGAAAGCTCTATAATTCTTCCCATGATAGAATATTAACAATATGAACACTTTATTGTAAATAATTGCTCTTTGAATGCTCTCAGATTTATGATAATATGAAGAACAATAGAGCTAGCCATTTTGTCTGGGTGGTGTCTTATGGTGTTGCTTGTTAATATTTTACGTACCATACAAATATATTGCCTTCTCTTGGTTGCCAAATCAGACTCTCAATTTTGTCATCCATCAGCTAAAGTCAAATATGATCTTTGTCATTTTTTTTCCAAGTAGGTATGACAAAGACTTTTTTATAGTTCTAGATAGGCATGCCTTGGGATATAAATATGGTTCAGTCATGCTCGCCTACTTCTTGAAAGAACAATAACTACATCATCATTTCCAAATGGAAAACATGTTGTACTGTGCACTAAATATAGGGTAAAGCTACGTAATGTTTGATGTACATGTTGTTCATCACCAAATAAATCAGCAGTCATCTTTTATATATTTCTCATGAGAAGAAAACTTTGTGATTGAAATGATCTGCAATCATCTAATTAGTGTAAAAAAAGTTTATTTGGGGATGGTATTGAGTGATTATTTATTATTATGTTCATTATTATTTTGATTATTATTATCATCATCATCATTTTTGCAGATCATATTCAAGTACATGCTAAAAACTGAAATGTTAAATCAGCAATTAAAAGTGTGGAAGACTAACAACATGTTTCAAATATTATATCCAAACTTGTATTATAATAAAGCTGAATCAAAAATTTATCTGTTTGATTGAATTCTTTTGTATTGAACTATTTAACATGGTACATGCATCATTTAGAAAAGGCTGTCACTCCTCCAGCCGTTCAATTGCTCCTTTATCAGTTCAGTTTTTAGAGTGCAGTAGGATATTTTTTGGATTATGCATGACTTTTTTCTGTTTGTTTTGAATGGGGTTTGACTTATATTTCATTAACTTTTGTGAATGTTTCATTTGTAATGAATCTTGAATGGCTAGGTTTAGTAAAAATGTGATTTTTATTTGCCATTGGATCCTAATGATCAATCTATAAAGCTCGAATGATTTGAATTTTTATCTTTAAAATTTAGGTCTAGATTCCAGTGTTCTGCTATTCATTAACTGCAATTCATCTGAATATATTCAAATCCATAAAATTTAGAGTGTAAATAATGGTAATGTCCAGAGCTCTGTACAACACAAATGTTTGTGATGGATTGCAAAAGTAAAAGAAAAAGGCTGATTGGTTCCTGGCCAATGTTTTGAATAAAAAGGTTCATACATCAGTGAATATGATTGAACGTCAAAATTTAGTGACTGATTGCAACTCTTTGTGTTAATGCATACCCCAGGGCCCCTATTACTAAAACATAGCAGTGGATTATATGACTGATGTTCATGACTGATTGCATCGATAATTATGTGCAATCAAACATAAACAAGAAAAGTTTATCTCTTGATAACACGAGCAAAAAACATTAAAGACAGGCCTAATGGTTGAATAGATTATATTTTTTGGGTTTGCCAATAATGCAATTTTAGTAATACAGTTCCATCTGTTTACTGTTGTTTTGTTTCTTTTTATATTTACACGTATCTCTATGGGTAATTTCTCAAACCTGTAACAGTCTCTGTATGCCCAACTTTTGAAAGCATTTATCCAAGGGCTACCTCGACCTTTTGATGACTCTGTTTGTGTTGAATTTCCCATGATTTGCATGTTGTTTGCCCGAAAGCACCTCTCTCGTTCTCTCATGTTACTTCCTCCTTTCAATCAATCTTCTCATCTATGCATTATCATGATGCCACGGCGGAGAATCGCCCACTCCGAAACTCCCTTTTCCAGCTCTTAAAAAGAGGATGAAACGTAGTGAAAAATCTCAACAAAACCAAGCGTATCTGTCGATGGGTTCTCCATGTAATGCACTATAACCTACCTGAGTATCGATTCAGTCTTTTACCAGCTCATCCTTTCCTGCCACACCCCCTTATCCCCCTCTCTTTCTTTCTCTTTCTCTGTTCTCCTCCCTTCCTCTCACACTCCCATTCATCCAAGACGTGTTCCCCTCATCACTCTCTCCATCTCATCTCTCTGTTTATCCTCCCCCTCTGTTCTCTACCCTCCTTCCTCTTCCCCAACACCCTCCCCCTCTCTCTTTCTGTTTCTCCTCTCTCCCCATTTCCTTTTCCTCTTGGTTTCACTCCCTTTCCCTCTCCACCCCATTATTTCTCTTCTTTCTCCCATTTTCTACCTGAGATAAAAGTGTTTGATTTTGACGTCTGTAGACCATTCCCCTGGAGTGGCCGTCATCGTGCGCTGTCTCTTGTATGAAGGGCCATATTTCTACCTCTTGGTCAACACCGCATGCAAATACACATGTACATATCCAGAAGAAACCAAGATTACACCACTCTAGTAGAACTCAGATGGCTTTTTTTGTGATAACCACTGTCAAGAGCCATTCAGAAATGATTGGATAATAGCCCGTATTGGTCATTACATTTCAGCATTTCTACAAGGAGAGGAAATTTTGTTTGCAATTTTTTTGCGCAAGGAATTACAGACTTCATTTGAAGTAACTTTGTCTGATGTATTTTTTTCTTTCATTTTAAGATCACTTATAGAATTTTCATCAACAGTATTATTTTGTAATACAATGGCCCTGTTATGGAAAAATACAATTACTTTTTAAATGAAGGATAATTTGTAAGTCTATGGCAAACCATGTAGGTCCATGCATATACAAAGATAATTTAATCAAGTATAAATTTTATCACTTTATGTTACTTAATCCCATTAGCGATTACCAATGGTTTACATTTTCATCAATAATATTTATGCCCAATCCTAGTTTTATGTTTCTTTTCTCCAATTAAAACCATATGCTCATTCATGTTGATGACGAACATAAGCTTTATCAGGACATACTATCATGACTATAGGGTAATAATGACAATTCACTTGATTTCTGAAGAATCCCTTTTGAGATTATAGCTCACTGTGACCATTCATGCTTCTTGGCTGGAAAGTTGTTGTTTTAAACTCAACTTCAGTTAGAGTCAGAAAAATGATGCCTCTTGAGCAGTATACATTAACATTAATCATGCCTTTCCTCTTGGGGGTTGAAATGCATTGTTTTCAGCATTATGACGCATGCAAGTAGTTGTTTTTCCTGATAAAAATGTGACATTATGTCTTGTTTTTCCTATATAAGTTCACATATTGATGTCTGCAAGAGTGACCCCCATTCAATAACAGAAAGCAGAGAATAAAGGTTGAGAAGGGCATGTATCAGCTGGAATGGAAAAAAAATTAACATGTCGAAGGGTTAAAAAAATGATACTGGTAGCAAAAAGGAAATTAAATTTATTAAATAAAGGGATATTCATAATTTATCTAAAAAATAGGGATTTTCATTAAGTTTGCAATTAAACACTACAAATCCATGAAATTTGTATTCATCAAAAATAATTTACATTGATCAGTTGATTCTCGCCTGACCACACATTGGATTATGAGAGCATATAATTAATTAAAAGTTATCTTTAACTACAGGAGATTTAATGAAGGAAGAAAATTATATGTATAAACTTACCTGTTTGTAGTAAAAAAATGGCTGTTTGCACAAAAGCATACTGTAGTCAGAGCAGCTTTAATAAACGAGTGTTTAATTCCAGTTTGGGAATCAGTCCACAATATATGCCAAAATCAATACACCACATGCAACCCTATCCCCTTGCTGGCTGTTGATTTAGAATTTTGCAGGAGAAAAAAAATCCCAATACATCATCTATTTCAACCATATGGTTGGGCTTTTTGTGTTTTCATGTCAAGTGAAAATAAAATGTAAACTGACTTACATATTATGTTATTGTTAATGCCGATTGAGCTTTATAGAACATTGGTTTATTTGGTCAGTGTAATACATGTAGCTATGTGGATTATAGAGGGGTACGCAAAATGTTTGTGTGAATATTAAGAGCTTAAATGATGGGGGAGGGGGATTTGTGTACCATTATTACATGTCCAGCATTATTTTATTGAATTTGTATTCCTCACATGTTTGAATGGTTCTGGTTTAATTTTCTTTTATACTGTATAAGCTGGGTTTTTTTTGCATACATAATTTTTTCACAAATTATGGGGGTCCTGACATTTTTGCAGATGGTTGAGTTCGCATTCGGAATATGTACCAAACACTTGCACAGCATTCCATTGAAAAACGTGCAAAAATATGCTCCTCAAAGCACCCATATAGTTTGTACACAACAGAAAGTGAGAAAAAAGTGGTTGAAATTTCACTTTTTGTACCTTCAGACCTGATAATTCATGTCACGATTTGATCTGTTTGATTCATTTTTTTAAAAGATGTGGAATTAGAATCTTAGACCTCTAAAACCTCTGGTCATGTGACTTATGAATATGAATGAGTATGCAAATAGCTGCCAATGTACCTGAGTATATTCAATAAGATGACAATAGAATGATTTTATAGAAATGCATTGTAATATTATTGTGAGTGAATAAATATTGATAAGAATATGCTGGGAAATAATTTAGGCACTTTGTTTTCTAGCTACCATTTAGAATTACTAATTGTACTTTTTTCAACTTTATTTTTTTACATAATATATAGGTGCATATCTCAACTCTTTCACCACACAGCATGTTTGCCATAGCAAAGCTTTGCTGCTGGGGACATTGGCACTGGTTAATAAATGTGTCAGTATTTTTGCGCATTGTTAGATTCGTGGCAGATCGACAATGCGCAAAGTTCATGAAAATAAAACACCCCCGAAAAATACAGCGTATACAGTGTCTTTTTTTTAATTTGAAATAATAATATATTTGGAATGTGGTACAAGGGTATCATTTTCCCTTCTGTATCACACAGACACTTAGTCAAATTTGAAGATCACATATTCATGGGAATTACAATTGTATTCAGTAATCACAAATTTTATTCTTTTTTACATGATCTTTATTCATTCTTTTATCAGCATATCACTTTTCTTTTTCTAAAGTGGAATTCCCAGTGATAATTACAGCCAATTATATGTCAATATTCTCTGTTTCATTCTTCATTTGTTGTCAGTGGAAAGTAATAAAGGAGAAGCAGATGGTGTGGGAAAAATAACATTTTTCTCTCATACATTTAACAGCCAAGTAAAATATCAAATGAAGTAGAAGCTATTGCTCTTGAATAATGGCTTGCTGGAAATGTTTATTGATTGGAAATTTATGAAGATTTCATTTCTCGGTCAATAAACAGACGTCACAAAAGACCAGCTACAAAGTGGGCAAAAGAACATCAGGTTCAGGAAGTATTGATTTGAAATGGAGATAAAAGGTAGATGAATAAGTTAAAAAGCTCACCTAAAAGTATTTATATTCCAGGGTATGGGATTAATCATCTCTATGAATTTCTTATTGGAATTATTGAATTGAGAGGCACTGGTCACAGAAATGACAATATTGGAGCTAGATACTAGAGTCACCAGTGAGGAAATATTCTGAGGAGTTTGTATGGTCATTAATTTGTCATCTAGAAAGCACATTGACCCCCTGGCTACCAGCTCTTACCCTGTTTGATCTTATATTGTTCCATCACTAAATTTAAGTCTCTAGAGTAAATTCCAATATTTGAGACCAATCCAGATGGTCTCTGCCTTTATACTGTGCCCGTCCATTCCAGCAGCAATCAAATCCATATGAAAGTCTGAGAGAATTGTATGAAAATCAATTTGATTCTAGCTTTGCGCAATAACTGGAGTATGAAAATATCCAGAAATTATTTATTCATTTCAGAAATGAGGAGCTGTACGTGGATATACCCAGAAAATTTGCAATGAAGGATTCTTAACATTTTTGGTAGATGATAGGGAATATGTAGTCCTGAAGATTTTTTTAAACTGTTCAACTATATAACTTAACATGGACCTATTAAAATGAAAGGCTCTATACCCGTATTATTGCTAGGTATTAGCTTTTTTTGTTTTAAGTCACTTTAAAAATTATCTTCTGTGCTGTATCACGTTTTGTCTTTTTTCTTGTGTGCAGGTTTCAATAAAACCTTTTAAGGCATTTACATATCTCAGTCTGCGTTTTGAATCTCACTTGTTTAGAATATTATGGTTACTGTATGTAGAATATGATATTGATAAATGTATTACTATTTTATGTTCCTAAATAACTTTGATGAGAGTCATACATACATACATGCATATTTGAATACATGCACTTACAAAAATAATGGAAGGTAATATAGTTATAGTTTAAAGAACAATTTAAGATACTCTTTGTTGTTTGACTCTGGTCATTCTGGTAAAATTCACTCTGTTTAATTTAATACACCATACATTCTAGAAAGACATTATGAAAAGTTATTGTCCTTGAAGTATGAATTAAAGACATTACGAGAGGTTGTTTTAAGGGCACTAACACAGACAATAAACACCTTATATCAAAGTGTCTTTTGATATCTTATCTCTCGTACCATTAGGGTATGAGCATTCTCATGTGAATTGTGTAAGAAAGTAGAAATCTAATTATTGGTTGAATTGAGTGGTATCCATGACAACGCTCACGTCTTTGGAACACAGGCATTTGACTTTCCGCTCTTCTGGTCCCCATTTCTTCTTGGTTTCGATAATAATTATATTGGCAGTCGTACCTACCGACTGCTCAGCCGTGGTGCATGGCAGAGGCAGTGAGAATCATGGAACATACCTATCAATCAATACTCATTGGTTTCAGCACTAAATTTAAAAGAGTATCTTTATTTACCTTATGAACCCTTTCATGACACGAAGAACGCAATCTATGTTGACTTTGTATGAATTATAATTGTTAAGAGTTAAGTGCAATCCCTGAGGTATATTGCTGTTCACCATGCATCCTGTGCATGCATGTCTGTGTGATGTTGATGGTGGACCTTCAATCATTCTAGAGCTTTTTTGTCTGCTTTGTGTCCACGTGAGCAGAATGTTATCTCATTAACTTGATAATTACTTGAACACATCTAGAAGATGAGTTGATGATGATGGTGGTGTTAGTGATGTTAGTGGTGCTCAGGGATGATGAAAAAGAAAAAGTAGGGGATTTTTTTATGGTATTATGGTGTGGTGGTTGTAGTGTAGGTAGTCATGGTAGTGGTGTCTAAAGGTGGTGAAAAATAGAAAATAGAGGAGGATGTGTATAATGGACATAATGATTATGGTGGCAATGAAGATGATGGTGGTATTTTTTGGTATCTGGCGGTGGTGGTGGTATTTTTACTTGTGATTGTATTTAATGAGGATAATAGTGCATGTATATCTTTATAGTATAATTAGTAGGTAATTATTACTACTTGTTACTACATGTAGTACTTATTTCTTGCGAGTTTCAACTTATGCCATATAAAGTGATGAAATAGTGCAGGACAATGATATAATATTAATATCGCTTGATCAAGATCAAAGAAAAAGAGGGGAATGATGTACATTTACTGTTTTAACAATAACAGATTTTAACATTGTTTAATGCCCCCTTCATATTTCCTTTTAATGCTTTTTTGAAACGTTTTTGTGAATTTCATAGGTCCATAGCATTCAACATTTGACACATGTGTGAACATTTTTAACTGATCAGCATCCACTTAGTAAGACTTAACTTAATCAGTGTCGTGGATGTTCCTAGTATTGCTCATTTTTATGCTTTAAATTTTCAAAATGATCATCTTTCAAGTGGAAAAGGAGCAAATTCATCATCTGAATTGTAGAAGGGCTTTCATCAGCGGGACTTTATATGGAGGTAAAGTCCTTCTGATATTAACAACAAAATGAAATGGTCTTTCAGAGACATAATGCCCCCTCGTCCATGATCCATCTCCTGCATCTTATGAGTGGAATCAACTTTTGACTCCCATTTCAGCCCATTTCTCATTAGATAGAACCGAGGAAGGCATTGCTGGAAGTGAGGGGATGGCTGCTATCTCTGGGATGGGCAGCTGTGTACATAAATGTACTTTGTATACTCTGAAAGCAAGTCAAGTTAGCTGACAGTAAACCAATTATATGTAGTCAGGGAGTAATCCAAGTCGGTGATCATCATCGTCATTGTAACAAGTCTCTGTGGCAGCTTGTCTTTGCATGGAACATGAACATGGAGATCATCTAAGAAGATAATGTTTCCATGTTTATGTGATTACCCAGTCAACTTGAAAATCATGTAGAATGCAATCTGATTATCAATATGTGAGCTATTATTATTAAGAAGAGATTTCATGTAAAGATGTAGAGGTCCTAGAGGATAGCCTAATTTAGTAAGTGTCTTCTTTATTAGGTGTTTTATTTTTAATTCAGTGAAGGACAAACATAAGAAAAGAAAGAATAGATTCAGAAAAGACCCCCCCCCAAAAAAAAATGGCAGTAGTTTCACTTTAGTGGTTGCATTGTTACACTCTAAATACACTGAGTAAGTTTTTACCAAGTATTGGGTAAAAAGGGAACATGCATGTTTGCTGGGTATTTTTTATCCCATATTGGGCTATTTCAACGCGACATTGAGTAAAATTTTCAAAATATTTTTACCCAACCAACATGCATGTTCCCATTTTACCCATTATTGGGTAAACCTTTTTTTAGAGTGTAGATTGTATTAATATAAATCATTAATAAGGACATTAGTTTTGATCGCAAATAGTTGAGAATCCATCTCGATCTATCTTGAGTCAGACTTTAGATCATTCCTCTAGCACTTAACATTCGTAAGCTCCGATGGCAATGCGTAGACACCCGTGTCCCAGGCTTCCCTGTAGAATTTATGCCCATGCATGTGCTATAAAGACAGTTCTTGCATCTATAGGTCTGCTAATTGAATGCACTTAAGTTTCATTGATTTATAGGTTGGGCTTCTTGTTGTGACATCCCGTGCTGAAACGTTAACATTTTAGATTATACAATCATTCTACCATCTTGCCATGAATGTCAAACACAGTGAGTCTCTCTTTGCTTCTCTTTTCCTCTCCTCTGTAGTTGTACATATGCCCCATATCCATTGTATTAACTGTTTGTTTTAATTCATTTCTGTGAAACATCTCCAGTGTGAAGTTTCCAGAACTTGTCTTTACGTTGAATGGTTGTGTTCATTTTTGTGTAGAAAATGTGTGTTCTCTGCACTTTTTAAAATTATTTTTAGCTATTATACTTATTTTCTCACTCTGATTTTCTTTGTCAGTCATGTTGCTTCTTATATCTCTATTTTTCTGTCTTGTAAACCCCCATCATTCTCATTATCAAGGATAACACTATAATTGTTTGGTGCTCAATACACACTTTCTACCCATGGTCTACCTATTGGACTTTATTCTCATAACAAATGATCACACTATGCAGACCTTCCAACCATTTTCTTTAATGGCTTATAATATACTACACTCTCCTGGCAAATGCTACTTTCCATGTTTTTGTTTTAAACATTGTATTTCTGTAGTCATTTTTAGAGCTTTTGACATTCTATTGTACCAATTTAACATCCTGGCTCAGTTTGCTATTTGCATATACTTGGTAGGGTGACAAAAGAACCATTTAGAAACATGTCTTTTCCAAAAACTTTATTTGTTCAAAATAAAAATAATGAAAAAAATGGTTGAAAGTCCTCTTGAAATCATTAAATGTTTTAGGAAAAGAAGAAGCTCAGAATTTTAAGATTCTTGATGATACAAAAGCGGAAATTTTCAAACTATTTTCTTTAAAATTAGTGTTTCAAAGTAAGATTAGACAGATGGAAAGCAGGCTTCACCTTGTTCTTAAACAATAATCTGAGCACATGCAACAGATGTTACATGTCCGTTTACCAACTAGATATAAGTTATCATACTACTACCACCTTTAAAAAGATTCAGCTCCCAATGCCTGTCCCTATTATAGGCTTTCCTATTTCCTCATGCTAAATAGTATTTATGCTGAAAGTTTCGAAATTGAATTAAACACTTAATGGTAACCATACAATATTCTCACCAGCTGGTGAGTTTTTGATGAAACAGTGCTCATAGACTAGGGTTTCGTTTTGTAGGTTGGAGTACTGATTGCAAGACAATCATGGTGTTGACAGCCTAAGACTGCCAACATAGTTTCATATCAGCATTAGATCAGGATTCGTGTGCCTGTTTACAAACACAACACCATGAAAGCATTTAGACAGTGTTTGAACAAATCGTTGGCGGTCATCCGAACCGTAGTATCACGTTGTATCACTCATAAGACAGTGCGAACCCATTTCAGAGAAAATCGACTTCAAAGTTTACTATAATTTACACACTTAGTTCCCCAGCCTTACAACATATTTATTGCTAGAAAAATGCATGGTTGGTAAGACCAAGACAATTGCTTGACATTGGTATCCTTATTTTTACACAAAACCGGAAAAAATTTGCAAAAGAGCTACATGCTTGTAATTTCGGTTTGAGCGGTTTAGATTTTTCCTGTACAAAAACGCCAAAGGGGAAAAGCAATACGACCTTTTGACTGACCGCGACTTCAATGCACGCGATCAGTCAAAGCGTCGTATTGCCTTTTCACATGCAAAGTCATTGCAGTGCTAATACTACGGTTTGGATGACCGCACGCATTGAAATTGCGGTCAGTCAAAACGTCATATTGCTCTCTTGCTCTGCTAGAGTACACATTTCCAATGGAATTTGCGCATTTTATCAGAAAGTTGTATGACATTGCCGTGAAAATCCCCTCATACATGTATCTCAGAAACTAAAATGAATTGCATACTAGAAATTTAGTTATGAATAGAATATGACTTGTACTTTCATTTTCTGCAAAATCCCAAAATCAATTTTTTGACAAAAATTGACTTGATACGATGGATCGGATGAACGCCGACAAACTGATGGCATGGTGTTTCAGACTTTGCAAAAAATCAAACTCCCTAAGCCTTAAATTTATTACCTTACTGTATCTTTTTTTATAATTTGAATTATACAGTACAAAAATGCAGGGGACTAGAACAGTATTATGTGCATATATGTTTCTTTAAAATCATGTGCAGTGCGTCGATATCACATTTTTCTCCATTTTATATAGGTTTCATTTAATATACTGTTTGGTTTTGTGTGAATGAACAGGAAGGCATTGTGAAATTGTTCAACATAATGGTCAATGACAAAATTATTTGGGTATTTTTTTCTAAATTATACCATGATTGTAGGTATAAACAAATTCACTTGTAAAAAATCCAATGAATCTGTTTATAAAAAAATATTAGCAGAGTACATATATTTGCATGGGTTGAAAATTTTATACTTAAGTTTGGCCCTTCAGTGAACTCTATGCAGGATGAAAGGAAAAAAATCCATAATTGCCTAACACATGCTACATTTCACTTTGGTCTGAAAAGAATGCTGGTATGCCAAATTAGAAATTGCAAATTTATTCCAATGATTGCTTTTTCAAGGTGAGTGTTTCGCATTTGTAAATATGGATTCAATTGTTTTATATTAAGGTGTTAACCATTCTTTTAAGAAAAAAATACATTTATGTTTTTCACAAGGTGTTACAATCAAACATTACGTAGAGTATAGACTAATTGCCTAATAGTAATATCTGTTGATTATAATCGCTTGTTTATTCAAACTGATATATCTGAATAAATCTCATAATTTGATAGATTTAGCTTGTAAATCAATTCTCCTTTCATATTTGACTTGATGAAAGAGGTGATTTAATTAAACATCAAATTGTATTATTCTCAAGCTTTGAGCTGTCGCTCTTTTTGACAATGTATTTCATGAGAGCACCTCGGAAAACTAGACCAGTAGAATTGCTCTTATTTATTGTTATTACAAATAATTTGAATTATTGTAGAGTGTAGATGTGGATGACAAAATCTTAATCTTTTTCTTATTTTCTCAAAGTCAAATACTTTTGGAATAATTCTAGAATTTGCTTGATTTGCTGATTTATTTCATTAGCCTACAGTGTATATCACTTCAGTAACAATCTCTTGTGGCATAGTGGGGGAAAATCTCATTTGCAGATGAATGTACCGTGGTCAATACATTGATGTGCTCCCACGCCCTCATTTGCATGTTAGTAAAAAGGGCATTATTGGTATATAGTCTTGTATGCAGAATGGAGTAATGAGTTGTGTGACCTTGTTTCAGAGCTATTATGAGGATTGTAATTTATTAATGTTTTGTTTGGAGCTCCCCTAATCAGCATGCAAGATACAAGGATCAATGCTGCTCAAGGTAGATTGAACAATGATAGTTTAGACTTTATAATCATATTAATTTTTGGCAGCTACTGGCATCATCTCTCAGAAACAAGTCACTAATGTAATCTTTAATATTTTGCATTTAGCTTGTAAAGCTGTTTTAAGAACTTGTGATGCAAATTGGTAATTTTGCATGCCATTTTTTATTTTCTTCCTTTCTTGCCAACCACAGCAAATGATGGGAAAACCTTTTTGAGAATAAGTGATGAAACTTGGTTAGAAGGAAGAATATTGATATTGTCTGTAGATGTGTTCATGATTTTACTATGAAATATTTGGTAAATATGAGTGTAATAGACTAGTATGAAATTTACAACAACAAAAGGTGAAGTTAAACCTTTTATGTCTATTATTGGTTGAATTGAAAATAAGACTGTGAGAAAGAAAAAAAAAGTTAACATATGACTGACTGGTGAAAAAACCCCTAGGGATTCTAGAGGAGGTACAATAGGAAGCCAGTAAGCATGTATGATAATCCATGTATGGGAATTAAGTGTGTATTGTGTACCTTAGCCTAGATTTTGAGAGGATTGGTTAGAAAGGGGAACAAATACAATAAAGAAAATAAACACCATAGATAGAGGCCCATATGGGCAGCCAGCATAATTTTTACCATTCTGTTATACAAAACTGTTGAACAGTATGTGGGAAAAGATGAGTACGATAATTTTCCAGATCATTTAAGAAAGAGATAGGAAGACCAATAAATCCTAAGGATAGTATTTAGTATGAGGGCATATGAGTTCATCATGCAGTAATTTTTACTCTTACCTCAAAGAAGAAATGTGCTTCTTTAGCACACTATCACTCCGAGCCATTCTGTTAGATGATGAGAAAAAAAAAAGAATTCCTTAGTGAGTATAAAATCCTTGATAGATGCAAACAATTAAAGGAGTCACGATAAGTCAGGTCAGCGAAGATGCCACGTGATAAATCCAAGAAATATGTATCCAGAAGGAGTGAGTGAGTGGAACCAAGCTGTAAATCCAATTTTTTTTCTCGGGCCAGTGCTTTGTGGAGAGCTTAGACAAGCAGCATGAGTTGACAAGGTTACGATAAATCTGACCGGTGATTAAAACGATATGAGCGCAATCGTACCGAATGAAGGAACCTGTGCACCTGTGCGTACGAGATGATTTCCAAATGAAAAGATGGGAAAGAGAGAGAGTGAAAGAGTGTGTTGGAGAGTGGGAAGCTAGTCAGACTCATGAAAGTGGTAGTGGTGGTGGACATCTACAGCTGATTTGGAATTGTTGATAAAAAAAGGCCCAAGCCACATGGTGCAGGGCTTTGTCAATACACACACGCAGTGGAATACTATGCAGCTGTAGCAGTACACACTCATGCTTCCACAATCACCCATCCCACACACAAACTCTTCTCCTTCATTCATTGGTCGATGGGCTTACACTCTTTTGTACCACCTCATGCATATTTCATCACAAAAACAGAAAGGAAAGGGGACTCATTATAATATTGCACCAGGGTGGCTGGTATACACAAGTTGCTAGGCAACTGTAAGGTGACGTATGGCCAACTAGGTCTCCTTTTTCCATTCATTTTGGGCTTTTGGGTGCTTTTTTGGATGCTTAGAGTCCTCTGTGATTTCCCGGTGATGGGTAATGTCTAATTTCATCGTGAATTGCCACTGTTGATCCTACTTTGCAAGGTCAAGTATTTAATACTAATTGCATTCCCAAATGTCAAATCTGTGCTCATTGACTACTCATTTTATATTCAAAATAAATTGGTAGGGATCATGCCAGTAATTTGAATGGGAAGTGTCACAGTTACCTCCTCAATTTTGTATTAATGACGCTGTATATCAATATGGCTTGTTTCATTTCCTATCTTAAATTTCTCAGTTGGTCGACAGTATGTTTATATTGCAATTTAGGTATTACTTGCTCCCCCCTGGCTAATACAGATAAATTTTTAATTCGCTAATATAAAAATGTTATTGCAAGACAAAAATTTGAATACATATATTTGCCATATTTTATACAAAAAAACTTTACTTTTAGTCAGCTCTAAAGAATCATAAACATATTTTCTTATTTCCAATTTGTTCTTTATGGTAAGTGTAATTTGTTTTAAATTCCCTGACTTATTTAACCTGTTGGCTCCTGGAACCAGATGGTCACTGTACAAAGAATGTTACACTATTCAGTTGCCAACGCTTTATAAAAATATTGATTCCTTTAGAATTGGTTATGATGACAGTGTTTTCTTACGACTTTCCAGATTAACCAGTGAGAAATCATAAATTCCCCGTATTCAACTTAATGTTTTGGTAATCAAACGCAGCATGCATGTATGTCCAATAAAAGATGTGTTTTTAGATTTATGGCATGTTGTTAAATTTCCAGTGCATCTGTTTTTCAATATCTTAGAAACCTTTCATTATCCCTCATGATGAGGAATGAAATTGTGATAGTTTTCAGAATTCTTTTAGGATTCTTTTTTTTGCAGGATTCTTTTCTTGGCTAAAGTTCAAATAACTGTTAAGAATAACTTCATATTCTGTTAAGATTAACTGCTGACATTTGAGTTATGCCAACAGTTTTTAAATTCCCCCTTATAGTTAATATATTCACAAGTTATCCTAATGATTTCCTGATTTGTGCATCATGGTGATGTTGATGATAACGATAAACGGCATTTGTATAATACAAGTGCCGTTTATAGATCTTCAAAAAAAATTTCTTTACTTATCTACTGAAAATAATAAAAATAAAAACGTTATTGTGATATGATAAAACAATTTTGATAGGGCATAGGATTTTTTGGAATGAGAGTGCCATTAAAAACCAACAACAACAATATTTAAAGGCAAAAACATTCAAATCATGGTGGATTCAGAAGTTTTATTAGACTTTCAAATTGCCTTCAGCTATTAGTATTTTCTGATGTTGCCTGCTCCAAGGTACATGTAGCCTACAAGAACCCAGACACATCCAGAATGATAGAAGAAGAATGAGAGGGATATTAGGTAAAGTGTCTTTGATTGATATTCATAAATGATATTTGATTTTCAGCAACTATTTGGCTTTTAATTGTAAAAGTAAAATTTTATCTGGTAAAGTTGTCCCAAAAATGTCCATTCTGTATTGAATCATATTGTTTTACATAGCAGAAAGTAAATACATGTATTTGTGTATATACCCATTAAGTTTGATAGCAGCTCTTTCATAGGTTAGGAAGAATTCTATATGTAAATTATGGACTGTTTTTGTGTTTACTGACCTGTGTAAACATTACAAACATTGATGACTTCCAAACCTCTTCTTTGAAAGAATGATAAATGACTCTGTATTAGCTTACTGTAGGTATTGTATTTTTTGTCTTGATTTTTTGAAGCTCCTTGATTAAAAGTAACACATGTTTTCACACTGGAATGTTATATATAGGAGAGGAAAAAATATTAAAACCCTTTTCATAGCATCATGGAGCATGTGATATGTAGACCTGTTGTTTTGATGTACATTTACACATTATATCCCTGAAGATCTTTAAAGGTTCTAAGAGAAACATAAACTCTACCCTCACAACACTCTTTAAAGGGATGGTCCAGGCTGGAGATATTCATATCTCAATAAATAAATTAAAATTCACAGAGCAAAATGCTGAAAATCTGATCAAAATTGGATAACAAATAACAAAGTTATTGAATTCTAAAGATTTGCATTATTCCGGTAAAACAGTTCTAGGCATGTCTTCATGAATATTCATTAGTTGGGCTGATGATGTCATATCCCCACTTGTTCTTTTGTAATTTTATTATATGAAATCAGGTTTATTTAAAAAAAATTCTACCAAGAACTAAAACTATTTGATTGACAACTGATAAAGAGCATTGTTCATTTATTGCTGCAATTTATTTCATCAAAATGGAGACACATCTTTTTAATACACATACATGAAAAAATTAAACATTTATGATTTCATGTAATAACATAAGAAAAGGGAAAGTGTGGTTGTGACATCATCAGCCCACCTTATGAATATTCATGACGATGTGCATATACTGTTTTCACAAAATAATGATAAACTTTAAAATTCAATAACTTTGCTATTTGATGAAATTTTCATCATTTTGCTCTGTAAATTTTACTCTAGTTATTTAAGTATAAATATTTTGAGCCTGGAACATCCCTTTAACATTAAGCCTGTTTTGACAAAAAAAAAAACAAAAACAGATGAGTGTTTGCATGTAGCTTGAATAAACTTTTCAAGTAAGATACATGTAGATATTAAAGGTGTTATTCAAATAAAGTGTCATGAAATATGATGAGCAATTTAGATGTTCCCACTATCAGATAGTGAAAACAATTTGTGCAGATAATTGTATTTCCATAGAGGAGCTAAAGAACTGTAAGACTATTAGAATTCAGTAAGCTTAGTTATTTCCTTTATGATTGGATTGGCTCATTAAGCAGTCATATCACCAATGGTCTCACGAGAAGGAGGCTGTCATCCTCTAAGCCATAAACCGTGACAAGAATTCTAACTGATGATTTTGTTTTGTCTCAAGTTTTCTTCGAACAGCATCTTTGATGTTCAATTTCTTTTTTCTTGGTAGTCACTACTTAAAGCTAATATGATTTACTGTGAGATGAAATTGTGAAAGAAATTGTAAAATGTCGATCACAATGTAATTGTAAATTTGGTATACTTTTAAGAGAATAAAATGTAAGATGATTCACACGTAGGAATCTATCCATAAAGCATTTGCAGTGAAATGCGAACATTTATTCGCCTGCTCCTTTATGAAGTCATCAACACGACAACACCTAAACCTCATACAGTGGGAAATGTTAAATAGCTATTCATGTTACATGTGGATGTCAAAATAAAACTAGGCTATTTGACTTTGGTTTGCATTTGCGGAGAAAACGCATGAGTCAGGCACGTTGATTTGCATTTCTTTAGGCTTCAGAGAGGATGGGTATCCTGTTGGGCTGTATGGTGTCTTGTACCCTTCTTCTCTTCCTCAAACCCCTTGGGCATGCAAGCAGTATTGAATTGAAAATCCAGAAAAGAGTGGATTATTCGCTATAAACAGCTGGATTAAGAACTAGATGGAGCATAGAAGGGATGAAAGGTCCGCAGAATCGATGTGAAATTGTTTGAGGATGATGCATCTTTTTTTTGTCCTTCCAAGTGACAATTTTGTCTGCATATTAATGATCATTATGCACGAACAGCTTGAGTTCACTTTGAAATGGAATGTCCAGACAATTTGAAACAAACTTGTGCTTTATAATGAAAGAAAACAAATATTTGTGTATATATCATGAAAATAGGAGGACATTCTTATATAAATGATTAAATTCTGAGTTTTTACATTATTTCTAAATAATAAATCAAATACAAGTCAGTAAATTGCATGTTGAACATCCTGTTGGATAATCGGTGAGGATGCAATGCAACCCTTTGATATTAGATTTTAGAACGGAGTAATGGCCTTGATAGGTACCTTCCAAGGTAAACAATACTCCATGTATGACAAATATTGATTCTTTTAAAAATACATTTTGTTCCTGTTTGATTATCACAGAATGTGAGGGGGTATGGTGATAAAATTAATGAGAGATATTTCGGAAGGATTGTGGGAGATAGTTGTGTGAAATGTGAAATGATATTGGAGGTGGAAGTGTGATATAAGTACATGTACCAACTACCAAGTAATGATTAATCCAATATTGATCTCAATAAATGGTATCAGGCAAGTGAGCCAGTGACTACATTTTCAAATTTTCTATATTACATAAGGTGTAGATGTATATTTGTATTTGGGTACTGTAATTTAATAATATTTCTTGTCACAGAACAATTTTCATCTTTTTGAATTTTAGTTTGTATAAAAATACATAAAACTACCAATTAATGAGAATTCTTCTGTCATTCAGAATTGTGTGGATGTTAAGACCTGAGTTACATCAAATATCAAAATTGAATCAGATTGAGTCTAAAATACTGGGATTTGCTTGGGGGTGATATCTGATATTATTTTCAGTAACTTATGATTTTTGCTCCGCACCAGGCCCGCATTAAAAATAGTTGCGTTCAGTAATCATAACTACTTTTATGATCACCCATTAAGAAACTCTGGCACACAGGCCTTGGGCTAGTCTGGTGCTGATAAAAGCAGCGCCAAAATAGCCCGGGCCTGAAAAAGCCCGCGCCATTCATGAATTCAAAATTTTATAACTTAGCCCGAGACTGGTCGGGATCAGCGAGTTTCTTGTTGAGTCAAATTGAGTCTTTTTTTAATCCACCTTAAGTCCATTTTCAGAGTAGAAAAAGTGTATCATGGTTCTCCCAGACTTTTAGTATGATAAATCTCCTGATGGTTTCTATAAAAATGTTTACATATTATTGTATGCATATGCAAATTTGTTTTGTTAATCCAGAAAGTCTGAAGTAACATTGTCATTCTAAATGTATAATTACAAGAACTCCTTTCAAGATTCCTTGTGAAATTCTTGTATTTTATTTTTGTTATTACAGGTCTGCTTCACCATACCATGGTTTTATGATTATGAACAGACTGAGCCTTCATAACCTAACTGAACCAATCACCAAGGATTTAGACTACACCCTCCAAGAACCATTCTTACTCTACAAGACTGCCAAAGGTATAGGATATTTATTGTACTTTGTATTTCAGATGATACAGCAATGGCATTGAATTGAAGTATTTTGAACAACATGAAAAACTTCCAAACTTGGGTCGTGCCAAGAATTAGTCAATTTCTCAGAGGTTAGAGGTGCATGTAGAGTATAGTCAGCATGGATTTGAGTCTTGAGATATTCTACATTTGAGTTAAGGTAGCAGAAATTATACAAACAAATTGAAACAAGACAGCCAGGATTTAAGTTTTGAGAAGTAGTTATGCCAAGTTGACGTGAGTTAGCAGAGTTTTGATTTACAAGTTGAGTCCAGTCAGCTAGTATTCGAGTCTTGAGTATTAGTCGCACCAATTTGAGTCAATTTAGCACAGGTTAGAAGCACATGTAGTAAGGTAAACATGGTTTGAATCTTGGGTTACTGAGCATGAGTCAAGTCGAGTCAAATCAGCAGGGATTTAATTCTTGATTTGTACTAATTTTGTAGTCATATCAAGTTGAGTCAAGAAAGCGCAGGTTTAAAGCACAAGTGGAAGTAAAGTCAGGAGGTATGTGAGTTATATGATGATGTTTTCATATTATGTTGGGTCAAGTTATCAGAGGTTAGAGAATTTGTAACTAGATTCTACAGTGAAGAACTTCATTCTCGTAGGATAATAGATTAGACAATTAATTCAGCAGGAGCCAGTCCACAATCAGCATTCAAATAAATTATATCAGCAGTAAATAATAAAGTTCTAAGCAGAATGAAAACAAATTAATTTTTAAACATTGTTTCATGTTAAATAAGTTTTAGATTTTGTTGAGATGTCATAAATTTTGGTTTGATTAAATAGATATGTAAATTGCAATCATTCAACTTTAAAAAAAAAGTTGAATTCAAACAACAAATGCTGAAGAGGAAAAGAATAACAAATTCATAAAGAAGTAACCTAGAAAGTATACTTATGGAAATAAATCCATCTGAGATTGTCAAATCATTGATCTTTATAGATTACTGCCAAAGCTTTTTGAAGAGGGATAACATTGGTTTTCCACCTCAACAAGACAAGAGAATTGTTCCAGGGGCTGAATAATTTTAGATTACAAATGTAGAGATTGCCACAACATCTTGGACTGACCCATTAGCCTGAGAGCGAATGAGGATGAGACGGCAAAGAGATGGTTGTCCCAGAAGGAAAGCATCTTATTTCACTCTAAAAGATGGTTGAATATTCTCTCAGGAGCTTGATGCATCAAGTAACCCACCACACTCACTTAGCAAATTAGAAATTATTCTTGCTTACAGATGCCCCTATCTACAGGTCCTGTAGGCTGCTTCATAAAGACGGTATACAGAATGCCAAATGTACAGCCAAAGTTATTCATGACATACTAATAAAGTGTCACTGTATTTCAACAAATTCATTTGAATGTCTGTAAAAAAATAATTTGGTCTGAAAGTTTATTGTAACACCTAGAACTTCTATGCATGTGTCAATCTTGGCAAAGGAATTCAATTTTTTTTAGATACTAGAAATTCATGTACATATTCAAGTAATTTGTAAAGTAATGCATCATTTTACAAACAGCATTAAAGGGTTGCTTTTTTAGGTCATACTATCATTCTCCGTCAAAAATTTCCGTCAGACCAGCACGTCATCAGGGAACTAACAAAATCTTGTATCTCAAATTCAATATATTTTTCAAAGACAGAAGCTGTGTTTCCAAATCATGGCAATGGTGGTAACCTCATTATTGTCAGGAAACGCTTTTATAATTCATACAGAGAATTCTTTCTAGGCAAAAGAAGATTGCCACTTGATTGTGCTCTATCTCTAAAGTGATGCTTTTTCTATGCTATCCCTATTTAGATTAAAACTGAGATACATGGTTGAATAGCCCATTAAAGATATATAATCTTAGTAAGTGGGTGTTTACATTACGAATTATGAATTCTAAGGGTTATCAACCTATTGCAGAAAAGTTATCACTAAGTTGTATTGTTTATGTAGAGTTAGATTGCTATGATATATTTTATTTTGCATTTTTGTGTGTATGTTATGTGTTTAAAGCCATTGGAAACTAATTTCTCTGTATGCTTAGCATTCATGGACAAATAAAACAATCTTGAATCTTGAATTACGTATCTAGGTTTATCGTGCTATCCATATTGGTACTGTTAGGCTTTATGGCTTTCTCCAATAACCTCCCAAAATTATCAGCATGAATAATCATTTATTTGGAAAAAAACAGAGAAAACTGTAAAATTGTTGTAATCATTATCAGAGCTTATAGTAAATTGAATTGAATTAACCAGTGTACATGTATACAATGAGAAAGTCTAACTGTTCAGTAAAAAAAATAATCAGGTGGTGCATTTAGTTTTCAGTGTGAATGGCCCATTTGTTTCCTTTGGCCAGACTGCTGGATATTATTAGTCAGTGGCAGGGTCCACCTTCAATCCACTAAGTGCTATCTTCTATATGTTTTGATGTCACATCATCAATCCTTACATTGTTTGACCGTTAAGCACTGTACTTTTCCCTTTCTGTTTGGACAGTTCAAGCTTTGTGCTCATGAAAAGACCCTCTTTAGTCTGTTATGAGGTAGTATAGAGGGGAGTCACACTTTTTAGATCATCATCATCCATGGATAGATTAAAATTATTTCTCTCACTTTTTATTTTTAGTTATTTGTAAAAAAAAAATTTTGAACATATTTTCAATTCTTCAGAAAGTAATAATTTGTCTTTATCCAAGACCATCATAACACTTAGGTTAACAAATGTAGGGCCATATTGAATGCATTCTGTGCATGATTCACTTGCTTTTACTGTAATGTTGCAAGTTCTGAAAGAGAAAAAAAAGAATGTCAATAAAAGTCGGAAATGTAATAAGTTCAAATCCTGCCTGATAAGAATTTTCATCTGACAAAGTAGTAAGATGAATCAAAATTCCTTTAGATGTGACAAGTTTAAATCAAATGCATGTGCATGCAAGATCATATTGCATTTCCAATGCCCCATAAATGCCCAAGGAGCTGACTTCCGATGTACATCTTAACTTCCTTTCTATACTATCTGAATGCAGGAAACCAGATACTGTTCAAAAGTACAGCCTCCTTATGAGAGATTATTTGTGTCCTCCACAAAGGACACATGTATGTCTAGTTATTTCTTTTTGTTATGTTTTTGTATGTACAGAAATGTAAAAAATGCTAATAAGTCATCACTTTTCATTTTTTATATCAAGAAAATAATAAAGCTACATGTCATATTCATTTATCTTGTTGCTCTTTAACCCTCTGTGTTCTAATGGTTGAAATCGACAAGGTTTCCAGATATTTAATTGTTCATTTTCTTATTTCATCATCTGCAGCGATCTGTGGGATCTGGTTTTACAACAGGAATGATTGCATTAGATTTGCAGAGTTGATTCAAAGGTAAACTTTATTTGTTGAAAGGAATAACTGTGGATTTGCAGTTTTAGTATTTCTGACATAGAAGCTTATGACAACCCTCATCAGTAATTGGGCCTGTTTCATGAAACTGTAGAACTATGCACAATCTTAGGATTAATCTAAACAAAATGTGTATCTTAATTTTGTGCAATTACACTTGCTAAAATTTGCATACTTAAATGTTTTGAATATTTCTACTGTTAAATACATCTCTAAGGGGAAGCATATTGGTAATTAAGTTGAAATAATATTTATTTTCATGATTTGTTGATTCATGTCAAATTTTGTAAATTTTGGGCTTGTAATTTATTTTGGCTTTTCATAGTCCATTTTTCTGTAAAATCATTCATAATGTCATTCATAAATATACATGCAGCTTTGTGAAACCTGCCCCTGGCCCATACTGAAAGGGTCCCATCTGCGATTTTTTACCGGGACAACCTCTTCTCTCCATTGTATAATTTGTCAATTTAATTAAGTGAACTAGGTCAGTGTTAATTAATGGCAGGGAATTCATATATAGGGTGAAGCTGTATCAATTCATATTAAGGAGTTTGTATGTTATATCAATCCCTGAAGACATGCCTGATGTTCTGATGAAATCCTTATTGATGCCCCAGATCATCTCATTTATCAAAATCTTGTGTATCTATCAATAACAATTACAGGATCTTTAGATCAAGCCATCTTACATGTGCTTCAAAATTTGAATTTCTAATGAACGAAAATGCATAGCACACAATAGATAAGTAAATATATCATATGTGTGTGTAGGGGGATGGGGTATATTAATTATGGTCACATGAAAGTACATTAACCTGAAATATAAAATCATAGCTTATTTTATGATGTATCAGGATAAATATCCAGCTGATACATTGTATCCTTTTGCCCAAAACACTTCAGTCCTTATTTCAAATTCCCTTGGAAAGGATATAGAACTTTCAGTCCCCATGTTTCTTACTGATATCATACAGGGTGAATACCCTTTAGTATATTCCACAAATCCCTATCTTTTTAATTGAAAATGATGTAGATCCATCAATCTCCTTTATGCTTACTATACACATACATGTACATCCCATCTGACCTACCCTTTGATGTATAAAAATGATGATATAATAGTTAATCCCTTAACTCTTTGCAAGTTGAATTGATATTTTGGGGATGATAAAGACAATTGTTTCCATGTTATTTTCTTTAATTAAAAATTTCCATATTGCACCATTGATACTTATTGTGTTATCCAGGGACTATTGCCTTTTATTAGCCTATCTAATTTAAAGGTAGGGGAGAAAAATAATCATTATGATTGCATTAACTTTTAAAAGGAAAGTGCAGCAAGGAGAAAATACAATTGTAGCTAATCTCTTTAAAGATAAAGGTGGGGAAATAACCTTTTAATACTTTCCGTTGCTCGGACTGGGTAGAAATAGACAAACAAATGAGGAAATTTGCAAAGAATATTCTTCTAGGCCCTATTGTATAAAATATACCATCATGGTAATTTTGTCAGTCATTGGTATCTTCCATGAAATCCTTGAGTTTGATTGGCTGTTGAGCATTGTCACTAAGATTTAAATTACCATTGGGTGGTAAACTTTAAGTTACCAAAATAGAAAAAATAATGCAACAGAGTCCTGTTTTACTATCTAAGGAAGATTTTTTTTTATCTTACTGAATTAAATGTTCTTTGAGCTTAGGAGCATGTTTTCTCTTTAATTTTAATCCTAAACACTGCATGGTCAGTTTTGATTAATGTCAATTTCTTCTTTTTTTAACAAAATATAGCATTCTCACCAGTAATAACCTCATTTAATCCTTGTTTCTTAGAATTGCATTGATTTTGCAAAAGAACAACCTGGTTCTGAAAGCTAAAGACTTAACTTCATATATTTAAAGTATCAAAAGGGATATTTCCACATTTTTCTTTCCTTTTATGTATTAAAAAATGTTTTTGTGAAAGGTTGCAATGGAGTGTTAAAGTGATAAGAAAATCTTGACTTTGTGAACATCCCCCCAAAATGTATTGTTAAATATTTTCCTGCAAAACAATGGATGAGAATAGCCTTTGATAAAAGACAAAAATATGTATACATATATTGTTGAATACAGAGAGTTGTATGGTCATTTTTTATCAGTGAGATAATTTGACATCAAACCAATATCAAGTCAAGCTTCAAATTTGCCTTTTGAAAATCAGTCAGGTTTGCCAAATTATAGTCACTGCTCGGAGTGGATTCTGTGTGAAACAAACACATTTCTTCTCATGAAATTAACTTTGCTGTTGCACTATTTATTTCACTTTGACCTTGTGTAATATTTTACTTTTAAATATATGTTGTTGTCAGTCACATAAATATATGCGTCAGTTGTTATTCCTTTAGGGTTTGTATTTGTTTAACTTCAATTGAAATATCAATAATACTTGTGCAGTATGGCAATATGATATCAAACCATGCACCATAATTCAGAGGTACAATATATTCCTTATAAAATTGTTATTCTTTCTCTTTTTGTTTTCAAATATTTTTGGTGCTGTGTAGATTACTGGCCAAAATTCGACAAGAAGAGAAAGTCATTGCACCAAGCGCGACTGCAGCCACAGATATCATGTCAATGCTTAGCAAAGCACAGCATGAATATAAGGTGAGACCTAATTGATTTGAGATCAGTACTTCTGATTCAATGAATAAATTTGCAACAAGATACAATTTGTCAAAATTTTGATGACAATAGCAGGTCATTCTTGCTTCCATCTGATGATGTTATTGTGAGGCCGTGAAGTTATGGTCTATCTGTGTTCAAAACAAATTATCCTCCATGGTAAAGGATTTTGTTTAGGATTTCTATGCTACTGATTTGCTTTAGTATTACCTTGTAATCTAAATGGTTTTTCTGTGAAGTGCAATGATTCATATATTTGCCACATGGTCTTTTCTTGCATCTCTGATTTATTGAAGGTTTTTTTTTATGCTTAAAGGACAAGTCCACCCCAACAAAAACTTGATTTGAATAAAAAGAGAAAAATTCAACAAGCATAACACTGAAAATGTAATCAATATCGGATGTAAAATAAGAAAGTTATGGCATTTTAAAGTTTCGCTTATTTTCAACAAAATAGTCATATGAACGAGCCAGTTACATCCAAATGAGAGAGTTGATAACATCACTCACTCACTATTTCTTTTGTATTTTATTATATGAAATATGAAATATTTTTATTTTCTCATCATTTTCATCTAAAATGAAGTTTCATTCCTCCCTGAACACATGGAATTCCATTATTTTAACATTTTGTGCTTCAGGCAACGAGGTCCTAATCGTCAAATTCGTTAAAATTGAAATATTGCATAATTCAAACAATAAAAAACAAAAGAAATAGTGAGTGACATCATCGACTCTCTCATTTGGATGTTACTGGCTCGTTCATATAACTATTTTGTTGAAAATAAGCGAAACTTTGAAATGTCATAACTTTCTTATTTTACATCCAATTTTGATGAAATTTTCAGCATTGTGCTTGTCTGATTTTTCTCTATTGATTCAAATCAACATTTTTCTGAAGTGGACTTGACCTTTAAAGGCTTTTCAGTCTATTTCAGACTATTTAAGCCTATGCTATGAAGTGATATCACTGAATTAAAATATGTATTAAGGGAAGGTAAAATGGGACCAGATATTTATATTTTCTGGCAAGGATCTCCCCTTACAAAGTACTCAACCCTCCACAGTACTGAAAAAAATGTGGCATTCTAGTTATGATTGTGACACATACTGTATGGGTGAAAAATTACATCTCATTTCAATTATAAAAAAAAAGGTTTTATATAGAGCTTTGTAATTGAAATGAGAATCAAAAACAATTTCTGGAATTCATCCTGTAAAGCACATCATGCTTATGGTACATCGTCTTTTTAAAAATAACAGCAGAGGTTTTCAGAACTATGCAAATTTATGGCCCTTGATGACTACTGGTATGCTTTTGTGAGTGGGAGGTCACATAATGCTTTGTAATAAAAGACATTTTATGAATATTTGACCTGTATTTTTTGTATAGGATGCCATACCAACACTTTGTACATTTAACAATTATATTATATTGGATGGCTCAGAATGGAATACAAGAAATATTTCAAGAGTTCGGAAAAATGCGATGAGTGTAATATTGGCCCTAGTGAGTGGAACATTTCTGGTATTTTATGAGATAATGCCATCCAATATAATTACCAGGTATTATTATCTATCCCACCCCCCCAAAAAAAAATAGGGAGAAATTTTATTTAAAAAGTCATATCACTTACATGTATCACATTATGCCATTATCTCTTCATAGGATCAATTTTGGTTGTTGACATGCGACTTGCATGTAGTTCATTGTGACGTCATGGGGTGTAGTGCTCTATGCTGCGCATCGCATTGCTTTCATTGTTGTACGCGTTGTATATTTCAGGCATGTGCCCTAAACTGTTGAATAAGCTTTCATATTCAATAGCAAATTTTTTACAGGAGTCTATGGGATATTCATTGGATTTCTGTCCTTTTTAGGGATACGCTCTGATACTGCACGGGCAATTGATGCAGACCAAAATATGTGTTCTTAATGCATCACTAGAACACGCTATATAGATGATAATTGAATATATTGATGTTTAATGATGTTTAATAGAATTTGGAGTTAGGGAGTGATGTGATGCTTTAACATAAGAGGGCAGTATATCTTTATGTCTAAACCTCTCACTATGAGTTTTACATGATATCTCCTAGATGTGCAATATTCCATATTCATAGTAGAATTAGTTTGACCAGTTGAAACCAAAAAAAAATATTAAGAGAAATTGAGTCTTAAAAGGCATCATAAAACTTAAAAGCAAAACACTTCATTCAAATTTAATGAAGTGCACATAATTATGTTACAATTAATTCAAATTTAAAAGAAAACTGCATGATATTTGAAATTAAACACTAGTGGTTTTCAGCTACTCAGCTACATTTTGACTGAATAACCCCTTTTCCAATGACTTAAATTACAGGTGACTTTAAGTCATATTCAATAAAGCTTATAAAACAGCATATGGTGACTAAAGTGTAGCACATATTGATAAAATATTTTATGCAACTTTGCCCAGATGTCCACTGACAGTTGGTGTAATTGCCAAAGTGACTGCATTCAAATTATGCTATAGGGCCATGTTTATATGAACAAAATTGCTGGTGTTTTTTTTTGTCCTTGTGGTTGCTTGTTTTTCTTCTTATGGTATATATTTGGGTTGTTTTCTAGCAAGGTACTAAGAAAAAGAGGAGTGTATCAGAGAGCGGTCCCTCTCCTATTGGACCTGGTGGTGATGGTGGTGGTGGAGGTGGAGTCATCAGACCAATCCCTGTTAAGGTTTCACCAGGTATCTAAATCCATTTGCTTTAGTGGAAATAAATTATGGTAGTGGATCGTATTACCGAACACTTTTCATGAATTCAATTATATCAAACACATTCTCATAAAATTCATCAAACTTCACCATAAATACACAATTACCTACAAAATATAAATATGTAAAACTTTTGCCGAAATCGTTTGTCTTTTTTACGATATTAGCTTCCAATCGGACCCCTTTTCGGATGTGAAATATTTTGGTCACTTGAAATAGGTATCGTATTACCGAACGTGTGTTTTCTATGGGAAAAATAGAGAAAACAACAAAATCACCAATGAGCTTCCTGTATTTTGACCATATCTTGTTATTTTTAGAATGTTAAGACTTTGAAATGTGTTTTTGACAATTTTTCATCATTTTTCTATTCAAGTTCCCTTTGGAAGGATGTTGCAAAGTTTTGAGTGTATGAAATTATTTTCTGACCCGTACGATGCGTGTGTTCGGTAATACAAGGCCGGTCGGTAATACAGTCACTCACTATATCTTTAATCTTGATGGGTAATTTTTATCACAGATAAAACAGACCTTATCAGATTGTGTCACTTCTGTCACAGGACTTGATTGTAATGGTTCTGAGTACTGCCTCATAAAGACTTACAATTATAACATTGTTGTTGTTTTACTTCCATGAAAACTTGCTATTGGTGTTCGAGGAGTCAGAAAATCAATCCCTTTTAAAGTTTCTCCTGTTTTAAAACTTACAATTAAATTTATTGTAGATTTTGATGTATAGAAATTTCTTCAATTTCTAGGGGAGGATAAGTATAGTTAAATGATGACAGATTTTTTAACTGATGAAAGATGTAGTTAAGAAAAGAATCCTTATGCTTAACTCATTAGTAATATTTTTGAGGAAGGAGTAATCAAACAAATCTGTTGTAAGTTTTACCTGGTGTCCTATAGTCATTGTCGATTTGTGTTACTGGTCTCAAATTCATATGAAAGGATATTGTTATGAATTTGAAATTGTGAAATTAAATGTGAAACCAGGGTCCCATAACACAATATGTTAGTGATAAATCATGTAGGGTCTACGCTTGATTTTCATGATTGATTGTGTATTGTAGTCTATGCAATAAGTCGTAGAAAAATGTTCTACAATATTACCAAGCTTTGTGTTACGGGCCTCTTTACTTCACATTGATAGCCTCAGTCGTAGATGGAGAACAATGAATGTGATGGGTGTCAAAATTTTGGAAGAACTGGTGATAAGCACAGTAATGAAATGCATCTATCTTCTGTAACCAGATACATCAGTTCATTATAACACCTATTTTATCTGAACAAGTGCAGTCCCATGCATGCAAGGTGCTGGCTCATTATCGATCAACACCCTTGGAGCCTCAATACATCCTCAATACAGTAGCTGGCATCGCGTATATGTATAACGTGATAATAATAATATTAATAAATATAGGTATATTTACTCAGAGAAGCTGCTTCAGTTCTGAAACTGTCCTCCCAGCAGGCCCTGCTTTTTGTCTCACCCACCTGAGGTGAAGGCGAGACTTAGGGATCCAAATGTCGTCCATCCGTCACAAATCTAATGACACATAACTCCACAACCGGATGATGCTTTTCAACCAAACTTGGATGATAGATGGACTTTGGGGACCTGCATCTTGTGTGGCAGTCGGAGGTCACATGGTAAGGTCAAAGGTCATTTTCAGGTCAACGTTAAACTTTACATGGAAGATTCTTATGACACCTAACTCCGCAACCGTACATCACTTTTCAACCAAACTTGGATGGTAGATGGACTTGGGGGATGTGCATCTTATGCTGCAGTCGGAGGTCACATGGTAAGGTCAAAGGTCATTTTCAGGTCAACGTTAAAGTTTACATGCAAGACTCTCTTATGACACCTAACTCCGCAACCATAAGTCACTTTTTAACTAAACTTGGATGGTAGATGGACTTGGGGGACGTGCATCTTATGCTGCAGTCGAAGGTCACATGGTGAGGTCAAAGGTCATTTTCAGGTCAACGTTAAAAAGTTTAAATGCAAGACTCTCTTATGACACCTAACTCCGCAACCGTAAGTCACTTTTGAACCAAACTTGGATGGTAGATGGACTTGGGGGACCTGCATGTTAGGCTGCAGTTGGAGGTGACATGGTAAGATCAAAGGTCATTTTCAGGTCAACATTAAAGTTTACATGCAAGACTCTAATGACACCTGACTCTGCAACCAGAAGTTACTTTTCAACAAAACTTGGATGGCAGATGTACTTAGGCGACCTGCATGATATGCTGCAGTCGAAGGTCACATGGTAACGTCAAAGATCATATCCGGTCAACATTAAAGTTTACGTGCAAGGCTCTTATGACAAGTGTTATTCCATCCCAGTCATTTCACAATGAAGTTTCGATACAATTCTGTTGCGTGCCCTTGCAATTTACGATATTTCTGGTTATTTTCATAAGTGGGTGAGACACAAATCGTTTTTGCCTTGTATTATTACACCGAATGTAGCTGGGCTGCCTAGGCGCTCAGTATGTGATGCCAGCTACTGTATTGAGGATACGCCTTGAATGCCACCAGAGCTTGCTATTGGTTTGAAGGGCTCCCGCTGGACACTAACATTGATTTTGATCGGTTTGCATCCGAAAAGATTGGCAGGAACTTAGAGAGATGTGATGGATAAGATAATGTTCAGAATACCAATTTGTGACAATCATAGTGGTGTCACATCTCAGAGAGAAATATGACAAAATTTATGACAAAAGTTATGACAGTGTTCCAGAATACCACCTCATTGTGATAAAGCGCTTATATTGATGTGATTAATCACAATGAGAGACAGGGAGCTGTGAAGGGTTTTTAGAAGAGAGATAGAAAATAGGGAAAACAGAGAAAAAAGGAGGAATTAATTTGTAAGCCTTGACTAATTGTAGCATGAAAAATATTTTTGAAAAAAGTTATGGATGATGAGTGAAACTAACAGCACAATCTAATCTAAATAATATCATTGTATGCTTTACATTTAGTCTTCAGGCTGTCATGATATTTGGTACTAAATATGAAAAAATTTATGACTGCTAGACCCTGGTATAGATTTTATCATATCTTTTGCTTGTATGTTGGATTATGCACATAAAGAGCGTCATATTTTTTTATGCATGCTACAAGAAGAGAAAAATTTATGACAATTTTGATGACAAAAGTTATGACATATCCAACAGAATACAGATTCTGTCACATCTTTGAGAAAAGACAATGTTCAGAATACCGCTCCTGGTTATTTATAACGTGCTTAAGGCCTACATTAGCTCAGCGCTTACAGATTTATTATTACCCTGGTCTCAGATTCAATCGGTCATTCCCACACACAATGTATGCACATCATACACTCCCTGAGGAGTATTCCAGTCAGTTGCCATTGAGGCACACACAATTATCGACAAGCTACAACAACTTTCACATCTTACCACTTAGCACCTGGATGGAAAGTAGCAGAGTGTGGAGTAACGCTTTGCAAAAGGATGCTAGACCTCTGGGATTCAAAAACACAACCCTCTGATTACAAGGTGGTAGTCCTAACCACTACACCATGGCTCTTCCACTGTTACAAACTATTAAACTGGAGTTTTAGTCAAGTGTTATATTGGTTGCCAGGGATGCAGTCAAAATACATGCATCACTGTTTTTTAAAACACCTCTAACATGTATTAAAGTATTTGCTTATGCAACCTTTGTACATTTTAACAACATATTTAGGTTAAATGTTGAGCCCCGTTGCAATGGTAGTTATAAAAGTTACCATACGTTCTTTGATAATGAAGCCCCAACTTCTTCAACCTACACTGACTGCCTCCTTCAATCCTGAAGATTCTTGCAGTATTGTAGTACCGGGGACCTGCAGGTGCAATACACCGGGTGAACACCCTACTCTTTGACGAATAGTGTATTGGTTTTAACATGCATAGGTTGTGACTCTCCTATACATGAGACCAACATTTGCGTCCTTTCCGATGGACGGAGTGTTTTCCAACTGCATTCACACTTGCACTGAATACAGTGGTGAGGCACGCTAACCCACAACGCTATAGCATCAGATTTTTTGTTAGCATTTTAGACCCAAGACGATTGCCTATATATATATTTTTTTTATATGATAAAAACTTCAACCATCTCTCAATATTACATATAGGCCTAGTTATTGTGCTATATTTGTCTCTTTGCAAGTCTTGCATCTTGACATCAGCATAGGGTGATGACAAGCCTTTAGCCATCACTTTGCTGCCACGCCCCCCTCGCATAACGGTAAGGACGGACCTGCCACCCACCTTGAAGGCTCGCCGCGGTTACCTCGCCGAGGTTGCCTTCAAGCTACGTAAGGAGAAAAACCTGTCAACTCGGATTAAACTGCTGGGAGTCAAAATCGTCCTACAGTGGAAAGAGAAAGGAACAGCAACGTGGAAACCCTACGAAGAGTAATACTGGTCGTTCGTTACATCTTGATTATTACATGTAATATTATCAATCTTCAAGAGGAAATAAAATGTCAATCTTAACGAGAATTACATTTTGAGATTACATACAATTACAAGTTGGAATGGAGAAAACCTGTCAACTATTTTTTATCTACAAATCATCAAAGTCACACAGAGGAAGGATACAGGGACATCAACATGAGATCTTTTGAAAATGCAGCTACCCTGTCATCATTTTGAGGTGATATCTACTTTTATTTTTGAATTATACTTATGATGGAATGATATTGAATCACTATGCTCTCATAAAAGGATAAATTAACCACATTTTCACTTTTAACTCCTGCTAACATTTATATGAATATTATTAACATTATAAGAAAATGGAAATTCCATACGTGCTTCGACACCAAGTTTGCTTTAGTATACATTATTTTGATTCATGCTGACTTTTGTCCAACCAATTATCGGACATTTTGCTCACGAGCCTACGATGATGTTGATATCGGGGCAGATCAGGCTTTTTTTTTTTTTTTTTTTTTTTCTCTAAACTTTTTGTTGAACCAAAATGTATGACATGGTTTATATACATGATAAAAGTGAAGTTATCTGTTTTTGTCAGAATGCTTTTTTTTTCTCTCTATCAGAATGTACTTAATAATACCACCTCCCAACTGTTCAATGTTGATTACCGATCATAATTATCAATATTAAGATAAAGATTGCTTTACATCAGTTGCAATAGGTGTTTTTCATTATTTCATTATGCTGAAACATGTTTTTCGGAAACATCGCTTTTTACCAAAAAAGTATGAAAGAAAGAAACGGTCTTTATTTTCCTGTATTTTATATGACTGAAGTTTTCAATAACTACTATCATAAGCAATTCTGTTGTTTAACCTATTGGTCTTTTCTGTAGATCAATCTTTGGATTAAAAACTTTGTGTATAATTATGAAACCTGATGAAGGAATTACTCCAGTCTTGTATTTGACTCTTTTCCCGCCACTTTTCAATTTAATTAATGCACGCCCACCATTTTGTGTGTCACATCTCAATCTCTTTATCCAATTTAGAAGTTCAATCGGATTACGATTTCATTCTTTGACTTCTCAAATATTTTAAACGGTCCGTCAGAAAAGATTACTACTGAATTGACATATTGTTATACCGAAAAGTGTTTAGCTTCTTGTACACACATTGCAGTATTTAATTCGCATGGCCGCATCCATTTAAGACGTGGCTTTTTATGTACCCATGGTCATTTCCCGCCTTTCACGCTGTTCATTGATATTATTGGTCGAGTGACCACGAGAGTATATTCCAAAACCAAACTGCGTTGGACTATTCTAATTCACCCCCCCCCCTCTCTCTCTCCCATTCAATGGCATGTTATTATTATTTCGTAAAACAGCAGCAATCTGTTTGCAAACACCTGCATTACCATGATTACTGTACAACTGACTACAATTGACTTTTCTTAACACGTCTACTCTTCATTGTCATAATGCTTCGATGCAACGTTGTATGTTTTGTATGCTAAAAACTTCTACATCCCCTTTTATATTATACATACAGACTGGAATTGGTCACGAATATCCTTTCCGTTGATTCAAAAATAAAGGGAAGAGAGAGCGGGGGGGGGGGGAGAATATGGTTTACCTAAATCATGTCAGTTATGCTTATATGTATAGAATGCATATTAATGCCAGTGACGTTCCCTCAGGTACATGGAGAAACCATTCTCATTTTTGTTTCGTACACTTGACATGTATTAAATTTTCTTGCATAAATTATTATGCAGTTGTATTTTCCCGCCATCTTTCAGTTTTAATCCTTCACGCTTATACCTTTTATGACAACGGCTTGGTCCAATTAAGTAGAGTCCTAAATTCAGATAAAATTCCATTCTTTGATCTTTCAACATATTTACCACAGTACTTTGTTAAAAGAAGATTGATTGGGCTTCTTATGTATTCACCTTATACTTCTCAAATATTTTAAACAATTCGCCAAAGAAGATTACTACTGAATTGACATATTGTTACACTGTAAAGGGTTTTGTTTATTGTACACGCATTGTAATATTTTAATTTGCATGCCACATCAACAGTTTTCACCAAAATAAGGCGTGGAATTTATGCACTGGTGGTCATTTCCCGCCCTTCAAGTTATTGTCGATAACAAGCATGAGAAAACATTATGCATTGTCTTGGATCATGCAAATCCCCCTCTCTCTCTCAGCCTATTTAATGGCATTTCATTTACGTAATCTGCATTTCTGCGATCATCTGCATTACGCAAGTCTACCTTTTCTGAAAGCGCGCGTCGACTAGACATGCCTGTATAATGTATCGGTCAGTTATGTACAAAAGAAAGAAAAAATCAGTATAGTATCCTTTCATCTTTTATCAACTGACGTGTATTGATTAATGCAATTGTTGTTATAACAACCATTCTTTGAGCCAATTATAAAGGAAGAGAGAGAGAGGGGTGGCGGACCACTCCCTCACACTATCATGACTATAGAATGTATATTGATGTCAGTGACGTTCTATTCAGGTACATGTAGTAACCATAATGTAAATCTCGTCCTTGACATGTATTTAAATTACTTCTATGTAGATTTTTTCCCGCCAATTTTATGATTGATTCCAAAATGCAATACCCTTTGTTTGACAACGGCTTAATCTCTTTATTTAATTAGGCAGAGTCCTAACTTAGAATACGATTTCATTCTTTAACTCTTTCGAACTATCTTAAACAATTTGTTAAGAAAGAAAGCGATTATATAGCTTATTGTATTCACTTCATTCCTTTGCCCACATACACAGGTTCCGCTTAACACAAGGCGTGGATTTTATGCACCACTGGTCATTTCCCGCCTATAACATTGTTCATGAACTTTTATTGGTCGATGTATAGCATGACTGAACAAACGCACCTGGTCTACTCCAATCAGAATTTCACCCCCCCCCCCTCTCTCTCTCTTTCTACAGCGGCAAATCATGACGTACAATGTGTTTTTATAAAGCAGTAACAATCTGTATGCAAATATCCATACTAGTTTGTACATACACGTGTACTATAAGAATGCATACTTCAACGTAGATATCTGGCTTTTTGTTCATAAAACACCCTATTATATTTTACTTTAGAGGCGGACGTTGATCCATACAACAGCCTTTCAAATCTTTTCTAAAATGAAGAAAAGGGAAGAGAGAGTGGGGGAAGGAAGACCATACCTTTAGGTTAATCATTAGAGATTGTGTTGATTATGCTTATACAATGTATAATAGTTTTCGCCTCGTCTTCTCAGCCATATGATGAATCTATTAGATTGTGTTGGTCTTTTATTTTGAATTCACCATTGTTTTTTTTTTTTTCCCGCCACTTTTCCAACAATCACTAGGCCGTATACACACATGTTTGGTCCCCCAACTACATGCTTATTATCTTCATACAATTTAGAAAAATCCCTAATTGGATCCCATCTCATTCTTTTGGATATTTTAATCGGTCTGTCAGAAAAAGACCCATTATTCTATTTTTGAACTGTGAATGGTTGGATTCTAGTACTTTCTTGAACTCTCTTTACTTCCAAATTGATTCAAAGCTCATTTCCAGTCTCCCTCATTTATTTATTCCTCATGGCTACAGACTTCAGTCTCGGTATTTTCCAGACTGAAAAGTGTGTGTGGTTTTAATGTATTGATCCAATGTATACATTATGTAAAAGGGTCTTTTTTGTTTTGTTTTGTTACATGCTCAGAAGTCAATCTTGTTGGGCTTCCTGTTATGATTCATGGTTCTGTTTTGTAAATATTGTCTTCTTCCAATCTCCCGTTGTAAACTCTTTAAGTTTTTTATTTGCTGAAATTTTTTATCACTTGTATCTTTAGGGTGGTCGGGCTGTGCTCTACTGCCCAACCATCATTGACCAAGATGGGTCTTACTCTTTTTGCATTAGTATATTATGTTCTTGTTAATGATACACTAGCACCACTTTCACACATGAATACACCTCAACACACACACTCACGCACATGCACCACTTGCACACTTGCAGTTGACCTCTCTCCAAACTTCCGGTACTTTACATTTACACGTCCCCCTGTTTGAGTCACATAATTTTACTCCAGATATTTTCATTGAGAACCCACAAGATAGCAAATATTACACTCCCCAAGAATTTAACAACGAATTTAATATTACTCCAGATAATCTCTCTCTTTTACATGCAAACATAAGAAGTCTAAATAGAAACTTTGAATATTTAGTTAACCTATTACACTCATTAAATAATACTCAGTTTTCAGTCATCGGTTTAAGCGAAACATGGCTACATGAAAATTCCCCTGACATGTTTAATATACCTAATTATAAATTAATAAGGGCAGACCGAAAGGAAAGAAGAGGTGGAGGAGTTGCTTTTTACATTTCACAAAATCTCAAATTTAAGATTCGTTCTGAAGTTAAATTATTGCATGCAGAGTCGTTGTTTATAGAGATTGAAAATTCTAATTCAAAAAATATCATCATAGGATTAATTTATAGACCCCCTGATACAAATATCGATCGTTTCCACGATGAACTAGAGTATTTTCTGCATGAAATAGGGAATGAAAACAAACATTTTTTTATGCTCGGTGATTTCAATATTAACTTCTTGCCCTCATCTTATAATGATAATTCATCCGATTTCATGAAATTGTTATACTCGTTTGGCTGTATTTCTATTATTAATAAACCCACAAGGATTAACCTGAATTCATCAACTCAGATTGATAACATATTTTCAAATGTTCATAATAACAAAATCATAGGAGGGATTTTATATTCTGAAGTTTCGGACCACCTGCCTATTTTTTTAACCTGTGAATGTAAACTCTCTTACCCTAAATCAAACAAGGAATATACTTATCGTAAAGAATCTAAACAAAATATAGAATTACTGAAGCAAGACCTAGTTTTGGAAGAATGGGATGATGTTTATAATGAAGTAAATCCCAATATTGCATACAATAACTTCAATAATACATTAAAACATTATTATGAAAAGAATATCCCAATAGGTAAAGTAAAAAATCAACGTAACAAACCCCAAAATCCTTGGATAACGAAAGGTTTACTGAAATCCATACAGACACGTAATCGCCTATATAAATATCACTTACGCAATCCAACTGATGATTCTTTAAAAAAATATAAAATATATCGTAATAAACTAACAAAATTAATTCGATTATCCCGAAAATTGCATTTTGCTAATAAAATAAATGATGCCAATGGAAATACAAATACAACTTGGAAAATTATCAAAGAAGTGTTGGGTACAAAAACACAACCCCCACCTAATGATAAAATCACTCTTCATGGATCTGAAATACCTGATCCAACTAATTATGCAAATTCATTTAATTCTTTCTTTACCAATATTGGGCCCGAGCTTGCAAACAAAATTAATAGTCCCAATGCACATTTTAAAGATTACCTCTCAGATCCAAATCAAGAATCTCTCTTTTTAACCCCAACAAACCCCTCCGAAATAATCAATACTGTTCGTTCCCTTCATAATTCTAGATCTTCTGGTTGTGATGGCATTAACATGTCTCTTCTTAAGCAAATAATTCACCCTCTTGCTAGCCCTCTGACTCACATATTTAATAATTCCCTATCTCAAGGTGTTTTTCCAGATTTATTAAAAGTAGCAAAAGTTAATCCAATCTTTAAAAAAGACAACCCTCACGAAATAAGTAATTACCGTCCCATTTCCTTACTTCCAACAATATCTAAAATTCTAGAAAAAATAGTTTACACAAGACTTTATAAATTCATTAACAAATATAATATTCTGAATTGTAATCAATATGGTTTTAGAAAAAAATTCTCAACAGATTTAGCATTACTTCAAATTTACGACAAAATAACAACTGCCATAGCAAACAAAGAACATGTAATTGGCATTTTTTGCGATCTTAGTAAAGCATTTGACACCCTTAACCATGATATTTTACTCTTCAAACTCAACCATTATGGAATACGAGGTCAATGTCTCTCATTTTTTAAAGACTACTTAAATAATCGAAGGCAATATGTCAATTTTAACAGTTTCGACTCTGATTCTCTTTTAGTTCGATGTGGTGTCCCTCAAGGTTCCATTTTAGGCCCACTTTTATTTTTACTCTATATTAACGACATCATTAGAACCTCCTCTATTTTATCCTTCGTTTTATTTGCCGACGACACCAATATATTTTATTCGCATAGAGACCTTAATTCATTAAACAATATCGTAAATTGTGAAATTGATAAAGTATCAAACTGGTTCAAAGCCAATAAACTCTCTCTTAATACAAAAAAGACACATTTTATGTACTTCAGACACCATTCCCATAACATTAACACACCGATTTACATTAATATTGACGGCACCCCTCTAGAACAGAAAAAACAATCTAAATTTTTAGGTGTAATTATAGATGAATCTTTGACTTGGAATCAACACATACAGCACGTTACGATGTCCGTTTCCAAAAGTATTGGGATAATTTCCAAGTTAAAATTCACTCTTCCTGACAGTACTTTATTCTTGTTATACAATTCGTTAGTCCTCCCTTATATAACATATTGTAATATCGTCTGGGCAAATTGTGGTTCTTTTAAACTCAATTCTATCTTTAAATTACAAAAAAGAGCAATCCGTATATGCACAGGGTCACATTACTTGGCTCATTCTGACCCATTGTTTCATAAACTCAAAACTTTAAAAATATTTGATATCAATACAATTCAAGTAGCCATCTTTATGTTCAAATACTTTAATAATCAACTTCCTCCGTCCTTTAATAATATGTTTAGGTTTAACAGGTCTGTTCATTCCTACCCAACCCGCTCATCAGGAAACCTTCATCTCACCAACCCTAAGTTATTAATTACTCATAAATCAATTCGACATTATGGTCCTGATATTTGGAACAACTTTCCAGACAATATTAAGTCATGCTCAACAATATACTCATTCAAAGCCACTATTAAAAGAAAAACCATTGAATCATATGCATCCCCCTCTTCAAGTTAATTATTCAACTGCCCTTTACTGCACCCGCACCTGCACCTGCATTGCACCCACTTGATCAATGAAGAAAGAAATTTATGTACCATTTTACGAGGCCGCCATCATTTTCAAGCTTAACCGCTCACGATGGCGGTCTCCTGCATTCATTTAAACTGTTATTTTTTTTCGATTGAATATTGCTTCTAGTCGATATTTATTTTTCATTGCTTTATTATGACTATTGCTTTATTACTTTGTGAAACTGAATTGTACCACCTTATTGTTATGTTGCATATATTATCTTGAATGCAGAAATAAATAAAATCAAATCAAATCAAATCAAATTAAGGGATAATTGTGTACGTGATGTGTCTTATTCCAGGTCATGTGTCTAAAACAGAAGATCAGATGTCAGCGCGAGGTGGTGCTAAACCCAAAACCAGTCCGATGGGTCCAAGGTTTCAGAGATCTGTCAGTATGCAAGATACAAGAACCATGGCTGCCACAACTACATCTAGTGTAACAACCACTGCTGGTAAGTCATGTACATCAATATCATTTGAAATGAGAAACATAAAGATGAATAAATCATTTGTGAAAGTAATATCCAGTTCTCATTCATGGATTCATGTTATGCAAGGTTCCAGCTACTGATTTGGGGCTAGTTGCTGAAAAGTTACAATAATGGTAACTTTGCTATCCAATGGTAACTTTAAAGGAAGTCTTGATTCTGATAGGCTGATTAGAATTGTTACCATGGTAGTTACCATTGGATGGCAAAGTTAATATGATAGTAACTTTTATGCAATAGGGCACTGGACGTCTTGGTAAAGCCTGATGAAGACATCTTCAGCCTTGTTAGTCTAACTTAGCAAGAAAATTGGGATTTATCCACCATGATCAGCACAAGTCTTCCTTGATCAATATCTCCTTCCTGAGAATACTGAACTCTCTCAAAATATTAAGTATTGATCCAGGGCATCGTTGATTGCACTGATCTTTACGCTGATTACCATACCTTGCAGAGCTGGCCCAACAAAGTCCAAACTTGGCTTGATCAGGATTGATTGTTCCTAATTGGGCTTGATCAACCACCAGATCCAGAAGATCAGCCAGATAAGTTTGTCAATAAAGCTGGCTTCAATATTCTTTTGGATTGACTGATATGGGTTGGAGGATGCACAAATATTTCTTGAGCTTATAGCCCAGCGCACACTGCGACTCGATTGCACCAAGGTCTGATTGCAACAAAATCACAGACTGTGCGCCAACCTTCAATGTGCTGCAACTGTGACCCGCCTTTTTGCAGTAGGATCGTAGACCAAACCTCAGACATTTGACAAAATCTTTCTGAAATTTTTCTGTGATTTTGCTAACTTCAGCCAATCAGAATTGTCCTAGACGATGATGTCATGGCCAATTATCTGTCCTTCAGCAGCATAGATAACGTGAAAGAAGAGGCGCCATGAGATGCAGCGCGCTGCTGAGCTGTAGCAATGTCTGTGCTTGTTGCAGTCGGATCTTAGTGCCATGGCATCGCATAGTGTGTACTGGGCTTAAGAACATAGGCCTCTTCAAATCAGTGAGCCTTTTGGAGATGGCACAGTTCATATTAAGGATGAAAAGGTATATATGCAGTGAACAAGTGACAAGAAGAGCAATGGCACACTGGTTCCAGAGGTATTATCTCTCTAGTCACTGGAAGAAAAATTAGAGAGAAATCATTTAAATAAGATACAAAAACATCTATCATTCTTGATCCCATAGATTAAAAAAAACTTGCAAAACTGCCATTAGAGAATTGAAATGTCCATCCATTTTGAAAGGTTTCATTATACATGTACTTTCCGATAATTGCATTGTTGTTTTTTGTGCTATCCTACAAATTCAATTATTTCTGCCAGGCATGATGCTAGCGGTCCTCTTGCCATCTCTTTAACTAAGCTCTATAAATGTTAAGTCATTTTGATACTCAGAATATAATTGTCTTTTTTTTTAAATCTTACTCTTGTTCAACTTTGATGTCAGGCCAGGGTGATGGTAGTAAGGTGATTCCAGTCCTCCAGAGATTAATGTCACAAGGCACAGAAGAAAGACCTGTCATCACAGAGAAAGGACAGATACACACATTAGAGAGTCTGGAGAAAATGCACACAAACTTACCAACAGAGGGCAGTAGTGCTCCTGCAGGCAAAAAACCTGGAGTAAGATCTTTTACGCCTGTGTTGAGTTCTATGAAGCTTTTTTTGTCTGTGTGTATGTAATTCATTGTGTGTTAGATGTAGAACAGGGTTGAATAAACAATTTGGTTTTAAAAAACTAAAAAATATGAAGTTAAATTAGTATATACTGTCTATTTTAAAGTGTGGTACACTGGAATTTTTTATCATTTATTTCCACCTTGTTTTTCAAGCATTTTCAATCATACTTGGAATATGTTCAATCAAAATTTCCAAAGCATTTTACAAGCACACATTTTGATTATTTTCTAAAGTAAATATCAGCTATTGATCTTTTTATTATCATTGTCTGATCATGAAAGTCTGACCAAGCAGATGTACTGAATTTCATTTTTCAACTTTTGATCAAATCAACTTTGTATTTTTTACCTACCATGATGTGAGGCTTGCAAGGAATAAGTTGATATTTTGACCTGTAATTATTCAATGCATCTTATGGATTTTTTTCCTAAGACCGCTTCTCCTTGAAATGCAATTTACTAATTAAAAATCAACATCATATAATGCTTCATTAAAAACTACTTTTTGTGTAATATGAACAATTATTTTTTGTCATATCCATAATTTTCCAACAGCCATGTATTTTGTGTTGATTTCTTTGTTTGCAGGTACAAAGTCTAGAGAGCATAGAGAGCTTACATATACCTTCTGGAGGAGCTAGCGACAAGAGACCTTCAGCCGCAGCTGCTGGTACAGCTGGGGCGCCCTCTAGTGCTGAATCATCACACCACCTACAAAGACTTCTCCAGCGCCTCCAGAGTGGCACAGACACTGCTCAAGCTCAGAGCCTGTTAGGGGCTGCACCATCAAGCACATCAGCTGAACCATCACCACAGAAAGAGGTACCAGAGAAGGTACCCTCACCATCACAACAGACTGATATGAATCAAGCACTGTTAGATAAGCTGAAGAGCGGGACAGCAGTGGTACCACCAGTGAACCTTTTAAAACCATCTAGTGCTACCCTGACACCAAACCTCTTAGTATCACAGTCTGCAAGTGGTACCTCAGATCCCAGTAGAGCACCGCCTGCTATGAAACAGCTCTTCCCTGCTCCAAAAGAAGCAAGAAAGGTATTTTGCAGAAATGTTTAATCTTGTTATTTCATTGATCCTCCCAACTTGTCTCTTTTTTTAATAAACATTTTGTGACTCATTATAAGGACAGGACTTTGATATGATATGCCCATATGATGGACATGTTTGTGGATAAGCACTAAAATGGTATTCAATTTCACATGAAAGCTGGCCATAACACTGCTTGAAGTTACAGACGCATCCAATATAGATTTTTGTCTCATAAATTTAATAGGAAGTATATGGACCTAGTCCATGAAACTTGGACGTTAGGGTAAACAACTATTACTGATCATCTCACATGACCTTCAGGTCACATAATCAAGGTCAAAATGTCATCAAGGGTCATGGCATGTCAGTGCAAATTATAGGCATTTTTGTTCACGGAAATTAAATTGATTGGTTTCCAATACTCGAGAAATACATTGAGCATACCTCGAAAGAAAGAGAATGACTCAATGATAGTTTGAAAATTGGATCATTGCAGCTTCGCAAAGTCAGCTATTATGATACTGACTGTAGGCTCAAACATGATAGATGGCGCTGTCCGTAATGCAAGACAAGGCCTGAGCGAGACATCTTGTTGTTTCCCCCAAAAAAATAAAAAATTAATAAATAAGATACGCTGTGCCCTGATATGCTGGAAAATAATCCTGTTGAAGTTCTTTCGATAATTTGGGTAAGATATTGTCATTAAAAAACAACGCTCCGCTCCGCTTATGAACAGCTTTATAAAACACTCATGAGGAATCTTTCTGAATTACATGGTGGTACCCTTATTGCAAATTATAGGTGAATAACAGACTCATTACCAAAATTACAAAGCTGTGACCATTCTTGTCCGATAATCTAAAGCAGCCATTCCCATTTCCTTTTGTTCAAGCTCTAAATTTTTTGTTGAATCTGTACTGAGAATCAGGCCTTTAGAATAGCCAAGAGGGAAGAGGATCTCTAATTAATATCAACAGTTGAAATACAAATGTTAACAAACTACCCATTTTTTAATGACCTTTCACAATGCAGTGATACTACAAGTTCAGACTGTTCTGCACCATTGACTGAAGTGACATTTCCCTGATATATCAGTCTTGGCTGAAATGTGGCACCTCGGAGAACGTTACTCAAATTAATATTTGTTATTTGGTTTCTGTATTTGTACTTCACAATGTTCTTCTTCTTGAATGTAAGTTTGTTGATCCAAAATGGTGAGAATCCAGGTTGACATGCTCCTAAGACTGGGGGAACCAGTAAGTTCACTCCAAATAAAAAAAAATTGATAATAATAAAAGCTGCGGTTTAAGTTCATCATTAGCCTGGAGATTGATGAGTTGTTCTTAAAGATGTTGCTTGGACATATCTAGAAGATTGTTGCTGCTTGCTCCAACCACCTCTCATCTGTTGGGCCAATATAGCTGAGTTTTAATTTTTCTTTTTGTCATAAAATAATAATAATAATAATAATAGCTGTATTTATAAAGCGCTTTTTGCCAGAGGTTACAAAGCGCTGCTATTATTACCCCGGCTTTAGCTCGAGCTACCATCACAGGCGCTCAGTGCATGCAAGGAATTACTCCTGCCGGGTACCCATTCACCTCACCTGGGTCAAGTGCAGCACAGTGTGGATAAATTTCTTGCTGAAGGAAAATACGCCATGGCTACGATTCGAACACACAACCCTCTGTTTTAAAGGCGAGAGTCAGAACCACTAGACCATGACGCACCCGGTTACTAGTTGATAAATTTTTCCCGTGTATCCCTTTTTTCATGAAATGGTCCCCAAGTCACTCTGTAAAACAAAGAATAGAGAAGGCTGTACAGGTAAAGCAATGAGATAACTTACACTATTATGTTTCTTTCTGTGTTTTGTGAAAACAGACCCCTTCACCGCCAACCACCATACAAGGTGTACCCTCCAACCTCCTTACACCAGAACTCCTTAGAACACGTTTAACCAGCGAGTCAGCTCTACTCTCACCCCTTAAACTCAGTGGTTCAGTCCAGGCTGGCCAGAGTCAACCTGTAGGCAAGAGGTCTGATCCATTGTTACAGAGGGGTCCACCAACTCCACTCACCAAGGAGCAGTTGGCTGACACATTAGTTCATCTCTTGAGGGTGAGTTTATCAGGGGATTCTTTGGAACAGAAGAAGGCGCATCAATGTCATGCCATTACCATGTTGCTGTCACGCTAATGGATTCAACTATAAACCAAACAATGATCATGGCATTAGAATTAACATTAGCTATGATTGGTCTAGAGTTAGGTTTGTAGATGGGACGGGGACATTAATAAGAGGTTGGTAAACATGGAGTAATGGACAAGAATTAAGTGGTGTAAGAGGAATGAATTCAAATTTCAACTTACATCTAGGGTCCATTGAAAGGAGAAATATATTCAAAATAGTCCATTGAATGACAACTTACTAATTATCTCATTCTGCTGTGGCATTTTACATTTACTTTAAATTGTATGCATTGTAATCATTAAAGAAATATTCGGTTAATTTAACTTAGGTACTGTTTGTGAAACTAAATACAATATCTCATACATACTTTTGTTAACCCCCCCCCCACATATCTGTCCAAACATATTTCAACCCATCATTTTACATCCATGCTATGATTTTTGTTTGAAGTGCTGAAGTGATCATTCTAAACGATTATGGCATTAATATCATTTTCATCTGACATCGTATTTCAGACTGATGACGACTTCTTGAGCAAGATTCATTCTGCGTACACACACTCTCTTCAACGTCTACCCCCTTAAGATGACCTTTGCTGGATCCAGATGATCTCTTCTCACTAACATAATATCCAGCAAACAGTCCATGGGATCCTATGGATGATAAACGCTCATTGCATCTGATGTGAATGCATCCCATAGCGCAATCACTGTGTTGCATAGGAAGTGAGGTACTTAATTACCTTAATGTCTCATGAATAATGCATTGCATTTTGCAAAGCACTAACCTTTACAGCCAATACTTGCTGATTGTTTGCTGTTATTGATGCTGATATAAATGATGCCAATATAAATGAGGATAATGATTTGGAAAACTTCAAATGAAAAAGAAAAGAAAAATGGATAAAGGATGATAGACTTTGGGGGCCCTCGGCATGATTGCAAGCTTTCTCTGTTGATTCATCCAAAGTTCATCATTGGTATTGAGTTATGTCTTCTCAATAATTAGTGATGACAAGGACAAAGCTGGTCGTGATGCTGGTTTTCGTTATTGTTACTCAGTGTTAAGCTATCAATAACATGATCGTTATCCACTTTATAAGTAGAATTCCACATACAGTCCATGTTGGTGATAGATGAGGCAGCCTGATTCATGCTCTCAAACCCAACACAAGCACCATATTCGATCACTCATTGTAATATTACTAATTTAACTATTTTAAATCACTATTGAAGGTAACACGTTGACTACAGAGTTTCTCATGAGGATTTTTAGCAAAAAAGTATAATACTCCTCGACCCCAATACCCTCCTGAATCCATACCTGTTATCCAGGCCTAATTAGTTTTCCTTCTCAAATGAGCAGGTGTATGTTTAAAATGGTGACACAAGTTTCATTTTATAGCTCTACAGATGTTACATACAAACCTTTATTGTGTGTAATGTTGTTTGCAATTCTAGCATTTTAGACAGTACCTACTGAAATAGTCATTGTCCTTGATACTTGATATTGCTTCCAAGAAATTAGAAAGTTTATTTCAATTTTTACATGATGAATCAGGAATATTTATTTCCAGTAGATTTCCAAAGATTTTTTATTAATGGCATTGACTTACAGAAACAAAGTATTATAACATTAAGGCAGCTGTACTTATCATGTATCACTCAGTCTTTTCTGTTGCTTTTTATTATCCTGTCATCATCAGAAAAATCTTAGCAATACAACTGAAAATAAAGATGAATCATGAGGACAAATTAAATAATATTAACCTCAGCTATCCAAATCTTAAAGCCAGTAAAAAGATATATTGAAAATGAAAATAATCCCTGGGACCACTTCACGAGTAAGACCTTATAGTTATTACTACCTTGAAATTACTACCTTGTACTTACTACCTTGTAATTTAGTTTAACATGTACCCAAGAAATCTTGCTTCCATATTCAAGGAATGATTTCCTGATATTTCTTCTTTTGCTTTATAAATGATACACAATCTTTTGCGTGTGGAGCAATATTTTTCTACATCTAGGACTGTAAAGTATTTTGTTAATATATTTCCCCAATAGATAAAAAAGCTAATCAAATTTGAGACATGATAGGATTCATGGTACATGTAGTTGTAATTTGTTTATGAAATTCTCTTCTTTGGTCTTTTAAAAATATATTTAATTGTCTTTGAAGCTATGTTTGTAGATCTGTGTTTGACCAAGCACTTTATATGATATGCTCATTAGTTGAAGTATTCAGAACTTCATAATCATACCCTATATTTATTCACCTTGACAAATCATCTGTCACTTGACTATCATTCAGGCAAATACCCCAAGTTATTATAGATCTCACAAGTTATTATAACAACTCTGACGTTGATGTTTTGTATAGAAATGGCAATTCCAACATAAGCATTGATACTTGGAGTTGGCTACCTTACTAAAAGGTAACCAACATTGCATGTTGCAATCAGGTTTTTGTGGTTAATGCCATACTGACAACAGTGTTACCACATACTGATATTTTCTGAATATTTTGTTGTTAACATCGTGTGCTATCTCTTTAGAAAAAGTAACACAAAACCTTATTGGAAGCCAAAACAGTTATACATTGTTGGAACGCTGAGAGTGAGTAGATGAAAAACAATGCAAGTTACAAGCATTTCACTGCTTGCCAGCTGAGTATTATACGTTGAAAGACTAAAATATATGTGCTTTGAAAATTATTTTTCTTCCCGCTTATCAAGTCATGAATTCTATGACAGTAATCATATGTCATTAGAGTTCTGATGACATGCATCTGCATACTGTAGAAAAGACTTATCTATGTCTTGATTATCAAAAATACAAAGTCGAAAAATAACATAAAAAGTTTTTCCTTCTTAAATTGATAAAACGTACAGCTCTGGAGCTTATTTTGGCCATTTTTGTACTCCCTGCTTATCTGCTGCATCTTTTCAATCTTGTATCTGCATTCAAATCCCTTGTAACAGCTTTGTCCGACATTGCAGTCATGGCCAAATAAGTAGCATGCAAACAAATATGTGTATAAAGAAGGCTATAGGTTTACATCCATTTAAGCAATGAATATTTCTCATGATGTTTTCTGTGCAAATTGGTTTAAAAATATTTGAATTTGTAATCTACAAAACAAGAAAATATTGTTCTCAAGTTCGGCAGTTTGAAAGAAAATACTCCACCAGTAAGCTTTTAAAATATATGAGACCGATATGAAGCTGAGAAGGTTTTCATTGGTGTATATGTTTTTTCACTTCCAATCAGGTCTTAAACAAGAGGAGATGGCTGGTATGAATGGTTTGATTATCATGACAAATTAAAGTTTTTATATAATTCCATTTCACACTCAGAGATGCAGTTTTTAAGATAAGATAGTATTTCATTGTTATTTTAATCATATTTTTTTGTTGATGTAATTTTACAATGTATCATAACATGATTTTTGTGCTCCAAATAATGATTGATTTAATGATTTTGTGCAATTTAATAATTCTTCAGAATTCGGATGAAATCTCATTTTTCTTGCTGCACAATGGATTATTTACTGAAATCATATCCACTCCAATATTTGGTATTTTACTTTGATAAGCCCAAAACAGTCTTGAATTCTCCCTGAGCAGCATTGTTACATTAGATTATCATGCATAATTTTTGGTGACCTTTTATATAAACATTGATTGTTACTATCCGTTAGATTTTCATTCAAAACTACATATTTGCTGTGTGCAGGCTGTGTGCGCCCGTATAAGCAGTGTGTGTAGCCATATTACACTGTAATTGAGTGTTTGGTTCATCCATATGGTCCTTGGTGTCTGTCTCTATTGCAATCATTTTTCTGAGGGGTGCCAATATATATAATATTTTCATTCGGAGTATCCTCCCACATGATAGACCAAAATTTTTGCAAATAACTGGTGATGTTTTCACAACTATTTTTGTTTTGCGATTACTTGGTCAAGCAATTTTTTAAAAGTGAGCCAGTGTGTTGGCATTTGAATCATCAATGGAACGATTGTATGCTATTTATGAAAATTGAATATTTCTGTACATTTGGACAGTGTACAAAATACATATGAGCATTTTAACATATTGTGACATGCTTTGGTCTGTAAGTAAAAAAAAGCATGTTACTCTAAAGCTGGTTGTGAATTTTATCATCATTGCTGTTATATTTATTGCCTTTTTGTCTCGAGAAGAAAACAGCTATTAAATTTTTGGCTAGAAAGCATTTTTATATTTCTCAATGAGTAATTTCTGATCAAGTTCCCAATCCATGTACTGTACAGTCAGTGGAGCGATGTTGATGATGATGTACATGATGACCATGGTCCATCGATGTTTAGTGACCAGTACTGACCTTTTGCATAGCAGTGGAACCATGCTGTTGACAATGTTCAAGATGATCGGCATGCCACTCGAATGATGTCGATGATGATGTCCATGATGCCTGTGGTCCAGCAATGATTAGTAACAAGTTTTTGTTCGGTTGTAGAATGATGTTGGTGACCATGTCCAGCGATGTTTTGTGACCAGTGCCGTGATTTGCGTGGATGAGATGCACAATTGTAAGGTGAAGGAACACTGTGCACAACGCCTACGCAACCCCCGACATGGTTTTACGACGCGTTTCAAGAGGAGTACATCATCTGGTGTTGCCAGACCTCTTATGATGCTTTAGGCCTATATACTTTCTGAATAAAACAAAAACAAGTTTTTTTAAGAAATAAAATAACTAGTGTCATTCTCTGAACAACATTCGCTGTTTTACTTTTAAGTAAACTAATATTTAATATATAACTCAAACATGTTATCTACTGCAAGTCTCTCATCCCCATTCCTCACATACATGAATATCACTTATTAAGAGTCTTTATACTATTAAAAGAGGGTCTTTTATGTCACGTGTGAATCTGGCCACTTCATTGATACCACCTCCTAAATGAGGGTTATTGTGTTATTAGATCATCTAGGCTTTTTATGTTCTATTTGTGAGGATTGGATCAATAAGGCAACCTTGGATATAAGTAATTTGTCTAGTAACATCATCCCTGTTGCATTAATGTGATATGATCCAGTAGAAGTCAGAAAAAAAGAGAACTTTGGATTGTGATCTAGAGAATTTACCTTTCATTTGATGGTTTGATATTTTGTCAGCAAGTTTGATTTATTCCAATTGAGATATGTTTAGTGCATCTGATCGCATTTCAAACAAAAATTTTCAGACTTATCATCTCAAACTAGACAGTATTCTAGTTTTTGTGTCAAAACATTGTTGAATTAAAAGAACAAATTTGATCATACCATAAAATGATGAACCCTGCTTTATCCACTTAAAAGTATGCAGTTTGAAAAAATCAGATTACAGTAGGCCTACATGACAAATTTGCAGAATTTGACCAAAATGTTTCATAAAATAGGATACATACAATAAAGCAGCGCTTCTCAAATGTTGGGCCGCGAGAAGCTGCAGAGGAAGAAAAAAAATGGGGGGGGGAGACTATAGTATGTTTCACAGACCTGGACCTGTCCGACAGCCCGAATATGTTATGTTTGATTGGTCTGCGTGGGTCAAACAAAGCTAAAGCATGCTTTATGCATGTTGCAATATGCATACACATTATGATGGTTTCGATCTGGCTTTGATGTGAACCTCATCATGTATGCATATTGTGTAGAATTTAGTTAACTGTTGCCCATTCACCTGACCTTTGCGAATGCAGTTAGTTCTTGAACTGTTCGTTTCGAACGTGCTTCAGGGCTTTGTGTTCAAAATTCACGAAAACATATTTTCATCTAAATGGACCTTTTTAAAACAATTTAAAAATTGCGAGGGAGGATACAAATTGAAAAATCTCTGAATGTAATTGTAAGAAAATATGACCCTGAATACATTAAATTTGGATTCATCATGCCTGGCAGTGATGCAAAGCCATATTAAAGCAATGTGTGTCGAATGTTGAAGGTATTCAGCATTCTTGTTATTAAGTTTTTATGTTGTAATGGTTGTATATGTTTAGAGGAGGGGCTCAAAGGCTGGGCTACTGAAATTCATATGCACTTATATGCTCATTATAATCATTGTCTATCTTTGAGTCAAGACAAGTAGTCATATCGCTTTCTTAAAATTTTGGTAGGTGGGCCTCGATAAAAAATCTGAGTCAAAGTGGTCCTCGAGTAAAAAAGGTTAACAATAAAGGATAAAAAGAAATCATGAAGCATATTCTCTTGGAAACCTCAAGATTGCCGAGATGCTGCAGGAAAAGTCTAGATACAATTTACATTTAATTTCAGTTAATCATGTCTTAACTCTCTTACTAGTCCCACACATTTACAAATATACAAATTACAAATATGATTTACATTCTTGTCTGGGTCTACATTGTTTCAGTAGGGAATTTTTGCTCAGCAACTTACAGAAAATTCAAGAACAGAGTAAATGCATTGAAAATGCCTGTCAAATGACAGAGCAGCTGGGAGGTCTGTTTCGAAACTTGGTGAACTGGAATGGCAGTTTTGTCCTAAGTTTCAGAGCTGACAAAAAATGTTGTTTGTCCAGAATCAAGGACTAAATTACTGTTTTGATTCACAAATTTTCGACAAAAACTTCTTAGTTGTTCTTTGTCATGATTGACAATACATTTTATCTCTTCTTGAATCTTCTATACGTTGCTGAGCAAACTCTCTCTAATGTGGGACATACTGACTGGCTTTAGTGTCTGAATGCTCCTATTTGATTATTGCATAAGGAGCAGTTGCCTTGATTGGTCATAATCGTATAGCCACACGTCATATAAACATGCAAAGTATGAGAATTGTGTTCGTCTGAAAGGAGTCAAAGTCCCATTTGTAAAAAAAAATAACATGCAACAACCATAACGAAATCAATAACAAATCCATTTGAAGTGCTTTGCATATTGGTCGACTCTGTAATCTCATAATAATACAAATTTTCAAACTCTCCCATTTTGACAGATTGATCTTATTTAATGAAAGTTTGAAAGCCTGAAACTCTTTTCTTGTGACGTCATGTAGGAGCAATATGATCAAAAGAAATGGGACGCTCATTTTCTGATCACTTCACAAATTGAAAAGAAATGGGATTATAACATGGTCGATCATTATGACACTTTTATGTGTTCCTTCAGTATGAGCTAATGCAGTTATACTTACAATTGACCACATGTGGCCATTAAAGAAAGAGGCGATGGTGTTATAGGTATGAGATCATGGAGGTGTAAGGATATTTAATTTGGGGACATTTATAAATAATACTGTGCAAGATATAAAACTGCAATGAATTAAAACAAAGGTGTGCTATTCTTAATAAGCTAATCAAATGAGATAGAAAGTTATGAAATTGGAAAGGGTGAAAATAGAAATGACTGTTTAATAAAAAAAAACACAGACTAAAACTTGTTTAGTATGAATGCAACCCCCCCCCCCCTTCCAACGGCTAGGCTGCTTGCATATTCATTAATGGTGGAATTATCTTGGAGATTTGGTCAATTTATTAAAAAGTGAAGTATAAAGTCGCGCCATAATTGCTCTCTTCATTAAATGACCTTGTAAAAATCGAATCGTGGGTATCTATTAATTTCCAGATGATTGTATGTTATCCTTAAGTAGATCATGTTAGCTTCAGTTAAACGACTGGTCGATTTCAACAGTGTTCTATAATGAGAATCCATCAGCTTATCTTATTGTCACTAGGTGTTTGCATCGCACGCATTTAAAAAAGAGGCATTAACAAAGAAGGAAACGCGTCCTTGTCCTTTCATACTATATTACCCCCTCCTCTCCTAGTTATATCCGTTCACTTCGATCTATACCCGTATTGTACTCCACTGCCCATCTCCCAATTACCCCCCCCCTACAGCCCAAGCCTCTTCATGCCCCTCATACATGCTTAAGATAATCTCTAAACTATAGAACTGTTTGTTCTCCGAGTCTCATCCTCATTCTCAACAATTTTGAAGAGGGGTTTTCGAAAAGGGAAAGGAATTTCGGAAGGTTTGCTTTTTATCTACCTCCATGACTATGATCGATAGTTTGTTGAATAATTTGTTTGACTTGCTCATGTTTATTACCCTGTGCTACACTAGTTTCCAGATACATATATAATTTTGGCGGGGAAACCGATATTGCCTCACAAAGGGACAACATTCAATCATTAGAGGCCAACATTCATTCTATGAATCTACCTCCTTTTTTAACAGAAGGATTATGTATAACCACCACTTCATCTCACTTAACGGATGATACATATTTTCAATGAGATAGATAGACATGAAACAAACTTTATTTTGTTGTATTTTATTAATATGGAATGTGTAATGAATCAGTTAACAGTTTTAAAGGTGAAAATTAAAATAAGATATTCACTAATGTCATGTTTTTTAAATGAGAAGTTAATTATCAGCGGCATTTGAGGCTTTCACATAGTTATATTTTTATATTCCTGTTTTAAGAAATGAACTGGGACATGGGAATTATCAATCATGATTTAAAAACTACTAACACTTAAACATTGAAAATAATATATAGAAAGCAATAGTGGCATAACCCCTATTTTTTTTATAAAATGAGCTTAGTGCTTACCAAAAACCAAGACAAACATATGCAGCGATCTTGTGGGACGCCCCCCCCCCCCTCCCCCAACAATTCTAACGCTTGATGTACATGACTTATATATATTTTGTTTTCTTTAAGTCGGAAGTAAAGAATTAGACGAATCATTTCCATTTTACAACAGTGAAACACTTTCATCTTCGCTTACTCACACACTATTGAATATGGTCCTGCGACGTTTAAGATTATTTTGGGGCGATGGTCGTAGGTGCTCTGCCCCCCCACCTAATCATAACACGAAATAGTAGCCACTGGAGACAAGCAATATGCCCTATTTGGAAATCATTTTTGCACAAATCAACCGGATTAGCTTTAGGTGTAACTGTCAAATAAACAAAATGGATACTTAAAGAAATAACGAAATAATAAATTAACACAATACACACATTAATAAATTAATATATAACTGTATTATTTATCGAGACAAAAAAAGCATACAAATATGCAGAATTAGGAGAGCAGTTTTACAAAAGTAATGCCCTGCAGTGTAAAAGAAAACAGATGAACAGATAAATTGAAGTATGAATCAATACTGAATATCAAAACAAACGGAAAATTATAAAATAAATGGGAATATAAATAAAGTGGGTTTATTTTTACAAACAGTTTTTAGGTCTTCTCACCAGGTCTACTCGAGTATAACTACAAGTTCTCTTCCATTGTTGTCTCCTCTGTGTCAGCACAAAAGAATATATAATGTGTGAATCAATTTGTAACCTCTGTACGCCCTTTCTAATATCCTACACCACTTAAGGAAGACCCATTAAGAAAAGACGTCTGTCAAAGCTTAAAGGTGGAAGATAACATGCCCCTTTATAATTTTCTTCTTTCTCCTACCGGGATGCATTATGCAGCCGGAACGCGATTGCGTAATTGAATAAATAGTGTAAACCCGCCATTGGATTCTTACAAAGTCCACACTCCATGAGTTCCCGCTTTAATGTCCGACAAGCGGTTCATGGCTTTAATTAAAAAGTGATCATTTTTTATGATGCAATTATGCACAGGCAAATTAATTAGATAGGGTTGTGGTTAGGAAAGCTGCGTGCGTCATCTGTTCGAAAATGACAAACGAATATTTTAAGTTCACGGAGTACTAAATCCAGTTTTAATTGAAATTTATCATGCTTTTGTCACACAAGCAAGTTTTGTTCATTAATGAATGTCTTCAACGAATATTGAAAATGGATTGTTTCGATAGTGTGTCCGGTAGTGTGTATACGGGTTGGTGTGGGTATATGAGTGAGAGAGTGCAATATAATCTTAAATATTTTGAAAATTATGAGAGATGTCTTCAATATTTTGATTATTTTCAGAGTAAAATGTAAAATGGATGACAAAGGCTTTCTACAAATTCTATAATATTCTGAAGTGCATTTGTAATCTCATCGTTGAAAGCTCGTCTCCGACCCCAGTCGTAAGCGTTACAGTCTCTATTTCACTATCCAAACACATGCTACAGGTGTCCAAGTGTTTCTTAGAAATGTTAGATGGATGGAGAAATGTCGATTTGATCACTTCATTGCCGCATTAAATAAGCAACAACAACTTAAAACGACGGCACCTAAGATCTTTATTTCCTAATCTTCATTCAATCTTTTTTTTTGTTATGTTGCTGAAAATCGATTATATCCTTCGTCAGTGAAAGATATCACAAGAGGTACATTTGAAGAGAAGGAAACACGCATATGGAATTGCGTATTACGAAAAGATGTCGTTGAATTAAAATATAAGTAGAAAATCACAATACAACGTAAAATTTCCTCTGTAGTGATGGACTAGCAGAAATTACAAAATGAATGTTTGATGAAAGCATTGTGATAAAGGTTGAATCGTTTTCTGATAATCTGGCTGACAACAGAGCATTCGAATGAGAGAACTTCATTAATTAACCACATCCATTGCGAAACAAATTTGCTTTAACATTTCCATGATTACTAATACTTTTATGATGGAAATGTTTTAAATATATTGCATCACCCCCCCCCCCCTCCAATCCTGTCCGAAGGATGGGGGGGAGTTCTGGATGGGACCATGATGAGTGGACCAACCTTTCATTGCCTATTCTAATTTGTCAGTGGACTTTAGCCCCGGGACTTTAGCCCACTTTATATACCTTATCCTTTCGTAAAATGAATATTTTTAAAGAATTGTTTTCGAACTTGTCTAAAGATTGTGTTCATGGTGTGGACGAGTTAACGGACATACACTAAAGGCTAGCATGACGTGCGCTCAAAGCCTGCGCCCACTGAGGTTCAACTTTGCATCATTACCCATTGTCACACTTAATTGGAGCGCCTTTACCGTGTCGTATACAGGTGCAGGTTTGTACTTAAATATTTTCTTTGGGGGGAGTAGCCGTCGTTTTCTTTCCTTTAATAACACTATTTTTGTATAAGTCTATATCCTTTTTAATGAACAGTTTTGTTCGGTTCCAAACGGAACTCTTTCACACCTTGTACCAAGAGGTGACGTTCCCTGACAAATTATTGATTGCGGTGCCCTCATTCACCAATCGAGTTTGTTCAATAACTGCAGCTAAACGATCCCGTTGATAACCAATCAGGACAATGGTTCTTTCAGAATATTTAAGCAGCTTCCGCAGTGGAAGAACTGAGACGTTCATGCCCGGTAATTACTTCTTTTATGCAAGTTTGAAAACGCGGTTATCGTAATAATGAGATACAATGGTATGTTCTTGGTACTAACTTACCTTAATACGAAGTGACACATTCGCCAAGAATTGGCTGGTGTATCTTTGACGCCGTGTATAACACATAGTATTATTACTTTGGCAACTTTTGCCGATATCTTTCGTTTGTTATAAATCAAGCGATATCTCAGATTATTTTATTAAAGAATGTAATTTACAAAATGAACATAAAAATAATACAACGTACGGAAAAAACACATCTGTAATCTGTTGCTTAAGAAATAAAAGGTTAGTTTAGCAATATGAAATAAATATTCCATCCGTAAATGTTTCTATTTGTGAATCATGCAGTACCATTCTTTAAGCGTAAATAGGTAATGAGAGCTAAAACATTGAAAACATATCATCCATCCATCCTACATACTTGATTACATTGAAACAATTTATGTGTATGATCTGAAAAGACTCTTACCTGTCAAACGATGAACAGTCATGATAGTGTTTCCTCCTATAAGATGTATATATTACCTTATTTGAAAACATTCTTTTCTTCACAATTTGGCTCGTATATTCGGTATCTTTAAAAATGAAGTATTTCATACTTTGATGAACATAATAACCCGACTATCTTACATTCCTGCATTCCGCGTGTCCCTCCATGCGGAATTGAGAAGAGGAAAGTGTTACCTGTGTCTAACTCTGGCGCTCTTTTATGTGTGCCCTCGAAGAACTAAAGTCCCATCCATTTGCACCTCAAACCCAAGCAAACAATGATTGATAATAGAAGACTCTTGGCACGGTAGCATCTTCACCGGTATCTATTGTTCGTTGGATCTACGAGAGGACAGAAGAGATCCACTTCAGCTTCTCACCTCTAGCTTCGATCTATCTGGCTCCACACCAAATGCATTGTCCTGTTAGAGTGGCTACCGATGTCCGACCAGTGACCAGTTCTTCCCTCCAGCCAATGTTTGCTCAGTATTGGTCAGCAATGGTTTGGTCTATTCGTTGGAACCCTCCCCTACTCATACATGTCATGTCATACAGAAAGGTTTTGGCGCTTTTTTTTTTAACTCTCTCATTGTGATAGTGTTGGGTATGACGTCTATCGCTTCGTCTTTTGATGACGCGTTGTTAAGGATAGCACAATGTTATAGACAATGAAGGACATTTCTAAGACATTCGTTTCCTCCGTCTGTTTGCAAATGTTTTTACCGTCTAAATCCCGTTATGTCTAATGGTATTTCCCTTTTAAATTAATTACTTGTAACTGTTTTCTATTCAACAAAGACTTGTCAGCGCATTGTTAGGCTTGTGGGCCTACATGTAGTAGTATCTTTACAAAAATAATATATTCCGTTTGCTGCAGTAAAAACTATTATGATGGCTCCTAATCGGCATACTTCTCAAGGAAAAAAAAAGAGTCAAATCAGTGTGATGTTTTTATTATTTTCTTCAAATCAGAATATTGAGATATTTTAAACATTTTAAGCATTCTCTATGCATGGAGGCTTCAAACATGCATTGTGGTAAAATGATCAGTAGGCTTACCACCGTATTTGAAATGATTGTGGTCATATTAATTAGATCATCATAATTATCTTGAATGCAAGTTGACCCAACGGTGAACTGGTGAAATATCAATAAATTTTAAAGTGAACTTAAGATGCAATATCCGAATGTAGAATCAAACAACAGTTTTAAAAAATGTGGCCTGGTATAAACCATCGATAACGTTGACCTAAAATGCTTTCCAGAAATCCTACATAATTTGTGCTAATCACTCTTAAAAAGGATCAGAGCCTGTCAAAGTATTTTTTAAACTGCTATTGACAAAAATATATCGATTTAATTGACAAAAAGGAGGGACCCGAACAGTAGGAACGGTATACAGACACTACTATATACGACCGATAGTTTTGTTATGGCGCCCATGTGTCTAGCGACGGACAGGTGTGTGGTGCGAACGGTAACATGCATGCACAACGTAGGCTACCTGTTCCCGCCAACTAATCTTGTTTCAAACTAACAGATGAAAGAATAATCGTAATTATGTGAAGTGAAAACTCGTATAGGATTATCGTTTTTCTTTTGATTCTCATGCAGCGGTGGATCTAGGATTGACCAACGGGAGTTGGTGGCGCAAACAGGACCCACTTTTTATTCAAAATGTAAGCAAAGCAAATAAGAAGTCAAACGTCAACACATTTTCGACTTTGCCGTCGATTTTTTTTTCTGGATGAGTACAAATGTAATCATTCTAATTACCCCCCCCCCCGAGCCACCCATAAAATAATTATATTGAAATGTGGGGGGGGGGATGTCGACTGGAATGTGAATGACTCAGACCCATTATATAACAAACTAAAGTAAATATTAACAAAACATGTATTATCTGTATTTCAAACAAGTTTATATGATATACTGATATATGTTTTGACAGTAAAGGTCATTAATTACCGGCATCTCTCAACATAAGAAACGCACTTTGGTTTCCGATGCAGTTGCCCGTAACTGTGAGAACTATCAATACATCCCCTCCTATACCAAAGATGTCGCCTGTACCGTATGAGTGTACCCCATTTTCCGAGGAAAGTGGTATAATTTAGGAAATAGAGGGGCGGGGTTCCATAATCTTCAGAAATATGGGGATTTTGGACATGTTTCCCCCAAAAAATAATTTAAATCATGGATAGTTAACAAATCTCCCCCGAATAAAATCCTTAATTTTAGGAAATAATTTTGTCATCTTTCCTTTGGTATCTGCGATATTTTTGATGGCTTCCCCTTCAAAAGCCCCTAATAAAGGGTTAGAAAAGCGGGACACTTCCAACATTAAAGGATGTATTTCTTGTTATCCGATAATGAACCATAATTTATATCATACTGCAAATCGGCTTGTTATAGAAAATGTTGTTATCAAAAGAAAACTGAAAAAACAACAACTTAATTTACAGCAAATCAAAACTAAGTATTTGGGTGTGCCTTTTATTTTTTGATAATTTTAACGCAAGTCTTAGATACCGTATCAGTGTGTTTTTCGTTAAACTGCTCTCTTTTGAGTTTAATCGCTGTTTTATAATTATTTTTCCACTTTTATATGGTATATTCTACCTTTTGGGCGATTACTTTATAGCTATAAACCATCTCCCCATGACCATGATTTGTTAAAGTTGGAGGAAGCAAACAACAAAACTCTTAACAATCGGTAACGATTTCGTCAGGTGTGAGGGAGGTGGGCTCAACTTGATGGCGAATAAAGGCAATCAATTAATTAGGGCTTTATACCATGGGTTTGAAAATCGATTCCATAATGGGTGCTTGAGGGGCCTTTTCTTGTGATCTGGCACAATCATCAATAAGCTCTCTAAGGTTTGGTCTAATTCTTGATACGATGACTGGCAGTTAAACGTCAAATCATTTCCATGGCTTGAAAATAATAGTTGGTTTAAACATGGATGAGATAACCGGAAAGAGAAAGTATGTATTGTAAACAATGATTAACGGTATACGTCGTTTTTATTTAGGGGGTCTATCTTAGTGCAGTTAGGAGTCATTAGGAGTTATTTTGTCATTCGAGCGAGCCTCTAAACGGACAATTTTGAATCGGTAATCACAGATGATGGAATAAATCGTCTAAAATACTAAACGAAATTTAATTTACATTATAATGTTTAAAAATACAGCAAATTGATCTACACCCACCCCCTCAAGAAAACAAACATGTTTTTGAAGGCTCTAGTCCGATCCCCTCCTCCACCATAATAACCTATCCATGTTTAGTGATAAAGAAAATCGTTGTGATTTAAATTTAAATGTAAAGCTGTACAATTACTATTAACTGCGAATATCACGGGTATTAAACGTCATCGATCTTCAAACTGTTTGAGAGGTATGGTTTTGCGTAAAAATCCAATGACTCGTATACCTAACTCCATTGGGATTTTTGAGGTTGTAAAGCTCACCCTGGCTTAGAGGGAAGTCAAACCCACATAGGAAAATTTTTATAAAGATTTAAGAGAACAAATTCAGATGTTAAAATTATGAATCTGTTAAAGTTGAAATTATTACATGACATGGGGATTTAAATCCTGCGAATTGCGGTGTATGTATATAGATTAATACATGCTCACCCATTAGCTCAATATTATTAACCATCTTCCGATCTATGAGCACACTACGTATTGGTTTCAAATTCAAAATGCCATTATTGAATGGCAAAAAATGCGATTTTGTCTTTCAATATAAAATTTTTCCCAACCTTTACGCCCCTCAAGCTTTTCGAATGTTACGCCACTGTATTCGTCTTGCCGTAGCAGTACGTGGTTTGATGTTAATCGCATGTCATAAGAAAAACTTTTATGAGATGGATGGTTCTAGGAAGAGGGGACGGTCAAAGAGGACAGAAGCAAATGGAGGAGGAGAGTTAGAGGCACAGACGCTGGAAGACGGGCACTACTCTGGGCTTCGTCCGACCCTTCCTCCCAAAACTTTCATTGGCTCGGTCGTAATAAGATAAATATCTTTGGAATATTGATCCATGCACATCAGAATTTTACTCCATCTACAACCCACATCTGGACGAGGGTATTGTTAAACGTATTTATGACATTCTTTTGTCACTGGTCTGAATTCAGATCAGTAATCTCCAATTACTATTTTAAACTATAGGTGGCGCTATAATATTCTCCACAGAGGTTATCCATATCAAACGGAGTAAATGGGAAAACGTCTGTGCTTCGGCTTAGTAAACGTAATTTTTCTTGACGACTCCTATACAGTGCATATCAAAAAAAGTTTACACTTTGAAAAAGCCCTGGGAATTCAAAAATATACAACATTTGGGTAAATTTTTCACATCTAATCTTAGGTTTGTGTCTCATCTATCCAATGAAATTAAAAGTTTTGACAGAATTTTACACTTGAGTGGACACTGTCCATTTTTGTAAAGCTTGCAGAAATCTGTTTGCGCTGAAATGTTCGTTTTCACGCTGTGTCAAGAGGAAAAGGCGAAATCAAACTTACCCTGCAAAACATTTCTCATACATTTCCCTTGCACTTTTAGTCAATTGAAATAAAACGGATACATTCAAGCATTTCGTAACAATTTTGCCACACAAATTGAAATTTAAACATTTAGTAAACACAACATTTACCCTTTTTGTGCAAGCTGGATCTGAGAACATAACTAAATCTGAACAAATGCTTATATCAGACATCTCCAGCATTTTTTCACTGAGCTTTTATCATTTAAAGTGGGTTTACATTTCATTTTTCATTTAATGCTTGTTTCTCTACACTTTTCCCAAGCTTGACAATGATTAACATAATTAAAATCAAGCCCAAGCCATTTCATGTAAATCACAGCCCAGTTTAAAGCAAATGTCGTCTCGATGGCCTCGGTGTGTGGGGGAGTGGGGTGGGGCGCAATGCCCACTTCGAAGTGTTTTGGGCATGGAAACAAGTTTTAAAAGGTAAAAGATTTCTTCAAATCAATTTTACTTGCTAAAATCCACGTTTTCTCCGTGATTAAGGTCTACTTTTATTTGCATAACTATTTTAAAGTTCTGCGCAAATCATTTTTCACTACATTTTCAAAAGCAAGTGGTGCTCACTCAAGCGGACATATTTTTCGACGGTTATATCGTCATTTGCTTATATGGATCTGTACCAATGTTAAAATGTGGAAAAATCATCAGGATATTACAAATGTATAATTTTACATGATTTTTTCAAAGTGTAAACTTTTTTTGATACGCACTGTATAACATCAACTTTATTAGTTACATACGTTTCCAAACAGACGGAACCACAACCTAACACGATTTGAAAGAAAATTTCATAGCGTCAAGTAATTCTATCGGGGTATTAAATTTTGTTTCTCAGTTGATCTGCACTGGCCGCGGAAGCGGGGGGGGGGGTTCAGCCCCCACTCTTTTCCAAAACCGTGTACACTGTTAGAAAAAATAAAAGAAGTTCCTGCAGCAGAGTCTCGAGAACACCTGTAATCTTACCGAATTGCGTAATCTTACAGGAAATTGGTATTTGATGTATGGAATCTTACAAATTTCCTTGAATAAAACACCCTTTTCCCCTTTTTAAACAGACCTGTTCTGTTAAATTGCAGAAAAATTCTTGTTTTATGAATTTACAGAATGATTCTGTTATTGCTTTTTACAAAATCTTCTGTTTATTTTCTGTAAAATCACGGGTTTTTTACCAATTTCCTGTAAGATTACGCAATTCGGTAATATTACAGGTGTTCTCGAGACTCTGCTGCAGGAACTTCTTTTATTTTTTCTAACAGTGTACAAAAAACGTAAAAATTACCATTTGATTGTGATTTTTTGCGTGGTCAGCTCCTCTCCCCCCCCCCCCCACTTGGAAAACCGTTCCGCAGCCCCTGATATGTAATTTATATGACAAATCACCTAAAGTGACCTAATAATCTCTTCAGAGGTTTCTTTATTTTGTGATATGTCATTCATAACAAATCACTAAATTTTTCATTTCCTAGTATTTTCATTATTGTTATTAACATACTTCCATCCACATTGGAAGAGAACAAAATCGAGTTTATCTCAGTTGTATATATTTCTTAATGATTGACTTGCGGGGAAATTTTATGAAAACGTTAAATAATACGATAAATTCCAGTCAAGCATAATGTATAAAATGAAAACTTTGCCCTACCCAAACTGCTTCGACGTCTACCCTATTTTGTTTTAATTACGAAATGAAAATACAGAAGATTATGAAGAAAAGTTGTCTCTGCTATTATGTTTGAAGCGGAGTCGGTTTGGTTGATCAGTGAGTATCGTTTCCTTCTTTTTTTTAAGGGGGGGGGGGATAATTTACGTTTTTTGGGTTGACATAAACGGCTGACCATGGAGGTAACATTTCTGCCTCCTCGATAATTTGACAAATCAAAGAAGGCTTCTCGCTCCCAAAACTGTCGACATTAATTTGGGGGTATGTAATTTTCCTGGGAGGGGGCGTCGCACGGGCGAACGTCTATTCTTTATGGCCCTGAGCAAGGTTTTCAAATTCTATAAAGGACGGGGGTAATTTCCCTCCCGACTTATAATGTGTAAGGAAATGCTTTGCAATTTATTATCAAATACTAATGTTTCAGCTGCTTTTAATGGGCTGATTATGTAAAGTGGAGTTTTATGGGGGTGAAATCGGAGGCAAATTGTACATTTATTTGAAGTAAAAGTATTTAAGAATTATCGGACGAATCAGTCCTGTGTTTTAATATCTGATTTTGTTGCCTTATTTTAATGCACCAAAAAAAAGAGGGTGTTTGCACTATTGTAGCTCGCAGTGGATACAAGTTAGTTTTATTTAGATTATACTCTTCCCTATAATGGGATGGAATCCAATGAAGATTAGCCAACACGAAGCAGACCATAGTCCTGTCAATCTTCTATCTAACCTCATCTATTCATGGATGAGTGTAAAAAAAACATATTTTCCCCAAAATAGATCTTGATTTTTTTAAGAAACACTTTTCATCGATAGAATCATTGTAATAGTTACACGACCACCCCCACCAATCGTACGTGTGACGAGTATGTCAGTCATGATAATGAACATGATCAACACTCTCTTCAACATATTTTTGAAAGGAACTATTGATGTCACTGGCAATTGTCCTTTGTTGACTGAAGAGTGTCACTGGACATGTCAACGTTTCTGATATTGATCGGGATAGAATTTGCTTTGAGAGGCACAGTGACCAATTTAGTAGGAGTTGGTGAGTTTTATTTCATTAATTTTCATTGTTCTAATTCGTTATTTTTCGGTTTATTTCATTCATACAATATTATTATCATGATCTTATCATTATTATTATTTTTATAATTATTATTGTTATTAATATTGCTACTATACTTGTTATATTAAAAAAACTTCGGATTATCTGCTGTCCTAATCCAAAAACTTTCGACAAAAGCCTCATTGTTATTTTAATTGCATTTTCAAAGGAATCGATGCGTTGTAGCGAGTTTCCGCGTAGTAAAAGCGAAAACCTCCTAAATAACATCTTCATGATCACCTATCGCCAGCATCGTATAAAAAATACTTTTTTTTACATCGCGCATGTCCATGTTTATTGAACTAAATGATTTTATAAATAAAAATACGTCAGTTTAAATGATCGAAAATGCATGTGTAATAATAGTGTGAAACCTCTTCCTACTCACCCTCATAATCAATATCATCATCATCATTGTCACCACAATCATCATCATCATCACCACCATCATCATCATCATCATCATCATCATCATCATCATCACCAGCAGCATCATTGCAATCACCATGACCATCATCATCATCATCGTCGTCGTCATCATATTTCAACACCACCACCACCACCACCACCATCACTATCATCGTCGTCATCATCATCATCTTTATCACCATCTTCATCATCACCATCGTCGTCGTTGCGTAAAGTGGCGTCAATTCTGTTTTACTGGTAATTTGGAAAATAAAACACCATAATATAATTGTCTTTCAAGGTATGACTTGATATAAATGGCGTCCATCAATCTCTTTATTTCCATTATGCCCTCTAAAATCTTCATTCCAACATCATATGGAATTTTAAAAATCAAGCAGCCATATCATACAGTACATTTTACTCAAAATTTCCAATATGAAAATCTCTTAATTTGGGCAAAATGAATTTCCACTCAATTCTTCAAAAATGTTTATAATATCTACGATTAAAAAACACTGACTTGACACTTTACTTGGTAGCTTTGACGTGATGGAACACTCTCTAAATCCAAATGTTCTGGTGATCAATCATTCACTTCCTAAACTAATATTTTGTTTTTAAAAATGGGCACAATAGCCATCATGAGTTATTTTTAGCTCTCTTTCTAAATTTTCTCATATTTTTGTTTAGGGGGATACATTTTCACCAAAAATATGCAAAGACTTCTTTCTGCAACATTATACAAGATGAAATTCTGTTTTATTCTTTGTTTCGCAAAATTCATCCTTACAATGGATCAAAATTTTCTTCAGTGTCAAAAATGAAGAAAGCAACTTGCTTATCCAAATTGCCAATTCATATCAATTACTGACAAAATTTATTAACAACAGATACACTGTACAATAGCAATGCTAACGATCAAACATTATAATGAAAAATGGAAACAAGATTATACGCTAAAAAGGTTAGAATGGAAAGAAAAGAGCACATGAATATATACGTGTTTTGGCATATACATATAGTACATGTATCTACGAAAATGTAGAATATATACAAATAAACTGTAAAAACACATAGGGTATAATACTATACACATGAGTGATGTTACTGATTATACAACAAGTGAGCATAAACTAGCAGGCCTATTAACAGCTCGGCAAACTATCACACACACAATGACATATAACAAAACATTTCAAGTCTTTGGCTACACGATTAAAATAATACTAAATAATTGTTTCCAAACGTATCATATCGGTTGATTGTGATACTAGTTCATAATGGCTAAATTCGAAGGTATCATGCGGAAGACTTTGAAAAATCCATTTGCATTCATCAATTCGTAATGTCGGGTGTTTCAAACAATTCTTTTTCTTCATTACTAATTTTATCATGCGAAGATGGAATTCATTTATACTTTTTTTTTCATGCTTACAAATCATGCCTTTCCACACGACGTCAGCGCAATTTATTTCAATGAGATGCCCTTACCTATTGTAACATGGCGGTTCATGAACCACGAGTCTCGCCTTGATCAATAAAATATGCAATATGATCTTTTGATCCTGTGGTGACCTCTGACCTTATCATCCTCAAGAAAACACGTGTGGTAATACCCAAAGATCATTTGAACCGAGTATGAACACAATTGATGAAGATATGTTAAAAGAAATTAGAGCAAGTTGAACAAATCTAAAAAAAAAAAACAAGGACATGACCTCATATCATTTGACCTTTGGCCCCATCATCCTCATGAGCACACATGTGGTATTACCCAAGAATCATTTGTACCAAGTGCAAACAGAGTTGATGCAGAAATTAAAAATTAAGTGCAATTTGAACAAAAACTTGACATTTTGACCCCATCATCCTCAACAACGCACATGTGATATTACCCAAGGATCATTTTTTGTACTAAGTGTGAACATAACTGATGCAGAAATAAAGAAATGAGAACAAGTCGCATAAAAACTTAAAAAAAGGATGAACATGACCCCATATACTTTGACCTTTTGCCTCCCTAGATGAACTTTGTCCCCATTATCCTGGGATATTTGATCATGGGAACAGATGTGGTATCACCCAAGTATCAAGTTACCAAGTGTAAACATAATTGATGTAGAAATAAATAAATGAGAGCAAGTTGAACAAAAACTTAAACATTTTCGAAGAGACCAACAGGAATACTCGGGATAGTGTTTACTCGGCCTCTGCTGAACTTCATTCAGGCGAGACAAAAATGGGCATACTGATTAAACATGCGCATTTACAACAATCAAAGGTGTTTAGGTCAGTTTACACTAATCTGTCAGTGCTGTAATCATACCATTAATGACAGTGACGTACAGCAATAAGACAGAAACAATCATCTGTACTGGATTTCGGGAACAAGTACTGTTCATTGTATTATTTCTTCCTTTGGAGAGGTCAGACACATCGGGTTATCTTCGGACGGACTTCGGCATACACTTACAGGGACAAGGTGAAGGCAAACATAGTACAAGCGGAGTATACAGTCATAAAAATACAATATTGTCTCTTTCCACAGATGAAGTTTATTCTCGGATCATTCCAAACAGAAACAGACTAGGGGCTACACTTTCAGTATTTTTCTTCCAGGGTAAGCATCTGAAATCACGTCATTACCCTCTACCGACTTTATCGGCTTCTCTGGGGGAGGCACCTCTATATTTCCCTCCTCATTTTCGACTGCTGGCTTTGGAGCGCTTTCTGCGGAAGGAATACGGGGCTGCTCGTCTTTACTGGTGGAAGGCGTGGCTTCTTCATTTTGAGAGGGGGATGCAGGACTTTGCTGAGGTGGGGCTGGTGCTCGATCCTTCTTTGTTGAGGGATTCCTCGCTACTCCGTTAACTGAAAAGTAATAACAAAAGAGTGAAACACTTTAATTGTATGGTATTATTCTCCAACGAAATGTGACATTAGTGAAAGTAAAGAATACTTAGGGTAAAGAGTAAAATAATAGAGCTTGATTAAAAATCAATTTACCTCCGGCAGTGCTTGTACTGGGTTCGGCATGATCGACTTCGGGTATCTTGCTCTCTGATGGTCGATCACTAAGGCGACGTGTATTTCCACTGACCACACCCACTGGAGACCCCGCCCCTCTGTAGCGCGTTGCCGAACCATGTGCCCTTAGTAGTTGTGCCTTGGCCAATAGAAAAGAGTCATTGGTCTGCATGATCTTGTGGGCGTGGCCTGCTTTAGGGGCAACACCATCCTTGTGCGATCGAGCGAGAAGGAAACTTTCGTCTGTCTGGGTCGCCATACCATCCAATTGAGATTTCTCATCCATTAACTCTAAAGCTACAACATTCTCGATGCCAAAAAGCTCCTCAGATCTAGACAAAGTAGATAGCATCAAGAAGTGATTCGATTTTCTGGAAACCAAATGCAATAAACTTTTGAAACAAGAACATCTGCAGAGGGCTAACTTAAACCAGGAAATCGAGAGTGCTTTGCATAATTAAAAAAAAGTTCTTCCTGAGATAATAATAAATTTTCAACAGATGTAGATTTCACTCATATTTTATTCATGGGGAGACATTGTGGCTGATTTATTTTGTTGTTGACCTTATCACCGGGTGAAGTGGCCTCACAGTTCCATTCAGGAAAACATAGCCACTGCAGGTTCTCTACGCAGATTGCCTTTGATCCTTTGCTAGCTTCCAATGACCATTCTTTTGTGGACTGTGAATAGTCAGGTACAGGAAAATAAAGTTTTCTTTCCATATTTTCTGTAAAAAACACTAATATGACAAGGTTTTCCCCCATTATCAGTCTAAAAAGAAACGACAAAACATTACAATTTATAAGTATTCTTGCCAGACGTCAGGGCAAGTAATAAGACTTAAAGACTGATACCGTACCTTCCAGTTCGGATGCGTTTCTTATTGAAGATGTTGATGCAAGTTGCCAGGATGATTGCTAGAACGATGATGCAAGCTATAGCGCTAGCTGCGATGATTCCAACATAAAGATCAGCTAGAGAATTAAATGAAGGGAAAGTCATGATCATTCATTAGTATTTGATTCAGCGCATGAAGGATGTAGATTCTTCAGTCTAATTAATTATACCATTAAAATAAAGCATTCGTGAATTAGAACATGAAAATGAATAGAAATAAAATCTTAAAGAATTATCGATGTCAAGTTTGTTTGAACCCCCTTCCCCTGGCGCCAGGAAATCCATCACCAAACAACCGAGTTGCTATTGTTTTCATGTTTTAATTTTTCGACGACACACGAGAGTAGTTACAGCAATTATGAATCCCATAAAATGCCACTTTACATAAAAGTGCAAATGACTTTGTACCTGAACAATATCAGATAGATTTCGTTCCCGCTTCTATTAGGTTTTCGGTTATATCCAGATATATGGAACTTATATTACAATATGATTGTGCTGCGTGTGATTTCAGATATAAAACAAACTAAAAATTCATGAGCTGTAATGCATTTCTTTAAAACTTCGTTTAATATAGCACTCATTTTTTCTGTCCTTATTGAAATCAACTTGATTGTGGGTGGAATTCCTCTTTTACATTTGGATCACCAAGGTTCTTTTTTTTATTATTTTTATTCACTTGTATATTTTAACTTTAAACAAGTATAAGGCAAAATTATACAGGCACACACAATACTTTTTACAATTTGCACATATAGATTACAGCGTATACAAACCAAACTTATTTCACTTACAGAATTCAAGTGCGACATGGATACTACAAACATACAAAATCATGGTCTAATGCGGGGGTTGAGACAACACGTGTAAAATGTTCAAGACCATTTTATAAACAAATAATTTAGCCCCCCCCCCGCCGACCATGAGGTAGTTATCCCCATTTTTCAAATGAAATCATTTAAGTTCAAGTGGACTTTTGTTAATGAGGGTTTTGAGAATTTCTGGGCCAAGAATGACTCCCTCGGCTGCTTGAAGCCAAGGATGTAATCCCAATATCAACATAAATAGTTCAATTAAAAACAGAACACGTGAAAATAGAGATGATACTAAATATACATTTTTACAACAACAATGAACAGGTAAAACATAATGAATCTATGTGGTGAACTAAAGAACAATTCAAGTGCATTCATACGTTTACCATCACTCTCATCATTCCCTATCTCTTGGGTACATCGTGGACCAGTGAAACCTTCTTCACAACTGCGGAAAATAAGAAAGAAAGACACCATTATTGTTCTGCCATTAAAAATATGTCCAGTATTCTGGGATATTTATACATGTTAATGAGATGACAACAATTGAACGGGTGTGATATACTTTGTAATTCTCATGCAACGAAAGCTTCATCTAAGACTCACAATTTGTGTAAGAAAGTCGAATACTGGAAATTTGCAAAGGAATAATATACTGTGCAAATTGTAAAGGAATGATTTACTTTGCATATTTTCCATCTATGTGAACAATTTTAATTGTCTGTATTTTTTACCACATACAATTTTAATTGTGCCTCTCAGGGGGGGGGGGGGGTGACATGGACCGGCTTTGCCCCCCCCTGGATCCGCCAGTGATCATCATCATGACCAGCATCATCATCAAATAAATGAATATGCAAGTGATGAATCTATAATTACATGACTAAATTTATAAACATGGATGCATTACATGTATGATATACAATATTCATCTCTTACTGGCAAGTGATGAAAGACTGCTGGGCGAATTTTTCACATCTTCCATGGTGACAATATTCCGTATTGTCAGCACAAACAGATGAGCAATCATTCCCTTCAATGAAGCATTTCATATCGGGTTTGCAATGTGTGATGTCACATGCAGTATGTATCCTTTCATAAGATCCTTAAAAACGATAAAACATATTGAGTTGAAAGAATATATTTATATGCAAATTTATCATGTTAATTTACATTTATTACATATGTATTAATGTTTCAATAAATGAATGAATGAATGGATGAATGAGTGAGTGAATGAATGAATGAATGAAAGAATCAATCAATCGATGTACATGTATCTACCCACCAATTTCATTTTATATGTCTATCTATAAAAATGTCAATTTATAATTATATATATATCCATCTACCTCTTCTCCTTCATTTAATCATGGCCAATGACTATCAAATCCACCCACATCCTTCTTTACTGTGAAACTATTGAATTAAAGAATCCCTTATAGCACAATGACAAAAAAAATGATTAAAACATAATGTTCGCTAAATGTTCTTTGATGGATTAACAGGGGATCATACCTTTTACATTCAATACATAAAGCATTTCAACACGAAGGTTTCCAAGTGTTTGGTTCCGTTCAACTATCTCGTAAAGCACTTTGATTACCCCTCGTCTTTCTTCCAGAGTAATCCGCAACCTAAAATCCAGTTTCACAGTTGCTGTCAGACAGTCGTCTTTACATTCGCTATGAAGAGAACGGATACATTCATGTAATTTTGTAATATAAGACACTTGTTAGGATAGGCCTACCGAACACTCCAAGACTAAAATATTAAAATATTGAATAAATACCGAGTGACAAGCTACGTTTAGTGAATCATTTTAATGAGATTTAAAAAGTTCTATAATTTTGTCCTGTAAATGCATTTCGTGTATTCTTGAAACATGATACAGTAAGCTGCATTAGTCCAACCGTAACCGTCGGGTGCACGCAAAATTTTGATGTTACGGAGTTTTCGATTCAAGAACAGAAAATGTATTGCCACGAAATCTTTCTCGAAAATTGGTGAATCAAAACTTCTGGACTAACGACATATTTCCAATTTTTCGTTAGCTCTGAAACTTAGGACGAAACTGCTGTTCCACTTCACCCATTTTCGACAAAGAACTCCAAGTTGTTCATTGTCATTTGCCGGGCAAAGTTACTCCGTTCTTAAATCTTCCGCACATCGCCGAGCAAAAACTTCTCTTGGTGTGGTAGAACGCATTTCAAACATGAAAATAGGATCGAGTTACATGTTGCTCTCAAAGCATAAGCATTATTGATTATCTCCACCTTGAAGATTTATCATTACATCTATTAATATAAAATGATATATTTAAAATATAAAACTAATTTAGAGTATGTGACATCATTGGCTGTCCCATTTACATATGGACCTATAAATGCATACCGGTGTTTGGTAAAATGAGCGAAACATATAAATTTTCTTCTGATTTGTTCTCTGCTTGTTTTGTAACTAATGTTCATTTACATTAATTATAATTCAATAAACATGCAAAAATACAATATTTAATGCATATTTCCATCAGTACTGGTTTGGGAGCTTACCTAAATGCAACGGATGATGTATTGTACTCTTCGAATTTCTCACTCAGAATTGGATTTATCTGTAAAAAAGGGTATTTCATTGTTAAAGAAACAGTTTCAAGTTATTGTTCGATCTACTTCTCCAATATTGAACAGCCAAGCACATTCACTGTAAACCTTAATTCTCATAAATGGCTAATTTAAACACTCACTACTTGCTTAAAAAATACAGTCAATTGCAGCACCATAACTCCCAGCCTTCTACAAAACTCCGACATCATTAAGAAGTGTCCAAGAACAGCTCTGTTATTATTCGACCAAATTATTTTCATATGATGTTTGTATAATAATGAAATTATTATTAGTGTTATTATTGTTTAATATGCTTGCTATCACAATACAAATTATAATAATATTATCATAATGGTAATAATAATAATAAAAGGAAGATTTAGGATCACTTACAGCATTTTTTATATCTGTTCTCAACGTCCCGCCAATGTCACCGTTCGACTTTCCTGGCAATGTAAATTTGACTTTGATAAAATTATAAATACCTTGTCTCTCCTCGTCTCCTTCTTTATCTAAAGATTGAATAAAACATCATGTTGACAATAATAATTATTATTAGTAATAATAATATGTCAAGACTAAAAGGAAAGGGATGTGCCACAGGATGGGAACTGAACGCATTCGGTCTCTATGAATTAATAAATTAAAATAATAATAATAACGTTTTATTTACCCAGGGTAGCCACTTCAGTTAGGAAACTGCTCTACAAGCGGGCCCAGCATAACATAACATGTCATGCAGGGCCAAGTAATAGTGAAAAAGCCAGAGAAAGAAAAAGAAGAAAAGGGAGAAAGAAATATAAAAAAATAAAAACTTTGCAATGCCACTCGAAAACACTGTGGCGGCGCCCTTTCTAAAAAATTGAAAACATGGGAACTTTTCAGAAAGAAAAGGAAAAAACGTAAAGAAATAACAATGAGAATTTAAATCAGATCGGGCTTAGATCGACGAGGATAATCAAAAGGCATACAATGTGAGCTGATGGTAAATAAAAGACGTTTAAATATCACATAAAAAGATAAAAATAATGAATAAATAGATATAAATAAATGCTTCAGATGGATTTCCTTTTTTTCACTAAAAAAAGCTCTTTCCCGTTCTTTTGAGTACAATCATATCAACAAACCTGGTGAGAAAGTATTTTCTGTTGTCATAGTAACCGCCTCATCATCGTTGGGTAATGTGGTGACTTCCTCCGTAAACTTCTCCTCTGCCCCTAAGTACGTCACCTCACTGATGTCTGTTGTAAACTCGGTGGGAGTATCCCGAGTAGTAGGTACTAGTGCGAGGGGAGTGGGTATAGAGCATAAAGAAAGTTTGGTTGCAAAATTATTGATTACTGTTCAGAGTTTGGATTCGTATCAGGTATATATATGTAAATTGAAAAGACTTGTAGGAAATATGTGATCTCAATATATATTTTGATGAAAGTTCATTGGTGTGAAATAGCATTTGACTTTGATACAGTTTACCCGATATACTCCCATCCACTGGCTAATACCTAATAGGCTGATCCAAGTTTCACAAAATAGTGACTTACAATTTCAGAATTAGTATCTTGAAAATAAAATTCTCTGATTTTGTTAAGTTTTTGACAAGAATCACACAACAAAGGCAAGGTTCATTGACCCCAAATGATCTGGAAATCATGTCAAATATACTTGATTACCATTCTGTCTCAGTTTCATGATAAATGTTTTCAAATAATATGACGTCATTTCAAAAACTTAACCGTGGCTGAGATTTGATGCTGACGGCGCCACCGTCGGAAAAGCGGAGCGTGTAGGCCCGGCCCTATATCTTCTGCTATGCAAGCAAGACAATAAATAGCAAATAAGTAGCAAAATATTCTCATCTATAAAAAAATTCAAATCAAATTTTCACACAGATTCAAAGGTTGAAAAGTGATATACCGGTCAATATACCGATGTGATAGTCCGAGCTGATTCATAAATGCATCTTATACCAAAAGATTTGACAGGCTTGAGCCCATTTGAGATAAGTTTATGCTATCATACATATTAAAAGATGAGCTTTTTTGACGCCGGTTTTTCATTTTCCCACTTTAATACCAAAAGTGAGAACATTTTAGCTCATACGTGTAGACCTGTCTCTTATTCTATTTTTCAATGTCTTCACATTTTGAGGATTCCCTACATTTCCTTAGCCGGAACACACACACACACAAAAAAGAAAACTCTGGATTAGTTGAATTCTTACGTAGCCGTACCTACAAATCAATGTCATTGTTTACACCAAATCCAAACAAATCTAAAAGCTTTCAAGTATTTCAAGGTTTGTCTGAGTAAAAGTCGCGACCTGCTTTGGGTTTGATGGATCATGTACCATACGTTTATTCTTATAAACTCAGACCCATTTCGTCATGGTCGATATATTATTTCACACCGATCTTCCTCATAACTTATCCTCAAAGGTCAAACGCACCTACAGAAAGTTTATTTGAACTACTACTACTACTACTACTACTACTACTACTACTACTACTACTACTACTACTACTACTACTACTACTACTACTACTACTACTACTACTACTACTACTACTACTACTATACTACTTCTTCTACTACTACTACTACTACTACTACTACTACTACTACTACTACTACTACTACTACTACTACTACTACTACTACTACTACTACTACTACTACTACTACTATTACTATATACTACTACTACTACTACTTCTACTACTACTACTACTGTCTACTACTACTACTACTACTACTACTACTACTACTACTACTACTACTACTACTACTACTACTACTACTACTACTACTACTACTACTACTACTACTACTACTACTACTACCTCTACTACTACTTCTTATAGATGAACTTGATATTTTGCAGCACCCCTTTCGGCTTCCGTTTCCCCTCTCCAACTACCTTTATTTCAAACTGCTCTATTTTTAAAGCAAAATTAGGCATAATTCTTTTCAGTTTTGACTGATCATGTGAACATATATCCCGATATCCATCTCCACGTGTATCGTGAGATGGTTTGTAATGTATTCTATACAGTGTGACCGTACTGTGGTGGTGTAACGCCATACACTAGCCAATAATCCTAAAGATTGTCAAGATCGAGGCCGGCTTGTTATAAGAAGGAGGTCAGGAAAGGTCATCTATCTTGAAGTCAAAGGTCAAGACACCGCTCCCGCGCCCGGGGCTTGGTATAAACACAGCATCAAAGCAATATGAATCCGAACAAACCAATTAGGTGCCCTCACTCAAAAGCGGACGTAAATTACTCGTCAAGTTGGTTTTCTTTTTCGCACAACGTAATTTTGTTGAATTAGTGTAACCCCTTTCCTTGAAAGAAGAAATTATCAAATTATCTATAGGTCTATAGCAAAAGTTGATAGAATTCTTTTCCAAAGAACAATAATATTTCATTTCTGCGGAAAACGATCAAACATCAGCACTCTCATCACATGATCAGCATTACTAATTTGGTATAATTGGTACGCCATGGGGCCCATTGCTCACACAGCACACCACGGATTTATCATATCAAATTGACAACCTACAATCTCCAAGTTATAGAAAACGAAGTATTTTCGACAGTGGGCATGGTAGGTCTAAATGACGGAAATATTTATTCTTTTAAATACATGTAATTATATAACTGATGTAACTCTCGTCATTCTATAATAAACATGGTGACGATGCCCGGTGATGATGCCCTTGTGCATCCAAAGTTGATGAACAACATAGCTCCATACCAATGTACATAACTGTGAGAGAAAGAAAGAGAGGGAGAGAGAAAGAAAGAGGGAGAGAGAGAGAAGGAATGAGAGAAAAAAGAGAGACAGAATGGGGGGGGAGTGGAAGAGGACTGGTGGGGAAGGATAGAAACATGTTATATGAGATAAGAGGTAAAAACCCGCATATTCTGCACCTCCTTTAATTATGTTTGACGCCTGATATCTCAAATTTAAACATCCTTGTTGAATTAAATGCAAATATCTGGATATTCTTTCTCAAAATTGATTGGAAACCTCCCCTTCACTGCGTCAACACCTTACTGACAATCATATTAGGACATGCTAAACTGCGTAATGTAACACCCCAAGTCGTGTTCGGTTACCACGCAAATTTACACGAAGCGGCAGGAAATTCGTCGATGAGAAAGGTGTCGAAAATCCGAGAAGAGTACGAAATTCACCCAAAAGACGGCTAAGCGAATTTTTTTTTCGTAAAGGAAGTCGCGCTTGGGTGTAACAGATTCCGTCGAATGTCATGAATAAAGTAATCACTAGATTAGGGGGAAATGGTAATAACGCTGATTTATATAAATTGTACTGTTTTTATACTATCAAGGAATTTGAAGAAGCTGTCGAAGCTTATGGACCTATTGTAATAGGTCCATGATCAAACCAACAATCTTCACACAAACGACTCCCTTTCAAGACTTTTCAGCGAATGAAACCTGTGGAATCGCTTAGGGGATCATGAATGCATTATGTCATGGACCTAGCGATGAGCTAGTAATGGAGATGAAAGATTACTAATCAATGGTACAGACATTAACCAGAGCCGGTCACACTAAGGAATAGTAACAATATCAAACAAGGTTCATACAATTCGATCCTGCACCAATAAGGAGGTGCCGTGGCCGAGTGGTATAAGGCGCATGCCTATACATGAAAAGTCCGGAGTTCGATCCCCGGCCGCGGCACCTATGCCCGTGAGCAAGGCATTTAATCTACAATGCTCTTTTATCCTGCTTTCAAATAAATGAAAATGCTATATGCATTATTGGTAACTAGGTTTGCACTCGTTTAAAAAAAAAAAAAAAAAAAAAAAAAAAAAAAAAAAAAAAAAAAAAAAAATGACGCATTGTTTCTGACCATGGAGATACATCTCCATGAACAAAATTAGGTGTTTGTGTGACTGATTTAGTGATGCCATAACTGGTGGCAACTCAACTGCAACTCGATTGCAATTTTGCACCTCACAGGTGCAACATAGGGGGCATCTTTTTGGGTGCGGGCGCCAATGTGTACCGCAGATACTGCTGATAGCTATACATTTCGCACCCTTTTGAGCGCAGAGTTATGAAAAGCATAAATTGGCTCCCTTTGAACGCAAAAAATACAACCCCCAAAACGGGTGCAATGAAATAGAATAAAAGGGTAATTTTTCACAAGTTGCAAAAATGGTGGTCGTGGATAAAATGCTTGGATATATTTTCAGTCACTTTCATTTGATCTTGCCCTATATTAAAGGACAAGTCCACCCCAACAAAAACTTGATTTGAATATAAGGAGAAAAATTCAACAAGCATAACACTGAAACTTTCATCAAAATCGGATGTAAAATAAGAAAGTTATGGCATTTTAAAGTTTCGCTTATTTTCAACAAAATAGTTATATGAACGAGCCAGTTACATCCAAATGAGAGAATTGATGACATCACTCACTCACTATTTCTTTTGTATATTATTATATGATATATTGTTATTTTCTCGTCATTGTCATGTGAAACATTTTGTGATTCAGGCAAGGAGGTCCTAATCGTCAAATTCGTAAAAATTGAAATATTGTATAATTCAAACAATAAAAAACAAAAGAAATAGTGAGTGAGTGACATCATCGACTCTCTCATTTGGATGTAACTGGCTCGTTCATATAACTATTTTGTTGAAAATAAGCGAAACTTTGAAATGTCATAACTTTCTTTTTTTTACGTCCGATTTTGATGAAATTTTCAGCATTGTGCTTGTCTGATTTTTCTCTATTGATTCAAATCAACATTTTTCTGAGGTGGACTTGACCTTTAAATTACCATGACACCACCCCAGTGTTATCGTTTTCCTTTTGGGGGTATTTTTTATGATCATCCTATAGTCGACACTTCGGTTGTAAAAATTATGTTGCAACACAGCGAAGGAGGTTTCTTCTCGATATCGTGCTGAAATAGGCAAGAGTCATGTGTGATTAAAAGGCCTTTCTATTCCTCCCCGAGGGAATTGAGAAATTGTTCAAGACAGTAATAATCAATAATTATAAATCATAGACGTCTCACAGGTTTCAATTTACTATGCAAATTATGAAAGGTACGGAGTCAACGAATGGAGATGGAAAATGATCCGACAAGGATATCGTCACCATGGTGTGATGTAAAGCATATAGATAATAACCAGCTATTTTAGGATATGAGTAAGTTATAGGATGTTGAAGATTGGAGGGAAAGAGGAAAACAAGAATGCATCTCGAAGTCTTGTATCCTTCTATCCTGATAGGATACACTCTAAAAACACTGAGTAAAATGTTACCCAATATTGGGTAGAAATGGAACATGCATGTTTGCTGGGTATCTTTTTTACACCATATTGGGCTATTTCAACGCAACATTGCGTAAAATTTATCTTTTTACACAACCCACATGCATGTTCCAATTTTACCAATATTGGGTAAACCTTTTTTAGAGTGATAGAGATGCGGGATGAGCTGGAATATTCATAATTACATTAAAATTGGGCCTAAAGTTGTTTTTTTTTCTAAGTAGAAAGGAGCGGGAAACTTGGCCATACTCTTAAAATCTCTTGTATTGAGATAACAGGGTATGAAAGGGGGGGGGATATGCAGAAAAAATGATATCAAAATAAGAATGGAAGAGGTTATGAGGTAGTATCAGGGAATTCTCTTCCACTGACATGACTGAAGAAGATAGAAGATGACAATGGAATAGAAACGAAATGAGTGATGGGGAGAATACATAAGGATGAGGAAGTCGAAAGGGAGTGAGGAGAAATTTCAAAGGGGTAAAGGAGGGAAGGGGGGGGCTTAATGGGGGATTGAGGATTAGGGGGAGAATAGATGAGAAGAAAGAGAGTGAAGAGAAGAAACAAAAGAAGAGGAGCCAGCTCAGCCAGTGGTAGAGAGCAGAAGTGATGGGTAGAAACAAGGAAATGATAACTTGATCAAAAGAGGTAGAAGTGAACGGAAAATTCTTCTCACTGGTGATAAAGAGGAGAGGATAAACGGAAGGAGAACTGACAAAGCTTTTCTTTTTTTCCCTCTCCCTTTCTTTCCGTCATTTTTCTTGCTTTGGCGGAAAGAAAGAGAAAAGAGAGAGAAAACAAATAACGAAATCTTTGCCAGTGGATGGAAGAAAGAATAAGTGAGTAAACACAAGAATAAAAAAGATCATTCTATGAAGGAAGAAGATGATGGCATGAAGGAGGGAAAAGTAGTTTGCATTCGAGGAGAAGACACCATTTGCGATAATTAGAACCATTCCTTGAGTCTCCAGTTCTCGTTGAAATCTGTCTCGAAGTAATTGGTGTACTCGCTTTGGTATTAGTTGCAATCATTATAATGACCGCAGGGGCACTGCCAAAGAAAATCCTTGCAAACAGCAAAGACATGCCAGTTGTTCATATAGAATTATGATTGGGTTAGGGTTTGGCTTCATCATAGACTGAAAATTGAAGTATGATAACATCAATATATGACGGCATTTCTATTTTTCTTAAAATAATTGATCAATCCTGCATTATTTGTCAATGAGCATTGTAATTAGTGCTGGTAATGGAAACAGAACCAGCATCAATAACAGGATCCTTTTTTGTTTTAATTTTCACATGCAAGATCGAGAGCCCTTTTTTCAGAATGACGTCTTTAACGTTTACATTACAATTCGAAATCATCTTTTCTCAATAAACGCTGTCCTAGTTTTTAGGCGATTTGTTATAATGCACGGTACAGAAAATACGAAAGTTAAGTGGTTCACTTATCCGTGTACATAGTTTTCTAAATACTAAAATATATTAGCAGCACGTCTTCAAGCCGTATCTAAATTGACAACTATCGCCATTAGAAAGGAATAAAACATCGATCTCTTCCGTTTGACGCACCTGCTCAAACATGTTAGATGGTAATTACGTGTAAAGTCCTACTATCAGTGTATTGAATGAAATCCTACCAATCTGTAGTTGAAACAAAATGTTATGTCATATCAGAAGTTCAAAAGGCGTAAAAAACCCTTCACTTAACCCCACCCATTAATTTATTTTTTGACATACGTGAGCAATGGCATGGAACTATCCCCCACTAAAAAAAAACGCTTCCGTAATATGTTCCCACCATTATCTTTCACCATGGAGCTCTCGAGACACAATTCGCCTTATTTACTCGTTACCTCTCTTGCTATCTTCCTCGAGACGTGCTCCTATTGCTCTACATGACACACGTCTTCTATTTCAATATAAACAAGGAAACTTATTATAATAATCGCAAACAGATCCATCCGTCATTTTAATGACATCTGAGATCACGTCGATTTCATCTGACCCCGGGGTCATTTGAGGTCAAGTTAGCTGAATCAGAAACAGGTGGGTATACCGTATGTGGCTTTGAAAAGGAACATTAAAAGGAGATTCAATAAGATGTAAGATCTTATTTAGAGTATTGTCGAAATTGATGGTTCAAGGGCACATAAATACATAAGACCAATTTCATTGTTCCCGAAGATGGTACTTTTAGTCATATAGTTTTCTTCTTGACATGTTCCACGAGACATCGAGTTGAATATAATTTAACATGATGGGCTATACTGAGAATGTATAAACTTAGAATAAATACAAGCATAACGAATATATTTCAGATATCGTAGATTAAATTGCCCCTTTTCATTTCGTCTTAGATCTGCGAAACAATTGTCCCTTCATTTGGGGGTCGAGTGGTTAATGGGGGTTTATCGCGAATGATGATGCATGAGTTAAATTGGTGCTCCCGACACAACAATCTCCACTTTCACCATTCATGATACTTGAGAAGAGAGAAGGGAAGATGAAGAGAGTTGGAGATGGAAACAGTGGCGCACAGATGGGGGAGGGGGGGTCTTGGGGACATTTCCCCCCAAATAAAATAAATTTACCACAAGAGAGAGAGAGAGAGAGAGAGAAAAGGAAAGAAAAGAAAAGGAAGGGTGAAATTGTGATTTCAGGGTGATACTGTTTTTATAATCTATAACAAATTGGATTTTTAAATCAAAATGTCAATATTTACTCGCTCGTTTCGCTCACAACTTTTTATATTTTTTTTTATTTTTTGTTTAATTTTACCTGACAGGCCATACCAACATTTTTGGTTCATTCCACCACTTGATATAGAAAGAGGATTGGCTTAGAAATAGAGACACAGGGAGAAAGGAGAAAAAGAATGCAATATAGAGCAGATGAACAGAGACAGATTGGGAAATGAATATACATTTGAAATGATAATTGGTTTATTTGTTATAGACTGATTGAACTCCGTGATGTTTAAATATGTATAACTATATCATGGCTGTATACACGAAATATTCGACATGCCTTCGCTGATCATGATCGTTAATTAGCTTCGATAATGATGTCATCACAGAATATCTCGTGTCAAGATAACAGACTATATACATACATTGATGTGATAGTGGGTAGACGTTCTCAGACACCCCGTTGTGCTCGCTCGTATATACAATCCTTCGTTAAAATTGGTTAAAAAAATATCCAACATTGGGTATTTTTCATCCAATACTGTGTAGTTTTAACCGAAAGCACGAATAATTGGTTGTGTGGACAGTATGTTGACATTTTCCCTCACTCAAAATGCCACATTCACCATTTCATAAGAACAACAAAATTTGAAAAAGTTGCATCTTCCTTATGTTGAAGATCAGGGACTCCATGATAACATTCGGTTTGACGAAACTTGTTGTTTTATGCTTGTTGATTTCCTATATGTATTCGAATGAGATTGTGTTGGCTGGACTTGACCCTCTGGTGGTCAGATCTGACCTAAACTATGTATCATACCATGTACCTACTACATGGACTTACAGACCTTACCCGAAACGGAGTGTTGCCACAACCAAATAGGCCCATGCCACGACAGACTGATTTTGGGGTGAATCCGCAGTATTGCAGTTTCTGCCTCCCTCGAATCTCCTTTTTATTTGAATTTGTAATATTATTTTGATGAAAGAATGTTTGTCCTCCACGATTGACAGACATATTTATCGGCAGGGCAACATGAAGAATACATACAATTTCTAACTCTCTTCAGAAATCAAGCATACAATGCGAGGAAGTTTCCAAGAGTTTCAGGTTTGCTGGCAATGAAAATAAAATTGCTCCGTAACCAAAATTATAACCTAATTCACAATCATCCGACATTCTGCGCCAATACGCCTTTGGCAAAATGGGTTAATATTGTGAAGTCTATTATTCATTAACATTAAACAAGTTAGCTAAAACTTGCAACCATTTACCTTGACAATAAAGTAAACCCTTTTGTAATTCTGGAGATGTCCCTGGGTGCCCCGGTTAGATTCCCTGGAAGGGAATCGCCTTTTATAGGGGACAGGGAGGAGACAACCGGAGGAGAAACCAGCGATGGGAGGGTATAGACTGAATATTATTTATTTAACTGCTATAAAACGTTCATATAGTTTCATACTGTCAAATATCTAAACCCAGGAAAATTGTTTTTTAAATTTATTGACCATAAATGTCACCTTAAAATCAACATTGTTTGTATGACCGATACCCAGTCCCTGCAAAAACGTTTTTGGAAAAAAGTGAGAAAAACAGGATGGATTGTTTGTATCCTACATGTCTCGCATATGAAATATTTCACCTCGTTGAATTTGACAATACGATTCAAAATTACTTGTTAAGGAGTTTAATGAATTGCTTTATAGTATATGCCAGAATATTTACCTCCTCTTGTGATGACGACCATCGTGCCCAATACGACAGCGACATATATCATTCTCGACGCCATCGTCCTGTTCGACATCATTCTCCAACTTTAATGTTGTGGTCACCAGGTAAGAATGAGAGGGGTCTAATCAATAAAAGAAAGTGGATTGAAGTTGAAATGAGGTATTCAACTTCATTATGTTCGTATTGAAGTCGGGTTTAAATCACAGCTAAACATGGTTGACAATTGTACAAGAAAATTAATGATAAAACATAATCTTAAAATGATAACGTAGACATAAATAATTATATATGAAGGTGATAATATTTGACATTATATAATCATACCTAATCAGTTATTATCCCACCCTACAAACCATAACCAGCAACATGCACGCATGAATGTGGTCTATGAATGTTCCAATATCCCCATATAAGGTTAACAGTGCCATGAATATTATTCATTTTATTACAGAGAGAGAGAGAGAAATTGCATGGACAGATGGTACTTAGAACGTCTGTCGCTGCATTTCGAAACACTTTTTTTTCATTTTGCTTAACATCTACAACTTTCAGTTTATAGGCCTCCCCAATTCACCCCAGGTCATGAACATATTCCGTTATATTTCTATGTTGTCTTCACGATCACATCGACCAGCATTCCGCACAAGTTCAATATTTTGATACATGTTGGATTGTTTTCGCCTTTCTCATCGCACATTTTTACCACCTACTGGAAAAAAAGAAACATGATTCCAAAGTTTCAAATTATGGCCCCATTCTCACCATATTCAAAGCGTCGAGTATCTTGGACCAATATACGTGATTTTACAAATTACTGTATAGTCAACGACTCTGGCAACCCCTGCCTGTACATACCTTTTTAAAGGACAAGTCCACCCCCCAAAAAAGTTGATTTGAATAAAAAGATAAAAATTCAACAAGCATAACACTGAAAATTTCATCAAAATCTGATGTAAAATATAAGAAAGTTACTATATGGCATTTAAAGTTTCGCTTCATTTCACAAAACAGTTATATGCACAAGTCATCTCGGTCGGTATGTAAATGAGGAACTGGTGACATCACTCACTATTTCTTTTGTATTTTATTATATGAAATATAAAATATTTTTATTTTCTCGTCATTGTCATGTGAAATGAAGTTTCATTTCTCCTTAAACACATGGAATTCCATTATTTTAACATTTTGTGCTTCAGGCAAGGAGGTCCTAATAGTCAAATTCGTAAAAATTGAAATATTGTATAATTCAAACAATAAAAAACAAAAGAAATAGTGAGTGAGTGACATCATCGACTCTCTCATTTGGATTTAACTGGCTCGTTGATATAACTATTTTGTTAAAAATAAGCGAACCTTTGAAATGTCATTTGAAATGCTCGTCCGATTTTTCTCTATCGATTCAAATAAACATTCTTCTGAGGTGGACTTGACCTTTAAAGTTGCGATGCTCTTGGTCTATATACCATCCCTGTTTTGATGCAATTAACCACGACTATGCCTATACCATCTTAACGCTCTGTTCACCCTTACCATTGGCTTTCTTTGCAGCTCCATTCTTTTTTGTATCATAACAAGTACCTTATTTTTCGTTTCTTATTCATTCTGTCATTATCCCAGATATGTACAAAATAATCATAATTTACGAGCCAAATTAGCATGACTAAAAAAAGGAAAGGATCTCCAATTATTTTCACCAACTATTCATTTCGTAGATTGCTGCCCAAGAAAAACCTCATGCTACTGTTCTAGGAAATGATGTAAGTATGGGTGTAAGTAATACCAAAATAGCGTGATTGTACGTCAACATCTCCATCATTCTGGCTACCTGCAAGAAGGGCGTTACTCTCATTGATACTACACACCACTGGCACACCACTGGCGACCTTCTAGTCAGAACCTCTAAAATCCCACACAAAGAAGGCACGCATTGTTTGATTTAAAGGGGAAGTTCACCCTGAAGAAAACTTTGTTGTAAAAATAGCAGAAAAAATAGTAAAAAATATTGGTGAAGGTTTGAGGAAAATCTGTTAAAGAGTAAGAAAGTTATTAGAGTTCAAAATTTGGGATTTGTGACGTCATAAACGAGCAGCTGCCCCATGTGTTATGTAATATAAAATGTATGAATTTCAAATTTTGTATGGTTCCTGATGACTTAATTTTGTTTTCTTTTCATGATCGGGTGTAAAATTATTTGTCTGTTGATATACAAAAGTTACAGTGAAAACCATTTTCAATTTTCCGAGAAAATGACATATCATTGATTTTTTACCATTCGCTACGTAGGAATGCTGCTCGCATATGACGTCACAAATCAAATAATTGAAATTCTAATAACTTTTTAATTATTTGATGAATTTTTCTTTAACCTTCGGCAATATTTTTTATCATTTTTTCTGCTATTTTTACCATGAACTTTTTTTCAGGGTGAACTTCCCCTTTAAATGAGTCATGTGGTGTAAGACTGGTGTGACATGGAGAACATGTAGTTTGGAGAAATACCACGGCCCTTGTATTCCGGGCGACTGAATTCCCCCCAATTTGCTTTCTCTTTAACTAAAATCATGCTATAATGTACTAGAAATGAGAAAGAATTATGAACACGTTCAAGGTCTAACTTGAGGTGGGCTGCAGGAGCAGCAACGGCGGTCAGGGCAGGAACACCTGCAAGCTAAGACTGATTTATTATATTCATAATCCACAATTCATACGCTCTGTCACAGTTCTTGTTCCCCGGTCTTGTTCGAAATCTTTTCAGTGAAATTTATTCTCACATGCACTTAAGCATATGCAGAATATAGCGAACCCACCATCGCTATACACACACACCCACCCACACACACACACAAAATAATAATGATAAAATCTGTGGTGCAACTCTATGATCAAAGAATCTTAACAAAAAATAGATAAAATTCTGCACTTGAATGACTTTCGAAACATATAACTTTAAAAATCATTAATAAAACATAACTTAAATTCATGAGAGTGACAGTTAAAGCTCATTTTAGAAATAAGTTAAGCGAGCACGAAGAAGAATAAATCAACTTAAAAACAATGCAATCAATCCAGGTGGAGCAACAGACAACGAGAACTTGGTCAACCCATGATCTTTATATCTACACAAGGGAGTGCCCAAATTCATAACGGCAGTTAAAGAATTCCTCTGATTCCCCAGCGACCTAGCCTCTAGCACGACCTTGAAAGAGTATACTCATAAACTCTTCATGAAAACATAATTCAAAGTCAACTCCGCAGACTGCATTCAATAAGCCAATCAATATTAGCCATCGCAGACAATAATGGGTGTCCATGACAGCTTTCCTATTCTCCTTTGTGTCCATCAAATCAGTGAAAATTTCATGATATATGTTTTCAGGGGAATCTTAACCAAATGAAAATTTGTTTTAAAAGATTTAGTAAAAAAAACAAAAACTGAGAAGCAGCCCGGGAGAAGCAGATGGATGGATGGAATTTGAAGTCGGACAAACATTATAGAAAGTTATGAATGTGTTGAAGTTTAGAGAATTGTGATGTCATGTTTGTATTTAATGGTAATCCTTGCTGTGTTGGTCCAGTGCTGTATTTCTTATCAAGAACTTGGACTTCAATAAGCATGCATTTTTATAACCTCGTACTCTTGTTTCTCAATCGACGTTCTTATGCAGGGAGATGGGAAAACGAGAAATCCGGGCCCTATGCCCTGTTGCTGCTCCCCAAATAAAGCAGGCGCAGGTCCAGGCCACCCAATTCCCAACTACCCAGTTCCCGTCATTCATCTACCTCCATGGTGTACACATGTATGTTATATATCACCTTCTCCATTCTCCGTAAAAAATCAACTTCAAGAACTTCGCTTGCCACACCCATATAATCTGCAACCTGCAACAATCAAAGCTTTAAAATACTTTACCTACTTCCCATTCCATAATACATTAAATAAGGTAGTTAATTGAATATAATAACTCAAAATAAAGGTGTGAATTCCACTTACCAGAGAGGATAAGTTTCTCGGAGCTGATTAATCCGTGGAAGCAACACAAGCAGGGACGTTTGTTTCACTCTCATCTCAGCTCTGCTCAGGACCTGCCCTCACACTGTGAAACACCAGATAAATCTACCGCTCCGCATCCGTGTCACGATAGAAACTTATCTCTACCCGGAATAGTCTTACATTCTAGACTATACACGACAGAAACTTTCACTTTATTTATAAATTAGTTAACATATTATTTTTCAGTGGTTCAGATTGCGATGAGTATATTCATATAAAAGTGAAATTCTCATTTTACTGATTCTTAAAAGCCTATGATTTGAAATAATACAATTACACTTTTAATCCAATGTCGCAAAGACTCGATTTATCAATATAGGGTCTAATCATAAAGTCCAAAACTCAACAGCTGCCAACCAACGTCTTACAGTGGGAATGACCCCCCTAAGGTACAGTGTGATGGCATGCATACAGAAGGGTCAACCAACATAAATAAAGTTCGGTGGCCCGGGTGAAACCACTTGCATCGGTCCTCGTTCACACCTCAAGCCACACACCACCTGAGGGCATTGAAACCGGCAACGAAATTTCTGGTCTTATTTTTAATCTTAGGTTATCGTTTTCACTGAAACACTAGATACTAAAAAGCACGCATAATATACAAATGAGAGACTTGATGATAATACGGTCTGTTGTCGTTTAATGATTCAATATTTTATTTTGGGGCGCAGATTTGAGAGTATTGATATAGCTGCTGTAGCTATAGGTGACAAAAATGATTACTCAAAATGCAGAAGGAATTAAAGGGGAATCATCCCAAATTAGAATTTATTTTTAGAGGAAAAAGAAATATCAGACAAGTTGATATTAAAGTTTGAACAGTACCGGACAAACAATAAGAAAGTTAATTTTCATAAAAGCTGTAAATATAATCTCTAACCATGGAGACTTCAAATCGGCCGATAATGTGATGTCATAGTGATGTCCGGAGTGATGTATAAGACAAAGACTACAATGTACTCCAATACATGAAATGACTAAAATGTCATTTTCCCCAAAAAGTTTTACTTCAAATTATATTTTTCTTTCATGATGACATAAAACAATATACTATCCAATGCTCTAGGGGAATAAACCACAGATCCCTGATAAGGCATGGCCTAGCTATATGGGAAAGTTGTCCTTGCCCATGGCCATAGAGATATGTCCTTGCCCATATCTCATATTTACTAAACAGTTGCCAATTCAAATTCTTCATAATCTTAGGCATCTCAAGTTTAAAGCAGCCATAACTTTTTCATTGCATGTCCGATTTATTTCAAACTTTCACGATTCTGTTTTATTTATTTTCTCCTTTCCATGCATATACCACATTTATGCAAGGCTACATTTTTATCTAACAAAATAAAGAATAAGACAGACAGTGGGTGATATCTAATTGGTTCCCCCATCTGCTCACTGATCTTGTTACTGTTTCATTTTGGGAAAAAATATTAATTTTCATTCAATTTGATGAAATTTGGAAAATCAAATTAAACATTTAATTGTTGTGGATGAATCCCATTCAGAATATATTGAGGGTATTATGCATGGAGCTGCACGACCCCGGTGCACGACCCTGTCGACCAACCTCCCTTTTTATTTTCTCCCGGATTTTCTCCTTCCTTTTTTTTGGGGGGGGGGTTCTCAAGTGTTTAGTTTCATTACTGAAAAATCAAAGCCCCAGCTAGTCGCCCATTCCTCCATACAGCCCAGGCCATGATAGCAATTTTTTGTAAATCCAGTTTAATCGGATCGAGTATCGATAATTCCATGCGTCGCAAATCTAAAGATATCGGTATCGCAGAATTTGTTTACGTTTTCGCCAGAAAGGATGATCTCGCAAAAGATTGTCAACATTTAGAAACTACATTGTAAATTACACACTTCATCGCTACATCTGTAAGTATTTTAGTAAAAAATCTTGTTGAGATATTTCCATATTGTTAACATTACCGTAGGCCTACATTGTCTTTGATTGTCTTACTTACATGTAGTCGGTATAAAAAGCCAAAAGAAAGTGTAAACATGACACGAAAATGATCAGGCGGGACAAGCGTGAGAAGCGAGTGGGACGCGGGTAACACGGCTCGGGGCAGACGGGGCTTCATTCAGAATCAGGGGCCCGTTTCTCAACACCCGGACAAGTTAGTCATATCTTTATTCACAAACCAGGGAGTTAGTTCCAATCTTACTAAACCTGTTTCACGAAAGGCTTCCTAACTAAAATACCTTGATATCGATACTATCGGTAAAATGAGCAGACGAGACGTAGCCTTAGTCACAAAATAGCATAATTTTCAAAAAGAAAAATTATGACGAAATTGCAAATATTGTGATGAATTGGGGATTACATCTTTTAAAGATAATTAATAGCACAGGTAAATTATGCATCATACATACTTAGACCATGAAGACTGGGGCATTCAATTGCTGAAAATTGAATTATGAATAATTTATTTCACGACTAAAAAAATCACATGTGGACGTTGAGATATCAAATTTTAATAGTTTACGAAAGTAAACCATAACGGTTTTATTTGTAAAATTATGATAATTATACAATGTTTTAAGATTCCAAACATCATCGAAATATAGTTTAACATTTTTTTTTATATAAATCTTTGATATCGAACTTACGATTTGACAAATTCTATGCATAAATTAGAGATTAGAATTTATCCAAATGTCAATAGGGTCTGAAAATGACAAATACAAGTCCAGTTATGGATGGCCTGATGTCGTAGAATTTTTATCGATTAAATTATTTTACTTTTTCAAAATGAATGGTTTTGACTTTTGTGGCGTTTTACCAACAGTTTTCATAGTTACTTTGTATTACCATGATCATTGAATGCATTATCCCACTTGTTTTGGGATTTAATTTCAACCTCTATGGTTGATTACGTAAGATTATAATTTTCAAATTTCTCGGCACTTTTGCATGTCATGGTCTACCCACGTGATGCCATACGTCATTAAGAAAGAAGTTATGACGGGTTCGGAGGTGTTATAAATATTTAGTGAGGTTGTTGGGCCTGATCTTGGTAAAGAGGGCTTCGTGAAACAGCGGACAAGTAGCTCACTATCTCCGATTTAGTCAAGAAGTTAGACTTATGACGGTGTTGAGAAACGGGCCCCTGATATCAACTGATCAACAAGGGCCTATAGCGCGAGCTTCGCCTCCGCCGAAGCCGAACTATTAAGATCTTGGAACTGAATGCGACTTGAAAAATGAAAGCCGGGCTTGAGTTTAAAGCCTGGGTTTTGGGCCCATGTCCATGGAAGTGGGAGTTGCGCGACTGCTAACGGTATGGCAGTGAGTCCTAGTCTTGAGGACGCAATGATAATTAATTTTCACAAACTGACATATACTTGTTCATCATGAAGAAGTATATGTCAGTTTGTGAAAATTAATCATAATTGCGTCCTCAAGACTAAGTGAGTCCAAACTTCGCGCATGTCCATACTTTTCGGAGGGTCATTATCTCAAAACCTTGCCAATGTTCTTAAAATGTGACATCACCAAGTTGGACATCACCAATGTGAAAAGCGACCAAAAATGATCCTTTGGTGTAAGTTTCTTCAGGATGAGTTCAGTATTCATAAAAATATTGACAAAAGATCAGCAAATTTGTCACCGTTTTGAAGAAATCTGATATTCTCAACAAGCATCACGTTATCACCATTTTGCAAGCAGAAATTATCAAAAATATTAGTTAAATGTGGTACTAACCGATTCTATAGCATTTTGCCATCAATCTGATAAAAATATTTCACTTTTTGAGCTTGAGTTTTTGTTTAAATCTCCACAAAAACTTTGGTCCGCGAAGTTAGGTCACACTCTTTCTGAACGGTTTTCCAGCACAGCGTGCATTTGCTGATCGGAATGGAATTGTGAGATCGCGATACCGGTGAAACCCCTTGACCTACTTTACATTTTTGTCTATGATTTTATAGTTTACGATCTTGCCGTCAATGTGGTAACTATTTCTTGAATTGGTTTTGTATACATTATGAATATTTTGTGAAAAAATGTAAGCCTGATGAATATTTTTGAAAAGTGCGTGAAGTTTAGAATTAGAACCCCATCATATAGTCACGTATTGTATTACCGGACACTATTATGATTCCGGACGCGCATATTAGTGCGTTCGAAAACAATTTAGTACCGTATAAAGACTTCCACAATTCAATTTCACAGAGCAAGACATACATGTAGAACAAGATTGCAAAAACAAGGTGAAAAAATCAAACTTTTACCTTATTTACATGTATCTCGGAAATATGAGCCTTATTTGCCGAATTTCAATCTCGTCCGCTCCTTCGATCGAATGATGAGGTGTGGTGTATTGTGATCGTCGACGGCTAGTTCTCAAGGTACCCATGCTCGAGGTTTACCGTGAGTAGAGCCATCGATGATCGGCAGCGCATCGATAGAACTTGATGAACCGTGTCACAATGCGAACGAGCCTAATATTGGAAAGTTCCATGGAACATGCAGCTAACAAGAAAAGATAAAATCAGTTAACAAACACAAATTTATTAGCAACATCTGTTCAGAATCGATATAAAAAAAGCAAACAAAAACTTAGAATTTACTCATGATTTGATAAAATAAAAAATACGCACAAAAATAATTGTTTTTCATGGAGGGGTATGCGGCAATTCGATGCAAAGAAAATGGTTGGTAAATATAAAATAATTTTATCATATTCATAATTTTCATATTTGGAATACATGTAGCAAGTGTGAATTTTTCTTGATTGTATTTTCTCTAGTTGTCATTTTTAAAGCACTGAAATAAAGGTGTTCGGCAATAGGATACACTGCCATACTAGGGAGCTCCCGTCCGTGTAGTGGGCGGGAGCTCCCTGGGTTACGCGACAGACAAAGTAAGTCACTGTTTTTGTCCTTAAAGTTTATTTTTTCCCCATTTTGGTGCATTTCAGGCCAAAACGGAATACAAATCCTTATTTGGGTCCTGTTCTTTTTATATAAGAAATAAACTAAAGTCTTTGTAAAAATCCAAAAATCGATGAGCCCCATCGGGGGATATTGCATTGTTTACCCCCTAATGGCGGCTGCACTATCACGAGCAGTCTGTGTATGAGGAGAAATTTTTTTAAAAATTATAAATTTATAAGAACTCCTTGAAACAGACGGCTGCCAGCTGTCTTCAATGTACTGTAGAGTATGCTCAATGTCTTTATTACGTGACGTGTTGCTTTTTTTACCCAAAAAGTGTCACAGTTCGCCACTGATTTTTGAGAGCGAGTATTTATCGCCCGATGGTTTGGGTAGGTGTAATGGAGGGTAGCAGTAGTGAAGTGTAGTGGAGCCTACATGAGCCATCGCCTGAGGTAGACTTGAGAGTGCTGCGTGTATTATTCTCCAGCACCCCCAGATTTTCTGGAAGATGTGTAAAAATGGGAAAATGTAACATGACCTTAATTTTGTTGTAGTGAAACCCTTTGATCTATTATTTTTTTTTGCTTTTCAAATTTCTCGGGACCAATTACTGGTAGACCTCCATTCTGTAGGTAAAACCTTTTTTTTTACTTTTCAAATTTCTTGGGAGCAATTTGACTTCCATTTTCAGCACCCTTACTTTCTTGAAAAATTGTTTCCAGGGCCCTGCAATAGCCTAGGGATACTCCGGTCTCATCCAACCAATATATACCCAGTTGTTATGTGTTCGGACAGGTTGTGTGTCCAGATGATCAATTTTAAACAGCCATTTGGAAAAGATAACAGCGCTAATACAGTTTCGCACTGGCCGATTACCAGCATACCTTTTTACTTATAAAATGTGAGCGGTTCACCCTACATCATGTATAGTACCTTAGTTTTTATGCCAATTTTAGAATCCTTATGAAATTTCCTTCCAGAAAAAAGAACTTAGAGACCAGGGGTGGTATTCTGAGGTCATTTTATCTTTAAAATATTTATTTTATCTCTTAAAGTGAAATTGGTATTCTGAGATGAGATTTTATCTCTCAGATAAAATTTTAGATTTTATCTTGCGTATAAATTTTATCTTGCGTTTCTACAAATGATACGCAACAGAACAATGCCTGCGTACACATACCCATCGCGTATCTGGCCATTGCAACGCAGATGATGTGCTTGCGCCCATTACTTTGAAGAAAAAAATAAACTTGAAAGAGGGTAGAGGCTATTTTATCTCTGCGACGTTGATTTCACCAGTATTTCTAGGTGAATTAACCCCAAATGGTGACATGAAAATGAAGAAAAATTATATAGGCCTACTTGTTGAGAATAACACCTTAATGTTGTTCCTGTACAATCATAGAGTATTTCATAAGACTTTTCTTTAGTAATATTGTCTTTGAAAAGATGTTTGAAAAGATGCGATATAGACTTCGAAAAAAGATGAGAGTATTCTCCTTTTTGTTAAAAAGAAATCTCCGTAAAGACGGAGATAAAATATTTTATTTTATCTGAGATAAAGTGGATCTCAGAATACCACCCCAGGGCCCCATCTTACGACTTATGATTGATCCAATCAATGTAACTCTATGGAAATCCATCAGTGTCTTCATTTTTTCTACATGAAATTTTCAAAATGTCCTTTGTAAAAAAAGGCTAACATTCCAAATTGTCAAGAAAACAATGAATTTAGGTAATTTATGTCATATCTAGAAAACATTTTGAACATTCATGCATTTTTAATGTTGACGTTGCTGGCGGTCCATAGTTGTGATTGATCGGATTAATCGCAACTCTTTGTAAGACGGCCACAGAAGACACAAAGGACTACCTTCTCTGCTTACATTTTGACCTAATACTGAGGGCATGTAGGCATGGTGGGGGCGGGACAGGGGGTAAAGCCACATATGCTTTTAATAAACCCAAAAGCAAGAGAGTAAAGCAACCAAGCTTGTCATTAAGGTGCTTTTGCATTTTCTAAAGTAAAATTGAAGGCTTTTGTGCACACTCGGTGAAATTTGTGAAAATTTTCAGTGTAAGATATACATTTTCAAATTATGGGGTGGGGGGGGGGGTAACTGCCCCCTCCACAGCTTATGGTCATGCATGTACATGTAGGGCACTCATCCTGCATGTATGAAGGAGGATCATAATTATATGAAGGTTCTGTCACCTGTGTGGACCCTGACTATAGGTATGTCCTCTCCAGGACAACGTGTATGCTTTTTGGGAGAGTACTTCTTCGAGGTTCAAGGTTCCAGTATCCATGTGGGCATTGTTTTGTTTTTTTATTCCAAGGTTGACATACATGTACTGGTAAAAGCACACACCCTCTTGTATTAATGCAGTACTTCTGCTTTATTATGGGGCCAATCTGGCCATCCCAGTGCAACTTGAGTGTGCTATGCATTTTTATGACAACCATATCTGGAAATGAAATTAAAAGCTTTTGATTATTACTAAATGAATTGCTTCTTGTGTTGTTTATTTCATTTCTTTCTCTCTTTAGAAGGAGGCAGTGCAGTATGGCTGATGTAGAATATGAAGGGGATGCTAGACACTACACACTTTTGACTTTAATCGGTAAGGAGTAGATATAATGTCTTCTTCTTTTCCTTCCTCAGGGTAGTCTTGTGTCCTTGATACATGACAGTTAATACGTGTGATAATTGAAGTTTTTGTATTTCTAATTTCATTTTCTGTAACCTAAAGAAATGGATAAGTTACATGCATGTAGCAAATTGAGAACTACATTGAAGATTGAAAACACCTACATCAATGAAAATAAGGCTCCATTTTGCCATAGTGAATATTCACCTAAAATACTGGGACTTTTGAAAAAGCATTGTATTTTAACCCCCCCCCCCAAAAAAAAAAGTTGAGGAAAGGGAACAAAGATAATACATGTAAATAGGAGGGGCCTTCTTAAAGGAAACCAAAACCCAAGAAGAGAAGCAATCTTATTGGAAAGAGTAAAATGAGAGGAACAATTTTAAAAAAGTTTCATCAAAATCAGTTCTGAAATAAGCAAGTTATGGACGATTAAAAAGTCTTGTTGTACTTACTATGTGGATCCTCAAATTGGCAAACGTGCTTCAAAATGGCTGATTTTGTGGACAACTTTCCATTTGTTTTGTATACATGTTTTCAGATTTTCCCCTTTATTTTACATATTTCACATTATCTCCTCCTGACCTTGACATATATGGTGTGGATTATATTTTCCCATGACATATGTTGTGCTCAGAAGGAGGCAAGATGCAATTTGAAAGATGATGAAGAAAATCTGAAAATTTGTGTACAAAACAAATGGAGAGTTGTCCACAAAATCAGCCATTTTGAAGCATGTTTGCCAATATGAGGATGCCCATAGAAAGTACAACAAGAGTTTTCAAACTCCTATAACTTGCTTGTTTCATAACCGGTTTTAATGAAACTTTTTTTAAATTGTTCCTCTCATTTTACTCTTTCCAATAAGATTACTTCTCTTCTTGGGTTTTGGTTTCTTTTAATAGACTAGTTGGCTATTTTAATTGAAAATATGAAATGAACAAGACTTTCTAATTTATGTAACTTTGGTTAAAATGATTTTTGTATGTTATTTGAAATAATTTTATGTTTGTTAAAATTGCAGGCCGTAACTTTGAGGGTAATGCTGTGGTCCATATTGCTAGACACGGTTCTTCTGGTAATCTTGTAGCAGTCAGAAGAGTCAACCTAGACAAAGTTAAAGACAGTTTTGCAGAACTTCGTGTAAGTTTTATTAGAGCACTGCAATTACGGGAAAGAAATTCAACAATGCAGCAAAATAGAAAAACAAAAATTCATAAAGTTTGTGAAAGATTTGATTATACTGTACTAAGAAAAATAGAAAATTATGAGTAAGAGAAAACTATCTTTGCCATCTTGTGGCATGTTGTTTCCCAGCTCCCCATTATCCAACCATCAAAATAAATTTCTCTTTAGTCTATATAGTCAACTGAAAGTTCTTGGTTAAATCATCGGTTGATAATATAGCACAGAAAGAGCTCTTCTATCATTTAATATAAAACCATTCAATGTTCATGTAAACTCCCTAATGCAGTCTTGGTGACCATTAGAATTTTGTCTGTGTATGTTAACCCCTACATCTTTGCCGCTATGGACATAATTCCTCTTGTGTCTGAGTAATTATAGGGTGCAACCTTAACAGATTTGCATAGACTAGGTCAACTCACAATAGCTTTTGTTTGTAAAGAAAATCTTTTTGTATTCTCTAAACAGTGCAATGCACACTTAACTATTGTTTTTTGTGGGTGTGTATACATGTAAATAAAAAAAGACTTGATACACTCTGTGTATTATGAATAAAATGTGACTTCAGTTGAAGTTGGTAGTCCATTGTATGTTACTCTAGTCGAACAAAGTGGGCATAGAGTTCAAGTTTTGGAACAACATATTTTGTTTTTATATCATTCCTTGTAGCAAGAATGCCATTTCTCCAAGCTTATGCAACATGAACACATCCTACCACACTACACGTCGTTTGTGAATGGCAATGAATTGTGGGTTGTGATGCCCCTTATGGAACATGGTAAGAACATCAACCTACTGTATTTACAAGCATTCACCTTTAACATATAGACTTGTACTGCAAATTCATTCAGAGTAAGCTCAAGATATGATTTTGTAAGCAGCTATTTCCATTAACATTTTTCTTTCCAAGCAATGTAATGAATTAAAACCCAAAATGATTCTGTTTTAATTTTCCACACCATGAACCCCCCCACCACCACCTTTAGGGTGAAGTTTAAATTCTTATGACTAATAGGCCCCTACTTTCACATAAATCACAATTCAAATGACTGGTCATTCATCTAGGTATATATAGAATGATTTAGCTGGTTATTTGATTGGTTTGCCTCTACAAATTCAAACCCCACAACTGTCTTGTGTGAAAACATTCATAATAGAAAATAACATGTACATCATATAAACGCATGTATATAATTAATATCATTCATCATTAAATATATATTGTTGCATTAGGGGTTTACTCCTTAAATTGTCAGTGAACGAGGCAGCTAGAGGGCACTGGGTTCCGCATGATGATGGGCTGATGGATGGGTTGGGGTGAATGAAGCAGATGTGAAATTATTATTCTTAGGTACATTGTACTTGTTCATGGTTCTTGTGTAGTATTTATATAAATTTCTATAAAATCTTATTTTTCCATTGTAAAAGAGAACTGTTGCTCGGCTAGAGCCATGAGCGTCTACTGACAGTGTGCGTGCTCTACAAATATACATTATTATTATTATATGATATTTCTCAACTCTTAACCCACTGAATACAGAATTCTGTAATCCCAACACCTTTGTACTAGCATTCTGTCAGTTCCAGTGGGCGACATGTTAATTCTTGACTTTGATTTGTGATTGATAGGTTCTGCTAGAGATCTGCTTGATAGGAATTGTCCTGATGGATTGAAGGAGAGTGTGATAGCACAGATTATGAGAGATGTTGTACTGGCTCTAGACTACATCCATAGAATGGGTTATATCCATAGGTGAGGAGTAGTATTCATTGTTAGTATGTATCCACATGATACTAAAAAAGGTACAGTTCATTTGATGACGTGAATAATGTGATAAATTGCTGATTTTCAACATCAAGTACTAGGTGAAGTTATATTTTTAGATAAGCATTATCAGGTGATGCTGTTCATTTAAAAAGCCATAAAAAAGGCACACATTAATGTTACTCACATGCGCTATTGACACATGTGTGCAGAAAAAAAAACACAGAGGAGTGCAAACAAAGGAGAGAATAAAATTCTTAGTTTTGCCTGGCTTTAGCCTTATGTTTCCAAATAAGTTGTATTTTTTTGCAAAGAGAAATTTGGTCCCTTTTTTAAAAAAGTCATTTCTGTTGTCTGGATTGGTTTCAGTGGATGAGACAAACTATTATCTTGTTGGTGCTATGAATGTTGATTTCCATCTTTCCTCAGCTTTGGTTTAGAAAGAAATTGCCTCAGAAATGATTGTTTGTCCTTTTACTTTCACCAACGGGACCTGTAATTATTTTCTTTATACCTCGCAATGATTTTTTACTAGTATTGTTCATGATATCTGGGCTCCGTAACACAAAGGTTTGCGATGAATCGCAAATATGAAAGAACCGCACTGATTGGTCCCTGGTCAGTATTTTAAACCAAATGTGTAACGTTGATATTGATTGGTCAGTTCATTTAGCGATTGATCGCTAATCTTTGTGTTACGGAGCCCTGGTTTGCAGTACAGTCTATTTTAGGCTTGATTAGATATTATGAAATGAATGTTCTTTTGCCCTTTCAATGTATTCTTGTAAAGAAATATCTTAGTTGCTGTTGTCTTTCACCAAAAAAATACATAGACCAAATTCTTATCCAATGTAAATTGGTATACACTCTGGTCTGAAAAGTGGCCAAGATATAATGATGTGAATCTTCAATTCTGTGAAAGTCTGCACATGATCCACCTTCATAGTGTGCAAAAGACTGTATGAGTTTGATATCAATTTTAAGATCAATTGTATCCTTTATGTTACATAATAGTTCAGGCCAGGGTCCCATCCATGACTTATATAGGATACAATCAGGCTTACATGTTTTGCAAAGACTTATGATTGATTTCAGTTGTAAGATTAATTGTATTTTCATGTAACATTGCACAGGTTAGGTAACCCCATAGTTTTATTGAATCCAATTTCAATTTTCACAGATGATTCCTATTCCATGTCACAAAACTTACACAATTAAAAAAAATATATATATTTGCGATCCCTGTTAATTTGTTGTTCATAATCATATAATCTGAATTTCAGGAGTGTGAAGGCCAGTCACATCCTGCTCACCCAATCCGGTGGTGTTCGCCTATCTGGACTGAGAACAGCAGTGAGTATGGTGGAAGATGGCAAGCGACTCAAGGCAGTCTATGATTTCCCCTCACTAACCACAGTAAGGAACTTGCCCTGGCTAGCAACTGAGGTACTAGAACAGGTATGTTTGTATTTACATTTTACTGTGCTAAATCCAGGGTGAAATTTATATGTTTGTATGGAATAGGAAAACAGAAAAACGATAAATTGATATAATATGAAGTATGAATTTTCATCTTCATGCATATTCTACATGTTTTCACAATTGTCAGCAAATGAAATTTGACAGTTTACTTGTCTTTCATATTCTGTGGTACATTGGTATACACTGTACCATGATCTGAGCATGTCTTTTGATTTTCAAATGACAGAGATTTAATTTGCTTTTAATAGCAGAGTATCAACATGTCACTTCTAGCCATGTATGAAGAGGACCAAAGTAAAGAATTTTAGTAATTTTCAAAATTTCCATTAAATTACTGCATATTAGATATGGTTGGAGTTTTGGGGGCCAAAATTTTATTTTTTGCCTTCAGATTTCTGGTGTTATTTATCATTGTATTCCAAAAAAAAACATGATTATATCTGCTGTTATCTTTTTATCATAGAATCTTCTTGGATATGATACCAAATCCGATATTTACAGTGTTGGTATCACTGCATGTGAGCTGTCAAATGGATGTGTTCCTTTCTCAGATATGGTACCCATGAAGGTAAATTTTCTTTTACAGTGGTTCTCATTTCTAACAAAGAAAAGGTATTTTTAAGTGTTTATTTTTATTGTAATTGGTAACCTACATCAGGGAAAAATTGAGAAATTCCTCCAGTTATCAATGATATCCTAGACCCTTTGTAAGCTCACAGAGACATTAAATGGCATGTGGTATCCGCTACGAGAACAGAATTATGACATCATTAATATAATATGTAATACTTTCCATTTTATATTCTGCACTAAACGTAGCAACGAGACATGAGTAAGATCATGAGAAATATGAGACATTTTTGAAAACTAATATCAAGATTCATGTAAAATAAAATGTATGTTCAATATTACATTTGCAACTGATTATGCATGTATCTTCTTAGTACATGGTTTGTCTCGGACTTACAATAAATATCATTAATAAGATTGATTTATCTTTTCTGTTACAAGGCAAAGCTCTGAATGAAGTTAGACACTTAAGGGTACTATAATTCAAAGCTTCATGATTGATCATAACACATTTAACGGTTGATTTGTGTGATAATTGGCGGTTTTCATAAAGTATCAGGTTATGCCGTTACATTGATTCAAATTAAGCTCATGCAATTGCCTGATTTTCTTTTGTTCTAGATGTTACTGGAAAAGATCAATGGTACAACACCCAAGCTCCTAGACTGTTCTACGCTGTGTGATGTTGATGGTGTGCCACCCCAAGAACCAGGCTCTAGGGTGGATAGTGGCATCGGTGGAAGCACTGGACTAGCTAATGTACCCAACCCCTATGACAGGAGATTCTCAACTCATTTTCATGATTTCATGGAAGTATGCCTCCGAAGAGAACCTGTGGATAGGTAGGCAAAGTTATTCTCCCTTACATTCCACATACATGCATTAAGAATGGTGTTGTCTTGTTACAAAAAGTCAATCACATAAGCTTTTGTTTCTACCTATAAAAGGCACGTGTGTTTTTTTTTTTATAATCTTTTGTTGATCACTCAAGCCTTCATTAATAGATCTAAAGTCATAATATCTGTTATCAGTATCTGGGGCCAGTTTTACAAAGAGTTCGCATTGATCCAATCAATCTCGACTGTATGGAAATCCATCCAGACCATAACATTTCAACAGGAAATTTGCATTCTCCTAAAGGAAACAAAGAGAATCACGCTGGAAATTCCAGTGAATTATGAATGTATGCACATACATCATATCTGGAAAATATTTTGAACAAACATGCATACAGCATTTTAGATGTTGATGTGGCTGGCCGTCCATAGTTGTGGTTGATCAGATCAATCACAACTCTTTGTAAGATGGGGCCCTGGAGTAAGGGAGAATAGGCATTGAACTGTGTACTACCTTTCCTAAAACAAGTTTGTTTTACACTCTTTATTATATTTGATAAAAGTATTTTGCACTGTGTACCACCTTACCAATAAAGAGTTAATCTTAAGTATCAGATAATTTTTTACATAGATGATATGAGACTGTTTTGGGTTATTTTTGTTACAATTTTCTTTTATTATCGCTAACGGGCCTGTTAACATAAAAGTGGATGTAAGTCTGTGGCAATCGCACAATGAGTTACTAGTAATTGTAAATATGAAGCATATCTCCACATGTTGCACCCCTTGGACAAGGATAGATTCAAATTCAGAATATCATGATTTTCATTCTGTATGTAGACCCAGTGCCTCTCAACTCCTGCAGCACCCATTCTTCAAGCAAGTAAGGAAGTCATCTAGTGATGTCCTTGGACCAATGCTACAAGCAGTCCATCCCCTCTCTCAGCTAACGGAGGGCAAAGTGGATGACCAAAGTGAGTACATAGGTGTGCATGAACCTTTATCTTGGATATTTCTCATGTTTACACAAACTGCTTTGATGAAGTAATTTGTCTCAAATTTTGGCATGATCTGATCTGAAAATTACTTGATTGCTTTGACGATTATTCAAATTGTTTAGGATCGACTAATGCAGACTATATGCTAGCGATAATGGCATGATCAAAGGTGGCGGTTAGGATGAGGAAGGTATTCATTTTTAAAATGATGAAGAGTTTATTCATCAGTTTGTGAAGCTCTTATTTGTTCTATTTATATTTTAGATTGATTAGATAACTTTGTAGGGTATGGCTGACTGAACTTCATAATATAATTTGTGTTATGATATAAAGAACTCTGAAAGTTTATGATGAAATTGGCAAGTTACTTTAATTGCAGGATGATTTTCCTCTCGTAGGTTGCATTTTTATATGAGAGTACTAAAGAATTATTTCATAATGGCACTTTGTAATCACAGATATTATAGGAATTATAATTTCATTCAAAGATAAATCCTCGTATTCATGGTTCTTAATATCCATATGAGTATATTTTATATACATAATAATTTAACAAATTATTCATACAAGCTTCACAACGCAACAAATTACTTGTTATGCTTTCTAGAATGTAGTAATAGTTCAGGAGCTAGGTGGTAACAAGTAAATCATGTTGGTTTTCCATTGACTTCTGACAGAGAAGTGCATTATTATGATCATTTTCATGTCCTGTATTTATCTCTTTAGAATTATGTACATGTAATGTTATAGTAATTATGTATTGATGTGAGTTTTTATTGTGAGACGATGTTATGCCTACTTATTTTGGGCATGAACACATTATAATATTGAATTTAATTCATAGATGATGATGAATTAATCAAACAATGGCCGACTGAAACTATGTAAGACATCATGAAGATGATTTTAACATTTTGTAGAAGATCATGAAGTAAGAATGTGATTATGTTTGAATTGAGGATAATAACAATGATAGTGAATATGATGTTGATATGATTATGAATGGTACTGTGGATGATGGGTAAATCTATCATTATTGCCACAGTGATCATAATGAAAAGACATTATTTATGAAGAATTTATTACCGGTACTTGAATTATTGTTACCTGTGTTTAATCTTCCATGTAATTCTCTTAATTTTTTTTAATGTTTGCACAGACAACTCTGAGGTTGGGAACATTGCAGAAGCTGTGCAGAGATTTGAGACTTTAGACATGGTGGACCCTTGGGAATTTGACTGAAGAATTCAACCGTTCCATCAACATCTCTGAGAGTTTGATGATGCCCAGTAACCTATGCAGTCCAAGAAAGGTGGTGTTACATAAAAGGGGTTCCTCACTCATGTACATAGTTGCAAGTGTATCTGAACACTGATAGCACATGATGTGATATAAATTTCTTTGCAATTGCATGGGATTTTTAAAGCTCTTGATATAGCATTAAAGTGAGGGCCGTAAAGTAGGCTTGTTCATCAAAGCACGCTTACAGAGTTTGTGGTAGCCGTGTAGCTGCCTTACATGTAGAACAATGTAAAGAGTAATAAAGTGCAATAGTTAACTTGAAGAGAGTAGCTACATGAAAAATAAATCTCAAAGCTTCATTTGGCTGTGTGCATCAACTATTTTTATGTATAAAGGTAAAATCAGTGCACCACTTTACCAAAGAAACCTGTTATTGTTCAGTTATTTTTGTTTTATGTCAAACTCGGTATCCACTCAGTCCATAGAAACATGAAGTTGATTGACCTCCTGATATCCATGGCAATGTCAGGATGTGAATCAGTGTGAACTCTGATTGTACATGATGTGATACAATGGCACTGTAGTATATTGGATGCCATTAACTTGTACGGGATGATATGTCATACATATATCTCTGTGACTTGATGACGGGTCATGTATCTTTTTTAGAGAAAGTCTTTGTCAATCAATGTCAACTGTTACCACATCCTGATCTAGTAAGTCCTGACAAAACAAAAACTAAACATTTCTAAATGATAAATCTAGGCTGAAACTTAAGAACACTGAAAGTCAGCAACACAGATAGGCAAATGTTGGTACCTGCATTTTCATTGCTTGGAAAAAGATTGTCCTCTGACAGGCGAATGGTTTGAATCTCATCCCATGTGAAGAATGTAGGTTTTGCCTTGCAAGGGCTAGTTTGTGAACAGTGGAGACCAATCTACAGTTGGGATATGCTGTATTCTACCTAAATCACTTGGGACATATTTCATGTACATCCATTCATAGTGCATACAAACACTTGAGTGATGTTTTGTGCATTTTGTTTTAATTATTTTTTTTACTGTTATTATAACTGGAATTTATGTTTGACCAATGAATGTGATAAGATTATTAGTTTCTATCATATATATTTCGTGGTAGGTCAAGCTTTTATGCCAAGCATAGTTTTCTAGCAAAATAATGAATTTAATATGTTTTACACATTTGTAAACGTTATGAAAAGTGTTAATTCTTTGTTTACTTTGGACATTCATGTTTTAAAATGAATACCAGTAATGGAAAAGAAGTTGTTTGACTTGTTATTTGTTTAAATGGTCACTATTTTCACATTATCCTTATCTAGGAAGGCTGCACAATTATTGGTTTTGGGGGGTCACTAAGACAGGTCTCTGTAGATGAAATTTTGTGTTCTTTAACTTTTACCACTTTTATAAACATAATTTGAAAGTTTATACATGACTAGTGAGCTTGCATGCTAGTTAGTATGTATCAGATCTAAAATGTTAGTATTATATTGATATACCGGTATTGATTTATTCATAGCTTGGAGAAAACCTGTTTATATCATTAATCTTCAACAGATATGTTATTTAAGAAAGATTTTTTTTACATTACAATTATATAATCAAGAATATCTAAAATTTGATATATTAAATATATGTTTTTATTCTATAGCATGAAAAATTAATTGATAGACATTTTATTGCTTGGAGTAATTTTGAGGGATTGTCATACCATGTATAATGAGATGTGATACAGTTCCTTTTAAAGCGTAAATTAACTTTGTCAAAAGTAGCAGGGGAAAATAGCTTCCGACGATTGAGAGGTTTACTGCATCTTTTCCCAGTTTATGATCATAAGTTAGTGCCTTTTACTTTTGAGATGAAATGGAAGTCATTTGGCTATCTAAAAGGCAAAGAATATTGCCTATGGTCACCCAGCAGGAAGACCGGTAGGGTGGCCCAGTGCAGCAGCATGCAATATAATGTGTAGATCATTCTGTATGGTATATGGTGATATCCTTATCATAAAATCTTTAAAAATATCTTGATAAATAACTGACTACCTAACTTATAAACATCTAACCATTTTAGTCTGACCTAAAGGATTGCGAGTACGATTTTGATTTTCAGTTGTGGACAAAGTTACTGATCATATTTGATAATAATCACTCTTGCTTATGTAGTGCTTACTTTCTGATCTCTAAGCGCTCAACAGTAATGCAGTATAATTACCCTGGCTTTGGCTATGCACACTGCATTTCAAGGAATAATTCCTACCATTTCCTATCTTTAAATGTAGTGCATTGTTTCGAAACCCTCAAGACTTGGTCTACTTGCTTGGCTCGTACATATGAGCTGTTACTGAATTTTTTACCAGCCACCATGTCAATAATTTTTATGAAACTAGCCTGCGTTCTTTTTCGTCTTGTGTGCATGTTTCATGATAGGCTACCATTAATCTTTGGGGGAATAATTTGACTTAAATTATTTGATTTACCATCAAACAGATTAATATTGAACAGCTCATTTAATCCCTCGTGGAGAAAGCTTGTCTTATCCATCAGCACTAATAAGAAATGAAATACTGCTGGTACATATGGCAGAGCAGTGTTCAATTATCTTAAAACATTTGTGGAGTACATGTATTGTAAATATTAAACCCTGTGAGTACAAATGATTTTGCCATGTGTACGAAGCAAGGAAAAGATGTCTGATATTTTTGGCGAGTTGATAAATAGACTTTGCTATGCCAAAACTGTAATGCCTGTATGTCTATTGTGTCCTTGTTTTTATTACATTCATATCAAACTGCTATATTGATGTAGGGTCCTGTCACATATTGCCATCTAGTGATGCCTCAATCTAACCTTTTTTTTTCACCAGATGGTGTTTGATGCCTGCAAATTTAGTTTTGTATGCAATCAATAGTAGATAGGAAGTCATTGTTACGTTGATGTCTAGATATATCTGTAAACATGCAAGAGAGGTTAAAGAGTCAAATCAATGTAGCCATTTCTTACTGGTACTCAGATTGTATGACTAGACAGCAATAAGTGACAGGGCCATTTACAAGTTAGAACCTGAAACGATAATGCCTGCAGCAATGAAGTGATAAAGCTATGTCTTGAATTGCAAGTATTGTGTCTGGGCATGTTGCATAAAGAGTTGCATTTAAATGCAGCAAAAAAAAATCAAGCGCAAGCCCATGATATGCATGTATTATTGGGTGAAAATCAAGTTGCATTCGATTTTTTTTAAATTGTGTCTTATCACAACTCTTTCTGCGACAGGTTCCTGGCCAGGTTTCATATGAGGGGGTTTTGAATAACACATGGATCCTTTGTAATTATTTTATGAAACAAATAGTACATTTCATTTTGTACAGACATTAGTATTACCCACTCTTGGTACCGCCAAAGCAGTCCAACACCGTCTATTATTATCTTGTGTTAGAACAGTTCCAAAGATACCCTGCTTGATTGATTCCTACATGTGCCCTCCCTGTTGGAAGACAGTTATCACTTGATAATGCTAAATTTGATGTATTGTGTATTGTGGTTTTGACATTTCACATTTTTCCTTCATTCCCATTGATAGCAAATTTTCTTTCTTATATCATCTTTTTCATATCTTCCTCTCTCATTCTCTGTCCTTTTTCCAATTTCTCCTCTTTCTCTCTATTGTCTCAATCCTAAAGCTCTCCATCTCTTCCTCGTTTATTTACTACTACATCAATCTATTTATTACATCCATGCTCACAATCCTCTTGTTCTATTTACCCCCTTCCCGTATTTCTTCTCTGTTCATGAGAAAAGGGTATATTAAGGCATCATTAAACTTTGATCTGACTGGTTTGTTTAGTATACTACTAAAATATTTAACTTTTCTTTTTGTTACCATTAGACTGCGAAATGAAATCACACCTTATACTTTTTTTAATTACTCACTTTAGCCTCATCGTACACTCCCAGTCCCATAACATTTTGTTACAAGAAATCTTAAAATGTATGTCCTGTAACTTGCTCGCACTTATTATCAAATAATTTTTGTCACAAAATGGATCCATACTTGAGAATGTAAATGAAAATATGAAATTTCATATAACTTTTTTACAATAATAAAAACTTGTCCATATATTATATTGAGGAGTCATCCATCGAATTTCACAATCTTATTTTTTTTGTTGAAACCGTTTTGCAATGATATTTTTTTATGCACTTAAAGAGGCTTCCACTTTTCGTGCACAGTCAAGCAATTTGTTATCCAGCTGCTGACAAAGGCATATGACTTGGGAGCGAGACCCAATGTTTTAGTTAACTTGTATTCTTTGACATGAGACCTTTTGTCTGGGGATTTACTGATGTTGCACTGGGGTATTATACCAGACGCACCTCCTCTTGCTCATTGTATTGAATACAAACTGTCTTGTATTGTTTTTATGTCGACGTCCACACTCAAAAAGCCGATTATCGAGTATAATAGGCCAGAACGACACTGCATTCTACCGTTTTAAAGATGGATGAAACCTAACTGGTAGAAGCGTGTACTGACTGTAATAATACCAATGTGTCAAGGGTTGCAGCATCCATCTCCCTTGCTGGTTGATGTTGAGACCTTAACATTCGTGGCAAGAATGAAGATACTAGATATTCGAGGGTCATCAGCTGAAAACTGTCTTAAAGTGGAGCGCCGTTGTAGCACTGATCTCTTCACAAGACTAGTCCCCGACGAGTATTATTAGTATACAGATCAGTGGTATTTAGGGACTTGTTCTGAGATAATTAATGGACAGTGAGCAGGGTTGCTTGTAATTTTAAGTGTCTGGAGAGCATGAGAGTTTCAAACTCCGACAGAGATTGCAAACAGAGGGACTTGATCACCTACTCGATGTGTTGTGATACCTATTCCATGAACAGCTACCGCCGAATCGCGATCCGGCAGCTCATGCTAGCATAATTCTCATCGTCAGCGCAGTATCTGAAGCCGCTACTTTCTTGGACTTTGGTATGTTCCTCATTATTATTTTGTTAAATTCCTAGTATTTCGTATGTTTTTAATAAATACGGCATAACATACTATGAAATCATGTTCACAGCCAGGCAATCATATGGACTTCGGGTTAAGAATTCTGATTGAATTATTCATACCCCATGAAATTCAGAACGTGTGCGGTTCTGAGAAGTGATTTTCGAGTTCATTGCTCGATGTAGCCTGAGCCAAGTTTGAAAATACCTCTTTGGAGTCTGCAGTCTTTTTGTTTTTGGCATGTTTTGCTCTCCATCTCCCATTACAATATTTGCTGCGTTAGCGCCCTCTTCCCTCATCCTGAACGTGCAATTCGAAGGGCGGAATAGTGGTCCGATCATGTTTTCATGAGCTGATGATAGATCGCTGCTATAGGGTTCAAAGTTCACATGGCGTCGATGTTCCTATTTTCTCATTCTCATCCCCATTGTCAAGTTCAACTCGCTCAATGTGCGCGCAGGTGTACTATTCTTGAACAGAGCAAGAGTCCCTGTGATTACAATGACACATTATCATGACACAATGGTTGCTATGCGTCGAAACGACATTTGTTAGGCCACCACCACGTACCACATGGAGCGGGAAATGAACTTGTGATGATAAAACCCATTAACAAAGTAAATGATCAATATTGATAAATACTATACGCTGCAAGTTTGAAAAGTATCATTCCTCATTCAAATATATCTAAATAAAAATCCATATTGACACAGTACTCGAAACCACACTTTGCAAAGGTTGTGGTCATTATGATGGTTGTCGATTAAAAGAGTCTGTTATGAATGTGTTCAATCATTAACGCCGAAAAAAGGAGGGAGTACATGTATATGGCCTGTATTTCTTGAATTAAATAGGTAAGAATGGGTATGTTTTGTGATGGATGGAATGTGAAATTTGCAGTGCTTTTCCGTTTCAATTAAACCGTTTCATTTACGGTTTTCCATGGATAGAATCGTCACATTGTGGAATGAAATTATTACACCTCTCTTAGTGAATATATATGTTTCCGGAGCCTAGATTCGAATAATTCCATACTGATCTGCTACAAGACTGCATAGTCGAAAAGTGAGCCGGAACTATATGTACGTCCCTCTTGTACAATGTAAGGCTAAAGCAACACAATGATATGCGTTCACTACCCATGGATATCATCGGGGATATCATACCCATTTCTGGATAGCTATCTCGATAGTACCATGATATAAAGCCTGGGATATTAACGGAAATTGCCTCTTGAACGACAGTTCTTACTTTGTACGTGCTCTTTATTTCAAAACGAGTATCTTATCTGGGTGTTATCTTTTTCGTGACGATCTAAATAGGCAGAAAATTGCAATAATGTGCTTGTTTGAATGCCAAAGGTATGTGTTAAAGTTAAAAGTAATCGGACTGTGTGAGTCCGTCGTGTGCTAATTTGGATTTATTCACCAATGAATTGTTGTTATACAGGCTTTAAAATCATATCCAATCATTCTCATGACCAGCTAGTACTCTGTAGCAACGTAAGTTTTCTATTATACGTCATGCGTACATCAATGGTTCTTCGGTCAAAGACTGCATCGGTAGACCCATCTGATTCGTTAACATACACTGGACCTTGTGAGACAACACCCAAATTCTTCACATGGGATGAGATTCGAACCCATGCCCTGCCAGAGGACAAGTGGTTGGTGATAGAAGGTGACGTTTATGACATCACCGAATGGTCGAAAAGACATCCAGGCGGAAAGGCGATCATCAGTCACTATGCTGGACAAGACGCATCGGTAGGTTCTATTAAGTTATCATTTTTATCGGAAAATACCATGTGTCACTGAGAAATGGTTATCATGAAGAGATATTACATTAAAAAGGTTATTGATCTCCGTTTCTTATTGCATATATATGCATTATTCCGTGTTCTGTATAGCTATTTCACAGCTATAATATCCAACAGTCCAATGAAAACTACTAGTACATGAATTTGTCTATTTTTTCTTACGGGAATAACTAGTTTGAAAATATGATTTATATTTGATTTATATTTTTCTTGCAGGATGCCTTTAGCGCCTTCCATCGAGACCTGCAATTTGTTAGCAAGTATTTGAACATGTATCGAATAGGAAAGGTCAAGGGCTATGACGAGCACATATCTGATCTTTCTCGAGATTTCAGAGACCTTAGAAACCTGACCAAGGAAATGGTAATATTCTATTAACTCTATATAGGTAGGGTATATAGTGCTCTACCGTATAGTTGTATTTGAAAATTAATTTTGAATCGTACACTGCATTTTGGCTGTTAACCTTGTTGTTTTCTTGTTTGTCTGATGGCAAGAATAGCATATAAATGGTTCCCTCTTTAATGCTGACTGATTGTTGAACGCTTTACATTATACTTGTAATTATTTGACACTGTTTATCATTTTCAAAAAAAGTCCCCCCCAAAAAAAAAAATGTTGTATAACTATAACTTTCCAATCTTTCGAAATTCTCCATGAACCGTACCGAAATACCATCATAGATTAATTTTGTTTGTATTTTTTTTAATCACGTTTTTGTACAGTCATATGCCTCCGTAGTTTTTCAAGGAATTAGTGACATTAATATTATGTTTATACCACATGGGGGACCTATTTTTGTCCACAAAATAAACAAAATTATCCCTTGCTTACCGTCCTCTTTTCAAGATACTGATGGTGGCGTAAAGAGTCAAACACTTTGAAAGGACATAACATGGCGTACGGTGCAAAATTTGTGGTAAATTACACTATTTCAAATTGAAAATTAATTTTGGAGAGATTTTGACATAACTTTCAGAAAATTAGATCTCGCCCATTCGTTTTTTCTTATTTCTCTCATTAAAAAAGAATCTTTCTTGATCGTGGAACTTGGGGAGGGGGTTGGGGCAAGTGTCCCTACTTTGCTTGCACCCCTGATGTTACCCGAGTATGGCGAAGTCATAATCGGTATCGTTACTTTTTTTACCCTATTTTCAATCGATTTACTACCAGGGTCTTTACAAGCCAAACTATTGGTTCTATGTCTTCCAACTCTCACACATCATCGCCCTTGAGATAGCAGCCTATCTCGTCGTCTCATTCCTTGGTGGAACCGTTCTTTCCTGGATACTAGCAGCCTTGCTAATCGGGACCGGTCAGGTTCAGGGATCGTGGCTCAACCACGACTTCGGTCACCTGTCCGTCTTCAAGTCCACCAAAGCCAATCTCTTGGCTCAGATGTTCGTGTTTTCTGGAATTCAGGTATGGCATATTATTTATTGATGGAATGGAATTGGAACAAAACAATTTTCGTCTTGGGAGTCTTTATAAATTCAGCCTCATAATGACCAGCCCGATACTTTCAAGTCGCAGTCTGCAATCTCGAGTATGAACCCCTGCAATTAGGATAAATGGACAATCGGGTCTTTGGGGTTCGGAACTGTGAAGTTGTTTATCATAGACACCTGTTACATGGTAAAATGATAACATTGTGATCTTTTATTTATATTTGTTAGCCGTTTGAATAACAACAGTATTCCTAATTTCGATATGAAATCTTCCCAATTTTCCATCACCCAGTTTCTCTCTGTACCGTTTCTTCTCTTAAATAATCTTTTCTTTATCTTTACATCACATAGGGTGTCTCGGCATCATGGTGGAAGTATCGTCATTATTTGCACCATTCGAAACCAAACGTGGTAAGAGCTGACCCCCTTTCTACAAAAAAATATATCAACGGGCATTGTCGGCACCATAAGTTTAATCAAATTTCTTGTAATAATTTTCAGCTGATACACGTCAAGTTTTTTTTTATATTAATCATTAAATTCAAAATTTCCGTTTTTTGGGGCTCGTTCACAAATTTCCGGAACAGTGCTCCATAGACTTATCCTCGGTATATACCCAAAATTCAGCCCCCCTTTGATTTCGTCGTTGTTCATGACAAAGGGCCTTCTTTTGCAAACACTCTTTGTTAAGTATGTTTGATGAAATTGAATAAAGTTTATATTTTGTTTAACTGTGTTGTCTGTGTTTTATTAAAAAATTCCATAATTATTCTCAAATTAACTTATTGTACATTAAAGGTCAAGTCCACCCCAGAAAAATGTTGATTTGAATAAATAGAGAAAAATCAAACTTGCAAAATGCTGAAAATTTCATCAAAAATCGGATGTAAAATATGAAAGTTCTGACATTTAAAGTTTTGCTTATTTTTCACAAAACAGTGATATGTACAACTCAAATGAGACAGTCGATGCCTGTCACTCAGTCACTCATTGTTTGAATCATACAATATTTCATTTTTTAATAGATCTGACAGTAAGGACCTACTTGACTGAATCATATTAATTAATGATCATTCCACATGTTTAGGGAGGAATTTTGTTGATTCACTCGACAATGAGGAGAAAAATAGAATATTCCGTATTTCATATAACAGAATACCAAAGAAATAGTGAGTGAATGACGTCATCAGTCTCCTCATTTGCATACCCAAAAGGATGTGCATATAACTGTTTTGTGAAATTAAGCAAAACTTTAAAATGTCATAACTTTCTTATTTAACATCCTACTTTGATGAAATTTTCAGTGTTATGCTAGTTGGATTTTTTTTATTCAAATCAACTTTTTGTTGGGGTGGGCTTGTCCTTTAATGAGAAATTCAGAATAAATATTTAAAAAGTATTTTCCTTCATTTATGAAGTTATATGATAAAAATATTGTTCATTCTAGATTGATAAGGACCCCGACATCAAAATGGAGATCTTTCTATTGGTTGGCGACACCATACCGATCGAGATGGCTAAGTCAAAGAAAGGTTTCATGCCTTATCAATATCAACATCAGTACTTCACTGTTTGTAAGTCAAATATTCTTCATAACAATTTCATGAAATTCAAATGACATTGCAACTTTCGAAGACTTGACTCACATGAATCACTGTGTCCTTAAACAAGCTAAACATGCCAAAAGAAAGTACGTTAGATTAATAGCGTAAATCATTCAGAGATTATTCTTTTATTTGAATTTATCAGTTCAAAACTTAAATCATTGTATATATTGAAGTGAATTTTTTACATGTATCTTTTACTTTATGGCTGTTAACTTATAGGATACAATAATGCAAATATGTATTCTCTTACATTGTTCCCCTTCTCTTTATCTCACAGTGTCGCCACTTTTGCTGGTTGTATATTATTACTACGAGGTTTTACGGTTCGTCTTCAAAAGAAAAGAATGGCTGGTAAGATTTTAAATACTGTCAGGCCTTCTTACACATCAACGAAGGGATACAAATCTGATAATGATCAGATCACATCATTCCCCATTGGAGAGTTTGGGACTTAATGCTATTTTAGGGTAGTGAATATCTGTTTGCTGCACCTTTCATTTGATAATGCTTGACGTTCATTAGTATTGAACATTAATTTAACACACTCATAATTATCTGTTTTATTTTGTATGGTGCAATGATAAGAAATAACAAAACAAAATTTTAGACGTACAATTTTTTGGAGAATATGATTGTGTTAAACCAAATCATATTTGATGAAGATTAACCAATGTCTTGGTATTTGATTATTACCTAATGAGCAGTCGCCTATACATAGGCGACGGAAGCGAGGAGGACAGGTCCCCCCCCCAAAAAAAATATTGATGTGGGGGGGACGATCCCCCCTAAATTTTTAGTTGATAACCTTTTTTTTTTTTAAGCTTGTCAATTTGTTTCCTGCGTCCCCCCTAAATTCTGGTGGACCCCCCGTAAAATGTGTTTTGCCCCCCCCCTAAAATTTAGGTTGATGACCTTTTTTTTTTTTCTTTCTTTTTGTTTGTCAATTTTTTTTACATGTGTCCATCAAAAAATTCAGGAAGACCCCCCCTAATTTTTTTGGCTTCCGCCGCCAATGAAAATGTCACGTATTTTTTCATCGAAATGATATAGGGTATATTGCTCTTCGATTAATGCCTCTCTTTTGATTCATTTACTTTCATTTTTTTCTATCCATTGTCTTCCTCATTTTTTCTTAGTTATTTGAAATTGCAAAGGGACAATCTGGCTGCCCCTGTAGCTCCTAAATACAATTAATAATAATATCAATATTGTACCTTCTTTCTCTGCAGGAGCTTTTCTTGATAGTGTTATACTTCATTCGCTGTTTGTATCTCTTCACACCTATTACTGGAATTATCGGAGTATATACCATCTTATATCTTAGCAGGTATATTATTCACGTTTTGTCTGACATTATTACAAATTATTTCATAATTATGGTGGCTATAAATATCAGCCTGTTAAAGTTAGTACGGAGATCATGTTTTAACAAATCGGTTCCAACTGATAATGCCATGATGCTTCCCTACGATAATGATAATAATTAAATTCATTCTTTTGTTATATCTCTTTCTGATGTCTGAATGTCGATATCATGGCTTTTTTCTTTTCTCCAGGGTTATTCAGAGTACTTGGTTCATATGGGTTAGTCAATCAAACCACATTCCAATGGCAGTAGAACACGATGAACATGATAAACATTGGGTCCCTTTGCAGGTAATTGAAGCATATGTCAATGAACATGGAATATTGTTATTGAATGATAGAAAACAGGGTCTTTGGATATAGTGAGGGAGAGCAAATGATATACAGAAGGAATTAGACAGACAAGGGAAGAGAGAAAGAGAGGGAGAGAAACACGACGACGGTGTAGATTATGATCATGTTGACGATGACGAAGATGATGATGATGATGACGATGACGACGACGATGATGATGATGATAATGATTATTTTATAAAAGAGCCAGGATGCCAAAATTATAAGAAAGAAGCCAATTAAAGTGGAAGAGAAAAAGAACATGAGTAAAAAAAATAATAAAACTCGGCATGTTTGGGGTTTGGAACTTTTAAAGTTATCTAAGTGCGGAGATGGCGCCCTTAATTAGGAGTTTGTTTGCCGGAGATTTTGCAGGGGCAATTTTCGTTACTGGTTTTCTAAAGGGCAGCAATATTACCCCCTCCCTATTGAGCTCATTTTGATCATTCTTCTCTCATGTAGATTATTTCCAGATTTTACGATTGATACTTCATCAATACCAATGATTGCCAGATTTTAAAATTATTATTTTACGATGTATATCATCACCCACAGATGCATGCTACTTGCAACCTCGATTCTTCCCCTTTTATTGATTGGTTCACGGGCCATCTTAACTTCCAAATTGAACATCAGTAAGTAACATTTATCATGACTATAAGGAATGAGTAGAAACATGATTGTGAAGAAATTATGAAATGAATTATTATGTGGTCCGCAAGTTGAAACTATAATGTTCATACCTAGAGATGGCGCCAGATAAACACCTATATTCCTTTGTCATGTTATGGCATCTATGATACGGCTTGGCTATGGGCTTGAACTATAATTTTGGCTTCCAAAAGACTTACGTTCACAATTTTCATCATCTTGAAGCAGCACTTAAACTAGAAGAAGAATAAACTGTGATTAATCAATATAACATACAATTATCAAAAAGCGAAGATTTTTGTCATGAAATTAATTTTGATTTCAAGTACCCGCTCAAAGGTTGCAATAATGTTTAATCTTCAGTTTGTGTTGTCACAACGATTATCCGAGCGATTATCAATACTTGGATTTTTTATTTCTTTAAAAAAGAAAACAGATCTTATAATGAGTCCACATAATTATGATTGCCGAGTTTTATCATTAATTTTGTTCCAAGTTTGATAATAATGATATTTGATTTGTCTATCAATATATCATAATAGTTGCACACACAAACATTTATTGTTGTCCTTCGAATCCAGTTTATTCCCTACGATGCCGAGACATAATCTCTCAAAGATCCAATTACAAGTGGAATCCCTTTGTAAAAAGCATGACATTCCATACATCAAGAAGCCATTCTGGGCAGCCATGATAGACATTCTCAGGTACTATATATATATATTTTTGTTTTTACCCAAGTTAAAGTATATATACAAAATTGAAAAAAGGCAAAATTTTTAGAGGTTGTCTTTTTAAAAGAAACTATGTATGTTATAAGCAAAACCTGCGAATATTTCTGAGGCTAGATGACGAAAAGACCCTCGTGTAAGATTAAAAAAAATATCGGAAGATACGAGAGGAGGTTCATGATTTATCTCCAATATTTAATTTCTGGGCATACATCAATGGTTATAAAAATCGCCTTAAAGTTATCGTAAGTGATTGACCTCAGAATCTTCACATGCTGCAGGGATTCTCATTTTCCTGTCAACAAGATGAAATCAAAGTTTATTCATTCATTTATTTTAATCAAATATACTCATTGATTACTCATGCATGTTGCATGGATTTTCAGTGTTTTTGTTTTAATAGCAAAAACTGAATTCAAATAACATTAAAAAACACACAGGCGGAAGGAAAACAATTACATGATAAAATAACTTAGTCAAAGAGTCTTCTCAAAGCCCGGTTTCGAATGTTCCATTTTGTTCTATTGCCGATAACAGAGTCTAGGACTTAAGGATGCTTGATACCAAGGCAATTTATTTCAATTTTCCGATTTTACACATTATATCATTCATTTTTTTGTATGGAACAGGTCCCTTCGAAAGTCTGGACTTTTATGGTATGACATGTACCATATGAACGATCAACTCAGTGAAGGATGATATCCCGATATACAGAAATGCCGTGCCATTGCATGGGGCATTGGTTTGTTTCGAATCGATGGCGTCGACCCGTAAGCCGATTAAGCATTGCGGCTTCTTTAATTTGTTCTCTAAAGAAAACAAGACGGAATAATGAGCAAGTTGAAATCCAAAGGGGAACAAAGTTTGTTCAATATATAAATTGCCAATCACAAAGCACAGTAACTTTTATAAGAATTTGTTTGTGTTTTTTACAGCCTCATGTGCTGTCGATGACAAATCAGGAATAATGTTTTCTTCATTTTGCTAATTCCCCTTTTCTAATAATTTTCCCTTTTTTTTATCCATTTCTTTGAGAATGCATATCTATTATGACTGCTTTAGTGAAGAGATTAGACAATTTTTGAAAAGTATGCGGCCTATATGTGTTGTTGGGCATTTATTATCTTTCATTTTATAGGCTTAATAGCTGTCGACATAATGCCAGGTTATAACGTAGTATCAGTATTTTTTGTTTTATGTTTACACTTAACACAAACCTATTTTTTATATTCAAGAATATTATTTACCAAGGTATCAATAAATTGGCAAGAGTGGCAAGCCAAGGATTTTGTTTGTTTTGTGGCAGAAAAATTAGGCATGCAGTGTGATGGTGTGTAGAGGATATTTAGGTGTAAAAAAAGTATAGGCCTGTCACTAAAATTGCTTTTCAGGAGTTAATGTTCAAAAATTGTAATGATAAAAATTAATCATTGATTTGGGATAAACTTTTACAAAATATTCAGAAAATGAAATATTATTTCATTGCTTCACTTTTCGTCTCTTCGCTTTCTCTAATTTTTTTCTTGGATGTGAAACTTTTGGGGACCTTGGTCCCCAAGCCGGTTAGCCCACCATATTTACTCCACAGCCCTATAATCATTTATTTACAAACGAAAAAAATTGAGTTTCGAGTCTTATTTAAGGTATCGAATTGGAGATTCGAGTTCCGATTTCAATCTCCGATTAAAAAAATCGAGATTATTTACACTTCTGAGTTTCAAGTGAAATATTTTGATTGCGGACACAATCATCAAATAAATTTGAGGCTATTTCTAATATTACTTTCTAGAATGTAATGAATTATTCATGACCTTAAAAAGTTCCATGACTTGTGATACCATTATAATTATTTTCTTTTGTTTGACAAAGATGAGTGAGTTTGTTTGATTAGATTCCATCCCGTTATTTGCAATACAATGTTTATTGCCAAGTTTGTTGAATTAATATATGGACTTTGTATACTGCCATGCTGTGAATAAATACATTTTCTAAGATAAACATGTACGCATGCATGCATTCAAGTTACCTAAGAACTTTTGGACTCCTGCCATTTACAAGCTTTCTTAAAAGCTTTCTACAGGTGTTCCATTTTCCATTTATTTCTATCACTTACAATATTAATTTACTATGCCTATGTATTTGATCTATTTTTGTATAAACATGTGTATTTCAAATGTACATATTTTGTTGTTTTTTAATGGAAAAGAATAAATGATTAAAAAAAATATGTTAATCATCAAAGGGAAAAGCAAAGTTTAGTTCTTCGACTTGAAAGAAGTGGTTAGTATTCTGAGATGATTTAAAATCACCGAAGCGATGGTTGGGAATGAAAGTGTGTGTGTGTGGGGGGGGGGGGGAGAGGATCGAGAAAAGTAGATGGGAAGGGAATCGAAAATGGAAAAGAATTTAGAGAAGAACCTACACAGCAAAAACCGTGGTGTTAACCGGTGTACATAGAGGACCACACCAGTTATTTTACACCGGTGTTAAATTGGTGGTGTTAGTTAAACACCTGTAGGTGTTATTACAACACCTTCTGTTGTTACATTTACATTCGTTGGTGTTATGTTTAACACCTCAGGGTGTGGTCCTCTATTAACACCAATTGGCAGTGGCGGACCATAACCCCGAGGAGACAAAGCATGGGGGGGCACGGCATTGTTCACAAACAATGCAGTGTCCCCCAATGCTTTGTCTCCTCTGGGTCACGGTCCACTACTGCCAATTGGTGTCAGTTTTAACACCGCAGTTTCTACAGTGTAAAAGCTGAGCGAGAGGGGAAATGAGAGAGAGTCAGAGTGGATGGAAATGGGGCAAGGGTATACCCAGCAGTGTCAAATAGGAGAGGGGGCGTGAAAATCAACGACATATTCCTGGTTGGCTTCTCGAATTAAGAGTTAAACATCGGGTGGTGTGTGTGTGTGGGGGGGGGGGGATATAAGCACTTTTTTAGCATTACTTCTACAACCAAGATTTGGGGGACTTAATCGGGACTCTTAATGATGCGAGCGCATATTATAGTGCGAACTTAATTTGCACTTTAAGCACTTTTTGTACTCATGAACATGTGAAAACCCGTATCTTGAGGCCTCTATCTTACGACTGGTCCACGATCCGATTTGGGAACAAATCATAATTTGTTTTTTTAAATATTTTCTAAAACGGAAATGAACGTATTTTTATAGCGCGAACTTAATTTGCACTTTAAGCACTTTTTGTACTCATGAACATGTGAAAACCCGTATCTTGAGGCCTCTATCTTACGACTGGTCCACGATCCGATTTGGGAACAAATCATATTTTGTTTTTTTAAATATTTTCTAAAACGGAAACGAACGTATTTTTATTTGAAGATGAATGAACTGAATAAGAACAATCCTGGGTGCTTGCAAGCCTTTATTGTTTATTGACGGCCAAATCGGTTAGTATTGTAGCCAATCGTACGGTTGATATGAAGAAATTAATATTCAGTTCGCCTTTATTCTTGGAATGTATAAAATTAATATATTTGGACTTAATTAGTAGGCCCCATATTCGTGGGCCTATGGCTTATGTTGGGGGTGCACTGGGTGCAGGTGCACCCTCCCGCTGAGGTAGAGGAGTTCCGACACTGGCAAGCAAAAAAAAAAATGTATACCCCTTCTGCTTTCAACAGCTGATTTTCCAAACTTTAGTTCCACCTCCCCAAGATGTGAACCCCCACTGCTTTGAATATTATATCAGTGGCACCCCTTTACCACGTAAGTTCTACCTCCCCACCAGTGGCGTACCTAGGAATTTCCACGGGGGGGGGGATCGTCCGAAAAAAATATCCAAAAAAACGAAAAAAAGGTCTTCAACCACATAAAGGATTTCGTGACAGAAAAAAAAATGACATGCAAAAAAAAGAAAAGAAAAGAAAGGTCTTCAACTTCTCGTCAGGGGGGCTGGGTTGTGACTCGCCCCCCGTAGGTACGCTATAGTGCTCCCCACGCTCAAACCAGCCTATAGGCCTATATACGCCCTTGATAAAACGATGATTTCGAAGTGCACAATAAGATATTCAACGTCTGAATATTCGCATCAACTTTTGCTACGTTTTATTTAAATAATGGTGGGCACTTCATCACCCGAGAAATCTTTGGCATCGTGTTAAAAAAAGAAAAAAAAAAACCCTCATGAGTAAGTCCTTACGCCATACCCAGGGAAGAAACCCAATATTGCAAACCTTTTACCCGAAGCTCTGGGGGGCGGTTGTCAGATCTGACAACTTTCCTGGATTCTGATTGGTTGAGAAGCACTGTTACTATAGTAACTGTCGGATAAAATAGGACTTGTCGGATAAAACGTCTGACAAGTCCTTTCATGAAACGCTCCCCGGATGGGACCCGAGTTATCCTAAGCTAGGGGTAAATGCTATAATGTTACATCACCCCCCCCCCCGCAGATTCCTCTGCCAGGGAGTCCTTTAATAGTCTGCAGCTGATTTGAAATGAGCGTCCTTTAATGGACTTGACCTTTTTGCCCGTGTAATGTCAGAGACAGCAGATGTCTACATGCCATCTATTCATTATGGTATGCTGGGAATGAGGGTCGACCGCATGGCCATACCGGTATACCAGTTATAACGCATTATTGGAATATAACCTATACAAACTAAAGGGAAAACAGAACTGAATATGACTTATCCAAGTAAAATATATTAATGGTGAATTTCATTGTTTCCTTTGTCAATGCAGTTTTCTCTTTTCAAAACTATACGAATTGCCAAAAAAGTTAATCAGGATCCAGCTCATATTTACGGTATGTCTTACTTAGTACTAGTAATAGACCGGCGCAAGAAAAGGGGCAATAGTATAATTCTATATTATAAAAAAATTTAAGCCCTTTAATTTCTTTCATTATTTGTATTATTATTGTCATTGTTATCATTATTGTTATTATCATTATTATCATTATCATTATTATTATTATTATAATTTGGCATATAATTGTTGCTGTCAATGTTAGTATTGTTATCATCATTATTTTTTTTTATTATTATTATTTCAAACAGATACTGATGATTGTCTTATATAGTCGTCACCATCCGCACTTTCTAGCGGCCAATCAAGCCCTTCGAACCATTTACAGTGTGCGATTGTCACGCTTGAAACACATTTTTTTTTCAATGAAAAAAAATCAAATAATCATTTGTAACGAAATTTTATTAATGTACAACTTAGCAGGTGAACTGATGTTTTTTATACATTCACTTTTTTAATCAAGCAAGATCAAGGAACATGGGTTCCTGCAAGGTATATAGACATGGTATTTGCCAAAAATTCGCATACAATATAGCCTACCATAAATACCTTTTTTTTCCTCACAGGTAGCCAGAACAGACAAAATGGAAAGAGATCACTTTGATTGTAATTATTCTCATGATGAAATGTGCATTATCAATTTTGAAAAGGCATTACATTGCCTGCATGGAATAGCAGTGACTCCCCACGTCTCCCACGACGCGGCGCCGCCTAATTATAATACTAGTGAGATTTGTCTCGTTCAGGTTTATTGCCATGATGTATACGGTGCATGCAGGCAAAGATACGTGATTCTACTCTACACATATCCATGCATCATCCATTCACGATCACGTGCACTCGGAATATACTATCGACGACGTACGCACGCGCACGTTTAAACTGCGGCCCATATAGAGCTAGAGTTATATGTTTAGTACGTATTTAACGCTGCGCCTCGCCTAGCTTTGCTTCTCTCCATAGCCATCTCATGCATGCTTTGGATCTGGCCTGGGAACTCATTCATTGAGCTCTCTTAATTTTTAATCTTCAATATTCGTTAAAAAATCGTTTTCTGAAGAAAAACAACATTTTCTATTTGAGAACTTCTCTGAAATTATGACATCTTCGGTAGTCATGGCTGACAAGATTTTTGCTTCTGGTGAGGACTGTAAATCGAGCTGGAATGATGCGATGGCAAATTTCAACCAAGCAGACACGCACCTGGAAATAATGGGGAAGCCAGTTATGGAAAGATGGGAAACTCCCTACATGCACGAGCTAGCTAAAGTTGCTTCGTCTAAAGGTAACTGAAAAACAATCAAATAGAACGTTAAAGACTAACGTCTTTCTATCCCCCAATCTAAGATTTGCATAAATCAAAGGTTCACTTGCTACTAGATACTAAGATTTGAGCAAAAATTAAGGCATGCTCGACTAACTTAGAATTATCTAGATCTAGCTAGGGCCTAGTGATCTAGCCTAGGTCTAACGTTAGATCAAATGATCTACCCCAGCTAGCCTAACTTGACGATATGTTAGAAGTAGTACCAAGTTAACGTTTGGTATAGCAATCAAGATTTAAAATTTAATCCTAACTTGTATGATATAACCAAGTCTAAAATGTTAAGCTCATTTGTTTGCCCCTTAAATAAATATTGATAGACTGAACTAAATCTTATCAGTGTTTATTTTTGTAACCGATAGACTACACATTTTCTGGTAGATCAGTCTAACAGTACACTGCGTCTATCATCTAGCGTGATTATATTTCACCCGAAGCATGAATATGTTTGATTGTTTAAGAGTCTGAGCTAATGAGTTATGTACATGTAGGCCTACATGTGGCACCCAATAATTCTCAACAGTTTAAAAGCTGTGTTAGCACAATAATCAATTCAATATTCTTCCTAAAATCTAACACTAATATTCTTCCTAAAATTTAACACTGCATTCTTTCTTTTGTTTCACTTGGTATATGGAAAGGCCCATTGAATGTTGATGGATAGAAGTCAAATTCATAAATAATATTTTCCACAAACTAAGTATGAAATAGTTATAAGGATATTATCTTAAAATCTTAAGTTTTCATTTTATAATAGTCTTTTTTGTTTGTTCGCTCGCAACTATTAAAACAGAAATACCCCATACACCGCGTTAAAAGTTTTGACTCGATACGATAGTGACTGCCGAAAAATGGCAACTTTCACATGGATTTGCAGCCATTTTGCACAAATAAGATTATTCATCAAGCAAGAATACCTCCTGATTACCCAAGCGTAAACTTATGCACCACTTCAAAAAAAAAAAACAGTACAATACACCACAGGTGGTATGTACTTGAAGAAGATGAAGAAATAAATTATTCCTTTGGGGTATTCAGGGACCGCGTAACCGGAGAGGGGCGGGGCATTGGGGCTTCAGGTCCTAATTGTTTTCAATAAACGTGTACAAAAAAATCCCATCTGATAGTGACTTTTTGCATGGTAACAGGGGATAACGGAACTTTTAAAACTGTTCCATGGCTCCTGTTTATTTCATGACAAGGGGGCCGTTTCATAAAGCTGTTCGTAAAATAAGAGCGACTTTAAGAACGACTGGTGAAGCTTTCTTACGCGCTTAACCATCGCCAATGTATATACCATTTACCACAAGAAAGGATCACCAGTCATTCTTAAAATCGCTCTTAACTTACGAACAGCTTTATGAAACACCCACCAGGACTATTATTAAAGGGGCACTTAAGGTGTACCTTTTGAAACCCACTCCTTATATTTGTTATTGTTGTGTTTACAAATGTTAAGCTGTGTTTTTTGTGTGATTTACTTCTATTGCCCTGCAAGTAGTACAATAGTTCGTTACCTGACCTTGGTTTATTATTATTTATTTATCAGTATATGCACACATGTTGACCAGCAGCAGGGCTGAAAGGGTCAATTTACAATATCAATACAAAGTAAAAAAAAAAAAAAAAACCATAACAAGTACAGTAAATATAATTTTTGGCCTAATGATTGAATGGCATTATGAAAATCAATTTACATGAAGATGTATTTCTTGAATACAAAAGGATATATTATTTCAGGGACAGTGATTTTCCACGGTCGCGGAAAACGGTCGGAATTCACGAAAACGGCCTTTTGAATTGCTATTTATTAACAAATAGATGAGAAATGAAGTGTTGGATAATAAATGAAAATAAAAATATAAGAAATATTACATCTAGTATTTCTATAAAATTGTATTTCATATGCAATGAACTTTATATAATTGAACTGGATTTTATAACCCCTTTCCTCATTTCTTTGTGTATCTTCAGGCGGTTGTGTCCTAGAAATCGGTTTTGGCCTGGCCATTGCAGCAACCAAGATTCAGGAGGCGCCCATTACGGAGCACGTGATCATCGAATGTAATGACGGTGTGTTCGATCGCTTAGAGGAATGGCGGAAAACCCAACCCCATACCGTCACACCACTCAAAGGAATGTGGGAAGACGTCGTGCCTACGCTACCGGATAACAAATTTGATGGTGAGAGCATGCAACATTTTAATTTTTCCGTAGGAATATATACACGAACTTCACTTTGATGTACAACGCCATTTATGGTTTGGTTTGGTTTGGTGATTGCATTGATGTAGACAAGTATATATGGGAGGGGGTATATAAATATATTCATGATAGTGTCATAAGAATAATTTCAAGAGATTCGGAATAACACCAAATAGCAACAAGTACAAAAAAATAAAACAATTGTAAGGGGACCTGGACTAGAGGGGGGGGGGGGCGGTTAAAGATATGAATCCACAGTCGTTTTCCATCTGTGGAGACTTCTCATGAAATTCTTGTCGTTTGTCCACAATTGACGAATTCACTGTTCTTCAATTTTCATGATAGGGCAGTGTGAATGGCCAGACCGAGCCTGCAATATAAAAACAAAATATTATGGGACAGGGGTATAGCTAAAACTTTTAACCTTGTCTAATCCACAATTCTGAAAAGGAAGAAAATGCAATTTGTTCTGGGGTTGAATTTAAAATTTTGAAAAAAAATGTGCATCGCTTCACGAATTGCATTAAAGCTCGGTGACGTTAACAAAACCGAGTAGATATGATATGGAAATATCAGTGATGTTGCACTTGTGTAATTTTTTTTTTTGTAAAACGCTTCCAAAACTTTTTTGTTGTTAGCAGAAAAAGGAGACCTCTCCCGCAAAAAAAGAGAAAGAAATACAAATCAAATAAGATGACAAGCTCTGTTACGGATACATAGTAAGACTTTATTTTTTGCCTGTGAAAGGTCTATTTCTTTATTTTCAAATGAATACGTTTACTCTGGAACACCAGTAAAGCAGAAAAGAGGATTAGTGATTTGGGAACATAGCCATCCATTGTCTCTTATTTTTTTCTTGATAATCATGTTTTTTGGACAGATGTAAATTTTCTGTTGTTTATGGTGTGAATATCAATAATTCATGTTTTGCCGATGAAACTGTATTTTGTGCAGAAAATAAAGCAGATTTCTTAAGGTAGTAATTATTGTGGTAAAAAGGGCAATATAAAGTGCACTCTTTTCACCAAAATTGAATGCGAAAATGCACCATGCAGACTAACAAAAGGTTGATTAACCTTCGAACCGGGATAATAGGCCTATATACTGAAAGAGAGAGTCATCCACCTATTCGTACATATTGTTATATTATGTGTTAGATGAAAATCATTCGAACAAACTCGCTTATATTTACATTCCTGTAGGTATTCTGTACGACACATATCCTCTATCTGACGCAACATGGCATACGCATCAGTTCGAATTCATCAAGAATCATGCGTTCAGACTATTGAAACCAGGCGGTGTGTTAACATACTGTAACCTCACCTCGTGGGGAGAACTCATGAAGACCAAGTATACAGACATTCAACAAATGTTTCAGGTATATACACTGACAATTTACGTCAATTTATTTATAGGAATGAATAATTAGAATAAGAACAAATAAATTGACATCTGCTTGCACCTGTAGTTTGCATTTATTTTAATCTCATTAAATCACACTAACGAAATCAATTTAAAACCGATATGCCATTCGAAAAAAAAGTTTGATCGTCTCGAATGTACTTTGGGTTTCGTGGTTTCATTTTGACGACGTCAACATAAAAGTTTAAGGGCAAATAAGGGTCCTTCTGACTTCGAAAGTGGCTGGAAATCAACAGATAGATTAATTAATAGTGATTAGATTGAAAAGAAAATTAGCTTGAAAAAATCTTAAAGACCATTATGGTTAAACTCATATTAGCGTAGTAAAGAAAATATTTCGAATTTTAGATAAGAGCGACGCCATTCAAATAAAGATATTTAACAATCTAGAAATGAATGAACTTCCATTATTATAACCAGCTACATGTAACTATCAATTATTCTTTCATAGGATGTGAAACTTAAGTTTTGTTTTGACATTTCTACAGGAAACTCAGGTCCCATCTCTATGTGATGCTGGATTTAAGAAGGAGAATATATCGACCTCTCTTCTACCCATTACGCCTCCTAAAGAATGCCGCTACTACGCCCATAACTTCATGATTACACCTACTATCTTAAAGGCATAGCTAATCTAACGGTTGCCGAAATGATTTGGCAAATTATGTGTTCTACTAATTGTTGGTGTTTTTTCTAAAAAAAATAACAAATCCGTTCATTCGAAATAGTTGAAAGTTGCAAATGGATTCTCGTTGAAAATTTTGATATATTTTGAGAGCTAACTGATGATAACGTTAAGTAAAATCAAATAACGAAGTACTGTTGATTCTGGTATGAAGATTGCTAATCTAATCATTGTGATATTTGATGAAATTTCACAATGTGTAAAGTAAAGAAAAAGACAGCTTTTCTAATATGATATTCAGTTCATTGGAATTTGGGTTTCCTTTTCAAGCCATGACCATGAGGTGGATATTTTGCTCATATATTTTTTACCTTCACAATGAAGGGTGGAGGGGTGGGGATAGCATATTTTCTTCAGCTTTGCAGAGTATATGCCTTTCATGGTCATGATAGTATAATCTGGTTTGGTGTATTCAAAAGCTATTCACGGGTCACTTGTTTTTCACTAAGCTTCCGACTGCAAAAAGTCCCATGTTGATTTAACACCAGCCCGGAATCTATATATGTCCACACCAGAGAATTAGTATTGAAACAACACCAGTTCGGAATCAAACCGATGCTGTTTTAAAACTAATTGGTGTTGTATAAACACCAATCTGGTGTTAGACCAAAAAGAAACTGGTTAACACTTCTGCGGTGTGCAAATATATAGATTCCGGGGTGGTGTTAAATCAACACCGGAGTTTTTGCAGAGTTGGAATAGAATGCGAGAGAGATAAATCAGATATGTATAGGCCTCCAATATGAAATCTATTCGTAATATTCATAATAAATATATACATGTCCTTGCTTATCGAACGCAATACAATGGATATGTATGTAGACAGCATTTGCTTACGCACAGTTTATGATCGTACCTCGCGCGATCGGCCGCCCACGGGGTTGGGATAGTTGGCTCTTCCCCTCCCCCAACTTGAATGGAAAATGTAATTTTTACAACTGTCACAAAATGCCATTAAAGGTGTACTGTGCGCCAAAATGTTAAATTTTTCATAAAAAGTGAATGTAAGGAGGGGGGGGGGTTGACCATAATTAACATGAATCTATATCAGCAACGCCGAGAAATGAATATTCCGTATCGTCATGATCAAGTGAGAGATTGGTTTATCTAAATATGCCCCGCATTTCGTTTACTTAAGGCAAAGTTATCCCCAATAATGTACAAATATTTGAAATAAACTCCAAGTTTTCGCCAATATCATGAATATAGTATATTTTATGCCTATTTACACTCTAAAAATGAAGTGCTAATTTAGCTCTTAAAGGGCGTGTATAGTGACTGCACTTCGGAGTGCTGATTTGTCTCGTTCAAATTTGAACTAGACAAATCAGCACTCAGAAGTGCAGTCACTATACACGCTCTTTAAGAGCTGAATTAGCACTTCATTTTTTAGAGTGCATCTTTCTTCCGCAGCATAAATACCGTAGACTTTTATACGTTGAAATTTCAAAATAGGCGTGGCTTCAATAGCATCATATGGTTATATGAATAGGATAAAATCTATTGGGCATTACACATGAAGTGAATGAAATGAACTGAATACAGGCCTAGATGGCAATTTTCAGTCACGGCTCGTGATCATGTCACCATACGAAAATTGATTCTTTTACCACACATTTCATGAATAAAGGATCACGGGTAACTCGATCAACTTGACCTAGCGTCATGATAACCCCTCCAGCAAGTACCCTTGTGTAAAAACAAGACCATAGCAAATGCAGGACTTTAGAATTCAATGGAGAATTTGACATCAAGGTGTATTTAATGCTTATTCTTGTGGTCTATGAAGTTTTTCTAAACTCTTTGGATCATGAAAGAAAATACTAATAATCGCATGTACACTCCCAATTAGGGCAAATTTTACATCGATTCTTTGGCGAAACTAAAGTTAGAATATATCATTTTATTTTCTAGTTTTTCTATTTCAAAGCATATTTAGATGGTGTAAAGTCTGTGGTTTTCATATCATATTGTTTTGTTGTGTATTTTCTGATTAAAGTGTTGTGCAAAATATACAAAAAATTACCCGTCTATTCAGGTTTGTGGTTTTTTTGCCAGCAAGTAAAAAGAGGTATGAATATTGTGGAATTTAACATATCTCACAGTTTTTAGACTCTGGAAGCTTCACTCTACAACTGGTATTGCAAAAATATTAATTTTATAATTCTACAGAAAGAAAACAAATAGGGATATATAGTTTTTACAATTTTCGATATTCAAAAAGGTAGAGACTAATGAAATTCTGGTGCTTCGTAAAAATGTGCATCTTAGTCGGTATAGCTTGGCACCTCCAAGACTAGAATTTGTAAAATGAGCATCTGTCAAAATATGTGCGATAGGTCTGATATGCTATTGCTGTTTTCAAATACTTTAATTTTGGTTGATTTTTAAAGAAGCCTTTCCATGAAACACAATAAGAGTTCAGTTATGAAAATTTTACGTGCTGTGTCATTTCAGATTTTAAACTATGAAAATTGTTAAATAATGTTTGCATGGCATCCCATGTTGTAGTACATGGCACTGCGTTTATGTTTTATTAAACCAAGCGAAACGTTCTTGATTTGTTTGAATACGAGTATGTTGAAAATCCCAGTTTAATACTTGTTTGATATTTCTCTATTAAATCTCATCAACTTGCTGGGGGTAAACTTGACATTTAATAACTCATCCATGCTAATGATCAACGAAACCAAACACAATTATCTGAACAAATTTGGTATATAATCCTTCTTTATTATGTCTTTTAACAAACAACAAAAACTATAGACTTCTTGATTTATTAATACATGAACAATCTTTAGTGGTATCAAGCAGGTATAAAACGACTGTGAAAGACAGCAATAATTGCACTTTCTCTTGCATTCAAAACAATTTACCTGATAAATTGACATTTTGCAGAGAATATGTATATACAAAGCATTGGAATCCACATCTACACGGTATACAAGAAGAAATATATCAAAACAAACATTCATAGAACTCAAGAGTGCGTCATCTATCGGACTGTAGATGAAATTATGGACTAGAATAATTCACATTTCAAAGCGATTTTTTTTTCAACGCTTGCCACTCATTTTGACATTAAAAAAAACAAAGCAAGTTATTTCTTGAAAGACATTGGTCCAACCCTTGTTATCTGGTACGCACATTGCACTATCTCTTTTAATTCCGGATTTTTAATGAACAAATAAATTCCTATTTACACAGAGTATACATCTTCACATAATATCTGAACGTAATAACGACAATTACATATAAAATCTATAAATACTAAGAGTCCAGATTATTCATCTACAATATACACATCAATTGCCTTATATCAGGATATTTACAATTTTTTTCTGAATTGTGGCATTGCTAAAGAGCACCCCACTTGCCAAACAAAAGGATTGTTGAACTTAGTAGAAGAATACAATTTAAAAAAAATTTGTTGATAAGCCAACGAGGATAATGCAGACATCTGCAACACTTATTGATGTAATATATTCCTCAAATCATAACAGGATAACTTTTTGTGATGTCATTCCACTAGGCATGAGCGATCACTATACGGTGATTTGTTCTTTCTGAAACAGACGCTAGTATTGCCTATTGTCCAGTAAATTTTGTTCAGTTTTGAATAAACACGCACCTCTTAGGGAAAAAAAGAGTGCGACAAAAAAAAGGATGAATATTGACGTATTGATCAAGATGGAGGAATGAAATAAAAAAACCGTGCTAAATTTTCGAAATCTGACAGTGACTGGATATTATACAGAAAACTTAGAAATACTGTTACAGATATGATACGAAAGGCAAAAAGCAATATATTTCAGAGATAATCTTGAACAACAAAGGGAATCGTCCTGCTATGTGGAAATCTTTACGATGTAAGATTCCTAAAAAAACACAAGAAGTTAATCCAAAAGCTGTCTTTTAATGGTAAAGATGTTTTGGGATTTAAGGGAATTGCCACACGCTTAATCTGGCAGCTAAACGCAAAGAAAGGTTTACCTTTGACGACACTATGGATCAACCACTTTCAGTTTAAGCTGATCTCAAGTCGAGATGTTAAAAAACACATCAGTGAAATTGCAAGTAATTACAAGGCCACTGGCCTGGATCGAATTCTAGCACATGTAATTACGCCAATGACACACTGTCCATAGGGAGGATTCCTGATGCATGGAAAAGGGCTCGTGTAAAGCAAATCTTAAAAATTAAGTGGTGACAATACTAATCCGTCAAACAATAGACCAATCTCGGTACTCCTGGTTTTGTCTGAAGTCTTAGAAAAGATTGTGTATAACTACCTGCCAAACAATAGTTTGCTTGATCCAGCGTGGTTTTCGTCCAGGCCACTCAACCACTGCCTATTACTAATGATTTTGCTAAGAAAATGATCAAGGTTACGTTATTGGTATGGTCACTATAGACCTGGAGACGGCATTTGATTTAATATCGTCTGAATTTTGGTTAAATAAATTATCTTACTTTGGATTTGATCAGGATGCAGTAAAATGGTTTCGCAATTATTTTGGTAGGCAGCAATCAACGGTTGTCAATGGTGATATGTCAGGCTTTCGTACTGTTGAAAGTGGGGGTACCTCAGGGAGTATCCTAGGCGCCCTCATCTTTATAATCACTCTAAATGATTTGGTCAGATCTGTAGAACAATGCTCCCTCTCTTTATATGCAGATGATACATGCATTTACTTTGCATATAAAGAGCCCAGAAATGTATGACTATTAACAGAGATTTAAAGTTAATTTCTAGATGGTTTTCTAATAATGGACTATTAATCAACACCAATAAGTTTTAATTTATGTTATTAGGATCTAAAGCAAAGCTCCGTCTATTCGATGATATAAAAATACAAATGCAAAATTATGAAATGCAAAGGGTAAGCCAATGTTGGCGTAATAATAGACAGCTTCCTAACCTGGACCCCCCCCAAAAAAAAAAAAAATTGACAGTGTTCGGGAAAAAAAGTTTAACCAGACATTAATTCTTTAAAACGCATTCGATGTTATATACCCCCGAAACACAGCTCTTATGCTGCATAAGGCTTTAATCCAACCGATATTTGACTATTGTTGTACAATCTGGAGAAATTGCAATAAAAGCCAACTAAAACGTCTCCAAGTTCTACAAAACAGGGCACTGAAATCTGTCTTAGAAGTAAACAGTCGATTTAGTACAGCGAATATAATAATGCCATTTTAAAGGTTGATCAAATCAACAAGAGATGGAACAATCAGTCAATTTTTACCATTTTAAAATTGGTCAGTAATCTAGCTCTATCTGTCCTTTGTACCCAAATCACACTTAAATCACGAGAATATCTTCTAAGAAACAAAATAAATCTAACTACCCCTCATTCTAATTATCTAAAAACAGTCCCCTTTATTCAGCTTCTAAATTATTCAATAACCTACCCGCAACTACCCGATCAGAAAGAACTCCTTGCACGTCTCATTACTACTTTTCACTTTCTTAATTCAATCCTACACCCCAATCACCCTTGTTGATATTGCATTATATACCCCATTTTTTCTCTTCTTTCATGTTTAATTTTGACGTAACTTTGTATATCATTTCGTCTATTTATTTTTCATTTTTGTTTACTCCAATTTTACTTTTGCGAATTGTATTTTATTGATGCTTTGATATATAATGTTTTTCGTTCTTATTTTTTAAAGCTTATTTTATGTTGTTATTATTTGTTATTATGATTTTGTTTACGGCCTTGCTGAAAAGTAGCTTCTAGCTGAAAGCAACCGTGATTAAATAATTAAAATACAATGTAATACAATACAAATTTCAAGCGGATAGACGGATGAAAATAATCTATTTTTCATTGTCTTTAATAATTTTGACGTTTTCCTCCCTAATTAAGAAATAATCACAAACATTCTTAATTTATCATAATGATTCTCTTCGTAATCCCTAGTCACATGTAAGTTAACGACTGGAAATCCATTCATCAAGTCAGGTGAAAAATAAATGAGATGCTTTAAAAAGTCCCAAAGTATTCTCACTTTCTCTTCGTTTGACAATTCTGCTATTGACGTGTTCTATGTTTCCTTTGCCTGAATAATCATATTGTTTTTCGAAATAGTGGAAAGTGTATTACCTGATTACTGTGTAGTCTTATTTTAAACTGATTAAATTGTGAAATTATAGGGGAGACCGGGGTTAGTTGGAACATGGGGTAAGTTGAAACATTGCAATTTTCTTTAACGCCTGTAAAATAAATTCATGCAATACTGCCCTCAATTTATAACAACAATAATTCAACACTGTTGTATTATTAGTAGCAATAAATTGAGGGCAGTATTGCATAAATTTATTTTACAGGCGTTAAAGAAAATTGCAATGTTTCAACATACCCCATGTTCCAACTAACCCCGGTCTCCCCTACTCTCAAAAGTTTATTCGTTAATGAGCAGTACAAGACAAGCAGGCCTTGCTAAAAGAATCACTGAAACGTAGAGGGCGTCAACATTCGCCCACAGCGTTGTGAATTGAATGCAAAAAAATTGTAATAACATTTTATTCTACTTTTATGAAAAAAAAAATCGAGATTTTGATTTTTCTTAAAAAAATAGTTAGAGATCAATCTTATATTTAAAAAAAATTTTGGTAAGCTGGTCCTTGTGATGATTGTATTAAATCCCGCCCCAATATATACTCTTGTTTCTTCTGAGTCCATTTTGACTAAAAACTACGTCAATTAGGAGTCAATTTCATTCTGAGTTTAAAAGACTTGGATCTCTTTGACTCAGTATGAGTTGATTTCAATCAACGCCACACCATTCCGAGTCAATTTATTTTTAATATAAGTCACATCAACTAAGAATGGAAACGACTCACAGCCTGAAGGGAATCCAAGTCAAATTGAATCTGCAGGGGAGGGGGGATGCAGGGACAACTTTTAAAGGAAAATCTCGTCGACTGAGGTATTCTTCAAAATCATAAACTCATTCACATGGGTGGAAAGTATCGAACGTTGATTAACGTCTGAACTTAATAAGTCTGTTGTGCTCTTCACACTGCACTTCAATGTCTTTGACAAATACTGTCATCAAAAGTTATTTTTATTAATTTGAAAGTTTAATTTTGTAATTCAACTGGTTTACAGATCTTAGGGTGTTTAGGGTATTTACAATTTCACGGCAAAAAAATTACGGCCTTCTTGCACCTTCTGGTGAAAAAAGTGAACCGGATACACACGGGATCTGCAGAGGCCAATATTAATATGTGACAGGGTCTCTAAATTGGTTATAAACGTTTGATATAATGATTTGAGCAGTGGATTATTTTTTACCAGGGAGGTAATGCGACGAATGTCCCATTATATTTCTGTATCATTTCAGTCAGATAGTTGACTGGTGGTGTGCTATATGGCAGGATAATGTTTATACGGCGAATGTAGCAGTAGTTTGTTGAGTTGAGGCACTACCAGAAGGATGGGAACTGGACTCGGGTTTGAGGCTGGCTTCCGTCTGTTAAATCACAACAACATCAACAAAAATGTACATTATTATAGGCCAAACCGGAAGTTAAAGACTAGATATTCTTAATGACCATCCCCACCACGAAAATTCATATATAAAAGAAATATGTACAAGAACTAAAAACGAATGTTCATCCGTATATTATTAAAGGTCAAGTTCACCTCAGAAAAATATTGATTTGAATCAATAGAGAAAAATCAGACAAGCACAATGCTGAAAATTTCATCAAAATCGGATGTAAAATAAGAAAGTTATGACATTTCAAAGTCACGGTTTCGCTTATTTTTATCAAAATAGTTCTATGAACGAGCCAGTTACATCCAAATGAGAGAGTCGATGATGTCACTCACTCACTATTTCTTTTGTTTTTTATTGTTTGAATTATACAGTATTTCAACTTTTACGAATTTGACAATTAGGACCTCCTTGCCTGAAGCACAAAATGTTAATATAATGGAATTCCACGTGTTCAGGGAAAAATGAAACCTCATTTCATATGACAATGACGAGAAAATCAAAATATTTCATAATTCAAACAATAAAAAACAAAAGAAATAGTGAGTGAGTGACATCATCGACTCTCTCATTTGGATGTAACTGGCTCGTTCATACATTCAACTATTTTGTTAAAAATAACCGAAACTTTGAAATGTCATAACTTTATTATTTTACATCCGATTTTAATGAAATTTTCAGTATTATGCTTGTTGAATTTTTCTCTTTTTATTCGAATTAAGTTTTTGTTTGGGTGGACTTGTCCTTTAAGTTACTTTTGTAACCATTATGTCGAGTTATTTGTTAAACTGCAGGGCGCCTTTGGAAAGCAGTTTTGCATAACTGAACAGGCCTACGCTGCAGTATACAAAATAAAGAAAAAATAATAATGATAATAAATGGTAAACACTCATAAATACCTTAATCATTATACAAAAATTAAGTTATCACTATATCCACAAGAGTTGTTTTATATAAAAAGATATTTAAATTACATGATAATTAAATAATAATTTATAATTATAATAATTCATAAACCAATTAAAACAAGCGATTATCTATATGGTTGTGCCATGCAATATCAAAATAATGAAAAGCAAAGAATGAAAAAAAACTTGAGGTGGGGTGCAAGAAAGGGAAGGGGTGGTTCTGGGAGGAGGGGGTGGGGACAGGCCAATGTGTTTCATATTCTTCTTTTTCCAGATTTCATTCTTCTTCATGGTCTTTGTTGAACTTTTTTTTTCAAATTCATTTCTTTTGCCCAAACACTCTTTCGTATATCTAGATAAATACCTTGAACTAGACAACATTAATCGTGTGTGTGTGTGTGTTTGGGGGAGGGAAGGGGGGGGGGGGGCTCCGTCGGAAAATAGATGGTATAGTTTTGTATCATATTGTTTGCACATAACAATGAAGCTCAATTGTTCCAATTTACTATTCTGCCCATGGCCAAAGAGAAATGTGTTGGTAAATAATTGTACCGAAGAAATTCCAATTGACTTTGATATCGTACATTAAAATGTGTCAAGAAATGAATGATAATCATGAAGAATGAAGGTGGAGGATTTATTCTAAATAGGAGCCTACCTTAATACCTTGCATCTCTACGTTGCTTTTGCCATTGTTACCCACTTCCTTGCTAGCCCTCTTCCAGCTCAATCCCTTGGCAGCGGCACCGGCCTGGACGGCCTTCTCCGTCGGTGGAATTGTTCGCTCCTCTTTGCTCTTCCTACTAGCCTCTCGGTTTCGCTGGCGGGTCTGCCAATTTTGGTTTATCTGCTCGCATTTCTCCTGTTTTTGTTCATGTTTCAAAGGAAGGTTTAAACTTTAGTGATTATTGAATTACCAAAGACGCACAGGTGCTCGTTTCAATTATAATGTATATCCAATTGCTTTATGATCAGTCGTCAACATAATAGGTGCGCCTAAATCATATAATATATCGATATTGGTGATATTTTCAAACAAGAGAAAACTTGAATTTTTACGTCCAAGTCCACACGTAGAATACATTTCATCGCCCCCTTCAAAAAAAATAAAGTTAGCACGAAATGGACGCAACCGAGATTATCACTAACTTAAGGTATTTGAAAAAAAAATAGTTTAAGGTAAAAATTAAAGGATTTGGTACAAATGCACATTTTACTGCATTTTTTTTATAAAGGTGCAAGGCTTTCCTGGAATTAAACATGGATCACCTTTGTTTACCAGTACAATCTAAAAAATTAGATATTTGTTTTTTCTTTAAAATAGGCTATAAAATAGACCCTCCTCTCAGATTATTCAACAATAGTTAATACGGAGTCTATATATAAAAACTTAAGGTAACAATGATAGGCAAATTTCTTATAATAGGTTCTCATGACATCCATCATCTGCAAACTATGTTTGATATGTTTGATGACACAAACCAAATCATTTGCTCTTCGATTTATTTTTAATGTGCTCCATATGCACATTAAAATTAAGTGGTTATGTTTGATAAACATTTAATAGTGTAATTTATTGTTAATATGTAGGTATTCGATAACAGATGAATACCATTTTGCTTTAAAAGCCATGCAGAGAAAATTGAATAAAACAAATCCTGAATTACCAAGTATCCGGCTGTTATCTTCTTCATCTTCTGAGTTGTTTTATTTTGCTGTAGAAATACCAAATAAGACAGGAAATTAATTGATTGAAATTGTACAATGAATAGGGCATCAGAAAAGCAGAAAATAAAAAAATGAGCAAAAACAAACATACAAGCACAACAAACTACATAAAAGAGATTAACATCATACTTTGGGGTTGGGGCATTGTATTTTGATAGGCGTGTGCAAGACGATATATTGGTGACGTCATTTTTATTTGTATTATAATCATTTTACACGACTCATTCCTCTCTTTTTAAAAATATGTTTCGGTGTTTTATTTTCCCTTCTTTTTTTTTCACTACTTAAGAAAATGACAGGGGCAGGTTGCCCAACATGTGCTCTATACCAGATTTTATGCATTAAAACCTTCCACTTTTTGATAACAAATTTACACAAAAAAGTCCTGTCATTTTGATTAGGAGGTGGTTTTGAATGTAACTCTATTTGAGTTTAAATTTTCAATGAAAATAAGCGTATTGTCCAGTTGCACAACCAATTAATGACGATTCCTTCTGTCTTCTTTTTTTCTTTCTAGGTTTATGATTTCATCTGCTTTTTATTTTTTGTTATCATAACATATGTAAATATAGCGCCGTCCTATCTGTACACACACTCCCACACAACTGTAGATATCATTTGATTTATAGAGCAGATTTAAAAGAAAAATCTTTTTAGTTCGCCATCTATCATCGACTACGAGATTATAGCATGACGAATTTCCCTTTTGAAGAAAATTCTTTCTTAATTATCCCTTTCCCGCCAAATTCTCGTACATCAGCTTGACTTCCTGCCTCTATACACCCCCGTCTTTTACTGCGTAAATCGGAGAGGGATGGTGGTGCTAATGATAGCATGGATGGAACCGATATAATCGCATCCTCCATTCTCTGGATGTAGTTTTACACGTACAGGGGACATTGTATGTCTATTATCATCATTATTTATGTACTACGGCCCTAATCTGGTGAAACGGTCTAAGTCTAAAATTTCAGTTTTTTTTTCATACTCAAGGATTTTGAAGTCAAAATTGACATCGGGCCAACTCTCAGTGGTACTCGGACTTACGTTCTCTAGACTAGATACCAGAGGCTACTAAAATTGGATTTTATTATTTTACTGGTCATGCTGGTATTTAATCTACAAAAATGATGTATCTGTACATACGGTTACACGGGCCTAATTACAAATGGCAGGCAAAAGTTATTCATTCGAGTAAACCCATTCTCAATTTTTGAAATTGATATTGCTTATTCACAAAAATAAATGAATATGATTAACAATCTAACACTGATTCTAGGGAGGGTAACTACTAAACTTCCTTTTTCCTAATTGGGAAGATATATATCTTTTTTTAAATAATATACTAAATAATATACTCAACTATTTTTACTGGCGGAAGAATTAGGGCCATTTTACTATCTCAAGTGATGAATTTGTTGTTATTGTTGTTGTTGTTCTAGCTTATACGGCGCCATAGAGATATAGACTACGGCGCGTATCATTCAGCAGTGAATTTTTTTTAAATCCTGTCAGGCTAGTCTTCATAAATGCCATTTTCTTTTAATGAGCCGGTCGAGGTACCCTTTTCTGGTCAGATATGGAATGTCATCCTTTCCGCTGGTGGCAGTAAACATTCATCTCTCAAATTTCATCCTAATTTTTAATGATTTTTTGTAAGTAGTGCCATTTTAACACACGAGTCTATGGGAAATGTTTTAGGCCCGTGATACCATACACGATACACCTTCTAGCAGGCAATCATGTTAGTCCCATGGTGATCACTCAATTCATTGTAGAGTATGGAACGGGCTAGTCTATATACTCTACATATACTCTACAATCAATTGAGTATACAATGGACTGAGTAATCAGCACGGGTCTGACATGAATTCCTCCAGTAAATACTGTGGAAAGAGAGACATATGTAATTCTTTCGATGCTTCGTAAAACGGGAGGGAATGAGGAATTACTTTCCAAAAAAAAAGAAGAAACAGAGAATAAAGAAAAAATAGGTCACATTATTATATAACACCTCGATTTGATGGCGCCCCCGATACACTTACCCTTATAAGACTAGAGATGATAAACCCAACGGTGATGTTGAATACCATGCCAGCGAGCACGATGATGGAGATAAAATCGAACCATTTCGCCCAGTCCTTCTCTTTATCGGGATCGTTGAGTTCGACTACGGCTGATAAAGCGTTCTGACCGACCACCAAACATTGGAAGATGAGGCAGGATAACACGTACTTGTCCTGTAGAATAGACATTTGATAGTAACCTCTTTATTTATATGAAATGTTGTTTTTCAAGCTCAAAGAAGTTTAATTTACTCTTTACACACAAGACTTTATATCCTAGAGAATCATGCAAAAAAAAAATCTATGGAAGAAAGTTAAGTTCCTCAGTCGATGTGGATGCCTGATACAACAGTACGAAACAATACTGTACACTTCTTCATTCTTACAATTTCGATGAGAAACGTGCTCTTCATGGAAGTCACAAGCCTCATTCACTCTTAAATTCACTGACTTCGGTTTCGAATACAATGCCAACATTATGAATAATTATATTCGACTATTAAGATATTGCACCTCGTCTTCGTACCTCCCCTCCTCTTTCTGAAAACAAAGTACACATAACACTTATTACATGTGTATATTATCCGGCCTCCCATTATTCGTGAATAAAAAAAAATCTGGAACAGCCACGTGATATTACAATTAAATCATTGCAGGGGGGGGGCACAGTGCCCCCACTTTTTGAAGCACTGAAAAATGCCCTTTTTACGCAAGAAAAGTGCCCCCTCACGAACGTTTACTGTGCCCCTTTCACCTGAGAAAACCCGTATTAGGTGTTACCAAGCGCACTTTCTCGCAAAAATTCCCATTTTTACCCAAGAAAAGTTCCCCTCACGAATGTGTTCTGTGCCCCTTTCAACTGAGAAGGATATTTTTATATGTGTTAATGAGTGCGGCCTTTTGCACAAGAAAAAAATATCCTCATATTTTTGGTTCATTATTACGCCACTGTAGAAGAGCCTTTTATCCCTTTGTTTTAAGGTTACTGTAGTGCCCTTTTCGAAAGAAAAGGTGCCCTCTTTTTTCCTTGTGCCCCCCACTTTCAACTTCGCTCCGTCGCCCCTGAATCATTGTGTGCCAAACTTTTCACAAATTTCCGCAATAATTTTGAATTAAGAGGAACGAATCTAAAGTCTTATATGATTTCCGATGATTTACTTACCAACATGGTTAGATAAGATATGAGTGGAAGAGATTGACTGACGACATATTTGAATGCTACTGCTGTGAGAAGTAGAGTGACTGTCACACTCAGTCTGTCTGCTGGAGCCCCTCGTTCTACCACAAACGATGTGAAAGTTAAGATGACGATCAACAGCTAGAAGAAGTAGAACCATTAATACATACATTGTAAATCAATGAGCTGATTGTACACGGCAATTAGCTGCAGAATGTACAATTGCATAAAAAAGTGTGGATGACGAATCGGTCAAGCCATTTTTTTTTGGGGGGGGGGATTTTTAATTGATTTTTATCATCATGATGATTTTTTTCAATGAGAAATGTAATCCTAATTCGGAGTGGATGATAAAATATAACATTTGAACCACAGTCAGTCTTCCATTGTTTATTTCTATTTCTGTTGTCGATAGTCAAATCTACCCCAACCTGGTTGCCCAACCCCCTCTATCACCACTCGCCTAAATTAAATTTTCATTTTTTTCCCGGTTCACTTCATCGCCATCAACGAAAATTATATTCACCATTGGAAATTTTGAGTGGGAAGTGGATCTAACCTTTCAGGAAGTCCAAATAACTGGTCGATAATTCAAACAGTCATAACACTAACCATCAAAGAAAGACGATTCTATTAACCTCGAATTTGGTTCAGACAATATTTGTTTTGTGATCATGTTAGATTTTTCTTGTAATTCCGTTTAATACCAGAGTTGTACAAATCATCCGATAGAGTATGTTCTTTGAATAACGTAAAGGCTTGTTCGGTCTGAAGTCGGTTTTGCCGGTGTAACTGGCTTTATCCTGCATTGTGAATTCCATAAGTTTGACCAATGTTATTAGTCAAACTGTCTCAAGGGCATTCGTCTGACTATTTGCCGAAAGTTTGCCTCTTCTTGTGACCCTTTTGTATTATTGTCATTTTAGCCAGTCGGTCTTTCGTCAACCTATGTCCGGCAGTTGCGGCAGTCTTTCTTTCTCTCTCTCTTTCAATAATTGTCGACAATGTCGGTGTGAAATGGCATATAGGCTGTATTTTTTGTTAAAGGATAAAAAACCCGTACGTAATACTTAAAACGACAAACGGTCTCACATCTACCTGTAGCGGTCTCTCAATATATCTGTATATGGAGCCTACAAATTTGTTTTTGGTCTATCGTCAGTATCGAGTTGACACACCGCGACGCACGACAGATTCAAGAACTCAGTATAAAATACCAGTTAAACACCAGGTGGGATGTCTTTGTCGCAAATCGTTGAACCGCAACAGCAGTTTCGTCCGAATTTCGGAGCTCGGAGCCGACGAAAAAGAGCCCTGGACGAAACTGCTGTATCGATTCCCCAATATTCAACAAAGACTTTTCTGTTGCTGTTTGTCACGAAGGGCATTTGACGATACATTTTCTATGTTCTTGGATCCGTCGAACGTCGTGCAGCGGAAACTCACATCTCCTCGCTTGAACCCTGGGTTTAAGATTATCACTGCTTACCATGATGAGGGCGATATTCCAGATATAGAAGCCGGGTTTCCGTTGCACATGTGTGGTGATATGATAGATAGGATAAGATCTATGTGCTCCTGTTAAAGCTTTGTCTTCCTCTATTGGTTGAGCTAATACATGTTTCCATAGCTTCCATTGCTGGCCAGCTGAAAAAATAAATTATTACGGGTTTAAATTATACAAAGGTGTGAACCCTGTAAATCAATGCAATGACATTCACAAATCATGATGGGGAAACAGATTCTTTATTGAATAACTGATTAATTTTTAATTATTCCCAACTGACAATAATATCGTTTAATGATGATATATGTTTTAATACACCATTTGTTATACTCAAGACAATTTTATCGAAATATCTAAACATTATTAAAATATGCGCGTGCCAGAAAGTTTTCATGACCAGGTGTGGATTTTCATGATTTTTTTATTATTATTTTTTTTATTATTATCTATTTATTTATTATTATTATATATTTTTTTTTTTGGGGGGGGTAATATGAGCAATAGCACGAGCAATTTTACGAATGAATGATTAATTTAGTACCGAACTGTGAGCAGAAAGATTTCCAGATTTTAAAGAAAATATAAGTAATATAATAATATCATATCTGTATAAACTTATGCTATTCAAAATCATGAAGAGAAACTTTTTGGTCCATATTCCAGTCGCGTGGAAGGTTGATTGTAACTCCGCGAACAATTTTATGAAACACCCCAAAGTCTAGCCTGCATGAAAGATGACGTACAGTGTAGCAATGGTTTCGAAACATACAACTCTCTTAGGTATAATGTCTATACACAAATCACATCTAATAATACTTTAGGATTGACGTCATTATTTCAAGATGGCGGATACAACAGGATATATCACTTTCAACGTACCCTTCGATCTTTTCCTCTTCAGACCTCAAGCTCAATTACAATTTCAGGGGCGAATGTGTTTGGGAGACAAGCCCTTTAATTCGTCCTCTCCCAAAACATATTATTATTTTTTTTTACAACTGTGACCTCTGAGCACAGATATAAGTAACTTGATAATACAGACATTGAAAGTATTCTGGAACGGACCAACTTTTCATGCCCAATTTAAATTGTGTCTGCCATTCAAATACAGATATTACCATTATACGTGTCATATAGATGTATTTTTTAAAGGAATGTGCAGTGGTCCGATGGAGGTAAAGGTTTGTGCTGCTAGAAACTCTCAGAGACACAACGTCAAACGTTGCATACAGAAAACCATGGACACCTGCATGCACAAACATAAATATGGTGCTATCATCATCATCATCATCATCATCGTCATCTCATTTGTTCATATCACAGCATCGTCGCCCTTTTCTTCATTTTGTCTCACCTCATCATTATCATCACCGCACTATAATCAATCATTATCGCATACATCATCATAATAAGCCTCATCATTTCCGACACTTCTCCTTCATGTCCTTTTCATCATTGTCATCATCACTTTCCACGTTTTCATTCTTTTCCCCGTCCTCCTTATTTTTCATAATAATCCCCCTTTCCTCCTCCTCCTCACTACATTCTAAAATAGTAAACAAACATGTACCCAATGTACGGTAAAAAAAGGAACATGGATGTTTTATGGCTAAATTTCAACGCAACATTGAGTTACATTTTACACAGCATTTTGTATTATTTTTCCGAACAAATACGCATGTTCCCCCTTTACCTAATATCAGTGTTGCAGTGCCTTGATGCTCGGCCTTGGCCTTAAGGCCTATTTTTTCAAAGCCTTGGCCTTGAGAGAGCCTTGGCCTTGAGGATTTTGAGCCTTGAAATTTCAAGGCATTTTCAAGGCTTTTTCAAGGCATTTTGTATTTTGTACTTTCATTTGTTTTATACAAGTAATTATAAATGTTTCAATTGTTCTGTACATCTAATGACACTAAATACTACCAGTCAGCTGCAGCAGAAGCAGTAAGTGTACTTAGCAGTGCCATCAATTGCAATTATCATCACATAATTATGTAACAAAGAGAAGTGATGAAAATTAATCTTATTTATTGGTAATATGATGTAATCATGACTAATAAGGATAATGACAATATTAATGATAATGATAATAATTATGATTAGGATTATAGTCAGTGGCGTAACTACAGGGGGGGCATGGGGGCACGTGCCCCCCCCCCCTCCCCCCAATCGGCTGACTAAAAAAAGGAGGAAAAGAGGGAGAAAGGAAGAGAAACGTAGTGGGAAAGAAGACATTAATGTTCATTATAATGTTATAATTATGTTATGTTACATTACATAAGAAACATTTTTTCATATAAATGACACATAATTTGCTCAGGGCATATGTCTTCATTGTTCCTGGTGCTCCCATTGTCTGTTTACCGAGATATATAATCCTGTTATACTAAAACCTCCCGTTTTCAAGTCAATATACACCAAACTACCAAATATATTTCCTCGCACTTCGAGTTATTCTTTTACATGTACAATAGTATGCTTCTTTTTCATGAATACTTTAAGTGATTGTCCCATTTTAAGGTCTTAATATAAAACATTTCCTTCTTACGTTCGCAGTAGTGGATTGGTGAAAGATGTGTGCTCTCCATCAATTCCTAGAATGAGTCCTTAAAATGTCCCTTTTCTGTTTTCTGATCTGAATATCAAAAATTTTTAGCTCGCGCTTCGCGCTCGCATCATTTGGTTAGTGAACTACGTAATGTCTTCTTGAATTCCTACAAACAAGCCTTAAAATGCCCCTCTTCAGGTCTGAATTTCCTAAATTTTCAGCTCGCGCTTCGCGCTCGCAAGATTTGATTAGTGAGATGGGTATGTTAATCATGATTACAAGTGCTTTATGTGCATGTTTAGATGTAATTCTAACAAAATCAGCAAGCGCTTATTGGCACTCCCATTAGATGACTATGGTGAGATGTGGATAATCTTAATAGATAAAAGATTCCTAAAATATAGTCCTTAAAATCTTCCTGTTTGGGGTCAATATTTACAAAAATTTCAGTTCGCACTTTGCGCTCGCATTATTTAGCGAGACAGGTACGTATCATGATTACAAAAGATTGATTGTAATGTCCCTTTTTAGGTTTGAATATCAAAAATTTTAAGCTCGCGCTTCGCGCTCGCATTATTTGACTAGTGAGATACATGTCCGTTTATTGGCACTGTCCTTATAAAAAATCTCTATTTGGTCAGTATACCTGGCAACTGGGCGCGCTCACTAGGCAATTCCAAGTTTTTGCTGGTGCCCCACAATGCCGTGACCCACGCTACGCCACTGATTATAGTGATTTTATGAAAGGAATAATTCTGACAGATCTGACTGCAATTTAGACAACAATTTTCATACTTTAAAAATAGCTTACTCTAAAGAATGATAACAAGGTTGATTTCTATTCCATTAGGTTTTCCTTGTATTATTTTCTTTGACCAACAAGATTGTTTAAGTTTTAATGATATTCTGAAAAGATTCGGTAAACTTGAACACAAACTTCAATTTCGTCATTTCCAAATGGGCTATGGCATCAATGGCATGATGAGCCCAAAAATGTTGAGGGGCCAAGCATGGCATACAGAGCAAAATTTTAGGTTTCAAAATCAACAAATTTTGGATTGTGCTTGCATAAATTATTGTTAAGGTTCGCATTCAATTTACACAAAAAAAATGCTTAGAATGTCTAGTTTTTAGGTCGGAATATTACAAATTTTTGAGCTCGCGCTTTGCGCTCGCATTATTTGATTGGTGAGTTATGTATCCTATTTATGAGTCACTAAATGCAGTCCAGAACAGCTTCCTTTTCTGGTCTGTAAAAATTTCAGCTTGTGTTTTGTGCTCGCGTTAATTTGTTTAGTAAGATGCATACCTTTTTCATGATTACAAAAACAGCTCGAAATATTTAAATTTCATTTCTTATTACATCTTATTACAACATCTCGCAAGGATGCCCTTTTAACAGTGATTAGCACCATAATTGACCCAAAATCGAGTTTTACAACTTCAAAATTGTTTTTTTTTTCAAAACCACTTGCTCGCTAATTAAAGCCTAAATCAAAATATCTGTCTTATCAATTAGAAATAACTTAAAAAAGCTTTGCTGAACTGCACCAAAATTCTCATTTTGACTTATACTGTAAGTGCATTTTTGGCTTTGACCTCCCCCCAAAAAAAAATACATTCTGCCTCCCCTGTCCCAGGTAGAGGAGAAAGACATATGTTGAGAATGGGCATGCCAGGATCAGATCACCTTGGTAATAATGATTGCAATGTGAATCGCCTAGAACAATAATTAAATGTACAAAGGTAACTACATATTTATTTTAATTTTATGTCTAAATCTACATGATCTATCATGAAATTATTTTCGTTTTAAATGTACAAGGGTCAAAAATTTTGCTCGCTCACACCTTTTATACATTTGGTCCTGTGTGTCATGTATGCTGCCTAAGCATTGTTGTCTAATTTTTTTTCCATATATTGTACAATTGAAATGCCTTGGCCTTGGCCTTGAGGTTTTCAGGCCTTGGGTTTCCATGCCTTGGCCTCAGCCTTGGTTATTGAAGCCTTGGCCTTGGGTATTAAAGCCTTGGCCTTGGCCTTGGAGGTTTGAGCCTTGACTACAACACTGCCTAATATTTACGTAAACTTTAACCTTTTGGTGTGCATCATCATCATCATCATCATCATCATCATCATCATCATCATCCCCTTCATCCTCCTCATCACCATCATCAGCACCACCATTATATAAACCACCACCACCACCACTGTCACCATCTTACTATCATCACCACCATCGCCACCAACACCACTACTATCACCACCACCGCCAAGATCATCATCATCATCTTCATCATCATTGTCATCATCATCATCATCATCGTCATCATCATCATCATCATCATTGTCATCATCGTCATCATCATCATCTTCATAATCGTCTTCGTCGTCGTCCTCCACATTGATATCGCTGTCTTCATTCCGTAAGTTCGTACCTGTGAATGTATCGAGTCTGATGCTGTCCTTGATATTCATATCTTTCACAAACTCCACATCTTCTACTGGCCAATCAGACATCAGTTTAATAGTCAGATCCTTTTCAAATCAAGCGTCATCATTAAGAGGAATAAAAATAGATTTAGACGTATTATCATCTTGGAATACATTTTTGGAAACTTTATTTAACGTTAGGGGGTATCCATCAATACAACTGCAGAGAGCCAAAATGATGTTAGATGTGTAATCTTCATGATCTTTATTGGCAAACAATAGTATTAGGGGAACATTACGTCAATCAAGAACTTGTTAGTGACGTAGTTGACGTTTCGTAACCTACAGATCAACTCATTTTAGCAGTACGTTTGTCATAAAAACAATATTTCTCTCAAAAGGGGATGATATACCCAGGCGTTATAATATTCAAAAGGTGTCCATCTGAAATTTTTAAAATCATGTCGCCATGACTTCAAAATTGCAATGAAACATAACAAATGACAAATAAATTAAAGTAACATTTTCTGTAGAAACGTTGGCATAAGCTTAGGAGGGGGATACAGTAATGTGTGGTGTGTATAAAATAGTACGTAAAAGAAACTGAAATACTTTATGTGCATTCTCTGTTCAAAATTCTGTGCGCGTTAGAGTAATAACATCATCAAACAAACCAAATCCTAATTACGATATATCGTCTTACCTGGCAATCGAAGGGGAAATCCTTGAGTTGCATACTGCACTTGAATGTTCCTTTCATTCTGATCGATAAACGAACATCCGGGCTACCACTAGGATCGTCATCTTCATTGGGAATGATGTAATGATTGGTTTGCATCTTATCTATATTCACTGCATTAAAGAAATAGATACGAGGATCCCATTGCTCATCCCAATTTACCTCCTGCAGAGAAACAAAATGGGAAGAAAAAAATGAATGTGAATGTTCCACCATATTAAAGACCAATCAATCTCAAGGCCATTCATTAAATTGTTTTGAGCTATAACTATACACTCTAAGCATTTACTTCACTATGTCCTAGTTGCTTTAGAACACAAATATTTCTGAATATGATAAAATAGAAATATATGACTACACACACCTACACACATGCCACAAAGCTGACCCTCGTAGAAATATATATTTTCACTACAGTTACAATCAATTACATTTTTATTGTATTCCCGTGTTTGATTTCATAAAGAATAAAGACAAACTAAGCAGGGAAAGAACCTACCTCTCTCTTCTTGCCTTTAACATTTGGTTCCTTCCACGTGACACTCAAATATATCTCTGCTGTAAACTGCTGACTTACTGTATCAATATCACCTACAGTGATAACGTTACATCGAATCCTTGCAAACACCTGAACAACAATTAAGAAACACAACGTTATTAGAATTATTAGATATAACCCGTCCCGGCAGCGCCGCCATGGCCTTTCTTTGGTTTAGGTAAGACATCTATAAGGTTGGCGCAATGACGCCACGAAGGGAAAGGGGTGGGCAACTTACATGATTTTGCTTGAATAACAGGGGGTAATAAATCATAGAGTTACTGTGCTTTCTCCTTGTTTTTTAACTACCTGAAAAAAGGGCGGTCACCCTGCCCCTATGGAGCCGCCCCCTGAAGTAAGGTAATATTTTTCATTAAAAAAAAATTGTTTAGTTAAAAATGTGTATAATTTCGCCGTTTTTTTTTCAAATTTTTACTCTTATTGTTGTTATTGGTATTATTATTATTGTTATTATCATTATCATCATCATTATTATTATCATTCTTCTTATCATTATTATTATTATCGTTATCATTATCATCGTTATCATGGATGATTATTGTTATCATTTTTTATCATTAGTATAATCATTACTATTGTTATCATTCTTAGGTAAATAACAATTTTCATTGTAATTTCATTGCAATTTTCATTGTAATTATGATTCATTTTTATTATCATCATCATTTATTATAATTTTTTCAGTTATTGTTGTTATTACAATCATCATCAACACTTTCACGTAAGGAAAGAGTGTACGATTCTGTGACTCTTAATTATTGGCATTCATTTAATATCAGGCTTTCCCAGTTCCTTGACCTTGAGCTTCCGTGGATGATTATTGGAATACTATTTCTATCAAAATAAAATTTCGGAAAATAATTCAAGTTAATACTAGACCAATCATCATGATTATATTCTCGACAGTTGACATTTTGTGAGACGGTCTTCTACATCCGACAGTCTTTATCTCCAAATAAAACCAGATCATTTCAATATTTTTGTCGCTTCTTCTAATTTCGTCGAGCGGCTGTTTGGGCCAGATAGCACTTCCAGTCTGACGTACTTTATGAGCAAAATAGTCTACTCGCACAGACCTACTCACAAATTCACTGTGACGAACGTTAGTTCTTGAAGGCATCGATATTAGTCTTTTTCTCAATCCATTGGTTTTGTACAATGCCTTTCAATAACTCACTTTTATATTTCTACGCGAGATTTACGTTTCATTAAGTTCCGATATGAAGATGAGGAATATCAATTTGTAAATAGGATACGAGAGATTATATATAGGCAGTTTGTCCCACTAGGTTGTTATGATAATTATGATTACAAATCATAACGGTATTTCCCCAAAATAATATGAACATCTAATTAACATGACTCGGACAAGACATAGTTGAATTTATGACATTATGCTAAGATAATTTTCTCTCTTGCTGAAGCCAACATACTATGTCAGAATGTTGTAGGAATTTCACCATGTACAGCAAATCAAAACGATGAATCATAAGTCAAAGGACCATTTAAATTGATATTGATAGTTTCATGATTCAAACCTGCTTGTGTACACAGTTCAGGATTATTCTAGTTGACTCGGTCGAAACCACAATCTCAATCTCTATCATATTTTCGACTCATGTCAGATCATATATTTCCTTACCATGCTGATCTTCATTTCACAGGTGTTGAAAAGAAGGTTTATTCACCCAATCCTCTATAATTGTCAGTGATCGAGGCCCGAAAGGGAAGTATCGATCCCAACCTTGCAAATAATCTTGACCTACTTTGGAGGGAAACATCGACCATTTTCATAGGACCTTCCCAACATTGAACTAAGAAGAGAGACAACATTGCACGGTTTACCCCCCCCCCCCCGAAAAAAGTTCATTCCTTTTTTTTCTGAGCTTGGTTACTTATAAACACTATTGTTTCAATGGTAATCAGGTAAACATAGCCATCTCATTCAATCATGAATTCATTCATTCATCCATTCATTCAGTCAGTTATACATTATTTATTGATTTATTTTTAGTATTAATTTATCCGTTCATCCATCAGTCCATCTATTCATTACCTCACTGTTTATTTATTCATTTGTGCATGCAACAAGACCAACTACTTTAAATGATAAACATTATTCATCATGTTCCTAAAATAATGTAAATACCGCTGAACTGGGGGCAATCATTGCATTGTTTCGTGAACTCCGTGAAGAATAGCCACAGCAAAAGGATACAAAATTGAGGAACATTATCAGTGTTTGATGTCTTAGCTAGACGCTCAGTATATATTACAGGTATATTAACATGACTGCATCAAATATTTGTAATTATTTACAAGTCTTTACATAATAGGAGTTGCTTCCTTTACATTCCATAACAATTACTTCTATGGCAATCTGCCATGAATGTCTTTATTCCACAGATTGGAAGGATATTGGTTCACTCCATCAGCCAAATTGTTTATTATGCTACAAATATACCGCTATGATAACCATCAGAATTTTTTTTGTACGGCAATATATCTTGGTCATGTTTAGGCTATCAGAAATATCTAACAATTAACCCTCTTTCTTGCATACCTTTAAGGACCAACATAAAGATAACATATATTTCGTTGGAAAATTTCCAGTTCCGTAATTGACATGGGCCTTCATACACGTGTAAACTGTATGATATACAATCCGATAACCTAACTGTTCTGTACATGAAATGTAATTCGCTCCGAGGTCCGATCAATGCCCCCCCCCCCGATAGCATGTGCTGTATGCCATCGATAGCATGTGACACAAACAAGAAGCATTTAGAAAGATACCCCCCCCAAAAAAAAAAAAGAATCGAAACGCATTATCTTTAAGATTTGATTGTAATGTTGACGAATTATGATTAGATCATACAGAATGTAGGTCAGTCCTTTGCAATAACAAATGCTTATAGTTGACTCTCTAAAACGAAGATAATATTTCGGTGAATAAGTTCACGTGAAAGCCAACTTTTCCCGAAGAGATTGAGTGGTATGGAGAAACACAAAATGAATTCATACATCTCTTGATAATACCAACTAATATGACTTGATTCACTGAAGCATTTGGTTAAAGTTGGTTTCAAACGCTCAGGAAGAGATTCAAAGTTATTCACAAGATTGTTTGAATGAATGTAGAGATGGGGATGAATCATTGTATCTTTGGATTAACATACAGATCAGGGTGCATGATTTACTAAGTCTGGCAGGCTTTTCCGAGACTAAGTGATGATTGGGAGAGGGAGTGTGAGACTATGTGTGTGTGTGAGAGAGAGGGGGGAGAAAGAGTGTGTGGGAAGAGAGAGACAGGTTGAAAGAAAGAGATCATGCTGTTTGATGAAAAATTGAAAATGTGGAATGTTCTTTCACCGGAATTAATTCATCAAAGAACCGGTTATAGAGTGAAATCCAAGTAAGTGAATCACTTTGAATATTGGTACACGCCTTAAGATAAATCGGAAAACAGGACCAGGAATCTTCAATTTTTACCCATGCTCAGAATGTTCTTGCATGCATTTGAAAAAAATTGAATGTATTTTCATAAAGGTTGCAAGAAATTCTGCATTCTGTGTCAACCATGTCAACGATAACAAAGTATTTGTTAATGTTCAAAGTCTGGTTTACTTTTTGATATCAAACCGTTTTTTATGTTCTTAATGACATTTCCAAAGTTTTTCTAAATAAATGTCATCTCTTGTGATTATTTCGTTTGTGTAATACATTTATAAAAATCAAATCACAAATTGAGCTATTATTCATGTTATTTGAACGGTTTTGGGTATTTCAACTTTGATGTTTAAATATTTGTCCCTTTAACCAATCTGAGACAACAGAAATGATGCATAAACAAAATAAAAGCAATATATCGTATTATTCGTTCATTGACTATCGTCCTTTCATGACCTTTAAACATATCTGTATGAGGGAAGAAAATTCCGCACATTGCCAACTTAATTCTATTTAGAGTTCCTTTATGTCCTTGTTACTGTCTATCAACTCATTAAAATAATTGATTATTACCTGTGAAATAGTCTAATCTAATTATGACAAAGAAGAATATCGTAGTCTAATAGCAAATGAGAATATAGTTCCGTTCTAGTTGAATAATAATATTTCCCGGAAGATATCTCATTTCTTTGAGTTAAGGTAAGCCTAATAAAGGCGTTGGTCCCTGAAGGTGTCCCTTGTGGGTGTGTTTTGTTGGGTCTTGTTTCGCTTATCACAGGTACTCAATGCTTTCCTGTATAAGTAACTGACAACCCACGAATTGATGCTAGCTCGCTGATATAAGGAGCGATGTTTGTGAACCATATTATACATTTAGAAATTGGTTTAGCCTTCACTTATATTTTTAATCGGTAAGGTCTAAATTGTGGTGTTGTTTATCACGCTGTCAAATCAAATTTATTTTCAAAGAGGGTGAAGTGCATGCGCAAGTGTGTGCGGGGGTTTAGAGTGGGTGGATGAGTGGGGGTGTCGTGTTTGTGAAAATAATAAAATGAAAATAGACCGATAGAAGGAGAGAGAGAGAGAGACTGTGATTTATAGTAATCATGATAACTGATTTTCCCCAAAATTATTAATATATACTCACAATACGAAACGGGCGGCAATTTTTTTACAAACAAATCTTTAAACATAAATGGTATCTGTGGTAACTGACAAAGTACCATGATATATGTTGAAACAAACTATATATTCTGACAAGTTGTTCTGTATGTCATGATATCTTCTTTTGTTTGCGGTTTGCTGAGGTTCCAGCAACCAGTCACAGGAACACCATCATACAAACCTTCCGCTTTCTGTATCCTAAACCACAGATTGGGAAGGGTATGGGGTAATCTTAGCCCCCTTTGCAGCTTCGTTAGAAGAATCATTATTATACGGCCGTTCATATGTGGGCTATGTGGTTATTTTCTCTATATGACCAATGGAATAGAGGATATCTTTCATACATAGTTTATTCAAATATAATAAAATGGGGTCTTTACCTATCCCGCACTTAATGTCCATGAAGGTGGAACATCTTTGCCGATGATCAATGGTGCTAATATCTTTTAGCCCATCTCCCATGTGTCAAGAATGAAGAAAAGGAAAATCATTACCCATCATCTAACCACAACAGTCTCATAGATCACTTGATTAAAACGACTTTAAAAATACAAGGTGATTAAAAGCACAATTTGTCACCCCTTTATGCAATGTTTAAGGAATGTTTGGTTTGATTATCTTCATTATTACTTGCAAACGTCGAATCGAATTTTGACAGGCAACGCAATTCAAGCTCACATTAAATCTGAGAACTTGATTAATGAAATAGCATGAGATCTGCAGTAGATATTAAACTATAGAAGTACTTTTTTTCGAAAAAAAATGGTAATAGTAACAGTTTTTATCCGACACTGATTTATTGTCAGAATCCAAAATGTAGAGACCTGCAAATACGAGTATAGCTAAGTTCATATCAATAAATAAGCATAAGGTAAATCATGCCTACTTGAAAAAAATTACATAAATTTAAGTGTACGTTCGGTTACATAATAATAATCATACACACCATTACAATACATAAGATATAGTTTAAATCATTTAAAAGAATAAAACTGTATAGCTACATCATGTAGCTATACAGTTTCATTCTTTTAAATGCATGTAATGAGCCGATTGTCTTTCTTAAAGACCTCCTCTTTTACCAAATTAGTATATTAGGAATCGGCTTTTCTACGGCAATAGGTTCCTTAAAATGCAATTGACCCCGCGCGGGAATCTTTTACTTAATAGGTTCAGACAGCGAAGACCGATAGCAGCGGTTTCATCAAACTACAGAGGTTTGGCTGGTCCTAATTACTGGTCCTGTGGCTTCATTAATTAGACCTAGAACCAGCTGGATAACCCATGAGACACCGAATGACCCTGGTACCGATCAGGCCAAGTCTTGGTATCAATGAACATTCCGAGCAGCTGATGTATTCTGTATTCATCAGTCACGAAATTGACCTCACCTTCAATTCATCTAAGAATGTACTTATTACATTTACTTACAGCTACTGAAGATGAATTACATGACAGCTTATTTGATGGTAATACAAAGTATATATCTGTCAATTAAAATGATGATGAGAACAAATGCGATGCACAAGTAGGTAGTACATAAAGTAGGAGAGTCTTTGACACAACTCCCACATTTTTTAAAACGAGTTTCTCGATATTAGCTCAATTATTGGCGATCATCGTCATTATTGAAAAGGAAGTTAATTATGTTTTTCAAAAATACAGGAAAATATAATTTTCAATCTTGCAGATGCCATATTGTTATTAAATAATGCTATTTTCACCTTGTATTGTAACAAAAAATCATAACTCTTTTTCGCCATAATTTAGTGAACATTTGCGATCTTGTCTTACCCCATACGGGGATAATATACACCGCTATCCTGCGCTTCAATTTTGGCGGTAAAACTTAGCAGTGGATGATGGATCACCAGATTCGACATCGCCTTCCCCATGCAAGTTTGGGCGAGAATTTCAAGATTTAGGCAGTGGGTTTAGGCGGAGGACGTGAGTCAAAAGTGATAATATCAGTTGAGGAAAGTTGTCGCCCTGCTTGAAAGGTACAAGTTCTAGGGTTAATATTAGCGGGGATCGAGGTCTTAGCCCACTCCCAGGGAACTTTAAAAAAAAGGATGTGGCGTCAAGATTGTAAGGTGTATAGCTGTCTTCTTTTAGATTTTCACAACACCTTCAATACAATTTAATAAAATGATATTTAGTATATTGGATTATTGTTGTGATTGCTTATCTCATTTGACAAATCCAAATAGTAATATGTATCTGTAATGATTTCAGTCAAATAGCAAATCGTATTAAATCTCTTTTCATACTAGTGCTGTAAAAATCTAATACTTGCATTCAACCTTCATCTGACATTTTTCATATCTTCCTTTTCATTTTCTGCGTTTTCTTTCTTTCTTTCTTCAACTTCTTGTTGCTCCTCTCCAAATTCTTCTTAGCTTCCTTCTTTTTCTTTTCCTTTTCGTCATCCTCGTCACCCCTCCTCCTTCCTATTCGGTCATATTCATGATTTTGTTCTTTTCTTTCTTCTCTACAAACCTAACATACCGTGTCCTGACATAACTAATGGAATAACTTATGCTTATAACTTACACTCTTAAAAATGTTGGGTAACATACTGTCCACAAAACAATTCGTTAAAACTTTATCCAATTCTGGGTAGTTTTAAACCAATAATGTGTGCTTTGGGTTAAAACTACAAAGTATTGGTTGAAAACTACCCAGCGTTGGATAAATTTGTTTAACCAATTGTTGTGTGGACAGTATGCTGCCCAAATTACAGCATTTCCTGTGGTAAAGGGTGGAATAGGACAATGACAAATTAACACATCCTCGGAATATTGGAATATTCGGTTTCGAGGTAAAAGGTAATGTGCTATTATCACTTAAAACAGCGTCAGTTGTGGTACTAAACTACTGGACTTGTCGTGGTTTCCTTGCAAAATGAAAAAAGAATGTGTTTTTGCTACTTTACAATTACAATCACAAGACAAATATTTCCAAGGAACCGAAGAGTTGGTCATATTATGCTTTTAAATAGTTCTCTCTTTTTATAAAGATTACTTGACAATGATAATTATGAATTGAAAGAGAGATAAAGATATGAATAATAATAACTTAACACTATGTACATGCATGTGCTTGAAGGTATATGCCTACACTAATGCTCCAGCCCTGAAGCCTCTTAAATTCGAAATGATGAGACAGTACCCCCTTTAATTCATATTACTGATAAGCCTACTAAGGGCATCTTGACATTGAACAGTCAATGATATAACAAAATACAATATGCAAATGAAGTTAATTTGATGTTATTAGAATGCCGCCAAGAATCGACACCTCCACCTAAAAAAAAGTTTTGTGGTACCTTTTGTTTGTCTAATCTTGGTGGGTAATACTCCTCCGAGTCTCCAGGTCGTCCATTCACCTCAATCTGTTTGAGAGTTGTCTGGATCTGATCCATGCTCTTCAGCATGTTGTCCAATTTCTCTGCACTTTGATCACCCGACATCTTGAAACTCCGCCACACCCTGAAGAGCTCCTGGCAAGCAAGACCACAATCACCGGTCGATTTGAGGGCAGAGGTAGAGAGCATGCGAGGCGGTGGACGAAGCCGTGCTCGACCGCCAACGTTTGTGCGAAGAACGAAAGGCTGAGGGAGACTGTTTCTTCTTTGATCGTTCTGCCTTCGAGGGGAGACAGAGTACAAGTCCATGAACGCGGAAACTCACACCCTCTGCCAATGAAAATCTAGGCGAGCCTTACATAACGAGAAAGGAAGAAAGGAGATATCCTTGAAAATTCGCCTCTTCCCCTTCCTCTTCTCCTAAGCCCTGATAATTTACGAAAAAAAAAGTTTCACGACGGGGTACGAAGATGTTGCCAAACTTGACTCGTGCCAACGCTCAACATTTGCTGACATCGCTCTAGTCGACCGTTGTTGTGGAGAGGGAGGAGTTTGTCTCCTTCACTGCGAAACGGGTGACGGAGATAAGTTAATTGGCAGAATCCGGCTGAGGGTTTAGGGTAAAGGGAAGGGGGTCGGAAGAGGTAAGGGACGTGATGTCATAGGACCTGATTGCGAGGTACCTGGTGTTTGGATTCATGGATCATCAGGATCATAATGGGTATGGTATTAGAATGGATTATCGACAATTCAATGTGTAATGTTTTTGTCTTTCTCAGACATGAACATAAAAAACCAGTGTATAGCTACACACAATGCTATATGCTGAACTCAGGATCGTTTAGAGAGTATAGAGTGTAGGGCCTAAGAAGAGGTACTCTCGTTGCAAAACGCGAGAGGTAAATTTGGTGAACTTAAAAAAAAATGAAAATAGTATTTCTGATGCGAAGATCATTTTAAGACTAACTGAGATGATAGAATTAATGTTCACACCTCAAGTCTGTGTAAATGATTGAATAAAAAGGCCATAACATTGGTTTGCTAGTCTTACATTCATATTTTCCCAAAATGCGATAAAAAGGCTATTTTAAACATTTATTTTTATCAGATTATAAATGAAGTTATTTTACAATCTAATACGGAGATTATATCCTACATGTTCATTACATTCCATGCTTTAAATGTGATTTGGTAAAAAACACCACAAAATCAGTGTTTCTATCACATTTAGATCACATGGTTCTAATAAAATTCATTCCAAACTTTTTCGTTCTATGGAATCAAAGAAAATAAGCTATATGTTTACTAGCTGAGCAATATGTAATAGACAACAAATCAACAAACAAACAGACAAAAACAAATAAATCAATATAAGAAAGAAACCTAAGCAATAAAGAAATAAGTGGCACCCACTGATGGCCTTATACACATCGTCTTGACCACCCTCGTGATATCACTATATGCCAACATGAAGTCAATTAAAATATAGAAAAAATACCTATTCAGCTCACTTGATATCAAAACAATTACATAGATTAGAATAGGCCTAATGTTTATTGTTTTTTTAATCCAAATCCTGCGATGAAATGCAGTATATATGCGTGTCGTACGGGACAACTTATAATAGGACAATTATTAAAAAATGAATGACACTTTTTATAAGATCCTTGTAGGACAAATCGATCACCCATGGGCCAAATATAGAGAAACTGATATTTGATGTGGAAGAGGGTCATCGTGGCGAAGAATTGAGTAGTAGAAATAACCAGTTGTCTCACGATGTATCAAACGTAGTAGGAAAGCGTTTGATACATCGTGAACTGGTTATTTCTACTACTCGAAGCTGATATTGTCCATCATCAGAAATAAAAGTGTAGGAAAAACTTTGCATTTTTATGTGTCGTACGGGACATTGCCAAAAATAGGTTTGGAAAAATCAGGGCTGCCCTATTATGGATCGTAAAAATGTAGATATTTTTTGGAACCATAAATGATACATTATTCCATTGACGTGCAATATTTTCAATCTTTTCGTGCTTGGCCAATAATGGTTTCAGGCAGTGTTTGTACTTGACTATTTAATAAGCAAATTATTGAAAATTGTAAATTCCATTGTCCCCTCCCCAAAAAGAAAGAATATATATATATCTGACTTCACTTTTGGTTAAAATTAATAATTTTCATAGAATTTAGGTATCAAAATAAAATACTTAATGAAAGCATGAAATTAATGATATTTTAATTAAGTTCTAGTGTGGAATCGCCCTTACTATTTTTAGTTTCATACTACAAAACTGATACTTTTAAAGGTCAGCAATTGCACAAATCAAACAATCACTCTAAAAAATGATACATTTTGGCACAAGCGCAATTTTAGGTCACTGATAAAACTGATATCTTATATCAAGTTTGAAGAGGCCTATACTTATATTTTTATTTCAAATAATGTTATAAACTTATAAGAAATCTTATCATAATTCATAATGTACCACCTGTCGCTATCATATTTGTAACCATCAAGTTTTCTTAATGTAGGCCCAACTAATCAATCTGGATCAGATTCAAGAAATAAAATTATGTAATTTAGAATTGTCAATGGTTTGTTATTATTGTATGTTGGGGGTGAAAAATAGAATAATTTTCCAAACTTGTGATTTGGGCCACTGCATGTACTTTCGCAATAATAATCGAATAAAAATCCTGGTGACGATGAACAGAATACAAGTTCACCGCACATCTGAAACTGATATTGATTTGTCATCCATTACTAAATTCGTATTGAATCTTGACTGGACACTACTAAATGTCGAAGTTTTTTTCCATTTTATCTTCAGAAGGAGGAAGAGAATTACCGGTCAAACATGGAGGAACATATATATCGGTAAGGAGAACGCTTGAAGATTAACGGAATGCTGGTTTACCATGCCTTCAAATATTATCATTATATTCTTGGGACAAAAATTAACTTATTGATATCGTTGGTAATGAGGTAAACGTCTGAAGCTGCCGAACATGGCATATTCGACAAATTCTGAAAGATTAGAGCTTGCAAAGCATACGGACAAAATGTTGACCTTTTATTGAAAGTAACAATATATTTTTTGTAGATAGACTTTGGCATGATTTAAAAAATGATATAATTTTTCAGCTCTTTTCCTTTCCCTTTCATTCATTTCCCCTTATTTTTATTTCCTTGGGAATTTAAAATTTGGGGGTCCAGTTTAACAAAGTGTAACAGTCATTTATTTCAAAAATATGAACAATAATTGACAAATGTATCTTATATATTCATTTATCATTATTGTTATTATCATTTATCATAATTAATATTATTATCCTTATTATAATTATTAGTACTATTTATTTGAAGGGTGTGTATTTCAAACATAAAATTGACTGAGTGCATTGCATTACCTACAAATTCCTGGCCTACTGGAATCAGATGATCCATGTCCAATGCTTTTTAGAATCACAGAATTCATTATCTAACAGATGAAAGTAATGAGATATGAATAATGACGAGGGCAGCTTACCCCTGCCCCCTTCACAGATGCAAACAACCATGTCCTCCGCTCAAACGAATTCCACACGTAACACGTTATCCACTTAGGAAACACGCTGGTATGGTTTAGTAACAAGACCGTTTCTAAAAATTATTATGCTGAATGCAATTATATCTCGGATTGATTAAATCAAACTGTAATTGATATGAAAATGACATTTTTTCTAAAAGGAAAATTGCCAATTTGTCTACTGCCAACTCGCCCATTCAACACAATACTCTATTTTCATTTCGTCTATTGCCATTCCGTCCATCAACATTTCGTCTAATAACCATTTGGTTCAATTATCACTTCGTCTTATCACCATTTCGTCTATGACCATTTCGTCTCATAACCAGTTGATCTAATATCCATTTAATTTTATTTTGCATAATTAACACTTTAGTCAATTAGGCCAAATGGTATATGGACTAAATGGGTATTGGACCAACTGGTTATTAATCGGAACGACATTAGACCAAATGAAAGTAGACCTTGTGGTGAGTGGGCGAACTGATGGTATACCAAGTGAAGGTAGACGAGTTGGCAATTGGACGAATTGGCATTAGACGAATAGGAAATAAACCATAAGAAAGGGTCTAGAACAAGAGACTATTGGTCTACCTCCGCAAAATGTCAAATTGGAATAGGGGGTAAATCCGGAGAAATAGAGAGGGGGAAATTCGGTCCTATGTGTACCACAGGGGTAGGAGATAGATAACAGGGTGGCTACTAGTGAGTGCGTCATCTACACAATTTTCATATTATCCTGCAAAGATTTAGGTTTCACAAGATCGCAAGCAACTTGTAAGGCCGTATTAGGACTCGTAAACAAACTCATTGAGTGGGAAGGATTCAGTGAATTTAGTGTGAACAACCTGGCAGGGTCTGAATCATACGTTTATTATGTATTTTATTTAAAAAAATTATATCAGTCGAAATTTTCTAAGAAAAAAAGTTGTCAATATTCACATGAACATCATTACTAAGTTTCTTAGTAGCCCTTGTGTTACTTTTTCGTGAAACGATTGAAGACACAAAGAGAAGCAGGTCCATATACTGTTCCAAGAAGTTTGGGGGTTTAGCTATGCAATAAAACTCTGAAATGGTGCGAATATGAGTAACCATAGCGCTATCGACAAAAACATAGCACTATCCACGCTCTTTTAAATTTTGTGCATAAAGTAGCCCATTCTTTAGATGATCATTCGCATCTAATTGGTATATTCCTGGACTTCTCCAAGGCATTTGACACTATTAACCACGACATTTTACTTTACAAGCTTTCTCATTATGGAATACGTGGAATTGCCTTGGAGTGGTTCAGGAATTACCTTAAAAATAGAAAACAATATGTTTATTTAAATAATCACATCTCTGATCAACATGACATTAATTGTGGTGTCCCACAAGGTAGTATATTAGGGCCTCTTTTATTCATTATTTACATTAACGATTTTCATAGATCATCTGACATTCTTTCTTTCATTCTTTTTGCAGATGATTCCAATGTATTTTTTGCTCACAAAAACCCTCAAACTCTAGTTCAGATCATGAATTTAGAACTGCTAAATTTGACTCAATGGATACGCGCCAATAAACTATCTCTTAATTTAAACAAAACCAAATATATGATATTTAGTAATTCTATTGAATCTTTACCTTCTGACATTATCTTTGATGATACACCTTTACAAAGTGTTTCCCAAATTAAATTTTTAGGAATTATAGTTGATAATAAACTTTCTTGGAAACCCCACGTTCTTCATGTGAGCAAAATATTATCTCGTAATATTGGTATAATTAATAAGTTAAAACACTATTTTCCTCAGGTCACATTACTCATGTTATATTCCTCCTTAATTTTACCGTACCTTAATTATGGAATATTAGCATGGGGAAATACCCATAATTCTTTATTGGACAAAATATTAATTTTACAAAAGAAAACACTCCGAATTATATGTAATGCACCAGTTCGTTCTCATACAGATCAATTGTTCCTGGAACATAAAATCATGAAAATAAAAAATTTATATTTATTTCAATTAGGTCAATTCATGTATAGATACAAAAATAATTCGTTGCCACGCATATTTGACTCTATGTTTCACCAAAACCAATCCCTCCATAACTATCCCACCAGGCAGTCAAATGAATATCACTTGCCCCTCCTCAGAACGCATCTAGCACAAAATACTTATTTATATACAGGTCCAAGATTTTGGAACTCCCTTGGCGATGAGATTAAAGATGCCCGTTCTTTACTGTCCTTTAAAAACAAATTAAAATTTATGCTCCTTATTTCCTGATGAATTATATTCACTGTTTAAACTAAAATTTTGTATCATTTTTTGCTAATCTATGTTTATACAGAACATAAAGCCTTATTATTATTTTTTTCCAGTTAGACATAAAATTTGAAAGTTATATCTTGTCTATACATTATATTGTACCTTTTTTATTGTATGTGTGTGTGTGTGTGTGCGTGTGTAATGGTGTATTTGTATATGTGTGTATGGTGGGGTGTGTGTGTGTATGTTTATGTGTAATGTGTATATGTATGCGTGTATGTATTTGTGTGTATGTGTGTGTATATATGTATATATATATATATATGTGTGTGTGTGTGCGTGTATTGATGTGTATGTATGTGTAGACATAATATAATTATATGCAGCAAATTAGCTTTGCATCCCTCTCCCTATCTCTATTTTCTTTCTATATTCTAGGCAGTTGTTATCGTACTATTGTCCACCTCATGTTCATGTGTTGTGTTGTTTCGTGTTATTTACTATTATTACTTGCCTTTTCGTTATCTTCATGTATTACTTTACGTATATTTCTATATTCCTTGTATCTATTTTTTGAGGGGTCCACATTATACAAGCTTTGCTTTTCAGTGGACCCCTCCATTCTTCTTATGATATATAATTGCGTTGATTCAATTATATCTAATGATATTGATTATATTGATTTAATTTGACATGTATGTTAATTTATATTTAGATTACTTTCAAATATGTATTTTTTTTTCTTCCAATATTGAATTTTGTTCATGCTATTGTTTATTTAAATTGAATCAATCTATTTTGTACTTATTTGTATCATTTTGAAGAATGAAAATAAATTTGAATTGAATTGAATTGAACCAGATATGAGGGACATTTAATCTAAGTTAATTGATTTAGTATGACGAGCGTAAACTCTAAGAACAAGGTTTAAACTCTGCACATTTATAGGTACAACTCAATGCAAAACTAAGAGCACCTGATTTAATACGTTATTGAGAACCATTACAGGGAACACGGGACGGGTTTGAAGGGGGAGGGGCTGAGCTGGAAGTGGGGACCGGCCATACCCAAAAGCACAGTAAGACAGTCAATTTTACGTTTTTGTAAATATTTATGGAAAAGGGTGGGGTTGGGCTGAAGCCCCCTCGGTAAAGTACCCCTGTTCCCGGACCTCTGCATTTTTGGTGCAACTCACAGAGATATACATGCCTATACTTGGGCAACTTTGTTGCTAGTGTAGTACTGCTAAAGATGCTGAGTTGAATCTATATTTTTTTAAGAGTGAGCATCCTCGGAGATTTCAGGGTGCTTGGGTGAAATGGGTGTTGGGTGTATACCTGGGAGGTAAAATGTGTATATCATTATAGAAAGAGACGGAGAAAAACGAAGAGAGAGTGAGATAAAAGAAGGGGGATAGAGATGGGGAAGGAAGAGAATATAGCTTATCCATCTACTCCACTTCGAACTTATCGAAACAGTTTATATTTCGTACTCAAGACTGATCATTGAGGCATGCATACGATCTTGGCAAGATAAATAAAACATATAACAAAATCAATCTCAAACGAAAAAAAATAAGATATTGATTCAGCTCTTTATTAAATCACATAATTCACTTGCAAGTAAATTTAAAGTTCACATATTCAAAATAATAACAATGGAAAATATGACAAAATGATAAACCTATCATAAACGAAAAAAAAGGAGAGAAAGGGCGGGGAATCAAACAAATAAAAAAGGGAAAAGTCGAATTGGAGAGGTTACTATTCCATGGGTTAAAACAATGTTTTATAATAATCTTGAATAAAGTTTTAACAACATTTCCTTTAAATTAAACACATGTAATTCAGTAAATAAGATTTTAAAGAGTTTACAAAAATGGCATCACAAATTGCAAGAATAAGGTGCTTTTACATACAAAAAGACAGACACATTTTGAAATGAAAGAAGTTACAAGTAACTGATTTCTACTATTTGCTTTACGTGAAATAATAACTGTCACTTGTAAATTATTGACCAAAAACGAATGTTACTAGGCGAATCCAATATTGAATCTTAATGACGTACACGGGGGAAAATGAATATTGATCATTAATTCAATCATTCACGCAGTATTCAAAACTGACAAGATACCTGAAAATAATTAATAATTGCTAGAGAAATGAAAAACGAGTGATATATGCCTATAATTGCCTTCTTAAAGGCTGTTTTTATCTGTTTTATTCTACATTTTCAATGTATCTACATGTACAAGGAAAATTCAGAGGATTGTGAAAAGTCACAGACCCGTACTTAAAAGTCACGGTCATTTTTTCTACATTGGTAAGAAATTATGGTGTCACTATGGATAGTCAAAATGTGACACAAAATCTCAAACAGCCTACAGAATCAATTCATACATGTTGCAATTAATCAGATAACCACAAGTTCTAAGTTTTATTAACCATTCAAGCATGGGAAAGACTGCAGTAACGATAACGTAAAAAAAGAGAAAGAAATGTCTTCGGCTTCCCATAAATTTAGCATATACCTAGACCATGAGCTATGAATTAAACAAGACTTCAGAACCCGGCCAATGACTTAATTTGATGATTAATCTTATTATAAAACATCTGTTTCAGGTCACAAATTCCAGTTAGTAAAGAAAACCACAGGATTATTAAAATGAATTCAAATAATTTTTGATTTTCTTAGCAACAAAGGGATCTACGAAGATGAATAGTTCTAAGATACTTTGAAAGTTTGTTTTTGATGGATACAATGCTAAAGCACGATATCAAATCATTCAGATATAAGATATAAGGTTTTTGACAATACAAAGTTGTTAAACGAACATTTTCAAAAGAGAAGAAAGAAAGAACTTATGACGGGTAGAATACATGATTTTCAGTTACATATTGCTTTAGGTATTAACACTGAGCATAGCGTCGTCAAACGAATCTGTTCGACCTTCTCGATTATCTTCATTAAAAAGCTGCTCGGGTGCGACTTCTAGGCCGGCCACCGATCGGAAATACGCTACCATTCTCTTTTGACGTCTTAACATGACGACGAGTCCGGCAACGATGACAATAAAGGCTACACCCGCGAATGCTATACCTACGATAGCGCCAACGCCCAAGGCACCCCCTGAAAATATAACGAAAAAAATTATTAGAAGACTCTGAAGACACTTTATTTCATTGATCTATTATTCAAAACGCAGAGTGAACCCCAAATCAACTCAGACCATCGACATTCCTGTCAGCACACGAGGAGAACGGTACGGACGGACGACTCGAAAACATAGAGCATCCGGTAACCACTTACGATGGGCGGAGGCATAAATGTCAATACTTAACCCTAAATAGACTGGGCTATTCCGACGCCTAAGAAGACTGGGGGGGGGGGGGGCTGATTCAGCCCCCCCCCCCCTTATGATCTCGGCCGTCGATCGCATGATCGCGACGAAAATTGGCACACGCGTTACCCATGGCATTATCTACAAAACTATAACATCAAATTCTGCAAAAAATCTCATGTCTCATTAATTATGCTAATTTATGCGTAAAATCATAAGTTTGCTCTAATTAATAAAATAATGCCCCTGAAATGCTAATTTTTGTTTCACATACTCTAGATAGGCATCTGATCATATTGATTTTAAAAAAATTTCAAAATCACATTTATTTTCTTATGTATTCTATTGTTTTCTAAATTTCTTATGTATTTCTATGTTTTTCGACTTTTTGTTTTTTATTGTTTTTTCAATGGAAATCGTTGGGGACTTTATTTTGACCATAAAAAAGATAAAATTAATTGATTTTAAGCAGTAAAAGGAAAAATAATGATGCATTTGTGAATATTGGCTAAGAACACTATTTGCATTGGATTTGTACACAAATTCACGTTTTTGAGTAATTTTGGGTCTGCATGCACTTACAAAATGTTGCGTAATTTTGGAACCGCGTACCCGGGGGTCACAATTTTGGTCTCAAAAGTTGCGCGAGACTTGAAAGTAAAAAGTCAGCGAGCGACGCGGTCAAAAAATTTCGCGCGGCGGATTTATCGCGAAAAATGTTGAGGGGGGGGGGGGCTGAATCAGCCCCCCAGTCTTTTTAGGGTTAACACAATCAGATTTATACAATAATAATATTAAATTCTACGAAATTCTATTGCATTCTAAGCGATGAATTACGAGAGAGTTTTCTTACCTATTGGTTTTGGTTCACTTGGTGGTGTTGTCATGTATATTGGACCTCCTAAATAAGGATAACGAAAAAAAAGTATTTAGATTTTGAGCTGTGTAGGAATAAGAATCAGTTAGTAAAAAAAAAGAAAAAATAGAGTTGTTAGCACAATATCGTGTGACCATCATTTTTAGAATTAATAAGAGTACCGAGTATAAGGCAGCATGGGACCGTTCTTGGCAAGGGGTGGAGGCACTATTTTCATAAAAGCTCGTCAACACTAACAAGACCCCCTGTCCGACAATTACCACAGCAACATTCACAGAGCAGTGGTTCATCAGTCAACTTTCTTGACACAATGCCTCACAACTTAAAATGCCTGCTCGGGTCGATAACATGCACAATGCAGGCAGAATCCACCCTGATCGGATCGCATCGGTATTTTCTGCGCTATTTCGTCTCAATACTGTCTTCAAACTAAGAACGCGAAATGCAGCATCATTTCACCACGCGCATGATTTTAGCGAGTTCATCTTTTATTGAGTTGTTCTCTAGTCCGCTATCAGGATACCATTCTGAATCGTTAAGTCCCTACTCTGATGTTCAGAGACACAAGCCCCTTGGTAAATACCTGTAGTATACTTGCAGACAAATGGCCATTTTTCTAGACAGTAGAGGTCATTCCACTGCCCCACATGCCCGCCGTTGGTATACATCTGGGTACACTCTTCGTCCTGCTCGTCTCCATTGGTGCCGCTAGGCTCTCCAGGTGCCCAGGAGGTAAACTCATACGGGGTCTCATCTTCCCAGGTGAAACCTATACCAAATATTTTAGATTAAAGAATTTATAATTTTAATATTCATTTCAAAACTTTCATGTTTATCTCTTATTCCAAAGATTCCAAAATAAACAAATTAATGGAGCACTTGAATTCTTAATAGATTATCTTGAAATAAAACGGCAACATAATTATGAATGCCTGTTCATTTAGGGGGCCTACTACCATTATTATCACTTTTCACTGTAAAAACAATATATTATTATTATTTTATTTGGCATTCAAAAAACAAAGAATACAAACAGATCAAAGACAAGATCAATCAAACTTGTACATGATAGAGAATATAAGACCTGGATGAGAGTTGGAGAGGCTGCCTGGGTATGGAAAAGGCTAACTTAATAGCCATAACCCACAGGTCTTCCTCCCCAAACCTCCTAACCCCATCTAGGTCATAACACTAATGGTGAAAATGAAACTAAAATGAAGATATTTAGAATCGGCCCCGGAATCGGCAAAATACAATGGTCATACATGTGACTTGGTCACCTCAAGCCCAAGCCAACCCCCACAATACCTTCCCCAATCACATCATTATATAAATGAATTAAAACCAAAGCCAAATACTTTGAAAGTGTCTTATGTTCCTTTCTTACCGAAGCTATCGATATTATTGAGCCCGATCCATACACTATAAATATCACCCTTGACAAGGGAGATCACAAAGTCTCGCTCTCTGGTGCTGTGGATACTGACAAGACTTGCTCGATCTCCCTTGCAGACGTAGCGGGCAGCAGACCACGGTACCACAAATTCGTCTTGAAGATAGGCTTTATAGCAGGCGCTTCCATGGACAGACCAGTCACTATCGGGACAATCTTCGGGAGAGAGTGTGGGCTGCTGTGGTGGGACACCACCTAGGCACGACGAAAAATGCGAAAGGTAAGAATTTTGGTCGTTGGTTGGTTGACATAATGTAAGAATGGCAACATTTGAGTAATTACAATAATATACTGGATTTCATGATCTAAGATCCAAGAGAGGAAAAATAATCCAGTTATAGCAAACTCTTCTTAGATTTTGAAATATTTCACACTCCAAGCAAAAATAAAGTAAACATCAACCGATGGGTATCTTCAGAAGCGCAAAGGCCGCGGAATGCTATCAAGAGTGTTATGTGTACTGGAGGGAGTGCTGAACATGCACATTTTCACGTTTATACATGTTTAGTAAAAATAAATAAAGGGAGGGGGCTTGATCCCCTCCCCCATTTCCCCAGTTCCGGTTTCTTGACGAGAAATTAAAGAATCGAAATATCATGAATTATAATAATTTCAACTTTTGTACTCTGATGTAAAAGTAAGATAGGAGAACAATGGAATTCCAATCAATTAGACGTACGCATGGAGGGACGTCATCAGGTTGCGACATACAAATTTCCACGCTACTGTTTTTTTTCTGAATAAGGCTTCTATGGAAGTGCACTCTTTTTTTCACTTGCATTTACAAGTTATTCATTTCCATTAGATCTATAGCCTTTGGTGTGCTTGCCTGATTTGCTTTAATTTATTTCTCACCTTCCGTCCAAATTTTTTTTTATCTGGTAATCGCAAAGTTCTTTGTATAAAAAAAGGAGACAGCTATGCCTAATAAGAACAATCAGTTGAACCAAATGTTACCTTGAGTAAACTTGCAGATGGCGCCATACTTTTGATCACACGGCACATCGTCCCATGCACCCTTGTTTGGTTGGATTGCCACACACTTTTCATCAGGACCTAGGGAAGGTTGCCCCGATGCCCAGCGGGTATATACCACTGGCCAGGTGTCATCCCAGCCATAGGTGTTATTTTTCTAAAATGAACAATCAAACGAACAAATAAAAAAATTACGTACCAAAATCAAACTTGTAAGATCAAGAAAGGATGCGCAGCGCGTGATCAAAGAAGCACCATAATGCATGATGTAACTTCTTGTAAAGGATAACAGTATCTCTACTAATTTGGGCCCAGTAAAACGAGCTTCTATTTGCATTACATACTTTTGTTTTAAATCTTAACTTTCTTACCGACCAAGAACGCCAGTAATAATCCTTTTACTTTACTCCACATTGCTTTTCTATATCGCAGCCGGCGTGCAAGGATAATATCACAGTCAATATTATGTTAAAAAAAGATAACGAAATCCAATGACACAATGAATTACGTTACATCAAGTTCATTTTGGTATGCAAACTTGACCTGCATTTACTCCCATCTTGTACATTGAAATGGACACCATCGCCACTATCAGCAGAACTGTATTATTCACAGTGACCGCTGTATAACCATGATGTCCAAAACAGCTGATCAAATGACGGGTATTTTTGTGTGAAGGAGGAGGGTCATTTCAACACGCCCCCTCCGAAAATATTGTTCTCTTTGAGTTTCCTCTAGTCTGTCATGAAGGTGCATCACTATATTTTTCCACGTTATGAGTCATTGTGAGATTAGCTGAAACTTTAATTACCATTATTACAATCGTCAAAGATTAACACAACTTGTCAATTGATTATGGATTTATAACACTTCTAGATTTTAATCTCTGTTAAAACATTTACTTAGCAATATAACGTTCGAAGTTTAAAGCTACATCAGTGGTATTGTTGATTATCCTCGTTCTAGGGATTTCTATCGAGGCCTTTCCTGTTGTCGAGTTCTTTTCACGTGATTTTTTTGTTCCTGGTCAACAGATGGCGCTAACGATCAAGCCACTGATCTGTGAATTTATTTTAAAAAGCACATTAACTTAAAGGCCTGGTCACACCACCCGAGCGTTGATGGAGCGGTCGTGAAGCGGTAGAGAGGAAAAATTGGGTGAAAAAATCGAAAAAAAAACCAAAACAATCGAAATCGAAAATAATGAACGGTAGCGAGCGGTGATGATTTTTTCTCTCCCCTCTACGACCGCTCCAACAACGCTCGGGCGGTGTGACCAGGCCATAAAATCAATCAGAGTTGAAGCCTGATATTTAATTGCTCTTTATATGAACTGAATAACTGATAAGTGTATAATAGACAATGGTGATTGGTTGGGGATTGACACCGCGCCCAAAGTCACAAAATGTGATCAGCATTCTTAATGTTCTTGGGCGCCTCCGACTGTACATCATAACCTGTACAATGTCTACCACTATATCATGCAGTGTAAACAAAGGGTGGCAGAAGAGATGCGTTTCAGAGTTAAATTAGCATCTGAACGTAGGCAAGCAATTGAAATAAATCCTTCTGCATCAGGAGAGGAAACGAAGTTTAACAGGAATTTAAACAAAGTACTTCTGACACAGTCTGATGCATAGTGGTAAGTCCATGAAGTAAATAAGCAGACTGACTCACCCGAATGAGGCCAATGTACATGGGAGAATCGATGCCAGCATTGTTGAGCATCAAACTGATCTCATTGTTCTCATAGATGGAGTTGATAGATGCGAGGGTGGATCCCAATCCATCAGATTCACACTTCCTGAAGGGGAAGGGGGAAGGGGGGAGGGAGAGGAGGGATGGGGAGACAGTGTTGAAAACAGTATTGAATGCTATTATGGGAGAGGATGAACAGTAAAGAGGACAAGAGTTTTAATCTAACTTCTTCACTTTTGTTTTCAAGACTATATCTGCCTACTGTACTAAATGTTATGTTTCGATTGAAACCTGCTCTATAACAATTCACATTACATGCTTCTGTGATTTCTCTTGACCCTAAAAAAAGCTTTAAAAATGCTTAAAATACTTCTTAGCTTGTTCCCTCGTGTAGGTTCCGTTGTGAATTTTGTAGCAAGCGTTGCCATAATGATGGTAGGAGCCACATAATGAAAGCGTTGGACTAGGTGGAGTTCCGTCCGCATCTGGACAAAAACAAAGTAAATGAGTGACGTTTGGTGATTGCAATAATAATAATTAAAGAATTGGGGAAATATGCTTTTGTCAAACACTTGTTCTTAGTACCTATATGTTTCTATTATATAAATGTCTATTTTTCGCTTCCAATGGAAATATTATAATTTTGTATTCAAAACATCAAACTTTGTTAAAATGTTTCACACTAACATAATAATGTTGCAAGAGCAATATAACGTTGCACTTTTATACAAAAAATGTTTTTAAACATTATTTGAAAACCAAAATTCTAATACCCGATTCTAAAAAGTATGTGCTAGTAGGGAACATGCGCACAGTAAAACTGCATATATGTCAAGTTGATATATGACAGATATGACTGACAGAGGCTATTACCTCTAGGTATCTGGCAAAGAGATTTGTACTTCTGGGTACACTCGGCATCATTCCAAACCCCAGGATCGTTTCCGCTATTTGATCCAAACATGACGATACAATCTTCCTACATGAGTAAAGAATCACGTTATTATAATGGGATTTACATAAACAACAGTCACTGAAATATTGTAGAATCGAATTATTTATTCTTTGCGTGGTGTATGACAGTAGGTGTTCCTTTTACCCGCTAATGCATTTGTGTCAGTTAAAGACATTGGCACACGGGAGGAATGTGAACTTAATTTAAAAAATGAATATCCAACTTAATATGAAATTATATGGATGTCATGTAAATGATGACTAAATACACAACTTCACAATTTAATGTAGCAGCATGTCATACTAGTATACCTGGCATTATTGGTTTATAGCATTCCTGGTCGAAAACAGTGGGCCTAAAATCCAATAATTGTTTTCAGATTTCAACAACAAGTCTTTACTCACAATAAAGTGTACAGTATAATTTACTCTCTTTAAACTGGACATGCATCACTCATTGTCACAAAAAGTATGCATATCTTTGTCAGTATCAAAGGAAGAAGCGATGGTTATATTTTTTGAAGAATGAAATATCTGAATTTATGGACTTTGTGATTAATCAATTTGGATGGATATGATGATTACATACACTGTGGCCATTGTCATTTGGTTCATTCCTATCCCAGTTTGTGTAGATGACTGGTGTACCATCAGACCATGTGAAAAGACCCTCACTCTCTCGGTCGTTTAATCCTATCCAGACCGGGTAAGGTTCATTCTCCAACAGGGTTACGATGTAAGCTGTAACATAAATGTGTGATTGAATCACGGAATAGATAACGAGGTCATGGCAGGAAGGACAATGGAGAAATTTCCTGAAGGGTTCAACTTGAAGAGGGCAACAGATGAAAGTAAAAATAATAGTGATAATAAGACATAAAAACACTTGGAAGTTCAATCAGTTACATATCCTGCACGTGGCCAACGAGGCACGTGCCCCGGGTACCAATTTTATAGGGTCGCAATGTAGGGGAAAATGACAGGGGGATCAAAATTCTGGAAATTTAAATCTAACGAACTTAACTATAAGCGTCAACAGATTGAAAGAGTGCGATATCAGCGCCTGTCTAGTCGGAAAGCTAGGGCACAATTTTAGCGTTTTCCCCGGCTTTAAATGTCGGAAAGGGCCCAATTTTCCTCGTCTACCATGCACCAAATAACCTAGGTACACTGCTGCATTTGACCATGTAAATGTGGTGAACAGGCTCAGAGTTAATCAAGATGAGCGGTTTCGTTTTGGGACCTTACCCCCAACGAGATCTTTCCGATACATACGTAATTCATTAGGTAATAAATGACGTTTGTCTTCAAAAGTCACTACATTTTTAAAGCAAAAATAAATTCTTAAAGCTCATCATATTCCTTGATATTACTGTTTATCTAAACAACCAAGATATTTTATTGAATATCTTATTTAGATTTGATACAAGAAAATGAACCTGTCACTAAGAATCTATAAAACTTTTGCAACGAGAGTGACTTGACCTAAATCTACAAGAACAATTTTAAATCGGTTTACCGGGCAAAGAAGGTAGGGCTGGATTATTTATTGCGACTTTGTACCCACATTTCGATCAAAGTTACTTCCCAGACCAATCAATAAAACTTCCAATTCGACTTTTGGCATAGTCGGGATGCTTCGTGCAGATAATTCACTATAATAAACTACAAATTTACAATTGATATGTTTGCTATCGATTGCAAACACGTTTCATGTAGCATCCCCTATGTTCATATCTGCAGAAGATAAACATGAAATGACACAATCAATGCAAGATCACATTCACACTCCCGATTCCATTAATTGAAAGTTGATTATCAAGACCCATTCTTCTTACCCTGCTCACTACTATCTCGAATACTGGCCAAGTCTCCGCCAAGGCCCTGACAGATATTCCTGTGGTTGGTCCACGTCTCCCAATAATCGATGAACTGGAAGCATTTATTGCCCCAGGTGAACCAATTCTTTGGACAGAACCCTTCACCTTGCTGTGTTGGAGCGGGGGTGTAAGCATGCCCTCCTGGGTCTCGCTTACAGACGTACGCCATCTGAGTATCACATTCTTCAAGTCTCCAGCCACCTGGATTTATGACGATTAAGGGCAATTCCACGTAACAAAAAAATCACTTTATATTTCATCAAAAGAACAATCGCGTTTTATCATTATGAATCCAAAGTTTTGAATCTGATTTTGTCCCCGTCAACGGGGGGGGGGGGATTCACCTCAAATGCACACTCGCAGCAATTGCCCTAATCCTCTCCCTCCAATTTGCCCAATCACGTGCATCATCCATCCTCAACCCAACCGTCCTACACTCCTCCTCCACTTGCTTCTTCTGTGTCTTCTATGGCCGTTACCTCCCCCTCAAACCACCCACCTACAACTCAAAAGCCCTCCTTAAAACATGCTCGGGATAGATGAAAACCACTTTTGATATCATTAGACATGGACACTGAGGTAAAAAAAAAATTGTTGCATGCACATTTCATTCCAGAGATTAACCAGTGACCAACAAAAATAGTTATTTAAATATTGATCTGATTGCAAACGTTTGTGTCACGGGTCAATATTACATTTTGTTTCAAGTATTTGTCGGCTCACCCGTTTCTGCGTTAAGTTTGACACACATTTTGACTTCATCTCCCGGCTCGTGTTCATCCCATTGGAAGTAATCAGCAGGAGAACCGTCTGCCCATCTAGAGTGAAATATATCAAATCAAGAAATAATGACCTTGATATGTAATAAACAAGTCCCCAATAGAATGTTCCTTAATCCGCACCCCTCCAATCACTGCCATGCAGTAGAAACAGAGCCTAGAGCTTATGAGATCTGAAAGAATGACCTCTGTGATTGGTTAATGAAGCCACAAGCAAAGTTACAAAAGTAGTCACAAATGACTAGCAGACAACTATCGTAAGAATGTAATTTTGGTTTCCAATTATTGTTTTTTAAGTTACGCTTACGTGTGAAGATCTTTAACACACAAGTCTGTTGAGTTCGCAGCATTTATTTTTGTTTAAAAGTTCAACATTATTCTGTTGCATTTTGAAATGTCTTTACTTATTCAGAAATTATGTTAGGCTTTATTAAAGATTTTAAAAATGATAAAAAAATTAAACACTTACATAAAACCTCCTCCGCTTGTTGTGTGACTGTTCAAACCGGTCCAGGCAGCATCAAAGAAATTTCTATTTACCTGTGATTCAGACCAAGATATGTAGTTGTTAATAGCTTGCATGCCCGTACATTTGTTCATTTCACTGATATATTATGTTATTTGAAATTAACTGTTCGCGGTATTGTCATTGCTTATTAATTGGTTGATATAAAGTACCCTTGATAATTATCAAAGTTAAACATGGTTTACATTATAATACCCACGTCGAGTAAACAACAGTCGTACTTACACAAGAACCAAACATTAATTTGTACACCAAATTCTTTTTTATAAGTCACAAGGGCGTACACTGCAAAAACTCCGGTGTTGATTTAACACCAGTCCGGAATCTATATATGTCCACACCAGAGAAGTGTTAAACAACATCGGTTTGGGTAATAGTCGGAACTCCTCTGCCTCAGCGGTATAGGGTGCACGACACGTGTACCCCCTGCATCCTCATGCAGTCTACGCCCTTGAGTTAAATATCATTGCACAATTTTCAATGAGTTACATCTCATTCTCATACATTTGAATATATAACCAACTAAAATTGGTGCTTACAGAAAAAGAAAATTAAGTTCTGCAATCCAATTATCTTACAGAAAGGTTATCTCTTGTAACTACGTGCGTATGAAATTTTGAGAGCACATCCAAAGCCGTACTTCAAACTATCATGACTTGTGATCGCGTAATCATGGAAAGCTGGCTAGAGATTGTTTCATGATTGTTTGATAACCAAAAGATTTAAAATCTGACAACATTCCTTGATTTTGATTGGCTGAGAAATAGGTATCTGACCAAACCTCCATAGAACTCTTCCGCAATTAAAAGGTGTTATTCCCGAACAATTGGATTACGAGATACACAACCATTATATATGCTTGAATATTTTTTTTTCAAATGTACCGTACATATATAATTTATCCATAAATGGTAGACAACTTCCACATCTATGAATTCTTATCCTGATTATTTGATTTTTTTCCAAAAATGGCTGGGTTTCATTTGCTTCAAAGAGTAGCTTACATAGGTCAGATTGATGGAATATGGCTCAGGTTACCATGGTTACTTAGAATCTGTAACTTCTTACCAATTCCTGCACGAACTTGTTCTCCTCCGGGCTATGTATAGAGACCAATGTAGCTTTCTGACCCTGGCAACCCGCGTCAGCATCCTTCCAAATGGCCCTATTTTGTTCAGTTAGACCCATGAATCTATAACAGGTATCCAAGTTTGCGTTGTAGGTCCAGTTGTGCCAATCATCACCACACTTAGGCGCTATTACGGAGTTTCAAACACAAAAACCAAAACATTTTTTATTGCGTTTGCTCAATTTATCAGTCATGCAGGAGTGCGTTTGTGTGTGTTCGGAAACAGTCATGCAGGAGTGTGTGTGTGTGTGTTCGGAAACGGGTAAACTACGTGTGTAAGTGTGTGCAAAGTCATTACTTAAAAGAATATTATCATCATTATTGTTATTATAAATATTATCATTATTATTATCAGTATTATTTGTTTGGCGTCACCTGTGCCTTGCAGGTGAAAAGCGAACTGAATCACTTTGACTCACAGGGGGCCGTTTAATAAAGCTGTTCGCAAGAGTGACTTTAAGAACGAATGGTGAACCTATCTTACGCGCCAGACCATACACCATCGCCAATTTAATATACCATTTACCACAAGAAAGGATCAAAAGTCGTTCTTAACACTAGCGTACCTACGGGGGGGGGGCAGTCTGCCTCCCCCCCATCTGACGATTCAGAACCCATGCAAAGGACGTATCCCTGCCCCCCTATTTTTTTTTGCTTGTCAAATTTTTTTGGCGGACGGTTATGCCCCCCTCCCGTGGAAAATCCTAGGTACGCCACTGGTTCTTAACTTACAAACAGCTTTATGAAACATACACCAGGCCCACCCGATATAACTGATTAAGGATGCATGTGGACCACTACACCATGGTTTCCCCCTACTCTTATACGAATAGTGCAGTGGGTTCTTTACGTACAAAGGTGGTGACTCTCCTCTACACAGGGCCTCCATTTAACGTCCTATCCGAGGGACGGAAATAGTGAATGTGTGACATGTTGCATTCCTTCATTTGCATATCACCCAAGATGGTTATATCACCGTTTTATGTAAATATTAAGTAAAACCTTTTACGCTTACATTTGATGACTGCAGTGTAAAAACTTGTTCAATCTTTTTTTTCAGTTTTCCCATATTAACTCTTTTTAGGATGGGCTTGACCTTTCACGTATATGTTCTATCTCAATCCACTTTGAAATTTTAACTCCGTATACGTATACTCACACAGGCCAGGTGAAACATCTGGTAACGTCGTCATCACGTATGTATCTAATATATATAAAAAAAACAAATAATGAAGTGAAATACATAATCATTTACTTACTTAATATTGAACCACTTATTGGGGGTGGGTAACATGCACAAAACTCGTGTTTTAAGTTATCTCACATATGCAAATAGGAAACGGCATGGAAAAATGGCAAGGTTGGCTAAAAGTCAATGTCTTACTATAATGTAAGAAATATTTATATCAGAGGCACAAGGAACATGATAAAAGCAATTTTTACTCAATCCTTACAAAATGTGGTGTTTAGTATTTTTCATTGCGTTATGGAAGTGTATGTCCATTCTTAGGAGATCCGTGTGTCCTGTTATAATTCCTCTATATTGTCTTTATCAATTCTTTTAAATGAGCAATAACATCCAAGACATAAACGAAAAGACTTTCGTAAATACAAAGTCAAATATAATTATGTAATGCCAGCCTGACACTTGCACGGTTTTGTCTCACGCATTGGCACGACTCAAGTCGTGCCAGTGCGCAAACTAGTCGTGAAATGGCGTGAAGTGTGCGTAAACACGTCGTGACTGCGTGCCATGTCGGGAAAAGAATTTTGAAATGTTCAAAATTTTGGTCACGACAAAATTTAGCGACCGGGTCGTGAACTATGCGCAAACTGTTCGTGAACTCGTCGGGACGATGCGGGAGGATGCGTGCCATTGCGTGGCAGTGCGCGCCATGCCACGACTGTCACAAATAGTTCAAGAACAGCTCACGTCGTGTTCACGAATAGTTAAGCACGACACCGTCCGAACTGCGCAAACTCGTCGTGCCAATGCAGGAAGTGCGTAAACTATGCGCAAACTATGCGTTAACTCGTCTTGCCAGTTCGTGTCAATGTGGACACTGACGGGCACGCATTCGTGAAATCGTGGCCAAAAGTCGTGCAAGTGTCAGTCTGGCTTTAGTTACCTTTGGGTGCTTTGCATATCGAATTTCGCTTGGAATCTGAATCGATGAATTCCCATCCCTTTCCGTTAGATGCAGGGTATGCTACTAGCCCAACGTAAGTGTTTTGAGGTCTATCTTCAGGCATATTAAGACCCCAGTGAACATACTGCACCGGACTGCCATCGTACCACCAAAAATCTGTAGAACAAAGGGGAAAATGTTAGTGTTGTGTATAAAGGCCACCGCACACCTTACGACTGGTCCACGATACGATTTTGGAACAAATCTCATTTTGCTCATTTTCTGAAAATGTGAATGAAAGCTATATTTTATTCGAGGTTCAAATTAACTGAAAGAATACTTACATAAATTTTTGGGATGATTGCAAGCCATTATTTTGGAGTTAAGACCAAATTAGTTTCAAATCGTTGCCAATCATACGATTGCTATAACGTCATTACGACTAGATATTGAATTCGCTTTTATACTAATAAGGATGATCAAATTCACAGATATGAACATAGGCATTCGTATTTTGATTTAGAACATTGAACGATAAGAAATTCCATGTTTCAATAGTAGCATCAATCTCTACCATGATTTAGTCCAGAACCTGGCCGCAGAGCAATCGCAAGGTGTACGGAAGTAAAACCTAATAACACAACCATACCGACGAAACCCACTCCAGACAGACCAAATAATTATCCGTTATTTCCATCGCCATACCATGTGTCGGCTTGGTATGACTGTAGCATATGATAGTTACACTAATACATGTATTTGCATGGAAACTATTCTGTATCAGGTAGTAAAGTTACAGTCGTTATGATAAACGTATACAATGTCCCATATATTGAAAATAAGTAGTAACACTGTAATATGAAAATTACACTGATGCCAAATTGGTGGCATGCAATTTAGAATGGGTTATAGGTGCTGACAGAGTCTCGGCATACTCTACATGCAACATTAAAACAGATTATCTATTTTGATGCCTTTTAATCAACCCATAACATGATAACCTGGTTCTACCTGTCATCTTTTTACACAACATACATTAATTGCGATCGGCTCCGGAAGGCATTAGTCTACAACTGTAGACCCACCATCTGCAGTGTGTGTATCACAGCTGATTCAAGGACTCTGCATAGAAGACTAGGTCTACTGGAACTGCAGATGTGGCTCGCCTTCCACTTCATTAGCCATTCAGAGTCTGTATAACAGACTAGGAAGGCATTGTTTTACCAATACCTGGGAATTAGTCTTGATATATATCTCTTTGATGACACAAAGATAAATACGGAATAAATTTATTTAACCAGTTTAACATTTACTATGACAACTTGGTTTATTGGAAAGCAGAACTGAAAATTTCGATTCCTTGGCAATCTATTTTCAATGAAATGCATAAGACTAACTCAATTCTTGTTATTATTCACATGATTGTTGTGGGTATAAGCTTTATAAAGTGGTGGAAAATAATGCATTTTTTTCAAAACGAATCTACCGTCTTGGACAGTTTGAGTAGTTCAACCAAAGAGCTAATGCTATTTGAAGTTGGATGTATAAAATTTTGCCACTCAGATAAAAATAATCGAATGTATTTTTTTATACTTACAACTGTATGTGGGTGACAATGACATTCCTAACCAGAACCCCTCTTCAGGATCAACACTGTAAATATTAATCATTCAAATATTGGGAATAGATTATTTAAAAAAAATCTAAGAAATTGTATCCAAAATAAAGTTACTCCACTTTGAATAAAGTTCATGTCAATTTTATATTTACTTTAGTTAATGAATCTCGTATTTACTGTTCTCTTCATTGGAATTTGGCACAAAGTGACAGTAGAAAACTATGGTATACAGTATATTCAGCACCGTTTTTTCCTCCTTTTTAAAGAATCTATCTAGCTTGCTTTAGTCCAAGCTTTCCGATGTCTTCCCCGATTCTAATATCTAAAGGCTGCTGCTGATGAATATGTTACCTCGGTTCTAAGTCTTTGACTAATCCCGCGACGAATTCTTCTTCCTCCCAACTATGGAAACTACCAAGACTTGTGCCTTGACCTAAAGTTCTGAGGTAACAGTCGTAAGAAGCGTCGCTTAGACCTCTGCGCATCGTCTCATTTGTTTCCCGAACCACCTTGGAACAAAATCAACAACGTATCTTATAAATCATTGAGCCTACTGCACAAAGCATTAATTTAGAACTTTGGATATAGAACCTAGGCATTATCCTGTTTCGTCTTATCCCTCTCACCAGAGATCTTATCGACTACAGAGCCCTCTGTGTGCTACTTTACTCCATTCTTTTACACGTTGACATAGTCTTCTCACCCTCTGGTCCCAACTGTCCCTGATCTTACCCCACCCTCACAAACATATACCCACACGCACCACACCCATCTATCAAAGCAGTTTGTCCCAGCACTTGATGCAATAAAAAGTAGGTACGAAATCAATGCCTTATTTGACTCCAATCGATCTTGACTAAATATCTCTTACAATAATAGGAACTATCGCAATACACAGATCACATCGAAGGTTATGAATGTTAAGAGTCAATTGCAACTTTGCTCTTTAATAAAAATAATATACGATTAACTGACTCTTTATATTTCTTTACAGAAGTCTTTTGATTCGAAAAACATAACTGTCTTTCCGGAGTTAAAGTGGACTCTCTTAGAGAGCTCATTGAATAAGTGATGCCCCTTCTTATGACTTTCCCTCCCATCAATTGCAAGCCCTGGAAATTGTTTCTCCCTTGTGCAAAATATTTCTCCATCCACTCCAGCGACTTCTTCTATGATGCCTGTAACTGCATCCTAATTCATATGCCTACCAGGTAACAATAGCTTCCAAAGGCTTCCCAGCCCCCTGGACATGATCCTGTAGGCGATGGGGTAACGGGAATATCTGGCTGTAACCCGTTACTTCTTGGCTTCTGACATATCGCCGAGTATCTACTTCCGCAATCCTGGTCGTCCCACTGTCCAGCTCGAGTCTCCCCAGCACCGGCAGACATGGCCACACATGGGTGCTGGTCACTTCCTAACAAACAAACAAACAAACAAAAAAACATTAATTGAAAGATCCCCCGAATGTTAATATATTATTTAGGTCATAGCTCTGGCATATGCACTTTCATTACGTGTAACCTTGAAGCTCGTCTGTTTAAGTGACACAATTGAAAAATAAGAGTAGGAGGGTTTGAGGTTTTGAGAAATGATTCAAGAATTTATTATTTTCTGTCCCTGAAACGCGTAACTTCAAATTCAAGTGTTCGTACCTGGTTGGGCTTCGTCCCACGCTGTGTAAGTCACGGGTTGTCCAGTCACCCATTCATACATCGTTCCCTTTGTAACGGTCCCATGCAGTCCGATCCAGTACAAACCGGAAGTTTCCTGTAAAGCTTCAGCCAGTACAGTTTGCTCCTCGCTATACAGTCCAATCCAAATAAGGTAAACATATCAATGATTATTTTGAAAGATTAATAAACCAGGTAGTCTTAAATCAACTAATGAAGTATATCATGAAAAAACATAAATATGTGTATTTCTACCTGAAACACGGTGTAAAATCATTAACGGAATCGAGACAGATAAAATGTATGCATCTGTCAGTGATTGGTGATTCCAAATGACTTGCAAAAAAAAAATGCTAACCGATTTTTGAAATTCTTAAATTTATCATTTCTTTTTACAATGGGTTTCTTGACATTGTCATGATTGTGGTCACCCTTATGATTACATAATTTTCTAAGAAAATTTCTGAAAACAAAGAGAGCAAGCTTTGTAATAAATTCAACCTACTAATCTGGAATGTAGGCTAGAGTGGAATTGGTGGGTTTGCCATGATCTGTATCCTGTCGACAGGTCTCATGAGCTTCGTCCCATGTCATCTGGCCTTCCAGGAGTTTGTAACAATAGACATCGCTTCCAATCCAACCCTACGAGTATAAAGTTTGTTATAATTTCGATTACATTAAGTAAACACAAATTAATCATATATGTGATCCAATCAAGCAGGAATGGCACTCAATAGCTATTCTTACTGTCTGCGCTAGTGCTTCTTGGTTTGGATAGGCAGAAAACACCGTTCTCAAGTCATTTAGAAATGTATGTAAACCTCTTCTCTTCTATAAGCAAAATAATGATGTATATTTTAGCCTTCAATGTATTTTGCATCTCGTAAGCTTTATCAATGTAATTAATTATTAAATACTACGCCCGATGATCAAGCGCTAAGCGTTTTCTTACGGGGCCCCGTATTTCATTATCCATACCAAAACTGATTGATGTAAATTGGGATGAATCTCTATCAAAGTAAGATGTTGAAGTATCACTTTTAATAGAAAATAATGGATATGCAGCAAAGATTGTTCTAATTATTTCACACATACATGGAGTTCGCGAGAAGTAAATGTGTCGCATAATATAAAGATACTGAAGATTTATACAGACCTTATCATCTGTATTATTCATATACATTTGTAATTCAATAAAGGTTCAATGAACTCGAGTTGCGTTTCGGTATATCACGAACACTCAACCCTTACACTTAACACTTTTTTTTTTACATTTTTTACGAAAATAGAACAATAAAAGGAAGAGAAGATGGCACACAAAAGGATGTTAAAACGGAGATATAAGTATGAGGAAGATGAGGAGAAGAAGAATATCAGGATAAAAGGAGGAAGGGGAATGAATGTAGGAGATTATTAAACGATGATATAGAAATAAATAAGGAAGAAGAAAAATAAGAAAGGAAAGAGAGAATAAGTAAAATGAAAGAAAAATTTGAAAGAGAATATTAAGGAATGGTCAGCAAATAGATGTGTGTATTCCATGTGTGATTTACCATAGGGCAATCATATTCAGGTGGAGGGATCTCTGAAGGGTTGAAATGTCCCTTCTCCTTTTGACAGACATAGCCAAAGTCTTCTGATTTGCAGTCATAATCGGCCCATTTCCCCGCGTAGTATTGCCGTCCTGTGCTGTCTTTCCCACTCTATGAAGAGTATTAAGACAGGATGATGTTAAAAGATGTATTATAATCAAAGAAAATGACAAATCTCTACGACAAGAATTCTAAGGCAGTTAAGAGTGAGATACTGTATCAAGATCAAACCATATCAGCAAGATATATCCCCAACTTAAAAAGCCTGATTGCCAACAGTGATGGTCGACCAAATACATACCCGCAGACGAAATTTACATCCTAACTAATCAATGCTCACTTTATTCCAAATATATGTGCTCAGTAAGTTAACTATTTACCTGTGAATATGCGAAGACACAATCTTGAGAGTCGGTAAAGTCATCAGGTTCTCCTACATTCCAGTTTGTATAAGTAACATCGGACCCATCTGCCCATTCAAAGGTCATCTGATGGGAAAGATCATTTAGTCCTATCCAAGCCCCTTTACTCGACAGAACTGTGTGAAAAGCACAAACAGTATTTGCATTGGTAGTATTATATTTTCATATACAATTTTGCTTTACTTATCTTATTTTTTTTTATTTTATGGCCATAAGTTTCGTGAACGGCAAATTATAATTGTTTTCTCAATCAATTATTACATTTGAACTGCGAGTACTCTGATGCACAACCAAGAGGACTAGGTCTAACCAGTAACACCTCTTTACCTATAGATATGCATTCATTTGGCTCAAGCAGCAATGATATGATACTTACGTTTTTCTCTGTTAGCAGACAACATCCTATTAATGGAGTAGAGCTGGTCGGATGAAGTCCTAACTTGTGCTAGGCGACCACCTTTTGACTTGCAGTAGGAACTTGCCTCAGACCATGTCATTGCCTCGTTCACAACGGAGTAGCGATGGCCTGCAGGTGTAATGTCAATAAACGTCTTTGAAATCTTGTTTTAGCTAAATTCACTGAATTGCAATTCGTTGTGTGTAAATCATATTTTCAATGTTGATATATATATATATATATATATATATGTATAGTTATCATAACTTATAAATAATCAATAATCATGAAAATAGTGACGTATGTTGATGACAGTTTGTTTATCATATCCAGGATCTGGAGACAATTTTTTTCTGTATTTGTTAGAATTGCAGCTTTGTTCGACACAGATGTTTTCTGAGGCTTCTTGTTCACTCGATGTAACCGTCCACTGAAACATGTACTTATTTTATGACTGAAAGCATTTCAAAAGGCAAGTTCCAGTTGAGACACAGTTGATCCTATGTGAGCCGTAGGTTTCGAAGACATATGGATGTTAAACTAGGAATCCATGGTTCTTCCGAGATCGAGATCCTATGTTTTTTGGTTGAGCCACGCAAACCCTTTAATTGCTACATCGTTCTGATATTTCATCCTATCAAGTTGAAATATTCGATTCTTTAAGGGAATCAGAAATTACTGTAAGGGTTTAAACTCACCCCCCGATCCCCAGTAGTTACTATTCGGATCGATGTCCTCGCATATGAACCTCTCATCGTTTCCACATGACCAGTCATACCATTCAAACTTGTAGTTATCAGGATCGGACTCATCAACAGGTCTGGGCCATCCAATAAAGAAGAAAATGCAAAAAAATGCGACCATTGTATTCAATGGCAGTATGTTTGTGAGTAGATGCCTGGGCGAGTGTCATGCAGGACATTTCGACAACAATTTCTAGTCTCTTATTAGAATGCTTGAGCTATAAAATTTTGTTTTTTCAATGATAAAGTTATAGTGGACAGTCATGTGAAGAACTGAAAAACTGATAACCAACAAAAAGTGTTTGGTTATTGGTGAATTAAGGTGAAATTTTTGTGTGTCGTACAGGACTCTGAAATTTCCCGTACGAAACGCAACATTTTCACCTCTACTTCATACGTGGACGACATATTTTTTATTGTCATTTTTACATGACTACCAAGTCGTACTTTATCATTACCACAAAACAAGTTAAAATTCCTCGTTTGTGTGGACAGCAAATTGAAAAAAATTGTGAAAATGACATTTTTTCTAGAATGGAATCCTCCGCCTATACTTTACAATAGCGAAAAAAATGAGGAAACCCTAATTCTGTTTGGCAATATCATCTCATACTTTTCCGTTTCTGACACATCTTGAATTGGGTTTAATGTAAACTTTACATTCATGTATACATGTTATATTTTATGTATGTTTATTCTTCATTCATGACGATATTCCTTTATATTTTAGTTATTTTTTTGTACGGACATTCTGAAACTGCATTTTATCTCATGGCATTTTCTTTTGAATTTAATATTTTTGCCAATAAAAAAAGGAATTGTTTTAAGTTAAAATTAAGTTAAAAAATTAAGCTCTTAATCGAACTGCATTTATAAAATATCTTCTGGATATGAATCACATTCTTGCTGGTTCACTGCATAAATTCGACTATCTTTGCTATGGTTGGTGATCAAGAGAGAATATAGTAATATTTTTTGCAAATAGCAGTGGGCCTTTTTTATCCACAAAATGTACTTTGTATAACGGCGAAATAAAATGCTCAATTTCGTCATATACAATGGTCATACGTAACTCATGAGTAAATTAGTGTAAATCGGATTCCATATAACATCACAATGACAAGGGAATTTTCCGAAATTTATGGAAAGTTTCCAATCACAGGCTAAACAATGCATGCACGTTCTCAACTCCCCGTATGAGTGTATGTCAAGCCTAGAGAACTTAATAGAGTGAAAACTTACGCCATGAGACCACAGTGCTCTCCAGGAGTCTGGTAATTATTGGGTTCACCTTGACGCCATTTAAAGAATGTCTGAGTGGTTGAACTATCGGGGTCACCTCCTGTTACCCAATGGTCCTCACGATTGATATCATTTACACCAAGCCAGAAGATATCAGATTCTAAACGATTCCGAGTCATAGTTAAGAAACAGAATTCATGAAGATTCATCAAGGCATTTATTCTCATGGAACGAAACAGATACAGAACCTCCTTATGAGTTGACCATAAAACCTGATTGCTGGAGATTTAGCATAATAGTTTTCTCAAAATAATGGTGCTGAGTACTTTTACTGCTGTTCGTGGAGCATTTGGCAGCTACATAATTATTCTAACTGGGGCCCGTTTCATAAAGGACTTGCAATTGTTGTAACTTTGCCATTATGGCAGCTACCATGGAAACCTTGATTCTGATTTGCTGCTGAGCCCTGTTACTATGGTAGTTGCTATTATGGCAAAGTTACAACAGTTGCAAGTCCTTTATGCAACGGGCCCCTGGTCTTCTGTTAAAGGCTCTGTCTCTTTTCAGGTTAGCCTTATTTCCTCAAACTTATAGTATTATATCACAAAACACACAAATAGATTACAATAACGACATAATTTATACACGTGATACATGTATATTAATACAGAATAAAATTGCGAGAAACATAAATAAGAGTAAAGAGGAAAATAAACAAATATAATGTTAATCACTGGCCTGGTATTCATATGTATTTTTTTGGAATATATCTAATTTGGGCTTTAAAAGAAAGAAATAGGACTAATTATTGATTACCAGATGAAGATTTGATTTGACTGTGTTTGATTTGCCATCATGGACGCAATTGCTCCACAATGCAAAGGTTCAAATCAATCGCCAAATGACAATGACCAGTCAAAATAATTGTTGACCGTCTCGAAAACAATCAGAATAATTCTTTCATTTTTGTAATCCAACGCAACTTTGTGTTACGGTGTAAAGACCTAAGGAATACAAGATACGTTACTACCATGTTCGATCATGTGATTGATTGTTACCGATTGAAAATTCATGCGTCAAGACTCGATATCATATGATTGTGTTTACCCAGTAGCAAGCGTTCTCCAACACCAAGAGAGGAATTTAAGATGAAAGGTAGATGAAAGGAAGTTTACATCATGCTCTCTATAAATCCATGATTGCCACAGATACCCAGGCTAGTGAATAGAATTGTTACTTAGTTCAAAACATACAGCTATATTAAAGGTATTTCCAGTGTGTTTTTTTTTCAGGTATGGTGTCAGCTAATTGGTAATTACAATGTATTTCGTTGAAATATCACGACAAACACCTGGCACGACGTTTGGTTATATGATTTATACGGAAAACATCCATTATTTTTTGGAATCAACGATACCCATTATAGTAGACTTACTGAAAGGATCATAGATGGAGTTGAGGAGCTCGACCATGTCCTTCTGATCCTTATCATTTTGTATTGTTGCCATAGAACCATCATACTTGACGCAGTGAGCTTGTGCTTCAGCGTAGGTCATGCTCTCATAATGAGCTGTGTATCGTCCTAAACGGCCATCACCATCGTTGTTCTCGTTTTCACAAACCACTTGGAACTTCTTTTCACATACCTCATCATTCCATAACCAGTTGTAGGCGTATCTAAGATTGTGTGTAAAAAAAATTGTAACGACCATGAGTGTGCAGAACACCATTTGAATAATAGGTAGTTTACGTATTTACCCCAGGAAAGCTCTCTTCAATGCATCGATTCTCTTGAAAATGCAACTGAAATCACAATGGAGAGCTTAAAGGCTTCTGTCGAAAGTTGGTGGACTGGGACATCAAATCATCCAAAGATTTGCACCGGACGAACAATTGCCAATATGTCGTTGTTAAGAGTCTAGAGATTCCGATGCCGTCCTGCTCCACCAACTTTCGACAAAGCCTCTCTGCTCTCCATTGTGATTTGACTTGCATTTTCAAAGGAATCGGTGTTGTAGAGTTACCCCGTCGTAAATGCGGAAAGTTCGGAATGACAGAAGTAGGGCTCATGTGAAATGAAGAATAAATCTTAAGAATGAGAAGCTCCGAGAAGGTTTCATTATATTAGTTTTTAAGTTGGTTCAATCAGTAGATTAATGATAATAACTGAATTTATAAATTCCTACTTACTGCATACTAACACAGTCTTCGCCAGAGCCTCCAACATCATCTGGTTGCCCGTCGGCCCAGTTGAGGTAAGAAAGCGGTGAGTCATTGGTTCCGTTCCCGTAAGTCCAGGTACCGTGTTTCTGAATGTCGTTGGCGCCAAAGAAATAGTACTGACGACTCTCTAAAGAGTGGGAAATATCATCGAGTACAGTGATATTTTCAAGCAAGAGATCATAATGACCAAATTAGTTCTATTTCGGATTAATATTACAAAAATATATTTGTTATAGTTCGTGACCATGCACACTTTTAAATCGTTTCAGTAAAAATTACAGAAATAAATAGAAAAATTTTCTAGATTTTTTTTCAATTTCCAAGTGCTTGTATGAAATATACTTTCATGAATGTTTGACGCAGGGGGGTGCCATAGGAATGTGGACTCCATGGTCGAACATAAAAGCACGCAAAAAGGACGAGCAATGTACATGTATTCAGTAAAAAAAAAGTTGTCAAAATTGCCAAAATGAGTGGAAAACCAAGGTAAACCTTTTCAACTCTATGATGTGAATTCATTCATTTACCTAATGTTTTTTAATAGACATGTATCACAGTAAAAAAAAGCGTAAATTACACATGCATTACAGGGTACCATTTGCAACATATATGGTAAAGAGATACAGAGACAATCACATACAAGTAAGATTTGCACAGTAAATTATTAATTAACATGAATAAATAACAGAATGCTTATAATAAATTGATAAAATCATTCATGATACGTCAATGGTTATTAAAATGAATTCACTATTACAAAGCATGTAGATAAAACGTTTAAGAATTTTCAAATTACATATCATTTCAGTTAAGACTTGTGATATTTATTAAGCACACGAACAGGATTAGGGAGGGCACCGTTTCTGAATAATTTTGTCCTGCATTTCGAAGAAAATTATCATTTATATGAGGAGGTAACCAAGACTGACATATTTTTTTCTTCGAAAGAGCAAAATCTTGAATAAGTTTTTCTCTTCGGGGTTATAGATCCTAGCTCTACCAGTGCATGCATATGAACTGTAGTTTGATCCAAGAATTATTCGACAATTACATGAAATAAAATGAAATTCTACAATGAAATCCAATGATATTTGAGGCACAATCAGTATCAGAGAAAAATGCCAAAATATTTTTTTGAGGCACCCTGAGATCGAAGGATGATTACCTCTTCATGGTTCATTTTTAAAGTCTATGTATGAGCATGGAGTCTCCCTTGTAGGGGCAGTGACCCCCTGGCTTTGACATTGTATTTATTCTTCTCTACATGCTTTTAAGGTAAGCTTAAACTCACCAGCAGTAGCGCTTTGTTTCCCTATGCTATGATTATACAATTCAATCTTCCATCAGGGATTAATGATTAAACTATAGCCTATAATCCTTGCCATAGACAAATACTCAGGTAAGCATGAAGTTCAGCGTCATTCTAAAGGTTGTGAAGCGTGACCTCTTCCTCTTCCACATACCATTTCCTCAACATTCAGGATTACATTTATTGTAACAGCGTGCTTAGATATCAATTTTCAACTTGGCTTCTGTAAATCAGGCAACATGGCAGCGTCTTCTTCTAGTGAAGGTCGAGGTTCTCGCGATGGAAGTCGAACCATCATCTGGTGTGTACCCCGCACTATTTCTACGGCGCTTTCAAAGTGTCTCAGCTTTATTGAAGACATAGAAGTATGGTTTGAACCTTTTTGCAACTGCAGAGCTACCCAAGTGCACGTTAAACAAATGTATGGATTTGAACTACCGAACGAATACGAAGGAAATGAGGAGATGTTCAAGGGTGTGGCCGATAAATTTAGAGAATTTGGATTGGGTACTATCACCAAACCAGAATATCTATCGTAAGTATGGTATAAGTGGCATGCATAAGGAGTCAAAATACGGGTGGTGATGGACTGGTGTAGATTAGGAGGGGGCGGGTTACTACATTTTTTATTGAAAAATTCCACATTTTTGTAGATTACCAGAATATGCCTGAAAGTAAACGAGGAGCGACAGAGTGGGCATGATCTCAAATTTGTCCTAGACATAGGCAAAAGTCTGGGCTAGATGTACAGTGCGTCCCACAAAAAACGAAACCGAGATTTATCGATGATTTATCATAACTAAATCGCAAACACTATAGACAAATCACCTACCATTGTAAAGCATAGAATCGCCTCTATCTGATATTACTTAGATTGTTTCTCATTCACGCATGAGTGAGCAAAAACAATTTGAAGAGCGGATAACAAAAGTCATTTGGTGGGCTGTATCTGGCTTTCAAAAAGAAAACGACATTTTTAAAAAGTTCAATATCTGCTCTTTAATTTCATACCTCAGTTACAGAAAATGGTCAAGAAATGACAAAGTTCTGGTTATTTGAATTAGGGCTTGAATGTCAATAATTTCATAAAATGAAGAGGTTTTACAGGTTAGCGTTCAAACTCACTCGACACTCCGTTTCATTGACAAATGCAGCAATGCATTAAGTCTTTTGTTAACCATGCGATAGCTTCTGTGGGGAACCCGTAAAAACACGTTTAGTTAATGAAATTATGGAAATACAAGCATTGTTTCGAGGGAACCTAACTTTTTTACTTCTTGACAATTTTTTTGTGATTAAGGTATCAAATAAAAGAACAGATATTGAACTTTTTAGGCATGTTATTTTCTTTTTGAAATTCAGATACAACCCGCCAAATGACTTTTTGGTATTCCCACTTTGTTTTTGCTCACTCATGCGTGGATGACAAATTAATCTAAGTAATATCAGATGAAAGAGGAGATTCTAAGCTTTACATTGGTAGATCATTCGTCTATTGTATTTGTGATTAAGTTATGATAAATCATCGCTTAATCTCGGTTTCGTTTTTTCTGGGACGCACTGTATATATATATATATATATATATTTATATATAAATATAAATATATATATATATATATATATATATATATATATATATATATATTATATATATATATATATATATATATATATATATATATATATATACATACACACACACATACATATATATCGCATTTTGCTCCTGCATTATCGTGACTATTGTGTTCAATGAGATATTATACCGCATTTATTGTTTAGAAAGTGCTTAAAATTTATGATTTATTACATGATTTATTTCACGAGGAATGTTTCATTTTAGCGTTTATAAAAGGTGTTTTAAAGTTCTGTTTTTTAGTTAGTATACCAAACAATGTAGCTTTTAAACAATTTCTTCCATTGATTGGTACAAAATTGGTTCACGCATCGTGCTTTAATGTTCAATAATTTCAAACGATGCTTGAAATGTGCCCCTTTCAGGTCAGTACACCCCTGAATAAGAAATAAAAAATAACTCACGCTCACGCACTGATTAGTTGTTTTTCTGATATCTGATATGAATTCGAACGGGAGTATTTCTGAACATAACCTGACAACCAAGGCTTTAAACAATGCATACAGAAAGGCTGTACATTGTTGACGCTATGACATCCTAAAAATCGGTCAGTTGCAATGCGCAAAAAAAGACGTGGAAAAAAAGTTATATTCTTTTAGATAGTTCTTTCAAATCAAAACACTTTTCCAAATTTCACTACATGCAAATTAAACAGTTTAATTTGGTAAACAACTTCGAGTTTCTTTTGTGGATTTCTCAGAAATATTCGGGTCGGTCTTATTACACTTTGTCTAGCACCACAAATTATACATGTTTTACCCTTCTCGCCACTTATGTTTTAATATTATTATCATTCTAATTATTTCAATAAGATGTAGAATGATGACCCTTAGATTAACCCCCCACAAAAAAGGAAGAATTTTACAAATATTGAAATGTAGTAAAAAAAAAACACTTATAATTATTCCCATATATGAAACTTTTTGTATGGTTCGGATTCTCCTATAAGAAGATGCGTAAGACAGATTTTGCAAAGGCTGATTATGGTCCCTCTTTGTTATGAATCTTATCTTATTTAATCAACAGTTATGCATCCATTGGCCACCTGCTGGAGGAATCAACTGGCAGACACGTCTTGGTCAAGGATATGGCTCTCGCTGTTTCTCATGAGCAGAAGAAGTTTATCCCAAAAGGCTTCAAGCATATCTTCTTGATACGTCATCCTCTCCGTGTGTTCAACTCAACACGAAAATCGATTTTCAACCAACTATCAGCTCTGGGTCTACTAACCGGGGAAGCTGCAGTCGAAGAAACATTCGACTTTGACCAAGGCTACCCATATGCAAATGGATCAGGTTCGATGATGTTCAAAGACCTCTACGATATGTGGAAGTATGTCCAAGAGGTGCTTGGTCAAGAAACAGTAATCTTCGACAGCGATGAATTGCTGTCCAATCCATCTGTAATGCTTCCGAAGATCTGCCATGCAGCAGGCCTGCCGTATAACGAATCTCTCCTGAAATGGGATTCGTCTACCAAAGTGACAAAAAGCTGGATGGTCCACGCCGATGGTTTCGTTGACAAGATCGTACACTTCTACGAAACCGCTATTAAGAGCAGCGAATTTTTGCCTTCTAGCAAGATGCCATCACGTGACGAGGTTAAGCCTGACGTCATTAAATGTACTGATCTGGCTATGAAATACTATAATGAAATGTATGAAGCGAGACTCGAGGTCTAGTTTCTGATGATGATCATATGCAGCGGGTGCAAGGGCATCCCTCTAAACAAAATATTGAAAAAAAAATGAAATGCAAAGTTGTTTTGAAGTTCACAAGGAGAGCGCACCAACGCTCAAAATCTTATAAAAAGCTAAAATATCCTGTCTAACATGTATAATTATAGTGCCCCCCCCCCTCCCTGAGAAAAAAACCCGGCTGTACATATACACGGCCACTATACAGGGTGCGAAGTTCTCCATTTCATCTGTCAATATACTTAATGACATTCATTAAAATCCATATATTTTCACCCATCAAATACGAAGAAAAAAAATTTCTAGGAAAAATGTAAGGACTAGAATGATTATTTTTTATGATTGTTGTTGCTCATAATAGTGATTAAGAATGATATGAATATCAGTAGCAGCAACAGTAGTAGTAGTAGTAGTAGTAGTAGTAGTAGTAGTAGTAGCGGTAGTAGTATTAGCAGTAGTAGCAGTAGTAGTAGTAGTAGTAGCAGTAGTAGTAGTAGTAGTAGTAACAGTAGTAGTAGCACTAGTAGTATAACACTGTAAAAACTGCGGTGTTAAAACTAACACCAATCGGTGTCAATAGAGGACCACACCCTGAAGTGTTAAAATTACACCCTAGAGATTAAACATAACACCAAATAGTGTAAATGTAACAACAAAAGGTGTTGTAATAACACCTATATGTGTAAATCTAACACCACCAATTTAACATCGGTGTAAAATAACTGGTGTGGTCCTCTATGAACACCGGTCAACACCAGTTTTTGCTGTGTAGTAGTAGCAGTAGTAATAGTAGCAGTAGTAGTAGCAGTAGTAGAGGTAGTAGTAGTAGTAGCAGAAGTAGAGGTAGAAGTAGTAGTAGTAGTAGAAGTAGTAGTAGTGGTAGAGGTAGTAGTATAATTATTGCATCACCATCGCTGCGAATGACGTTTCTTTTTGTTTAAAACATAATTCATTGCAATGATGTATATTTTCTGGAGGATTTGAAAAAGAAAATACATGTAGATGACAACAGTTTGGTTCCAGAAAAAAATATTAAAAATAATGATAGTAATAATAATAACAATGATAACAATGTATTCTTGTAAAGAATGGCGCTATGTACAATCATAACAATACATAAGGAAATTAATAAAATGTTACATATTCATATAAATCACGTAGCAAAAAGAAGAGATATTAATATCAATATTACAACACATGATATGGGAATATCAAATGAATGTAATTTGCATTCGACTTTAAAATAAATTATGAGATGGAGTCACTCAATCCTAAATACTAAAAAAAACCTACAGTAATTGAAAGTTTCTTCAAATAGAATTTTTGTCATGTACATGTATGTTGTTAACATTGTATAAGAAAAAGTTTCACTATATTTAATTTCTTTCTCATTCGCTTTAGGTGTTCATTCTGCAAACTTTTCTTGTAATCTGAATAAAGGTTACACACAAAAAAACTCGTCACGTGGAAGTAGTAAAATTATACAAACACTTTTCGGGAAATGAAAGGTTTGTATAGGCAGGCTATATTTTCAGACATCTTTGTCAATGGTTATTTTGTACGCTTCGCTTGTTCTTATGTATTACAACATTTTACATGTTTAAACGCAACATTTCAATTGATATATCACTCATTCTTTTCTTATGTTGGAAAAAAGTTCTTTTAATATTTGTGTAAATCTTGCACCAATATTGAAGGGGAATCATTGATAAGGTGTATCATAGATAACATATCAAATGTTCCTTTAATCCAGCTACTTTTGGAAGTCATTGATTCAGAAGCCTGATGTTCGAGACTTGCTTCACATCTTTCTGACAATGATTTTCATCTAAAAACATTAAATGATGTCTGATTTGTACATGTTTGTAACTGTCAAATTACTCCTCTATATGAGAAACCTGTATACCGTATAGTGTCAATTTATTCAATGTGTATTAAAAGAGCAGTACAGAGTAATATTTTTGCTCATGGTGCCTATAAAATCGATTCCCGGACTTTCATGCGGCTATATTAGACCACTTGGCCGCCTTGCCTCAACACACTCGCACACAAACACACTCTCACACACACTCCCAAGCTAGTACACACCCACTCATTGTACAGGGGCGGCGCCGCGATAATTTGATAGGGGGACAAGGAGACATAAACATGCTAAATGTCTCATCATTATTTTCTTTGTTAAAAAAAGGGGCAATATAATGTCATCAAATAATTAATACCCCTCATTTTAATACTCTTCCCTCTTTCTTCTCGGTTTTTTTTTGCTTTGTTATCCACTATTTCTCTTACTACTAAAAAAATGCCCTGTCCCACCCCTGGACGCCACTCTGCATGCCTATAAACACCCTCCCATGAACTATACTTCCACCCTTTAGTAATATACACCACCTCTCTCATCATCATTCACGCACATATACATAGGCGGCGGGTGGGGGGCTGGACGACAAAATTTTTGTTGATAACTCTTTTTTTTTTTGCTAGCTTGTCAATTTTTTTTCCTGCGTCCGCCCTCTAAGTTTTGGTTGATAACCTTTTTTTTCTTCAATTTTTTCTTTTAAAAAAACTTTGGTGGTCCCCTCCTAATATTTTTGGCTTCCGCCGCCAATGACATCATGTACTCTCTCTAACACGCCCTCAATACCCACATCACTCACCCACACACGCAATCCTGAATTACAACGTGCGATCATACCTCTTGAAAGCAGACCGGCGATGTGCGTCATTTCGCCTTCGCTATGTATGGTAACAAGTTTAGCATCCAGCAAGTCACAACTGGATCTAGCCTTACTCCATGACACAAAGTCTCGCTGTACCAAGTAACAATGAGAGCCGTAGCCTTCCCAATCCGTTGGACACAAAGATCCGGGGGCTGCAAGGTATAGATTAAGACTTATGGAATAAAAATATCGTTCCCTGGATAGTTTAAGGGTTATAGTTATTAAACGAGTTATAAAAAAAAAAAAAATAAAACATGCAAAAACACTTAAATTCAGCTTCGACAAATGCATATGCATCGAAAAGTTTGTGGCATCCTCAGAGCGAAAAATGACGTTGTAGAGTAACACAGAATTAATTTGTAAATGATAATAATAATAATAATATAGGTATATTTACCCAGGGAAGCCGCTTCAGTTCCGAAAACTGTTCTCCCAGCGGGCCCTGCTATTATTATTACTTATTTTCTATTGATTATCCCTTCTATGGTGAAGAAATAAGTCTCAAGCCATGCTATTGACAATAAGATACCTGGAGAAAATACCTCAAAGTTAATCATTTTAAAATAGGTCTTCCCCGGATAGACAAGACACAGGCAATCAAAAAGCAATGTATAATTACCGAGGGTTGTTGGTGCGACAGAAGAGCCAATGGTATTCTTGCCTGTGTACAAATTGAAAAAAACATATTTTTTTTTTAAATGAAACCAAGAAAGCAGCATGGTTGAAATTATATTATTTACTTCTCATTTGTAAGTGTTTGGAGATAAATTTTGAAAATGAGGCATGGGTCACAATAAGCCTGTATTTCCTTGCTTCCATGTTTACCAAGATAAAGAGAGAACAGCAACATTAGGAGGGTGTGTGTGACAGGGTAAATCGTGTAAACATACAAACGTAAAAACGTACGTGGGTTGAGGATATTTCTAAAAAAAAAATTCTTCGCACGAAGCACCCTTAGAACAATTCTAAAACTATTACGTAGGTACCAGTAGTGAGTATAGCCCGACCAAAATGATGTAGATTAAGTTTTCCATGAAGATAATGAAGTTGAACCTTGTATTTGATAATCAGTCATCAAAAACATGACCGGCCACTAGTAACCGTCATCAGCAAATTTGCCTGTATGCTAAAATAAATGACTCGTCATGTGACTTCATCTAAACATTTAATCATATTAGTGTGGGTAGTAGGTCAAAGTCGAATCGATTGCATTCTATTTGTTCATTGATTTATATCACATTTGACAGTTTGATAAAATATTATAATGGATATTAAAAATCTTACTTCTTTTCTTGCAGATGTAAGGAAACGTAAGATCACACTTTTCATCGGACCACATTCCGTTTCCTCTTGCCATATACACACATTCTTCAATCCCCTGAAGGTTATCTGGTTGACCTAGTTTAAAAAAATGAAAACAGATCTTTTTTAATAAAGTTAATTTCATATTTTATTATGCAACTGGTCGTTATTAATGCAATGTTGTAAACACGATGGTACAAGGAAAGTATTACCAACAAACTCTTTCTTACCTTCTAGTAATCTTTGTGTAAACATGGCAATAAGCCTGTTACTCATCCTTTTTACTTCTTGAAACTATTACTTTCTCTATATAGATTATTATAAATAACGTGTGAAAAATAAATTTGTCATCATATCAGACAAAAAATGATTTATATTTGCCAATTTCCCAATCGAAAAAATACTTTATAAAAAAAAATCGAATTCACAATGATAGAGAAAACAGATCCTGTAATAACACCGAATATTTTCAATTTAAGAATATGAAACATGGGCCAATAAGATTTAGACCAAATGAAGACGGTTCATCTAGAAATGGTATTATGTGATTGTAGAACAAGCATAAATCCCCCATGTTTTGAAGAAATGGAAGTCATTTATTTAGTGACAATGAAGGTACCTGTTTGCCAATTTAAGTAAGAGAAAGGACTTCCATCTGTCCATTCCCAGCCTGCCTCCTGAAATATATCGTTCGCTCCTATCCAGAAACCTTCTACCGGTGATAATGAGATCATGCCTATATTGAAAAAGATATTTGAGTCATTTATGGATTACTTCAAAGAATATCAGATTATTGATGATAATGGTATAACAATAATGATATAAAGTCACGATGATATCGCGAAATATGACGACGACGATAACAATTATAATAAAAATGATAATGAATAATATTAAGATTTATTATAACTCATTATAATATAACTACTAATAATACTTATAAACAACAAAGATAATAATGATAATGAATGCTATCTTTATTATTATTGTTAGTAATAACAATCACATAAGTGAAATTAAATATATATAAAAATTAAAATAACATTTAGATACTATAAGGAAAACAATAAGAATGATGATAATATTGATCATGACAATATCAACATTATCAAATGGTGATATTGCTGATAATGTATTCAATTTTTTGAAATGTATACACACTCCGCTCCTTCAGTATGGTTCTTAGACTGATGTTGATATAAAGGCACGCAACTCAAGACTTTTTCTTCATAATGAGAACTCAGTCGAAATTTTATTCTAATTATATTGCAATGCGTCAATACAACGAATCCCCTGACTCCTCTTTTTTTTTCAAGTTCCCGATGTTTATGTTCATGACATACACAATCCTTGTGTTAAAACAAAAACTTCAATATTTGCAGAGGTAGTCCCTTCAAAAACTCGTTTTAAATATATAGTTATGGGGTGTTAGTACTGGACGCAATTGTATACAACAGACATTCGTTGAATACTGCTTGGTGTTAATCTCTTGGATAAAATTTAAACACCTAAGGGTGTGGTCTCTCACACACCAACTGGGGTCATTCTGTGA